>NW_028274823.1:49087500-49712500 GCF_037043125.1 Eumetopias jubatus | reverse complement strand
CTGGGAAATCCTGGAGCCAACAGTCCTGCTGTTTCCCCACTGGCGCCTCCCGGAGTTCTTGGCCAGGAGCTCAGGGCTCCTCAGCGTTTGCTGAGAGAAGCTTGTGGCTTCTCTGCAGGGGCTTTGGGACAGCTTGTGTAACCCTCTGGTGTGTCTGCTTTTCATTTGCCAACAACGGGCCCCTAAAAGCTCTGGGGCAGTCCTGGGAGTGCCCTGGAAGGAGCGCAAACACCACCACGCTAGTGGCTCAGGGCAGTGGGACCCAAAGCAGAGCACGCCTTCCCCCCAACCTTGCTGGACCCAGGGCAGCCTTAACCACTGGGTCTCCACTTCTGAATGCCCCCTTCCCCCCGTAGGATGGCAGCCTGGCCCAGGGAGGGGGTGCCCAGCGGTCAGCATCAGGCTAGGAAAATGGGCAAGGGTCAGGCATTTGCTTCCCTTTGTAAGCACAGGCTCCACAGGGCATGGAACCCTCCCTGCGAACCCTCCCTTCTGTCCAGGCCACTTTGACCCTTGAAACAGAGGCGGGTCCTCTGCCCTTTCCATGCCCCTGCCCAAAGGCACAGTGAGTAGCAGGCAGGCCTCGTGGGCCTGCTCCTGCTGGGGAACAGGGAGCATCACTGCCTGGTCAGGCGCCCCCCCCCTTACCCGGCACCCCCGCCTCAATGTGAGCTGGGCTCCCACAGCCCGCCCCCCGCCCCCAGGAATTAAGCCTCCCCAGCATCGAGCCTGTCAGAGGCTGATAATCCTCTCAGAGCTTTGCATGGAGTTGTACCTTCTCCAAGAAATACATCTGATGACCTGGATAAGCTCTTTGTCCTCAGGTTACGGTCTCTTCGATGGAGATTTCTTCCCAGGTTGTGGCTTCCTGATTGCTCCCTCCTCTCTCCCAGGAGTGTGGGGTGCCCCCCGCAGTGCTCCTGGGCTCCTGCCCCGACGGAACCCAGCCTCTGGCCAGGCCGGGCCCGGGCTGGCTTCCCTGGACGCCTCCCTGGTCTTGGGTACCTCTTACCTGCAGCCTTACTGGCCCCCACCCAGGTGACCTGAGCTTGTGATTTCTCTCTGCCACTTGAGCTGCCTCTTCCATAAAATGAGGGCCCCCTCCCTTCACAGGCCTGTTGTAACAGGAGCTAGGGAGTGCATGCAGGCGTCCTGCTGAGGGCATGGGATGCACGCCCTCCGCGCTTGTGCGCTCGCTAATATGCTCGCCTGTGACCCTCTCCCAATTCACTGTGCAGTAATTATAGCACTCAGCACAGCCCTGCGTTTGTGGAGGAATATTGGATTTCTTCAAGTTCATGGCTGTAGCACATTCGAGTTTTTATGATCCACATCCAAATGGGCAAAAAAGTACACGCTGTTATGTTTTGAATGAATGAATAAACAAATGAAGAGCTGGCTCTGGGTGGGGCACCGTGGGGACTGTGGAAAAACAAAACATGGTCCCTGCCCTCTGGGAGCCTAAAGTCCCCAAATGAAGACGTCAGCTGGAAGGCACTGGGTGTATGGGGCCATGGGTGAGCCTATTGCGGGGGTACGTGTTGGAGAATAGAAGTAGAAGGTGGAACATTTGGAAATGTTCTGTGGGTTTGGGATTTGGGTGCAGATACCGCGAACCCGTGCAGTGGAACATGCCTGTGGACGTTGGGGGGAGGTGCATTTTCAAGTTGAATGACTGTTGGATGAAAGTATATGGCGGTGTTCTTGTGGATTTGTGTAGGTTTGCGGACACAGGGGTTGTTGAGAGTGTGTCTCCGACGCAGGAGCCAGGTGGGGTGTGTGTGTGTGTGTGTGTAAGAGAGAGAGAGTTAACATGTTCCCATCTGTTTGGGGCATGTAGGTGCTCACATGAGCCCTCTCACCGTGCTGGGCAGCGTAAGGGAGAGGCAAGACCAGGCTGTGTGTAGCCAGCCCCTCCTCTCAACAGTTGTGTGACCTCAGGCTAGTTACTGAGGCTCAGTGATGCCTCAGCTTCCATGTCTAGAAACAGGGATAATAGCAGCAACCTTGAGATGGCTTGTGAGGACCCACCGAGTCCATGTGCCTGGCACAAAGGATAGACTTCATAAATATCTGTTGTTCTCACCGTGCTAGGGTAGGAGGGATGGTCCCTGACTGGCCTAGGAGCCCACGACTCTGAGAAGGTGGCCCCAGATAAAGGCAGTCACTGTGCCTGGCCCTGTCCCGCCCCTTCCCCAGTGTAGGCATGCCCTTGGCCCCCGCAAACTGGAAGATGGACATGGAGCTCTGAGAGGGGTCTCGCCCTGAGGCCTGGACATTTCTAGGGATATTCTTCCCCCTGAGAGATGACCAAGGGCATCTAGCCCAGCAGCCTTCTCGGTGCATCACTCCGGGGACTAAGGGAGAGCCTGGGAAGACTTGCTGGAGCTGACCCCAGAAGGCCTGTCCCATCCTCAGGAAGATGACTCTGGACCCTCCCAGCCCTCAGGAAAGGGTGTTCCATGGCTTCCCGGGGAAATCAGCCCTGACTCTCCACAGCTTCCTCTCTGCCTGTCTCTGGGATGGCAGAAGAATACTCTCAGAGCTACTTGCAGAGAGACCTTCAGATTGTTGGTCTATCAGAGCACCGCAGAGTTGGGAGACTGCTGCCTCCCACCCTTCACGAGAAGTCACTTGCCTCTCAGGGCCCCTACTCTCCCCATCTGAACAGTGGGGCTGTTAATTCCTGTCCTACTTAGTGCTCTGTGTCTCTGTGCCCTCACAGCCCTGTCTCTTGGCCCACAGCTGCCTGGGCGGGGAGCAGCTCCCCCGCAAGCCGGCCCTGGCCTTTTCCTGCCGGGCCTCAGCATCCTGTTGCCAGCTCCGTGAGCTCGCCTGGGCCACTCCTCCCCTTGGAAGGGTTGGTGTGGGCCTGGTGGCCTTCCCTGAGACTTCCCACCCAGGGCCCTGACTTCAAGGTGCTCTGTAAACAGAGGTCGGAGGGGCAGGGGCTGCCCCCACACTTGAGGTTACAAGTTGGAGCAGAGCCTCTTCAGAGTCTAAAAATGTGCTTCTACCCAGGCGGTACCTTCCCTCCCCTGGGAGGGGGGCTGCTGTCATGACCAGCAATGGGCAGATTGGGAGACTGAGGGGAGCGGGCGGGCAGTGTCAGGGGCTATCCGCCTTCAGAGTGAGAATCTTTGTTTCCCACCGGTGACGGCACCTCCGGAGGTGTGGGGTCCGGACCACAGGATGCGAGGCTTGGTGACGGGCTCCTGAGCAGAGACAGGACGAGACAGTGACCCCAAAAGATAGCTACCTGCTGGATATCCTGCATGCCCGGAGTGGATGCATGGGCCTGCGCACACACGCCCACGACCCTTCACACAAACACATGCACACATGTACTCTGCACCCCTGGGGTATTCCTCTCCATCTAGACAACCTGACTGCAGTTTCAATTCTCGTTTTAGCCAACTTTGTTTTTAATGTTGAACAACTATCACTTGTTTGTATATCCTTCAGCAGCATAGTCCCTGGGGGAGAAGCAGTCTGTTTTCTTAAGCGGAATCCTGGAAGTCCCAATTAGGGAATGATTTTTCCCACTTCTAAGATTTTTCCAGTGGCTGCCTGGCATGCCCTGCTGAGCCCCTAATTAGGCAACCGGGACACCCCAGTTCAGGGCCCAGCCCAGCTGGGGGGTGGCCTGTTGGAGGGCCAGGCCAGGGCAAGTTCAGGGCCTGAACCCAGGCCGAGGAGGACCTGCGAGGGACAGGGTGCAGTCCCCGCCAACGTTCAAGGAGGGCTGTTTGGACTGCTTACCATCCCCCGGCCTTGACTGACTTTCAGGGCAACATGCAGGGCATGACAGCAGAGTCGGGGCGCTCTGGGTTTAAGGGAAGCCACACCAGTAGGTCAGGGTGGCCTTCCAGCCCACGCTGAAGGCTGCTGAATGCCATTCTCACTCCCGCCGCTGGGAGTTCACCCGTGATGGGCTCCAGCCTGCCATTCCGCTCGCTGAGCTAACTGGAGCCAGGTCTGTGGGCTGCCGGAGTCCTGCCTCGCAGTCAGCGTGACGGTCCGCATCGTGGAGCCCAGGAGAGGAGGATCCACTTGGGTGGGGGAAGGCCTCCCTGGAGAGGCCAGTCAGCACTGTGTCTGGAGGGTGGTTGAGACAGGTGCCGGGGAGGGGGGGCAGACACTGCAAGGAGAGCTGGCAGAGACTCTGGGGCATGGGGCCTGTAGGCTTTGGGAAGCAAACACCTGAGCTTTTCATCTAAGATGTGATTTTTAGTACGTTGCCTGATGGGCTCCGTGCACTTTTGCTGGGGAACAAGGGCGTGTAGTTGAAAAAAACGCATGCCTTGTAGCCAAGTGCAGCCTGCAACCTAGAGGCCTGTCTGAACTGCAGCAGCTGGTGCCTGCTCGCTCCCCGTGGGCCTTGGCCCCCAGCCTGGGCTGGCTCAGTCCTGTGGTGCCATCGAGTGCCTGGGGCCACCCCGGGAAGCATGGCCTCTCCCCGGGCCCAGGCCTGTTCCCTACAGCCTCTGGGAGGTTCGGGTTTCTGCCTGCCAGGTGGGCAGCTCCCTCTGTCCCCCGCAGCAGTGGCTCAGCTCCCAATACCGTCGTGTGCCTGCCGCCTGAGCCCCTCAGGTGCCATTGCCACCCTGTTTCCAGGCAGCAGGTAGGTGGCCTTGGGGCTGGGGCGAGGGGAAGAAGGCAGGCAGATCCCAGATGGGGCAGGGAGGGTGCTCTAGCCCTAACGGGCAGGTAGGGTTGGGCCTGCCACCTGGCACCTGGGTTGTCCCACCTCTCTAGGAATGGGTGAGAGTAGGCCTAGTAACGAGTGCGTGCGTGCGTGCGTGTGTCTGTGTGCGCGTGCGCATGTGTCGGGAGGATTCCTTACTGTGTCTCTCTTGGTGTCTTTGCATGTTTGAGCAGTGGGTCTGTCTGGGCATCGATGTCTCTCTACCCCAAGCCTGGCCATTCCCCAGGCTTCCCTGCCCACCTCCCTCTGTCTCCATGGGTCTCCACCTGCACCTACCGTGTCTCTCGCTGTCTCTGCATCTCTGTGTCCCTTCCTGTCTCTGTCTCAGTTCTGAGCCAATGAGGGTTCCTTTGCCATCAGAGCCACCTCCCCCCACATCGGGTTGCTCTGCTTAATTTCATTTTCCTGGGGCTCCAACTCACAGAAATAAACCCTCCCTTCCCACCCCTGCACTTTTTTGATTTAACAAGCCTGCTGGAAAACAATAGTGATTTCCGCATCGATCATAAACAGAAGTGATTACCATACAATTACAGCCTGAACCATCAGCCTCCATGCAATCACTGCACCGCATTGTAAATCGGAAGACAATTGCCTGCAGAATTACCCCCAAATTGGTTTAAGTGGCAACAAAAGAGTGTTGGCATTTTGGCATTGTGGGGAGGGGTGGGGGGAATGCTGGTGGTCCTGGCAGCAGAGGGTCCCCACCGGGGAGCTCTTGGGGTGGCTTCCTTGCCCTCGAGCAGGTGGCTTGCTAGGGAGAGCTGCCTGCCACCTTCCCCCACCCCATTCTTTTGCCTGCAAGTATTGCTTCTTGCCCGTCTTGGCACAGTTTGTTATAAACTCATTTATACTCATGTGTGAGTGGCTAAGTGTACCATCAGCTGGGGCTGTGGAGAAGGATGAATCTGGGGAGAGGGGGTGTCCCAGGAGGCCTCCTCGGCTCCCCTGCTAGGCCCGTCTCCCCACTCCCATCTTCTACATGGCTCTTCCAGGTCACCTCATCTCTCCGGACTCTTGGGTCTGGCTCCCACCTCATAGCCTTCCCTTCTCCTCTCCCAGCCTGGCGGGGATCTCCCACCAGGAACCTCCTCCTACATTCCATCCACGGTGAGACCGTTCTTCCCTCCTACAGCTGCAGCGTGTCCCCGGCATCCTTCCCAGCTGCCCAGGCCGGCCCACTCCTGGGAACCTGCTGGCAGCCGGCACAGAGGGTTTCAGGAGAGGCTCCCAAGGCAGGCCTCTGCTCACCTGGGCCTGCCTCTCTCCAGCCTCGGGCTTTATGAGAAGTCCCCTGCCTGCTGGACGTCTCATGAGTGTCTGAAGACCCGACTCCGAAGTTCTGGTTGTTTCTGCAGGAAGCTTGTCTTCTCTTGGGGAGGTGATTTCTCCCTAGGGGGAGGCTACTCCGAAGTTATTGGGAAAGCCTTCCCACTGGCGCACTTAGATTCCCTCAGATGTGTCCAAATCCAGGGTATGCGCACATTTGCCTGTCCCATCGGATCCTCACTGAGCGGTTTGCGCGTGCCTGTGATTTTATTCTTGTTTTTGATAACGAAAGGAGCACCCGAGGGTGACGTGGCTTGTGCCAGAGCCAGTCAGGAAGGAGCGGGGTCTTTAGGCCCTGTGAGAGCACGCCTTCCGAGGGGCTGTCTCTCCAGCCTTGCCAGCCCTGCACAGGCTGGGGGGCTCACCTGGTCTCTGACCTGCCCTGAGACCTCAGGCAGTACCAGTCGTTCGAACAGGTACCCAGTGAGAGAGCACCTGTGGGGTGCTGCATCCTGTTCCCAGGTTTGTGAGTCGCCCCGTAAGGGGACTCACCTCCCCCAGGACCAGCAGGTTCCTGGTGCCAGAAGCCGGTGCGAAGGCACCTCTGCCAGCCTTCCAGTCTGTGCTCAGCAGCATCCTGTAAAGCAGGAGTGATGTCCCTGAGCTTTCTCGCCGGCCCTGTGGTCACCGAGGCTCCATCTCTCCTTACTCTGGTGACTCTGCAAAGCCAAAGGGTGGGGCCCCATGTAGACGTGGTCTGTTTAGAACCACAAAGCGTGTTGGCTGCTCCAGCACTGCCCTGTGCTGGGAGGGGCCCGGGGGCCACCCTGGGCTTGGCCTAAGGGGCTGGGGCAAGCTGAACAGGGACTCTGGGGCGCTCCTCCTCCTGGCTCCCACCTCCTCGGCTCTGGCACTGAGGAGACCAATCTAGAGAGAAGCTGGCCCACGTGGCATCTGCACACTCGTGGTGGTCAGGGGTGAGGCTGCCGCCAGCAGGACAGCTCTGAGGGTCCGAAGACCCGACTCCTGAGTTCCAGTGTCCAGTGGGAAGATGGGGTTCGCAATCGCAAAGACCTAGACTCGAGTTCTGCGCCTGCCCCTTTGGGGACCGTGCCGTCTTTAGCTCTAAGCCTGCTTTTTGTTCAAATGGGAGCGTGCCCACCCCGCCGGACTACGAGACAACAGAGGTGACCGTGTTACCGGTTCAGGGCCTTCGGATAATAGCAGCTGTTATCCTTGGCCTCAGAACCCAGCCCTCCCTTTGCGAAGGGAAGGGGTCTAGCCTTCAGGGAGCGTTGGTCACGGGCAGAGCTCTGCACTGGCCATGGTCAGGCCGTCTGGTGTACCCCTAGCTACAACCCTAGAAAGGGGCCAGCCACTGGATTTGCAACGTCCAGCTCCAGAGCCAGAGCGCCGTGCGGCCATGTACACTTAATGATGTAGAAAGAGTGAGATGCAGTTAAAAACTCCGCTCCTTGAACGAGCGACATGTCAGGTGCTCAGTCTTCACGTGTGGCCTGTGGCTGCAGGCTGGACGGTGCAGATACAGGCCACGTCTGTCCCCGTAGGGTCGTGTCGGACGGTGCTGCACTATGTCGGTGCCCCATTTCACAGGTGTGAGGTCGAGGACTAGATTGGTGACATGGCACTCTTGGGGTCCCAAGCGGAAGAGAGGGAGCGTGGGACTTCGACCTGGGCCCACAGCTACATCAACGTGCCGAGCTCTCCTCTGGCCAGCCCGGAGACTTGCCCTTCCGTGAGCCCTGCGTGGCCTCCCTAGTGGCAAGGCCTGTGTCCACTTGTACCCCCGCATCCGGCCCGAGGCCTGCCCCAGGGTGGGCATGGGGGACAGTGTCTGCTGAGTGGATGGCGGAAGGCATGACCAAGTGAGCGCTGCCTGCTAGGACTTGGGTGCACACCGAACTCCCCTCCTGCAGGAGGAGGCACAGAGCCAGCTTCTGAGGAGTGATGGATGGCCCCTCTCCAGAGATAAATGTGGCAGTCAAGGTAATCGGATTGTGTGTGACGGTCTAATTTGTAGGCGAGGGTAGGAAGCGCCCAGCCATGCCTTGCCCCAGCCGCCCATATTAGTTTAATCAAATGCCCAGTATCTAAATGACTGGGCCCCAGTGATGGATGATCTGAGCTTTGTTAAATGCTGTTGCCCTGTCAAACCAAACTTCCCGAGGCCCTGCCAGGCTCCTGGGCTCTTTAATTTGTTTTTTCTTGCTTGGTTATCTCTGTATGAGGCAGAAAAGGGGGGGCTGGGGCTCTTCTGTCTGTCTTAAGTCTCTGGTTTTTTTGAAAGGAGGAGAAGAGGCCAGAGCTGAGGGAGGAGTGAGATAGAGTCATCTTCCGCCTCTTCTGAGAAGCCCTCCTGGGTCACTGCAGACAGTCTTGTGGAGCCCTACTCCCCAGAGCCCTTGAACCCGGGCCTCAACAACACGCTGTCTTCTGTCTCTTCCAGATTCTCCCACCACCCTGGTCTAGCTCTTTCATTCTCTTAATGGTGTATTTGGGGATAGCAGTGGTTCTTTGCTTTAATGTTAGAAAATTTATCAACTTTCCCTTATGGTCAGTGCTTGTGGTCTTTGAGAATCTTTCTCAATCCCAAGGTCATGGAGATAGTCTCCCATACCATCTTCTAGACAATATATTGTTTTGCCTTTTTTTTTTTTTTTTTTTGGTCTGTGGTGTGAGGTAAGGGTCAGGTTTCCAGCCTGGTCATTCTGTGCTCTGAGCATCTCCTTTGTGCCCCCAGGCCAGGCTGGGTCCTTGGAGAGACAAGAGGTAGAAAAGGCTCCATCTTGTCCTCCAAGAGTGATAGTCTCTTTGAGCTGCACCATATGTTCTTAGAAAGAAGGTTGAGAACAGCGTGTCTAAGATGCCACCCTTCGTGCCACGGATGGGGTCTGCCCACACGTACCGTGGCCAGGGCCAGCTTTTACATTCCCGTTGTTACCCTCGTGTGGGACATTGTTCTAGGCACTGAGGATGTGGCAGCAAAGGCGCAGCATGCGGAAACCCTTGCCCGGGGAGAGCTTTTGCTCCAGTTTAGGCAGTGGGGCATTGGATAATAAATCCGATCAAAAGCAGAAGGGAGCTATGGAGAACGGTCAGTCAGGGGAGGGAAAAGGGGGGAGCCGGGAGCAGGGCAGGTGTGGCAGTGTATACACTGGAAAGGTCAGGGAAGCCCTCATCGAGCAAGGACAACTGGGGGTGGGGGCGATGAACCACATGGATTTCCAGGGTGAGAACCTTCCAGCCAGATATTGCCAAGGCCGTGATGTGTGTAAATGACAGAACAGCTCTGGGAGGAAACCCCAGAGCCTCAAGCATGATTCCCCTGGTTGAGAGGAGCTAGGCAGCAAGCCTGGGGTTGGCGGAGACCGTGTTTTCCAGTACGTGCCCTTTATCGACTTCTGTCCGTAAGTCACGTGCACGCGTGACGTCTTCAAAATTACGTTGAAAAGTTAAAGAAGGGAGGGCAGCAAAATGGAGTGGAGCTGACACCATCAGTGGCGGTGGAAAAATGAGGGGTTTGGAGGCCAGCAGATGTGGGCCCGAGGGCCTCTTCGGGTGTCCGTCTGAAATGTTAGCTTTAGAAGGAGAATGCGTTAGTGTATTATGTAAGTAAGCGGTAATGGCGTTAATTAAAAATAAATAGTTCCTTTCTGCCAGTTGTTTTGGCTGATCGTCTTTGGGCAGGTCCCTTAACCGCTCTGAGTGCCGGTTTCCTCCTAGAAAATGGGAGTCGTGATCCTGACATCACAGGACGGTGTCAGGAAAACGAACGGAGCAAAGGGATGTGTCGAGTTTCTGCCTGGCTTGCAGTTGACCTTCACGAGGGCATGTACCCGCATGGCCTGGCCCTCTTCAGGGCAGAGGCAGAGAGTAGATCCCTGTCCTCAGAGCCTCCGAGGGCTTGAGATCCCAGGAAGGCCCAGGCTTTGCATTCCAGCTCCCTCAGAGGCAGCTGGATTTGCTCCAGACCCCCAGGCCGATGGCCGTCCAGACCCTGGGGCCCAGCTAGGTGGTCAGCTGTGTGACCAGCAGGCCCTCGAGCGCCTCCTCAGGATCCAGCTTGCTCAGCTGGTGCCTGCCGGGTTAGGACCAGCCGGTCATCTGGCTCCGACGCCCCTCCCTGCCCCGGTGTTTCCTTCTCTCTGGGTGCTGTGTTCATTTTTCATGGCTTCCATCAGAGGTAGAAGGCAGAGAGCCGTTTCCTGCAGGGAGAGAGCAGGCGCTGGGGTGGGGAGGAGGGAGGCAGGGCTGTGTGGTGATTAAACACTGCAGAGACCTCAACTAATGACGGCTCCCTCCCCCAGCTGCTTGGGAAGAGAGATACGGAGCCAGGCCTGGACCCAAGGCGGCCCAGGCTGCTGTCGGCCGCCCGCCCGCCTACCTGGGGCCGCCTCCTGCGAGTCACAGCCATGCTGGGCCCGGCAGGATCTAACTCCGTCCTTCCAGCCACTCTGTGAGGCAGACCCCAAGGCAGAGAGGGCTCAGGGCCGCCCAGCCAATGCACTAGCAAGTTCTGGGGAGACAGGAGTAGTCGCCTCACGGAGTTTAGGCTTGCGTGAGACAGTGTGTGCCCAGTGCTCAGAACAGGGCCTGGCCCCAGTACAGGGGCCACTGCCGGGGTCACCCCATTACACCTTCGGAGCAGGTAGGAGAGATTGGCTAGCGTGCAGGAAGAAAGAGGTGCATAAATCTTCCAGGGTCTTGCCCAAGACCACACGGCCCACAGCTAGTAGATAAAACCGGGACTCACCCACTTTGGACTCCCTACCCAGTGTTCTTTCGCCTGTACCAAGGCCAGGGAGAGAGTCCAGGGTCAAACCTCCAGCACCTTGAACGTAACAATCGAAGTCAGCAGCAGTGTGGGAGACCATGTGCCAAGCACACAGTTCCGCTTGGCCTGAGAGCCTGTGCGAGATCTGAACCCAAAGAGGGAAAGGGAAGAATTATTCCTTCTTTCTCCATTCATGCAGCAAATGGCCACTGAGCTTGCCCCTCGGGCTAGAGCAGTGGTTCGCAAAGTGGGGTTCTCGGACTAGTGGCATCAGCATCACCTGGGAACTGGCTAGAAATGCAGATTTGTGGGCTGCATCCCACCCCCACTGAATCAGACACCCCATGGAGGGTGCGGCCTTCCAGATGATTCTGATGCACCAGGCAAAATTGGGAACCCCCAGCCTGGAAACCTGGGTGGTTCAGTCCTGCCCTGGGACCTCAGCATCCAGGACACCAATTCACCCAGACATCCCCCAGGTGTGTTACACTCTGAGAAACAGGTGCAGCCAGGAAGCACTATATGTAAATGGAATTCTTATAAATGATTATTTTCATTGCAACAAGGCAGCTGGATATTTAAAGAAACCTCATAGAGAATCATTTCATCTCATAAAGGAGTTTCTGCAAAGAGAAAACTCCTCTCCCGTTTCCTGCCCACCCCCCTCCCCAGTGTTCTAGAAATTCAGTCTCTAAGTCATATTTTCTTTGAGTTGGTGTCCACCTCTCCATAACCAAAACAGGTAGACAGTATGACAGAGAGTCGCCAAAATGCACCAGGGGCCCCAGCAGTCTAGGGAAGCCCAGTGGAACCAGTTTGGTGTTTTAGGCAGCCAGGTTACCCCTGCTACGACCAACCCCTGCTAGGCACCTGGAGAGGTGGTGACAGCCAGGCATGGGTGGCTTCCAGGGTTCCCTCAAACATCCAGATACTACGCAGGGTTTCCTAGAAAAGGAGTGATCAATCAGGAAGCCAAGACAGGAACGTGAAATGTGTGGGTGATGGGCTACTCTTGTTGGATACATGGATAAGAGAAAAAAAAATCCTGCAACATGGTTTTGGATAGAGAACCCACTGGAAGGTTGTCATCTCCCACAGTGTGGGCCCAGGTCACCTGCCCCTGAGCTAAAACACCTGCCTGATTTGCCAAGTGACTGCAGCTGGAACAAGAACCTGTGTCCACCTCTGAGCCACCTGCCTTGTGGTTCAAGCTTTTTGCACAGCTCAGTCTCCCCTTTACGAGCCCAAGCTGGGGAGGATGGAGGCATGGCCTGCCTCTCTTGCACTGTGCCCCTGACATTCTTGCAGGATGATGAGGTCCCTTAGGCAAGGGAAGCAGAGGAGGGTTGGGGGTGGCCCACATGGTTCAAGGCAGAAGAGCTGGGGGTCTGGTCAGCAGGTTGGTCCTGAATTCACTCTTTCTCAAAGAGTGATGGGTGACCTAAAGCCAATTCTCAGTAGTCAAATGCATGGATCACCAGGCAACGTGCCCCCTGCCCCAGATCTCTCTCTTGTCACCATGGCACACATACCCTCAGTCACTCTAGGGCTGGGGAGTTTTCTAGGTGGTTCCTTAATAGAAACAGAGGTGCCCTCGGATCAGCACCGCCCCAAGGCCAGATCCCAGGACCCCAGGATGGTCTACTGTGGCTTTGTGAGCCCAGGCTGGGTGAAAGGGAACCTTCATCTGAGGGTCCTGGTGTTTGTTGCTGGCTCCCACTCCCATGAAGATCAAGGGTCTGGGTTTGGCCTTGGGAACCAGAACTAATAGTGGGGGTGCACAGCCAGGCCTCGCAGCACTGACTCACGGCCATCTTGCCCTCCTTGAAGGTGGGCACTCATGGTGTTTAGACTCGGCTTCTGGTTGAGCCTGGAAAGGGCCTGGCTTCACTCCGACCTCTCCTTATGCTGGAAGCAGGAGGACCCAGACCAACTGCCAAGCACTGAGCTGGGAAGCCTCAGGAAAGTCAGCTACTCTGGGAAGAAACTGATTCCTGTTACCACCCCCGCCCCACCCCTCTAGCTCCCTTAGAGTGAGCAATGGGCAATGGGGTTCGGGTCCCAGGGGAAACTATATGTACAGGATAGAAACAGGCTCTCCAGGTAGCTCCTGCTGGAATGAGGGCTCCTAGGGGCACACTCTGTGCCTGTGGGGCCCAGGTCTGGTCTTGCAGACCCACTAGGGGCGTCATCCCCTCGCTGTCCTAGGCCTCTGGGCTCTCCTCTGCCTTGTTTGGGTGCTGCCTTGGAGAGAAATGGAACTGCGGAGACTCTCGACTCTCAGGACCCTCCTCCCAATGGCTATTCTGGTCAAACCTTGGGTAGCCAAAGGGATCTGTCCTGTTGGAACCCATGTCCTCCCAGAATATGGGGGGTGGGGGGCGCAGATGCACAGAGGCCACCTGGCTTCAGTCTGTCCTGGGGATGGCTCAGGGCCCTTCTCCCCTGCCCAGCATGCTTGCTTTGCTGTTAACGCTGTGTAATTTTCAGCTGAGGTGGTCTAGATCCCCACCCTTACTCTACTACCAGCCAGTATCCCTGGGGTAAGAGGAGAAAGTCCTGCCTTGGTCCCAGCCTGCCACAAGCTTGGTGTGCCTTGAGCCAGGATCCCTAGCTTCTCTGTGCCTGCCCTTCGTCGCTGAGGTGGGGGCTGTAACTGCCCTACACCTGGGGAGTTCATGCGGGTCCAGGGGGCAGAGCACAGGGGCAAGGGACACAGTGACTTGTGTTCTCAGGGCTGAGGCCAGCCTCCGGCCTTCTTAATCCTGTAGGGGCTATGAGATTGTGGGAGAAGAAACCTCATAGAGAATCATTTCATCTCATAAAGCCATCCCACAGTGACGGCTTGCTGTCAGCAGGTCTCAGCGAGCAGCACTTTGGCCCGTGCCCTCTGGTCAGGCCCACCCCTCAGGCTGGCAGGACTGAGGGAGCACCACTAAGGAAAAGGGGGCAATCTCTTTCTGATGCAAAGAGCCCCTTGAGCTGGTTTTGGGGTGTCTTTACAATTAAATAGGTTATCCTGGAAGGCTCCAGATGGTGGTGTGAGATAGGCAGGGAATTTTCCAGGCTGGGATTTTCCTAAAGCCCACAGACAGGCTCAACCTGTCGGGCATCTCCTCCCGGGTCTGACGATCCTGCTGGGCAGGATGAAGGACGGCCGAACCAGTCTGGGAATCATCCCTGCCAGCTCTGGTTCTGAGGTCCCCTGGAGTTCAGTTCCCAGGGTGAGCTCACATGCCTTGAGACTCCCAGCTCCTGCCAACCCGGGCAGCCCTTGGGGAGGGGGTGGGAGCGTGTGAGGAGTGTTCTGGGAGGAAGGGCACAGCCCAGAGGCCCTCTCTGGCCAGCCAAGGACCTGAAGGGATGGAATGCAGAGCACAAGGTTGGAGGTAGGGCCGGGCAGGGCAGGCCGTGAGGCTCCATGCACATCCGGGGCCAGCCGTACCCCCAGCCCGCTCAGTCCTCCCTGCACATGGGGCCCGGGCGTGTGCGCAGGCGCACATGGAGAGGGGCAGGGTCACTGGCAGCTGGAGGGCCCGCAGATGACTCCTCCTTGTTTTGACTTTCTTGGCCACGCAGCGATGAGATGACAGAGCAGGGAGCAGTGTGGGAATGATCTCGCACACTGCCCTCGACGTGCTCCTGCTTCTGCCGGTACATGGGTAGGGCTGTTTGGCAGGAGAGTTAAGATTTCCCCCCAAGGAAAGCATCTCTTGTTTCACGGTCCACAGGTCAGCTGTCAGGGCCACCGAAGTCCAGCCTACAACCCCCCAGAAGCAATGTTTTCTGGAACCCGCGGGAAGTCCTAGCCCCTCAGCAGCCCCAGCAGCAGAGACCATAGCATCTCCCCTCCTGCCGCCCCTTTCCCGGCCCCCCTGAGCCCTGGGTTCTGCACGCACTGGCCCTCAAACCTCAGCACATCTGCTCCCCACTCTGGGCTCCTGGCTTTATTAAATGGGTACCTGGGCAAGGTGAGATCTCTGGAGCCCTTTCCATCTGTCACCCGGGGAGGGGGGATGGACATGTCCAGACCAGACATGAGGACAGGCAGCCCCTCCCACAATCTCATAGCCCCTACAGGATTAAGAAGGCCGGAGGCTGGCCTCAGCCCTGAGAGCCATGACCCCATTATGAGACCAGGGCTGATTCACGGAGCTGCAGACTCCAGAGAGCGCAACACCTACCCCCGCTCACTTATGGCCCAGAGACAGGAGGAAGTTGCCTGAGGTCTCACAGGAAGTTGGTGGCAGACCCGGGACAAGAAGCTGGGATGGTGCTGAATCATGGGGCGAGAGGTGGGCGGGAGGTGGGCAGGAGGTACAGAGCGGCCTCCTAGGGCTGTGCCTGTTCTCAGATCTGTGACATCATAGTCTCGGGGGGATGAGAGGGGAGCCATGCTGAACTAGCAGCGGGGTCACTGTCCTGTGGTGTGAGTGTGGTTGAATCACCTGCTCTTGGGCCTCCATTTCTGCTTCGTAAAACACAGCCAGCCTCATCCTTGGCCAGGCCCCGCCAGGGGTTTGTGAGGCTCGGCGGGGCAGAGGGCACCAGGCAGGTGAGAAAAGTCAGGGGCTGTCTCTGCACCCTCATGATCCCAGGCCCTCCCTGTCCCTGCCAGGGCGAAATCACCCCATTTCACAGGCATGCGCGTGGGGCCTCCAACTGGGCCACTGGGTCAGTGGCCACATTAGGGCAGACACCCGAGCTCCTGAGACCCAGCAGCCACCCACCCTGGCTCTGCCCCTTTGTGGTCATGTGCATCCTGTACTGTTTTCTGGGAGGAGATGACCCAAGAGAACTGACAGGGAGGGGCCCTCTTTTTCCATTTCTGGGGGACCCGGCAGAGGTGGGCCCACCGAGGAGGACAGGTAGAGGAACAATCCCATGGACAGCTCTGTTCTCAGGGGTCATGGGTCAGAGCAGGAATGCTGACCTTGGCTTCTGTCCCTCATCCTACCTCCTGCTAGACACGCAGAGGGATGGGGACTGAGGAGGGGTCGAGGGTCTGCCCAGGCCTCGCAGCTGACCCACAACCTTGTTTGGGGCCAGAGGAGAGGCTCTTTGTCAGCCACTCTATTGGCCCAGTTGAACAGGAGGGCTGCAGAGGACACCCCCGCTCCCAAGCACTCCTGAGGAAAGGGTCTGCCCAGACTGGCCACCTGCCTTGCATGGCCCAGGAGCTGGGTCAGAAGTGAGCAGCTGCTGGGGCTCAGCTATGTGGGGGCCTGCCCGCTGCCTGGTTCAGAGAGTCTGGCAGGGAAAACGGAGGGTGTGGGCCCAGCTGGGAGCTGGGGAGCGAAGCTGCCTGCCCAGAGAGCACCCAGCGTGAAGAATGTGAGGCGGGGCTGGGCCCAAGGCATAGACACATTTTTGTGATCCTCTTGGAGATGAGTGAAAGGAATTGTATTTTATTTGAGCAACAGAATGTAAAGGGGGAGACCGAGAAGCCTCTTAACTCTAAAAGGAGCATGTGCTTGGTAACAAAACCAGAACAGTTTATTTGTACATAGTCCTTCCTGGATGCCAGAAATTGTACTATCATGTTATGTGCATTAGCTGGTTTAATCCTGACACTTTAGGAGGTACGTAGCGTTTATTCTCCCCATTTTACCAAAGGGAAAACCAGAGCACAGAGAGGTTAAGTAACTTTCCCCAGGTCACACAGCCACCAAGTGGCTGAGCTGGGATTTGAACCCAAGCTGCCTGGCTCCAGTGTGTGTGCTCGGCCCCTCTGCCTTCTGGAGGCAGGAGGCAGTCAGCATTTTACAGCTTCTGAGTTCCCAGCTGATACTCTGGCACAGGACTTGCCATTTCTTCCATGTGATTTAAAGCTTGGGTCCTTCTTTCATCTCGGGCCTGTGGACAGATGTTCCTCTTATTGTCTTCCCACTTTACCGATGACACGGAGAGACCAGTCCACACCCGAGTCATGTCAGCCCCCGTGGCTCCTCCCCCTTCGCCCTCCCCTCCCGGCCCCTCACCACTCTTCTCCGCACGGCTCTGGAGAGTGTCTCTTCCCCAGGCAGCGGTCCCAGGGGCCCACGGTTGGGAGATGAAAGAGGAAGGTCAGAGACTGGGAGGGCGTGGCCTGGGTCTGAAGACGGCAACCGCATCGCCAGGGAGCCGTGGGTGAGGCGCTCTGGGAAGGCCCTCAGCCTGCCCCTGCGGGGTGGACACTGTCAACACGAAGGCCAGTGTCACGCCATGAGCCCGGAAAACCCAGGGCTGCAGCCAGCCTCCCAAAGTATAGGAGCTCATGTAGTTCCTATAATCTGCTTACCTTTCCTTCCCCGTTTTGGCACGGCCCACCAGCGAGTATGCATGTCACAAAACAGGTGTCAGTTGACTCAGATGGTTTTGGATGACAGCGCCCACCTCTGGACACATCATGATAGGATTCCATGCAGGGCTGATGGCTGCTGAGGCCAGGCCTCTGCCCCCGAGGAATGCGGGGCTGCCGGCAGGTTTAAAATCCACAGGGAGCCTGTCGCAGATTTACCCTGATTGTCTGGCTCTTGGATGCAGCGAGCGCTGTCTGTCCAGCCCTTCCATCTTCCGTGTATTAGGTTCTCCAGCTGTGATTTCGTTTCAGTCCATTGGTCGGGTCGGTGTGTCGCCTGTGCCAAGGGCCGTGCTGGGTGCTGGGGTTGCAGAAGCAAACCCCTCCCGATCCCGTCCGCGGCCCATGGGGCTCATGCTCTCGCGGGACAACGGTGCACCTTTCCCCTGGGGTAGCCCGGCTCTCTCACTCGTTTCTGCATCCATTGAGCACCTACCATCTACCAGGCCGTGTGCGGCCTCCGGGGACCACAGATTGGAAAAGAGGTGATCAGAATACATTTGTGGAAAAATTCCTCTGGCCACCTTGCAGAGTGTCGGTTGGCAGGAGGCAGTTTTGGAGACAGATAAATGAGGCGCCGGACTTGTCATAATTCAGAGGAGAAGGGACAAGGCTGCAGAAGGTGATTGGAACAGGCAGGAATCAAAGGGAACATGCTGCAGAGATGATCCGGCTGCAGTGGCCCCTGCGTGGGGCGGGGGAGGGGGGCGTCTTCCTGAGGTGGCTTGAGGTGCTCCTGGGGCTTCGAGGGCCATAAGGGGACAGGAACTCAGACGTGGGCTGGGGGTCGGGAGGAGACCCACGTGGAGGCCGGTACTTCCTCCTGACTTGCCAGGCAAGGCCCCCCAGCGGCCCGTGCCAGAGCTCCCCGCTGGGAAGTGGGGTGTGTTCCTGCCACTTCAAGGGTCCTGCGTGCATTTAGAGAGCCGAGAGCACGGAAACGTGTGAAAATGGGTCCTTCATACTTCTCATTGAGCGGTGGACCCCACCATCATGCTCCCAAGGGTTCTTTGTACCTCAGCCTGCAAGGCTCTTTCCTCATGCCCTTCCTCAGGGCACACCTGAGTCCTGCCCCATCCTCGGGTCTCAGAAGGCTCTTCTTTCTCCCTCCTTCCCTTTCTTCCCCTCTCTTTCTCTCTCTCTCTCACACACACACACACACACACACACTCACACACACACACTCAGAGTTCCTCTGTTCTCCAGCAGCCTTTTAGCCGCTAAGATGCTCTTTGATACTTAATACGCCTTTGTTTCATTTCGCATGTAGCTTCCCCAGGCTGCAGTGCATTTGATAATTCTCCGGCGGGGGCCCTCACATCCAGGTCTCTGTGCCCTCCCCTTCACGCCCCCCAGGCCACTCCCATCCCTTCCCTATCCCCAGACCTTCCCCAGAATGAGCAGACCAGGCTTCTCGCTGTCTGAACATCCCCTGCTTGCCCCCATAAAGAAGGAACGCCTTGTTTCCTGTGGCCACTTGGCTGCCTCTGGTTCCTGGCTCCTTTTCAAGCTGGAGTCCAGCCTGGCAAGGGGCAGCCTTTCTCCTGCGCCCGGGTGAGCTTGCTCACCCCTTTGATGCTCCAACTCCCAGACCCCCAGCCTCTCTGCCTCTCCTCCACCCCCACCAGCCCATTGTCTGCTGGCGGCTAGCCCTGCCTGGAGAGTGCAGCTCTACCCTCCCTACCTGGAGCTGAGTGATTCCAAAGCTTGCCCTGCAGCCCCTTCCCCCCACCCCCGCCACTCCCCTGGTAAGACCCGTCCGTCCCACTGGTCCATCTAGTCAGCCCATCCTGGGGGGTCCCCTCTGCCAGGAGCTACGGGTACAGAGACAAGTGCAGGGCCTGTCACTCTCCCCAGGGAGGACACATCAGGGACAAGCCAGGACTGAGACGCTCTAGAACGCCACTCCAGACCTGCTCTCACTTTGACATCTGGTTCCTTTTGCTTGTCCCTCGAGCATACTATGGTGGTGGTTATCAGCAGGGAGAGTGGCCAGGAAGATCTCGGGAAGCAAATGTCTGCAACTCTCCCTCCCTGCCCTCCTTCAGACCTGCATCCTGTGCCCTCCTAATGCTCGGACCTGGAGCTCATTTCCATTTCTCTTCCGCAAGAGTTCTTGCCACCTTAGCCATAGCATCTTCTGGTGCCGGGGTCCCTAGACAGTCTACTGTATCTCATTCATAGAGGACTCCCCCCGTGGTCATACACACCACTGTTTAATGTACCACTAGGAAGGAAGTCATGCCACGAATCACACCATGACGTGGCATCGACTGTAAGACACGTGCTGTTGGCAAATGACCCTAGTTGTTGAAGTCCGAGGCGGGTCTACAGTGGGAATCCTGGTGTCCCTGTGGCTTCCTGGGTAAGCTGCAGAGACAAGTGCGGGCAGTGGTCAACCATCATGTCTTCTCCCAGCCGGGATCCACTGACCCTCCGGGCTGCTGCTTCCCCTGTGATGTGGCCATCTGAAACTTGGCTGCTAAAGACCATGGCCCAAGGCAGAGCCAGGTGAGCTGCTCCAGCCTAGGGGTGTTCAGATCCCAAGGAACCCCTCGTTGAAGATGGCTACTGTTGGGCCAGGAGTCCCGTGGTGGATCCTAGGGAAGCCAGAATACCTCCCTTCCAGGGCTAAAGGTACCTTTCCACTGGCTGAAGTGAAGGCAGAACTGCCTCTAAAGGGGGAATTGATTTTTGCCTTCTGTGTCTCAGGCAAAGCAGGGCACATGATATTGTCCTCACTCTTCCCCTCAGTACCCACTTCAGTGGCTCGGGAAGGGGCCACTCGGCAGAGCCCACAGCGAAGTGGGCAGACAAGCCTAGTCATCTGCTCCGAGGCCTGGGACTTACCAATGCCGTGCACCCAGCCCGGCCCATGGGGACATCTAGAGCTGCACACCTCCCCAGGTCGCTTGTCTCTGTTGTACGGTCCCAAGTGGCCAGAGACACCAAAGCTCCATCCTGGTGGTCACTTCTCTACTGACCAAGGTCAGTAATACTAATCGTCACTGTAGCAAACACGTGTATAGCCCCAACTAGTGCGGTCCCTGCACTGTGTGATGGTAAATCAGCTCATCCTTAGAACTACCCTAACAGGTGGAGAGTAGAATTACCACCACCCCATTTTAGGGATGAGAAAACCAAGGCACAGGAAGGGTAGGCAACTTGCTCAAGGTGCCACACGGGTGGCGGAGACTGACTGAGCTGAGATCAGGTCTCGTGGATTGGTTCCAAAGCCAGTGCCTCATCAGCTCTCCCAGGGCTATGTGAAGGGCGTGGGATTGACAGGCTGCTTTTCTGGGGCTACTGTGGGTTACAGGGTTCCTTCGTTCCTGTGCCCACCCTCCCTCCCTTTCTGGCTTCTGCTTGGATACCCTTGCAGTTGATTGACAATGCTAATTTATAGCTCACATCCACTCCCCGAGGCAGGCAGCTCCTGTTAAGCCCATTTCACAGATGGGGAAACTGGGTCTCCAAGCCTGTGTGAAATCCCACAGCCAGAGAGTGTGGCCGCACAGGATCCAAGCCCCATCACCTGTGGGACTACAGAGCCAGGACACTTAGCCCCCACGCCCTGTGGCCTGCCTACCATTGTCCCCTCCCCTGCCCTTTCCTGGGGTGGCATAGGCACTGGTACCTGTTGGGGCTGCCCTGACACCTCCTGGAGGGGGCCGGGCTGGCTTCCTGCTGTTCACAAGGTGCTTTCCTGCCGGTGGGAACAGGGAGCATTCGCAGACCCTCACCTGCTGTCCGGAGAGTGCACGCAGTGCTTTCCCACACTCCACGCTTATTATACCAGATACTGTTCTCAGCACGGTGTAGGTGTTAGTGTCATTCCAGTGTCACAACCGTCCTAAGGAGTGAGCGTTAGCATTACGCCTGTTTAACAGATAAACTGAGGCCCAGAGAGCCTGTTGTAATTCGCCCAAGGTCGCGTAGCTCTCCGTGCTGGGACCCAGACTGTCAGGGTGAGTGGTACTCCCAGGACCAGACACAGGGCTGCCCGGGGTGGCTGTCCAAGCAGCAGGAGGGCCACTCCTGCCCCTGCCTTAGCCCCTTAAGATGGCTGGTACCTCTTCCTGAAACTCCGCCCAGTGCGAGCATCCTTGTGCACACCACACCGTGCCTTCCCATCCTTCCCACCCCATCCAGGGACTCTTCGTGCCTGGCATCCCTCCCGAGCCCCAGAGCCTGTGCTCAGTGGTCCCTTTTCCTTCCCCACCGCAGAGAGGGCCCAGAGTAGAGACCCCACAGGACCCGACGGACACACAGGCAGGGCCAGCCCCATCAGAGCACACGTGCTCCACTCAGCCCGGATGCAGGCAGCACGCACCCAGACACCCACCCTGCTGGCCTGTCTGTCCTTGTGTGACCCCCGGCCCGCCTCTCTCTGTCAGGCCTCCTGGCTCTCGGACAGTGCCCAGACTCCCTCCTTGGCCGCACACTCCCACCTGCGTCTGAACAGCTCGTGTGGGTCTGCAGCACGAGAGAGCACGCACTGTGTCCGTGCCACGGCCCCCATGCGTCTATGCTAGCCGGCTGAGCGGGGGGGGGAGGGTGGTGCCTTCCTCGCTCCCTGCCCTCCTCCTCCGGGGCTGTCCTGGCATCTGTGGTACGTCGTGACTGGCCAGTACACACGTCACATCTGCTCCCAGCGTCCCAGACTCTTCGCAGCCAGGCCCTGCGAGGCCACTAAGCTTCTTTTCATTCCCTGTATGGGAAACCACTCCACTAGCGATAGGCTGGCGTGAGCTGTCCTTGACCAGGCAGGGGGGCGGCCCGTGACATTGGAGGAAAGCTCCCGCCCGGTGAGGTGGCCCCCAGGGGGAGTGCGGGCTGGGAGGGGCGGCCGCGGGCAGCGGACGGCACCATCTGTGGCCGTCCTTTGTGCTGGCAGCCAAGCAGTCCCTCCGTCGCTGCGATCCGGCAGGCCTCGTGCATGGCGTGCAAATGAGTTTCCAGATGCCCAGTGCCGCGCCCCCCCCCCCCAAGAAGCGGTAACAAGGGGCTTGGGAGAAGAATGGAGCAATCTGGAAATTCATTTCTGTTTGTTCCAACCTCTCTGAATAGACTGCCTCCCCCTCCAGCTGCGACAGATGTGTGCTGGATGCCCGCTTCAGGGGCGTTTGGCCGTGGTTCTGGGCAGACACACGCCGGGGTAGGGGCCTCTCTGGCACCCTCCTCCCTGTGCAGGTGGTGGCAAGATGAGCCTCACAGAGAGAGACCTAGCTCCCCCATTGGCACCCCCCCTCCCACCCCAGAGACAGAAACAGGTGCTCTCCCGGCCGGGAGCACAGGCTGGTGTTTAGCCCGTGCTGGCCTCCTTGATTGGCTGTCTTTGGGCACCGCACAAGCAAAGCAGACAAACCCGGCAACCCTGGGGGGGCCCCTCCCCACCCTGCCCCGTTCCCTGTGAGAACCCCTGCCCTTCCCTTGCCCGGCAGCCCCTGCGCTTCCCCAGGAATGGGTATGCCACCCTGGCGGGCAGCTTCCAGTGGCACCGCGGACACAGGGCTCTCCCACTGGTCCTAACAGCTGCCTCTTGGCCCCTGCCCACCCGGTGAGGGGCAGGAAAGAATCCACCACTCCTCACGACTGACAGAGCTGATGTGGGCCATGGGCAGGGGCAGACAGGGCTGCAGAGGGTCCCAGCCCTGCCTCCCGGGTCCGTGGGCTAATGGGGCACCCAGTCCAGGATCTGGGCGGTTTGACGTGACAGCCCTGGGCAGCCACCACAGGGCTTTGTGGAGCAAGGCATCTTCCCCAGTGCCAGGCAAACGTGGTAAAGCGGGGAGGTTCAGACGAGGCCGGAGGCCCAGAGAGGGTCTCTGAGCTCCACTGGTCCACACAGCAAGGTGGTGGCAGGCCAGCCTTCCCAACTCTCTCAAGCTCGTTGGACGGACTGGCCATACAGACTGACCTGGAGGGTGCTTTTGGCCCCTGGTGGCCACATTAGGACAGTGAAAGGTGATTCCCGGCACCCCGTTAGCTTCAGCTGCTTTTCTCTTGGTGTTTAAGGGCTCAAAGCCCAGATGGGGCGGGTCCTCCTGTGCTGCCTTCCATGGCCCCGGCCCACTCTCGCTTAGGCCCGCACCCCACCCCCGGGCTGCCCTCTGCCCTGCAAATCCTTTGTCCTCCTAAGCGTGGGTGCCTAGCAGCACAGGGACCAGCCACAGGTCTGAACTGGAAGGCATGGGCACTTTTGCGGGGAGGACTTTCAGGGAGAAGCCTGCGGGCACTCTTGGGATCATCAGGAGGCTCTAGGAAGGCTCTGGATTCCAGGTGACTTTTGCTCCTCCTACCCTACCCGCGAGGAGAGGCCATGTTGAGCTGAGTGTCCAGAGGCTTCGCTGAGAAGTCTGGGGGAGGCCAGCACTTCCTAAGCTTTCCCGACACAGAGTCTGTGCTGGGCTCCCTCCCTCCCCCTCCAGGGGCCTCTCCTTGGCACCACCTCGGACGTCCCCTCCATCGTGTCCATGCTCTCGACTGTGCCGCCTCTGGCCCGTCCTCATCAGAGTGAGGGCCATTTATATCGTCCCTCCTTCGGGGTGTCAGTCCCACTGTACAGGTGCGGCCAGTCTGGGAGGGCGAGGTGGCGGCAGGCATAGCCGGTGGAGGTGGCTGCGGGGCGCCCTGACCGTCCTGTCCTTCCTTGCAGCCCTGCTGTCCTCCTGGTGTGAGGAGCTCGGCCGTCTCCTGCTCCTTCGGCATCAGAAGAGCCGCCAGAGCGACCCCCCCGGGAAACTCCCCATGCAGCCCCCCCTCAACTCCATGAGCTCCATGAAACCCACTCTGTCGCACAGGTGAGTGGGCCCGTACCTCCAGGGGCGGGCCGGGGGCCGCCAGGTGGGCCGATGGGCAGTGCCCCTCTGGTGGAAGACCTGGGGTGGGGGCCTCTGAGCAGCCAGGAGGATATTCTCTGTTTTTTAAACCCTCGTGGGGTGAGCACTGTCTCTCCCGCATCCCAGCAGAGGTTGAAAGTGCCATTCTTACCCAGCCTGGCTGTGTTGTCCCTTCAGTGGAGGGCTGTTTCTTCTTTTAGATTCTAGACTTTGGGCTGAACGTTAACTGTCCTGAACTCAGGGCCTCCCGTTTCTCCTGAGCAGGGCCCTGGGCAAGCCCGGAGATATGCAGAGCCCACAAGGGGCTCAGGAACGTCACAGAGCTGGTGCTCTCACCCGCAGGTGGGGACAGAGCCAGCCCAGGCCGGGCAGGCAGGAGCTGAGTGAGGCTGGGTTCTCAGCACAGGGGCGGGGTCAGAAGCAGCCCGTGGTCACAGGTGGGAACGCCCGGGCGGAGGCTGTCGGGCCCTGAGGAAGTAGCCAGTCTGCCCGGCACCAGCCTGCAAAGGAGCACGTGCTCAGGACCAGCCCGCCCTACAGTTCCCTCGCCGAGCTGGGCCCGTTCTCTTGGGCGTGCTGACCCCGGAACAGCAGGGCCTGCCATGCCCTCTGCTTTCCCTCCACACGTCCCACGGATGACAGGCTCGGGGGGGGGGGGGGGTCCGTTTGTAGTCAGAGCTAGGCTCTCATTCACGACCCAGCCTGACGGAGGCGCCCAGGGCATGCGGCAGGCGACCTGGGTCCCACCATGGAGGTGCTGCCAACGAAGTCGGGCATTGGCCACGCTCTACAAATTGAATTAGGGGCTTTTGATTCTCAGAGCTGGGAGGGAGCTCCTTAGGTCCAGCACCCTGCCCCAACACGTGGTTCCCTGCCTCAGTCAGAAGCACTTTGTTCGACAGCAAGCCCATCCCCACAGCCCTCCAGGGGCACTGCCTCACCACCCCCTCGGCCCAGCCTGTGACCCCTCAGACTCAGGACAGCCCCCCTTCTGTGGGTGTTTCTCAGTGGGGGGCACTCCTGGCACCGGGCCCAGGGCATTTAATGTCTCAGTCCCTGCCCACTCGGTTCTTCTAGTGCCCCCCACCCCCATGTTGTGAAAGCACCTTCACACATTTTGGGGGGGTGAGGGTGTCACCCGTAGTTAAGAACCGCCACGCAGGAAAGGCAAAACCCACCTCTGGCTGCCATCCTCCCCTTGCCCTGGCTCAGCAGAAAGCCGAAGGGCTTCTCCATCTGGACTCCTGCCAGCCACTCTGCACAGCCTACGGCTAAAGGCAGCCTCAACTGCCCGCCTTTATTTTAGCTTCTTACCGCTCTGCCCCACCGGGCTACCCCGGCTTCTTGTTGCCTCCCATCTGTCCATCCAGCCTTCCCTCCTCTGAGCCAGGACCGCCAGGAAAGCGGTCACTGGTGGTGGGCCAGGGCCCTGCAGCCCCACGAGAGGCCTGCCTCACACCTGCTCGGCCGTGACCATTCAGGCCGCAGAGTGCTGTGGCTCTCGACCCCAGCCAGGCCTTCGCCAGGTCATTGCTGAGCTGAGCTGGAGGCCTGAGACCGTCCTGTCCTGGAGTTAACCGGATGGAGGATATCTGTGCTCCAGGGAGCTGCATCTTGCTGGTTGGGGAGGAAGTAAGACCCGGTGAGGCAAAACTGAGACCTGATGGATCGAGGCAGGGTTAGGGGTAGGTGACAGGCAGGTCTGGCCTTGGGGTCAGAAGGAGGAAAATGGCCGGGCTGTCAAGAGGCTGTCCCGAGGACATGGGCCTTGACCTTCAAGGACTTGGTCAGAGGGCTGGGCAGGTGCATTCTGTGAGTTTGACCTGGCTTTCCCTCGGGGGGCTGGGACGCAGTGCTCTTCCACCGATGCCACACTGGTTCAGCTCCCTGTAGGGACCCATGAATGATAGAGGATGCAAAGAGGCGGCCTCTCAGAGACAGGAGAGCCCTGTGCCTTGGAAGATTCACTGAGAACTGAGGGATGACCACTTGCTTCCCTGGAATGTGGCCTCCTCACATTCTGCACCATACCTCCCACCCCGAATGGCAGAGCTAGAAGGGAAAGTGGGCCCAGGGCGGGACAGTGACTTACCCAAGAACACACAGCCCTTAAGGGGCAGGACAGTGCTCTGCCCTGCACTCGGCTGCTGGCCATTCAAGATCAGTGAGGTGGTGTCTGGTTGTTAACCCAACTCTGATCCAGACCTTGCCCTATTTCCCAATTATGTACAAGGGCAGTTGAGACCGGAAAGAAGTGTCATTAGTTGAACAAGGACTGGTCCACGTCCCTGCAGACCCCACGCTGAGGCTGCGAGCACATTGTGGCAGATGATGGGAGGTTGGCCGGTCTCTACTTGTAGCTTCATGAATTTCCCGGGAAACCCCAATAGGAAGCATCACCTTTTAAGTCCTCATGTAATTTCCCAAATAAGAAGCAAAGTCAAGTACTTCTCACAGAGAGGAAGCTTTTCGGGCCCCCTCCCCCACCGCTCTATTGAATGACTTGGAGGACAGACGCCCCTCTTGCCCACTGAATTCAGGAGACCCTGGGCCACGGGTGATGTTCAGGATTGGGGCTTGGAGGTGTGTGGCTGTTCAAAAACTCAGGGGTCCTTGTCTTCAGGCTCTGAGGACAAGTAAATAGGAGAGGGTGGGGGTCCCTGAAAGGCTGAAGCCCCGGGCTGTCTCTGGGGGACCCCGTGGCTGTGGTGCCATGGTCCCGGCCACTCAGGGGGACGGTTACACGGAAGCGGGCGCCACAGCCCCCACAGTGACCTGGACGTGTTGCCAACAAACATTTCTGCCCTCCTTCTCAGATTTAAATGAGTGGTTAAAAAGCCGTTTGTGATTAGCACATTGTCCATATGCAAATCAGTGCTGCAAAAGTAATTAAAAGCCTAATAAATCTTGTTTACACGCCTAACTTAATTACCAGTCAAGGCCCGCTAGAGCTGGGGATGACTCCAAAATCAAGGGGTGCTGCCCTTGCTCTTCCAGGGGAGGGGTTTGCGCCCCCCCCAACCAGGAGAGGTGCCCGGGTGCAGCAGGTGGGGGCACAGGCGCTGAGCCGGGCTGCTGGGCATGAGTGGCTGCCCTGCCCTCTTCTGGCAGGGGGACTTCGGGCAGCTCTGTAACCTCTCTGTGCCTCAGTGTCCTCATCTGTCGCACTAGAAATAGCAGTGCAGGACCTCCAACATGCCCACCGCCAGTGGACTCTGACGTGCCCACTTTGGTCAGCTAACAAAGAAGGGCTCCATCAGAGCTGAGGCCCCAGCTTCCTCCTTTCCTTCGTCCCATCATACCACCTTCGCCACGTTCATGGTTAGCTGCTTTTGTGGAGCTGGACCTAAAGCTCAGGTTGTAATAGGTCCTTCTTCTTGCCCCCAGAAAATTAAAAAAAAAAGAGAGGGAGGGAGGGAGGGAGGGAGGAAGGAAGGGGGGGGAGGGAAGGAAGGAAGGAAGGAAGGAAGGAAGGAAGGGATTGAAGGAGCCATAAATCCTCCATCGGTTCCAGATTGTTAAGGTACAGGATCTTTTCCTGTCCTCCTTCCTACTGAAAAAATTTAAAACCCTCTAATATGCAGTTAGCTGCGCAGGTCCCTCTACGTTTCACCGCAGGGAGGGAAGGAAGCGGCCCAAGTAATTGTGATGATGGAGAGCCCCGTCTAACGGCTCCCCTAAATGAAAGAGGGTGGGAGCTTCAGCTCCTTACTGGCTTGGTGTTTCATTAGTGGTAACTCTTCAGCCTTGCATGGAGACAGGACCAATATAGCCACATCAGGGAAATTAATTTGGGTCTGGCAATACCCTTAATAGGAATTTGTTAGTTCTCCCAAATAAAGTGGCTGTTAGAAGTGCAAGGGAAGAAATAACTCAGCCCTCCCCACCTCTTCCCTCCATGAATGTCTGTGTAGACACTGCCACAGCAGGTACCCAGGAGCCAGGAATCAGCACTCCCCTTCTTGCTGGGCTTTACTCATTTTCTCACATTTAGCAAACATCAGTCAGTGCCTATGGAGCTGCCAAACAGACATGTAAATCATCTGCTCTAACTGCAATGTGAAAAGCTCTTTTATGTGACAAAAGAGTTGAGGGAATAGAGGAAAACGTCCTTGGTTCTGCTTAAGAGAATCAGAAAAGGGAGTATCCAGGCTGGGCTTTGAAGTATAGGTAGGAGTTCGCTAGTGACAGGATGGCAAAGGAACACTGAGGCAAAGGAAAGCCTCAGAGGCTTGGGAAATCTGTTCAACAAGCAGGAATGATAAGAGCACCCCCTCTCATAGCATTTTTGCAAAACTTGTAAACACCGTCATCAAGTAAATAGGGGTACCTGCACGCAGTCAGGCTGCAGAAATGGAGAGAAAAGTGTAAGTACAGTTTAGCAGGGACTTTGTGCCAGGCACTGCGTTGAACTTTACCTGTATTCGTATGCTTCATCCTAGGAGAGTGTTAGTCCCATTTTATAGATGAGAAAGTTGAGCTGACTTAAGTGATATGTTCGAGGTCATGGAAATTGTCAGTGGCAGAACCAAGGCTTGACCCCAAAGACTCTTAAGTTTAGAGCCCAGATAGTTAGCCACTGTGCCGCAGGGCCTCCCTGTGCCATCTGAATATTAGTCTCACAAATGTTTAGTCGGAGTCCCTGAATATTTGCTAGGATACTCTGCGCAGGCCAAAGCTAATGATTTGATGGATAGTGTTGTTGGTTTTTTTTCCCCTGGATCACTGTTTGGGTTTTCTCTGCAGCCAGTCTTTGAGACTAAACTTTACATGTCCTCTGTCCCTTCATGCTGGGTGGCTTCCCCAAAAATCCTCGGGAAGCTGTGCCCCTTCTTGGAATTCTTGGGGACTGCTAGATGTCCCTCATAGTATGTGCCCCCCTCACGTTATCACCACCTTTTTTTTTTTTTTTAGATTTATTTATTTATTTGAGAAGGAGGGGAGGGGCAGAGGGATAGGGAGAATCCCCAAGCAGACTCCCGCTAAGCACAGAGCCTGATGCAGGGCTTGATCCCACGACCCTGAGATCATGACCTGAGTGTGAAATCAGAGTCGGCTGCTTGGCCAACAGAGCCCCCCAGGCGCCCCTCCCCATCTTTGTGCAGGGAGGTGCTGTCTTACCAAATCCTTAGCTCCCTGAGACAATGGATGTGGTCAGGCCCACCTGGCAGTCTTGCCCTTGACAAGCCCCGGGACCTTGGGAGCCTCAGCTCCTATGGATGCGTCTGTTGAGCCCACGTTAAGGGATTAAATGAGTTCTTAGGTGGAAGTCCCTTCACATAGTTCCTTGCTTCTAGAAGCCACTCAATGAATCATAACAACAGCAGTGGTCAACAGTTTTCGGTGCCTGAGGTCAGCTGCATGTGGTCATTTTGCCTTACACATGGGAGCTCTCTCAGTCCTCACGACAGCCTTCTGAGAGACGTACTGTTATCATTCCATTTTACAGATAAGGACACTGAGGCATAGAGAGAGCAAGTAGCTGCTTCATTACCTTCCCTCTGTCCCTCCCCGGAGGGCAGGACTCTCACTTCCTGGGTGCCAGTGCCCATGGGGTCACAAGCACACTGTAGGTGGTTAGCCGTCAGGTTTAATAAATGGACATAGTTATTCATTCTCAGGCAACCTTCTGAGGAGAGTATGGAGAGTTGGTGTTTCTCTCTGGCACTTGGGTTAGCAAAGGCTTTCCGAGCCCTGTAGGTGTGTGGAGACATCATGCCAGGCACAGGTAGCCTAACTCAGGATTCCTGGAGCAGAAGGAGAAAGGTGGGGGTGGGCCTCTCATTTGGGCCCCCACTCAGGCCCTACGAATGTGAGGAACAAGTGGAGCTCAAGCCAGTGAATGTCACAAGGGCTTCCTGGAGGAGGTTGCCTTTGGAAGAGAAGCCTGGGAAGGATGAGCAGCAGGGTTGAAGCATCCCAGACTAAGATTAGGCACAGAGGCGGGAAAGCAGGTGTCTCCCTGTGAGGAGATGCTTGGCAGGCAGAACACTGCCGAGATTCCAGGTGGCTGCTGGGACCGGGGCCTTTCTGGGTGGACTAGGGTTCTTGGGGCGGTTTTGGCTAGACAGGCCTGCAGCTGGGGGCAGCTGTGGCCCGAGACCGGGCTATGGAGTGGTGCATCATGGGGTGTACCCACCGGGGGTGCACAGAGCTGGCAGGATTACTAAGACTGAGATTCTCACATTCCAGGGGCCCTGGCCTCCCTCTGACCTGCAACCAGCTGTGGAGGAAAGGAGAGAAGTGGTTCCTAGCGGGCAGTCCCCAAATGCCAGGGACCCCTGACCTGGGCTGACCTCATCTGCAGGTCAGATAGTATTTGCCGGAGGAAGGAAGGGCCTCAGGACACCCCCTTCCCCCACAGGCCCCCCTAGGCCTCCCCTTCATCACCCTAGGCCCCCTCCCACCTTGGTAGGGCCCAGGAGCCAAGCTTGCCCTTGCTCCTTGGGCCACAGGGAGCTGGAGCCGGGCAGCCCCCCCGGTGGTGGTGTCTGAGTCCCGGCAGAGGCGGCGGCAGGGCTGACTGCCAGGGGCCTGTGGGGGCGAGAGCCTTCGCTGCGACAGCAGGAGCCGTCTCCCCAGGAGATGAGTCACAGCCGTGTTGGTGCGGCTGCCACTTCTGCTTCTGCAGCAGGTGTGAGTGGGGGCGAACGAGTCCCTGAGACCGCCCCTCCACGCGCGTGCCTGTCTCTGCCCCCGCGTGTGCCCGGCCTCATGGCCGCAGGGTGCGCTCATCCTGGCAGCAGACACACATCCATGTCCCTGGCCGCACGCATGCACTCCTGGAATGGGCCCAGGGCTCTGGGGTGCACCTTCCAGCCAGACGGTGGGCATGCCCAGTTTGGGAACCACGGTTAAGTTTGCTTCTCACCAAGTTTCGGGTGGAGGGGACGAAACAGGAAGGAGCTGGTTTCCGCCCACAAGGCCCACCCACGGAGCCGTAGGGCAGTCAGGAGCGTGTTTGTGGGCCTGTGCAGTATCCCGGTGAGCCGAGGCCTCCCCAGCTGGGGTGGTGAGGCAGCAGCTACCTGCTCCCCCTGCCCCGCCCCAAGCTCGGGTGGGGCCTGCCAGGCTCCAGGGGCTCCCAGAGGGCTTTACTTCTGAGCGTGCCAGGCACATTCTAAAAGGACACGAACTGGACATCATCCTGGAGGGTTGATGGGAGTTGTGGGGCAGAGAAGACACACACTTGTGCTCTGTAAAATTGCTAGGGGTCCTGTGTTCCATCCTGCACACCTAGGATGAGGGCCTCACAGGACAGCTGGTATCTAGGGGTCTCCTCTCTGTTGGATTAAACTATAGCCTGCAGGGCCTTCCTTCGGGATGCTGGTGTGCCAGGCCCGGGACCAGGTGGCACCCCAGTCCTCTGTGATTTCTCCCAGGAAGGCCTCCAGCCCAGCCGTGCTCAGGAGCAAGCTCATCGCTTCCTTCCCTGTGCTTCTCCAGCCCTTCTGAGCTCTCTGGGCTCCCGAGTCCCCAAGCAGCCTTCCCAGATGCAAGTGTGAGCTGTCTGTCAGCTTGGCAGGTGCATCTGGGCCTCACCCCCTTTTCACTGACCCACACCATGTCTGGCCCGCAGGAGTAGAGGGTAGGCAAGAGGTCTGGGTTTCCGAGGGCCTCTCCTCTCCCCTGGAAATCATGAGTAATGCCCAAGTCTGTGTCCCTTTCTAGTCGAGTAAGCCTTTTTGTCTCCATGCTCCTCTTTGAGCCTCATCAGGCTTACGCTACCAAGGCCTATGTTGTTCAAACCTCCTTGACCTGAGACCCACAGTAAATATGCATAGTACACCGTGACCCAGGGTGCACACACACTCACACATAAAATCAAGACACTGAGGAATATTATTTATTCTTACCATGTGCTCACGCTTAACTACTTTGTTTTATTCCGTCTTTTTCCCCTCGTGCTGGTTTGATGTCATGACCCAGTCGTGTTTCATGACCCACAGCTTAAAAACTCCAAGAGCAGAGTGGGGGAATGCCCTTCTTAGGCCCATTTGACAGATGAGGGGACTGCGTGCAGACAGGCGAGGGAACTTGGACCCTCCCTGAGCCAGGAAGGGACAGTACTCATACCCAGGGTACCAAAAAAAAAAAAAAAAAGCCAGGGCAGGAGGAAAAAGGAGTGGAGGGGTGGGGCTGCTCTTACCGCAGGAGGTCAGGGCAGGCCCCTCCAGAGAGGTGACTTCTGAGCAGAGATAGGAAGGAAGCCAGGGGCTGGCCAGGCAGAGAGGGTGTCCAGGCAGGGGGCGAGCAAGCCTGGGCAGACAGTGACATCACCCCTGCAGGGCCCTGCCTGCCTTGACTACTTTGGCTGCCGAGGGCTCTGCCTGGTGATAAGCAGGCACGAGACTCAGCCCCCCGCCTCCCCCCTGCCTGCCTGTCACGCAGGACGGTGCCTCCCTCCTATGAGTCCTGACCTCCCGGCTGGCTCCCAGCACCTCTAGGGCCAGGCCTGGCTTGCCTGCTAGGCCGGAGTATAAGTTCTCCAGGAGTGAGCAAGCCCTTTTGTCTTCTGCTCACTTCCTGTGATGACAGCACAAGCCAAACAGAGGCATGATGTGCTTTCCTACCACACCAGCCTCCCCCAGACTCCCTTCCCCGATCCTGGTACCCAGCAGTGCCGCCTCGCAGGCCTCCCCACTGTCGAGAAGCCGTGCAGGGCTGATACAACAGATGTGGGTGCTCTGCATTTCTGCTCCCTTGGGGGCCACATCTGGGATTGTGTCTCCATGAGAGGTGCCAGGGAGTCAATGCAGAGGCAGTCCCAGCTCAGCACCCCTAGGGGCTGGGACCCCAGCACTTTCTTCATGCTATAATCTGGACAGCCCCTTCCCTCCCCCGGGAGTCACTCTTCACCTGTACCATAGCAACTAATAGAAAGCCATTATTGAGCACTTACTGTGTGCAGGGCAGGGTGTTGGGCTTAAGGTTAAGTCCTTGCTTCTGGTGTTTGGGGGCTTCTCAGGAGATGTCACCAAACAAGGTGGGTGCTTCTGGGCCTAGCAAGGAGACAGGGGAGACGGGGTGACGGGGCAATGGCTGCTGGAGCTCCAGCAGAGGTGGGAGCCAAGCGGGGGGAGGCAGGGTAGGGTGGGATTAGCCAGCAGGGTAAATCATTCTGAAGTGTGTGAGTTCGGACTTTGCCTTGTAAACACTGGGAGCCATTGGAGGTCTTTGATTGTGGAGAGTGTCTTGGGTGTTTGAAGGAGCTTAGCTTGGCAGGGACGTGCACAGGAGACTGGGGTGGGAGCAGGGGAAGAAGCATGGCGGGCAGGCCCGTACCTGTGATCCAGAGGCAGGAAAGAAGAGTGACGTAAGGAACCTCTTGCCAGAGGCCACATCAGCTAGGCTGGGTGGCCAACCTGCTACAAAGGGTCGGGAGGAAGGGGGAAGAGGCGAGCTTCAGACTGGGGCCCTTCCGACGTTTTCTGAGAAGGGACCCGGAAGTTCCAAGGGGAAGCTGGTACGGGGAAACCAAAGCTCTTTCTGGAGAGCCACTTCAAATCAGACCGTGGTGGAAGGAGGAGCTCAGGTAGAGCCTGTGGGGCTCTCTTCTTCCTCCGTAGCGTGGCCTGTGGACTTTGGGATCAGGTGAGGCAGAGAGCCATGGGGGTGGTACCTCCACAGCGATGGGGGGAGACGTGGTCACCTCCAGGGTCTGCCACCACGTGAGGTGTGCCTGTTCTGCATTGGACCCCATGCCAGGCCTGGGAGGTCTAGAGCTGATGGAGATGGGGGTCACCTGGGTTTGACTGGGAGCCATGGAGGATGATGGGGTGATGGGGCCCTCCTGTGTATGGAGTCCCTGAGGATCCCCCCCTCTGTCTCCCTCTGCAGTGATGGGTCATTCCCCTATGACTCTGTCCCTTGGCAGCAGAACACCAACCAGCCTCCCGGCTCCCTCTCCGTGGTCACCACGGTTTGGGGAGTGACCAACACATCCCAGAGCCAGGTAAGAGCCTGTCCTGCCCCCCTGCCGCAGCCCCTCCCCCCCCCACCCCCGGCAGGACCATCCCTTGAGCCCTGGGGCCTTTGGATCATCCTCCATGCCAGTCGTCCTCACACTGCCCAGCTGGAAAGACCAGCTCTCGGGGCACACTCAGCTGTGGACATGCCACTACCCTCCACGCTTGCTCAGGAGGGCAGCAGCTGGCCCCTAGGCAACTGTCTCCATCCGAGGGCCTTTCTGGGGGAATGACTTCCATCTGACCGAGAGCCGAGGGTTCTTCCCTAGCCCACGTTTACTTGGGTTTGGATAAATAGGAGAACTTCCTGGGTGTTATTGGCCTCAGGGCTCCAGCGTCTGGGGTCTTTGACCCTGGTTAACCTGGGTTAGATTTCAGCAAAATGGTAAGCTTTCAGCTTGTGACAAACTCCTCCCCCACCCCCCTGGCCAGCCCTGCCTTCCACTCTCACCCCTTCCTCTTTCTTCCACGCCTTCCTGTCCAGCCTGCTCGGCCTCTGCCACGGCTCGAGGCTGGTGGCCGCCCCCAAGGGCACCCCTGGGCTTCCCTGCAGTCTCAGGCCACAGGGACCCCTCGGCCGGGATCCTGCCGCCCTCCAGAGCTGGCACGTTGGGTTTCCTTTCGCCCTGACAAAGCAGCAGCCCAGGGCCACCATGTGTCCCGGCCTCTGAGCATCCAGGCCCCTTGGCAGAGGAGGGCCGAGAAGTCCAGTGCCTTCCACCTGCCACCGAGGGCAGGACCAGCCCCTCCTGGTTCCATCACAGGCCGGGCTTCTTATCCCCTGTGCTGCCAGCTTCCGGGGCCGTGTTACCCCCTTCAAAGCATTTATATGGTCTGGGAACAATTCATGACTCCACTTTCTCCCCCTTTCCCTCTGCTCTCCCCATTGTACCATTTCAGCAGCCCCCCATGTCTCCTCTTTCCCTCCCATGGCCCCTGGGACACCGCTTGGGTGACAACCACTCTCTGCCCACAGGTCCTCGGGAACCCTATGGCCAATGCCAACAACCCCATGAATCCAGGCGGCAACCCCATGGCGTCGGGCATGACCACCAGCAACCCCGGCCTCAACTCCCCCCAGTTTGCCGGACAGCAGCAGCAGTTCTCGGCCAAGGCCGGGCCCGCTCAGCCCTACATCCAGCAGAGCATGTATGGCCGGCCCAACTACCCCGGCAGCGGGGGCTTCGGGGCCAGGTGAGCAGCCCTCGGGAGCAGCTTTGGCGCTGCCCTTCCCCTCCGTCCCGGAGCAGGAGTAGGGTTGAAACAGCAGCCCCGTGCTTCTGGCACTGCTCGTGTTCTGCTCTCCCCTCCGTTAAAGGGACACAGAGAGTGGGTGAGACACTAACACAGCTAGCTGGTTGTGATAGCCGCCAGGCCCCTGGTGTTGCAAGGCCCGTGTTCTTGTCCCCCAGAGGGGCCCTTCTGTGCCGGTGTCTGTACATACCGGGGGGGGGGTGGGGCCGGTGGGGTCAGGAGCTACTCCAGACAGGTGCAGGAAGGCCACCCTGCCCCACGGGCTGTGCAGGCCATACCGCCAGGTTTGAGAGGAGCTGGGGGGCAGGGAGCAGGGAAGGAACAAGGAGCCCCACGAAGATGCTGCAGGGATGTGGGGGCTGGGCAGAGAGGCACCCCATTCCTCCTCTGCCGCCCTGCCCTGTCCAAGGCCACCTCTTTGGCTTCAGCCCACCATCCACCGCCAGGGCCCGTGGGCAAGGTGCTCGGGGTTTTGTGAGGCACCATGTGTCCTCCTCCAGGAGGTGGGTTGCCCACAGCAGCGGGGTGCAGTGATCCCGTGCCCGGGAGAGTCCGTGTCGGCCAGCACCCCACCAAGGGCTTCAGGAACACAGCAGCTTGCCTGTCGCCAAGGGGCACAAAGAGCTGCCCGCCCGCAGGAGGCCCCTCTCCCCTTCGGGTTCGGGGTCTAGATGCCTCCCCTGTCTGTGAGCTGGGGGCAGGAGGGCATGGAAGGACCCGTCTTCTCCCTCCCAGCCCAGGGCTTACAATGGGTTCATCTTTAGATTCAGGCAGTGTCTGAGTCTCCCCTTCTTCTCCCTTGCAGTTACCCCGGGGGTCCTAATGCCCCCGCAGGCATGGGCATCCCTCCGCACACCAGGCCGCCCGCTGACTTCACTCAGCCAGCGGCAGCTGCCGCAGCGGCTGCAGTGGCAGCGGCGGCAGCCACGGCCACGGCCACAGCCACGGCCACTGTGGCAGCCTTGCAAGAGACACAGAACAAGGATATAAACCAGTACGGACCGGTAAGGGCCCCACGAGTCCCGGTGCAGCCTTGCCCCCCCCCCCTGCAGAGTTGGGGTGTTGGTGCCATGTGTGCTGGAAGAGCTGATGGTGTCAGGGTGCGCCTGGGTTTCCTTGGAGGCCTGCGGACGGGTGTGTGTTAGGACGTGGGTGTGTCGTGGTGGTTGGGTGTGGTGCGGGGAGGCCATTTGGGTGCTTGCATTTGTTCTGTGTGGGTTTATGGCTCATGCGTGTCTGCAAATGGGGAAGGAGGTTCTTTATCACCCTCTGGGCGCCTGCTCACCAAAGCGCGGGCTCAGTGCCTGAAACGCCTTGTCACCAGTCTGTCGCCACGGTGGCTTCTGAAGACCACACACTCCTAGTCATCCCATCTGTGGATTGAGCCCAGGTCCCATTTCTGCTCCCCTGGCCTTCAGAAGGACTGGTGGGGTGTGAGGAGAGAGAATTCCCCGCCAGAATGCAGGACAGGGGACAGGAGGTGGGGACTGTAGGAAGGGCACAGCAGGGCGGGTGGGCAGAGGTGGGAGCTGGGACTGCCTCAGATTTTGTGGATGGAGGGCGTGTCTCCACTGGCCGAGGGCGGGGCCAGGGCTTCCAGGAAAGGGGCTCCTGCCTCCATCCTCATCCCCCTCCATCCTCCCGTGCCCCTCCCCGCCTCTGCACCTTCTTCCCCGTTCCCTGCCTGCCTCCCTGGAAATGCTGCCTGCTCTCTGGAGTGACTGCACCCCACCCCGTCAACACCCCTTGGGCTGCATCTTTCCTGTGCGGCCTGCAGAGGGCAGTGGTGAGCCCAAGAGGCCAGACATCCCTTGGGACCTGGTCACCAGCTGCAACCACACAGGAAAGTGCCCCCCGACCCAGAGCCTCCCACCTCCCCCACCCTTCCCTCCCTGCACTTTCAATGCATGTGGCATTTTATTCTTTTTTTTTTTCTTCTTCTCCCGTTGAAGGTCTGTTCCTCTTTCCAGATGGGTCCCACCCAGGCGTATAACAGCCAATTCATGAACCAGCCCGGGCCACGGGGGCCTGCCTCCATGGGGGGCAGCATGAACCCCGCAAGCATGGCGGCTGGCATGACACCCTCGGGGATGAGCGGCCCTCCCATGGGCATGAACCAGCCCCGGCCGCCCGGCATCAGCCCCTTTGGCACGCACGGGCAGCGGATGCCCCAGCAGACCTACCCGGGCCCCCGGCCCCAGTCCCTTCCCATTCAGAGCATAAAGAGGCCATACCCGGGAGAGGTGAGTGTGACAGGAGGCAGGTGGTGGCCAGGGTGGGAGGCGGGGAGCACCCAGGGCTTGAAAACAGAGGGGCTGTGGGCAGGACTTTGGAAAGGGCAGGAACTGACCAGCGCCAAACCTGGACCAAAAGTCTGAGCCTTAGGATGGAGGAGTCGGGCTCCTGGCTTGGAGACCGGCTCTGCCATTTCCCAGCTGGAAGTCCTTGATCAAGTCCTGTTCCCTGCTGGAGTCGTGGTTTTTCATTTGTAAAAGACGGTGCCGATCCAGCCCATCTCCTAGGGCTGCTTGGGAGATGTGAATGAGGGCCGGAGGGGAAGCACTTGGCCCCAGGGCCGGCGCAGGCAGCAGAAGCTGTGGTTAGCGTGGTGTTTGGTCTCAGCACAGACACGGGCCCAGTGACTTTGGTAAGGAGCGAAACCTCCTTGGGTCCACGTCCTCACCTGCACACGAGGGCTTCTCACTTGCAAGAATGAGAGAGGGGACAAAACCCTGTAGATACCTAAAGGCTGTGCACATCAGAGAAGTGACTGGAAGGCAGACAGCCTGCTTCTTAGGGCTCTTCTCTGCCAACTGTCAGCTGCTCTTTTGGGAGGAACACTGTGTCATTGGCTGCCCAGCCAGCTCAGCCAAGAGAAAGGTGAAGATTTAAGGAAGTAAAACCCACACCTGTCCTCTGGGAACCCAGACTTTAGCAGGAAAGGGGATCACCTTCCGGGAAACCTGTCTAAGCAGGAGCCCATAGGCCATGATGCACAGGAGGTATCTGGAATTCAGCGTGAGGTCAGAGAAAGAGGACTTCCTGGAGGGGGTGTCATAGGGCCTTCCGTGAGCAGTGGGAAGAATTGGCAGCGAGTGGCCTGTCTGGGTAAGGCTTTAGTTCACCTGCAAAAGACACAGGGACCCTAGAATCCTGGCCCAGTGTGTGCTCCTCAGGAAGCCTGCCTTGATTCCTTACCTAGGCAAAGCTCCTTGCTGAGTAGTCTCCCCCACAGCTATCTGCTCGCCGCCCATTCTCAGACCGGCTCCCCCTGACCCCCACCCCACTTGCCTCCAAACTGTGGCCTTCAGCTTGACCTTACAGTGGGTTTGGAGTCCAGAGGTTAAGTTCCTCAAAGGTCTGTGTGATTCCCTCAGCACTCACCCTGGCTCAGGCTTGGCCATTGTTGGCGGTGTCCTGAATCCAGAAGGGGAGAGGTCAGAGACCTCCTCAAACACCCGGGAGCCTGGCTCAAGCCCAGACACTCCTGGATGGCATTGGTTCAGGGAGGCACCAGCCAGAGAAGGACAGTGGCTCCCAAGGTCCTGGCTGTCCTTGGGGGGAAAGGGGGGGGTTGGTGCTCAAGCTCCTGGCCTCACTCCCACACACAGCCCCCACAGGAGTTCTGGAACCTCTTTCAGCCCCTCCATGCTCAAACTCCCCGCGTCCCTGCTGGCTGGGTGAGAGATGCGTCTGCAGACCCAGCCTTGGGGTTGCCGGCACCTTAAGGAGGTGATCCCAGGAAAGGAAAGGCAGAGAAATTTCCCAGTTATTGCTCCGATGTCCACCTGCACCTGTGGCATGCTCTGTCAAAGGCACACACCAGAGGCCTTGAAGTATTTATACTCAGTCATCCTCTTCATAGAACGCCGATGCTCCCCAGCTACAAAATGCCTGGCACTGGGCTGGGACACTGGGTGATCACAGCCCGCGTGGCCTGACCCTGCCTGGGAAGGCAGGCCTCACCTTGCAATGGCACGGTTCTAGAATCTCTGAACCATTGAAACGTTGGGGCAGGTGTCAGGTTGGCTGGTCCTGCACAGGACTCCTCTTCGGTGGCCTCATGGGACCCCAGCTGCACTCCTCCGGTGATGTGACAGGAACCACTGTCACACAGAGCAGCCACTATACTGCCACAGTATGAGTGGCAGTGTTCCTCAGCACTGACACGGACTCCTCCCATCCTCCACCACTTACCTCTGGATCCTTCTTTCATTTGCTAAGGGAGTATTTATGGAGGGTCTGCTCTTTGCCAGTCGCTGGAACACAGCCGGGACCTCGGAGCCTAGAGGCAAGAGAGATGGTTTAAATAGATAAGGAGCTTCAACAGACCTCACAGGATGTCATGGCCTGGAGTGTCTGGGTGGCTGGTGGCCCTGAGGGTCACCTAATCTTACAGAGGAGGCGGGGTGGCTGCAGGGTGGACAATCAGCATCATTTTGTAGATCTCCAAGGACAAGGATCCTGCCCCTCCCTTGAGCTGTCTCCTCTCTCAGTTGCCTGTCTGGAGAGGGTTGTCTGGAACCTCCACAAGCCTGCTTCTCCCGACCTCTGCACGCATGGCCCAGAACTGAACATCAGTGTGTTCTGTTCAGTGTGGGGTGTGGGGCCAGAGCCTCCCATATTCAGCCTCTGAATGCAGGGGTTGAGGGGGCCACCTTTCCGGAAGCACAACCCGTTGTCTGCATTCCCCTGCCACACGCCAAGTGCTAGGAGACACATGAAGGGGGCTTTAGAATCAAGCCCCCTCCTAATGGCATGAATGAGAGGCTCTGAAAGTCCGGGGGGCAGGGTACTCGGAGAAGACCGCTTCACGGGGAGGTGGCCCTCAAGCCAGACAGACAGAACGTCATGTCCCTGGATGTCAGGGCAGCCTCTGGTGCCGCCCCCTCTCTCTGGGTGGAGAAGGCAGTTTATCGGTAGAAAACAGCAGGGACAAAGGTGAAGGGCCAGGGCACGCCTGGCCTTCTGGTGAGTGGCTTGGCTCCGTGACACTGACAGCCTTTCTCCTCTCCTCTCTCTGCTGCCACAGCCCAACTATGGAAACCAGCAATACGGACCAAACAGCCAGTTCCCCACCCAGCCAGGCCAGTACCCTACCCCCAACCCCCCGCGGCCGCTCACCTCTCCCAACTACCCTGGGCAGAGGATGCCCAGCCAGCCGAGCACCGGGCAGTACCCACCCCCCACGGTCAACATGGGGCAGTATTACAAGGTGAGTCCTACCACCCCACCGGCCCCTTCCTTCCTCACCACCTCATGTCCCCCCCCCCACCTGTGTCATCTTGGTCCTTTGTGTCCGCTGAAGTCACCAGGGGGCAGGCGGAGATCTCCAGATGTATCCTCGTGTGCTCAGAGTCATGGCCAAAATGTCAGGCTGGCAGCTCTTGGTTCCCCATGAATCATGGGGTTCAGACAAGGGTTTTCCCCTTCCTTTTTTACTGTTTACGGCACACACCAGATGATCATCAAGGAAACACTTTTTTTTAAAGAAAAGCATCCACCTGGATATATTAATATTACCTTCTAAGCCTTTGTTTCTCTATTGCACGTGGGTATCAATATGTTATATAGTTGCTATTAAGGTTGTAACGTTGAATCTGTTTCTTCCAACTTGAGGTGAAATCAGGAGCATGTTACTTACTGCTACAGAGTCTCTGTGGTTCTCACTTTTTAAGGGTGCCTCACCTTCTACGGATATAAACCACATCGTATTTTATTGTTCCCTTCATATGGGATGTTTGCAATGCTTTTGGTTTTTCACTTTCCAAGTAACACTGTGATGAATATTTTCGGGCACATAGCTTTTCCCTTCTTTGGGATTACAAAGCTCATTCTCAGTAGTGCAGACTACTCTGGACACACTTTACATTTATTTGCCCAGGAAGCATGCTCACTTCCATTACCACCCACCACTGCTCCAACTTCAGCATTCTAGGTGTTTCTATTTTTGCAAACTCTTGCTATGTAACTAGCTGTGGACAGAGAGACGAAATCCCATCCCAGGGTGGGGGAAGGGGTGAGCTGCTCTACCCCTGTCCCGCGCCACACCCCAGCACTGGATGGGCCTTGTCAGCATCCCCTGTATGACACTTCTGGGCAGTTTTCATATCAGGAGAGAAAGCTGGCTTCTAGGAGCTTTTCTGCCTCCCACTTTCAACGCGTTGTGTATCTTGCTTTAACAGCCAGAGCAGTTTAATGGACAAAATAGCACCTTCTCGGGAAGCAGCTACAATAACTACAGCCAAGGAAACATCACCAGGGTATGTTCCGGGTTTCATCGGGCGTACTTGTGTGACTCGGGGGCCCAGCCACCCGCACCCCAGGCCCACGGGTGGGAGCACACTCCCGGGTCCTCAGCTCTGGAGCACACTGATGCCCACACAGAATGCACAGGTCCAGGCAGGTGGTCCGGGGATGAGTAAAGATTAAGAGCAGAAGGGAGAGCGGCCTTCTGGGGAGCCAGTTGCCCAGCGTGCTGCAGGCCCAACTCCCATCTGAGGACCCTGATGGGCTGGGGGTGGAGGGTGTAGCCTAGAGCAATGATGTAGGCAGCCAGAGACCCCAGTGCTGGCCGGCATAGAGGGATTTCCACAGGGGGCCTGGCTCTCCTCCCTTGGGGGAGCAGGGACCATAGCCCCAGGACTGCGGGGCGGGTGGGGTGTACGTCCGTAGCCAGAGTCCCTCCTAGCCCTGTGATCTCATAACCTACGTATGGTTTCTTTTTTCCTCCAGCCTCCTAGGCCAGTTCCTGTGGCAAATTACCCCCACTCACCTGTTCCAGGGAACCCCACACCCCCCATGACCCCCGGGAGCAGTATCCCCCCCTACCTGTCCCCCAGCCAAGATGTTAAACCACCCTTCCCACCTGACATCAAGCCAAATATGAGCGCTCTGCCGCCACCCCCAGGTGAGTGCCCTACCTCCTCCCTCTGTCTGGCCAGCCCCACCTCCTCCCTCTGTCTGGCCAGCCCCACCTCCTCCCTCTGTCTGGCCAGCCCCACCTCCTCCCTCTGTCTGGCCAGCCCCACCCACAAGGGAAATTTGGGGTGGAGCTGGGCTGCCAACAGCCCTGAGCTGCTGGAGGCTGGGAGCAAAAGCGGCTCCCAGTCGTGGAGAGGGGCTGGGCAGAGGAGCCTGAAGCTTCCAGAATAAGGAATAGGTGCGGTCAGAGGGGAGTAGAGCCAGGATGAGTGGGACATGGGACGCAGGGACGGTGGGGTGTGGTGGACTGACAGAAGCAGCGGGCTCCCTGGTGTGCACACAGGCAAATAGCCCAGCTTCTGTGGCCCTGTTCCCACACACACACCCCTGCGAGTCCCCTGAGTGTGCAGCTAAGAGTGTGAGTCGTGGGGGGAGGGGCGAGCTCCACCCACAGCCCTGGGGCCCATGCTCCTGTGTGCCCCTGGCGGCCACGGGCGTGCGGCTGACCCAGCTCATCCTCCCCACCCAGCCAACCACAACGATGAGCTGCGGCTCACCTTCCCGGTGCGGGATGGCGTGGTGCTGGAGCCCTTCCGCCTCGAGCACAACCTGGCCGTCAGCAACCACGTCTTTCACCTGCGGCCCACGGTCCACCAGACACTGATGTGGAGGTGAGCATCATGCTGGGGGCACAGGCCCAAGCTGGGTTGGGGGAAGCGTCCGGTGGTGACATCCCCGGCCCAGGCATTGCCCTGAGCAGGTAATTGCAGCATCTGCCGGCTGCCTTCACCTGTTCAGCATTGTTGACTGGGCCCCGCCCTGGGCAGGGTTTGGGGGATGTCATGGGGAACCTGCAGGCAGGCCTTGGCAGGTATGGTGGCCTAAGGGCAGGGAGCAGCTTTCACTTAGCGTAGTCCTGAGAGAGTGGTCAGGAATGACCTCCCAGAGGAAAAGGGGGCTAGCTCAGAGCCAAAGGCCGGTAAAGCAGTCTTCCAGGAGGGAGGCTGGGCTGGCAGGCGGAACTTCAACATGGCTTGTTGTGGCTAGAGCCGGAAAGTAGAGGGATGAGGCTGGACTGGGCAGGACCAACAAGCCCTACAGGTTGCCAGGGGTTGGCCACTGAGCCAGGCCACTGCTCAGACGTCCAGACACACCAGAGAACAAGGGCAGGAGGTCCCTGGCTGGGCCAGGCCCTGTGTTCTCTGCCTTCTACACCTGACCTCCCTTGATCTTGTCAGTGGGCAATGCTTTTCCCATTGACAACGAGGCCAGAGAAGTCGATTAGCTTGGGGGAAGTTCTCACAGCAAGCAGCAGAGCTGGGACTCGGGCCCAGTTCTCTTAGATGCCAGAATCCATTGGTGTCCCATCCTCGGTCCCTCCTCCTCAGGCAGGACTCACGCTGCCCTGCCACCCCTCTACCCAGAGTCTCTCAGCTGCCCGGTGGGTACCCGAAAGACGCAAGATGGGTCTGCACTGGGCACACAGACACAGCTAACTCAGTGCCTTGAGCACGCCAAGTGAGCTTCGGTGGGGGCTGGAGACAGAGCCGAGTGGGTGAAAGCGTGCAGGAGCTCAGGTGCTCAGGCAGGAGGATGGAGGGACCCCTGTGCAGAGGCCCTGCTCACCCATCCCTCCTTACCCAAGTGCCCTCGCCTGGGAGGTGTCCCGTGGCCTTGGCCTGCTTGGTTTCCACACTGCCAGGTTCATGAGGATCCCCTTCCGTGCTGTATCTTTGGCGCCCACCTGGGCGGGGAACTGAATCAGACATGGCCCAGGCCCGTCCCAACTGGAGTCTGGGTGGGACATCATCAGCCTCCCAGCTGGTCTGGCCACATTAGTGTCTGTCCTTTTTTGTCGCTCTCTCTCTCTGTCCTGGGAGAGCAGGTGTCACCCTGATAGGGAGGGGTCTGGAGGAGACCAGCCGAGCAGTGGGGTGTGGCTGGAGTGAACAGTGTGGGGGAACGTGGGTTGTCGGGACGGGTTTTGCCTGGAGATGTGGGCAGTGGTCCTATCCAGGTTGAGAGAGGACAGTGTGGGGAAGCGGGAGCAGCAGTGGCAGCTGAGGACGTGGGGCCCTGAGGGGCTCAAGCTGTGGTGAGGTAGAGGTGTGCTGCCTGGCCAGCTGTCACCGAGCCACGGGCAGCGCCATCTGAGCCATCCCCCACCCCCACCCCCCCGCCAAGGTCGGACCTAGAGCTGCAGTTCAAGTGCTACCACCACGAGGACCGGCAGATGAACACCAACTGGCCAGCCTCGGTGCAGGTCAGCGTCAACGCCACGCCCCTGACCATCGAGCGTGGCGACAACAAGACCTCCCACAAGCCCCTGCACCTCAAGCACGTATGCCAGCCGGGCCGCAACACCATCCAGATCACCGTCACGGCCTGCTGCTGCGTGAGTGTGCGGGCAGGGCTGAGCGTGTGGCGTGGTCCGCAGCCTTGTGCTTGCGGCTCTGTCCCCATCTCCGTAGCCACTGCAGTGACCTTTGCCTCCACACACGTGCGGCAGGCCCCCCGGGGCTGTGGGATAACCTTCAGAGCCACCGAGCTCTGGCCGTAGACGTGGCCTTTCCCGCTCTCATGCCACAGCCCCCATCCGGTCCCCACACCTGCCTCAACTTCCTCCTGCAGGCCCCTCCACCTGGACCCCTTCTCCCCATGTCCCCCATCTTCTGCTGGTGAAGGTCTGTGTGCCTCGAAGCCCGGCACTGTTCCGGCTTCATTCACAAGAAATTTTTATATTCTCATCATCTTTTGACCCAGACCCAGCTCCGTCAAGTCTGGAGTTAACTTTCTCCCTTCTTCCCCCAACCCTGCTGTCCTAGAATCGAGTGTGTATGTGTCCCTCCGATTTGTGCCCCGCTCTGGGACCACATCTGAGCCACTCTCCTACCCTCCAGAGATCAGGGCTTGGTACACAGGGCTTGCTCAGTGATCCGTGGGGGAGGAGATTGCCTGCCCCACTCTGCTGGCCTCTGTGGGGGCACAGGAGAAGGAAAGTCACTGATCCTGCCCTGACCAGCATAGGGACGCCAAGGCTACCTAGAGACGGGAGTCACAGGCTGGGGAGTACTGTCAGAATGAAGACCCTGTAGGGGCTTGTGAGGGTATACAATCCTGGAAAGCTTCCTAGAGGAGGGAGAACAGGGATGACACCCTCTGGCAGGAAGGGCGGAGGACACATGATGGGGAGCAGTGCTGGGCGGGGTCAGGAAGTGAGGCCAGCTCCCGCCCTGATGCCAGGTGTCCCATAACCTGATGCCAGGGGTGTTTCGGTGTCAGCCCAGGACCCAAGCAACTGTCCCAAGTGGTGATCTCTCCCTGAGTCTCCAGGCTCACAGGTCCCAGGACACATCCTGGGACAGAGTAGCATCACTATGAATCAAGGGCCCTTTCCTGGGCTTGGCCTTCAGGGGCCTTCGGGTACACGTGGTCGGGGGGGGCGCATAGGGGGGCCGTAGGGCGGGGGCTGAGCACACACTCTTTCCTGGCAGTCCCACCTCTTCGTGCTGCAGCTGGTCCACCGGCCCTCCGTGCGCTCCGTGCTGCAAGGCCTCCTCAAGAAGCGCCTCCTGCCCGCCGAGCACTGTATCACAAAAAGTGAGTATGGGGGCTCAGGGAGCGAGAACCAACCCCAGCCTGTGTTCATCATCCATCCATGTTCCTCATCCACCCAGGACCAACCTTCGGCTCTGTGCACAAACCCCGGGGCCCGAGTGCCTCTTGGCGCACCAGTCCCCACCCCCAATTCATGTCTCTCTTTCTGGAGCTTTGAGGATGATCAGATGAGCATGGCCTCTGAGACCTGCCTAGCCTGGACGAGCTGGCTCACAGCACAGGGGATGAGGCAAATTAAAAGGAAACACCATGCTATAGACAGGCCTGGCAGGCTTCCTGGAAGAGGTGATCAGCTAGAAGATCACATCTTGGAACTGGACAAAGGGGATCTTCAGCAGAAGGGAGGCCCAGGGGTGGTTTCCCAACCGGCCTCCCCCTCGACAGTTTGTGGCTAAACTAGGGAGAGGGACTTGGCTCAGAGTCCAGTCCTTTGGAGGAGACACCCAGGTTATTAGTGAGGGACACCACGCAGGGAGGTGCCCCACGGCTCCTCCCTCTGTGCTGCTTCACATGACCTCCTGAGCCCCCGGTTCCCACCAGGCACTGGTCCATTCTCACCTCCACCCTTGCAGAAGTGAGTGCAAGAGCGCCGGGCCCAGAAAATCAGTGGGCAGTGTGGCATTCTGGGTTTCTGCACGTGTGGTAGGCAGTCCCCCTTTCTAGGGAAGGCGGGGCCTGTTCCGCAGAGACTGGGGAGCTGACATGGTGACCTCTAGGGACATATGCCTCCCACACATGGCATGTGGGGGCTGCCGTCCCAGAGTGCTGGGTGACCCAGGGTGGGCCCGGAGGGCCAGGTTCCCCTCTGATCAGGCCGGGGTGCACCAGTTATTCCTGGGGCCTCCCAGTGTCTTCGGGGTGGTGGAGGAGTGGGGTGTGTTTGAGCCACAGGAGGGGGTGCTATGTGTGCAGGACGGCCCCGTCCTCCACATCCACCTGTGCCTCCTGCCCCCACAGTCAAGCGGAATTTCAGCAGCGTGGCTGCCTCGTCAGGCAACACGACCCTCAACGGGGAGGATGGCGTGGAGCAGACGGCCATCAAGGTATCTCTGAAGTGCCCCATCACATTCCGGCGCATCCAGCTGCCTGCTCGAGGCCACGACTGCAAGCACGTCCAGGTGAGTGGTCCCTGCGGGGGCGGCTCCAGGGGGAGGGGGGTGTGAGCCATCCGGCTGGGGTGCTGAGGGGAGGCAGAGGGGCCAGCGGGGCCTGGCTCTGATCCACAGAGCACTCTGTGGCCATCGGCAGCCGTTCGTATTCACCCACCCCAGCCATCGTTTGTCCTTGGAGCATTTTCTCCCTATGCCCAGGGCTCGGTTCCCAGGGAACCAATTTAGACAGTCCCTGTCCTGACGGATGTCGGGCGCCAGCTGGAGGTCCTGCACATACGGCCACAGCTGGTTTGGAGCCCGAGAGTAAGGACACCTCTGCCTGATCACTGCCGTGTCCTGGGGCCTTGCCCCCAGCAGGTGCTCAGTCAGGGAACGAGTGACTCTCACAGTCTGGGTTGCTGCAGTCGGGCACTGTGCAAATGTGGGCGGCCTGGGTGGGTAGGATTCCCTGAGGGGCGAACTGCTCAGGAAAGACGCCCAGAAAAGGATACAAGGAGCTTCATGGTGGGGCAGGAGCTTCCCTCTGGGAGAACAGTGTGGGCACACAGAGTCTGGGCTCTCGATTTGTCTGACACACGTTGACGAACTGGACTGGATGTGGTCTCGGTGCCGGGGCTAGGCTGACGGGGAGGCTGGCGTCCACGCTGCCCCCGGCCTCCGTGAGAGGGGCCGTCAGGTGTCAGGGTCAGTGACGGGCATGCCAGGAAGCCTCCTCAGAGGACATGGGTGAGGGCCACCAGGCTCAAGGGTGGTGTGAGGAGTGACGTGTGCAGGGCGTGGGGGTGGGCGGCTTGTCATGCGAGCAGCAGAAAGGCCCCGTGACGGCCACCCGCGACACCCCAGCCCCAGGCCTCTCCCAGCACTCCTCTCCCTCCCTGCTGGGAGATCCTCATAAGGGTCCCGGAGGTGGTGGCACTTGCATCTCTGCATCTGCTCATCTGTCCGGCTGTCTGTCTCCCGGCCTCTGCAGTGCTTTGACCTGGAGTCGTACCTGCAGCTGAACTGCGAGAGAGGGACCTGGAGGTGTCCTGTGTGCAAGTGAGTAACAGCCACCCCGGCGGGAGCCTCCCCACTTAGCCGCGAACGGGGGGAGCTCACTGGCCCCCCTCTGGCCCTGCTCTCCAGGGCCCAGCCGCCTGCACCTGCCTTAAAAGCAAAACAGGGAATCCAGACAGGGCAGAGGAGCTCCAAGCACAGGGGTGTGAGCGGTCCTCTTGTGTCCAGCTGTCACGGGCCACCCTCCTCCTGTCACTGCCTGCCGTAGGAGCCAGCAGCAGAGGCTCTTTGACACAGTGGGGAGGGGTGAGCTCTGTTCCTGCTCTCCAGGGTCCAAGAGCAAAGACCAAGCCCCCCCTCTCTTTTTTTCCAGTAAAACCGCTCTGCTTGAGGGCCTGGAGGTGGATCAGTACATGTGGGGCATCCTGAACGCCATCCAACAGTAAGTAGGCCTCCCCAGCCAGGGGCCGTGGGGGTGGGGGTGCTGGCCCGGATAGGCTGACGTGAGCACGGGGGTACTCCCGATAGCCCCTCGCTCTCCAGGCTGGCAGACCACTCGCCCGCCCGAGCTCTCACTTCTCTGTGACTGTCTCAGGGACTTCTCTACCTGGGGGCAAAGGACCTTTCCAGAAAGGACCAAACTCAGCCAGAGCAAGACCGTGCCCTGGACAGCCACTTCCAGGGTGGGAGGCCTTGGGGCCAGCTGCTGTGTGCCCAGCCACTTACTTTCCTCACCTTAGTCCCCCACTAAGATCCCTCACACCTCTGTCCTGTACAGAGTGTGGTGAAAATGGGGGCAGGGACACCTCCGTGTCTGTCTGAGCTGAAGACTCCCGTATCCCAAGACCTCAGTTCTGCCCCCTTGCTCCCCCCAGCTCCGAGTTTGAAGAGGTCACCATCGACCCCACATGCAGCTGGCGGCCAGTCCCCATCAAGTCAGACCTACACATTAAAGACGACCCAGATGGCATCCCCTCCAAGCGGTTCAAGACCATGAGCCCCAGCCAGATGATCATGCCCAACGTCATGGAAATGATCGCAGCCCTGGGCCCTGGCCCGTCCCCCTATCCACTCCCACCTCCACCGGGGGGCACCAGCTCCAGCGACTACAGCAACCAAGGTGGGTGATACTGGACAAGGAGGAAGAGAGGAGACCCAGCAGGGCCCCAGGATGTCTGGGCTCCTGTGGCAGGTGCAGGGGGGCGGGGTGAGGGAGGTTGAGGTCACTCGACCTAGGGGCACAGTGGCCCATTCGACACTTGTCCTCCTCTCCTTTGCCACCTGGTTCCATCCAGCCCTGTGGGGCAGCACCCAGCTAGGAAGGCACGAGTGAAGAGCTGCCCCATGAGCCAACCTCCTGCCTCTCCCACGCTGCCCTGCCCTGCCTCCTCGAGCTCCAGGGGACAGATAGCGCCTCGACTTCTTTGGAGCCTGCTTTGCTGGGGCCGCTAACAGAACACTCCCACTTGGAGTTCTTGGCCCCTCCCTGGGCCCTCCCATGTTACCCTGTGACATCTGTATTGTCCCTGTCCCTGCAGCACGCCCATCCTTCCAGGCACAGAGTCCAGGGGTCTGGAGCTCCAGTCTTTGGCCACCAAGGTCACCGTCACTGCCTCTAACTCTCCCTGCTGCCCAGACCAAGCTGTACCCTACTGCCCTGGGTTCCTAGAAAGTTCCCAGCTCCCTTAAACACAGGGGATGGAAGCTTCCCATGGGATCTAGGCTCCTGTAGGATTAGAGGCCCAGAGAGGTGAACCCACATAGCAGGGGCCCACAGCGTGCAGAGGGCCCCAGCTTTGCAGCATGCTGGGCCTCTGGTCCCTCACTATGGCCATGGGGTGGAGGGAGCGGTGGCCAGGGAAGCCAGACAGCTGATTTCTAATGGTGACCTCCAGAATCTGATGCTGCTTTCTTTGCAGACTGGGTAGATCCCGACCTCCCACTCTGGGCCCGGGTCTTCCCGCTGCTGAGGTGCAACCACCTGGGGGCAGTGGGAAACAGGTCTGGGGGCCTGCTCAGCAGATCCTGTGCAAGGCTCAGACTTGGGCCTCATCATCCCCACCCCCCACCTCAGCAGCCTGGTCTACCCCTTGCTCAAGCTCTGCCCCCCCATAACTATAAAACAGCTCACATCCTGGGGTGCTAAGGCCCCCCAGAGAGGGATGCATCGCTGCCCTGTCATACAGCTGGGCGGTGTAAGGCCGCGGGAGCCAACTCCAGCCTCAGGGGCCAGGACGCCTCTTAATTTACATTACCCTCCCTCCCCCACCACGGGCGGCTGTCTTTCCCCCTGCTGCCATCTCCTTCCCTCCCCAGGCAACAACTACCAGGGCCATGGCAACTTTGACTTCCCCCATGGAAACCCTGGCGGCACGTCCATGAACGACTTCATGCACGGGCCCCCCCAGCTCTCCCACCCCCCGGACATGCCCAACAACATGGCCGCCCTCGAGAAACCCCTCAGCCACCCCATGCAGGAAACCGTGAGTACCTTTTCCTCACCCTGACCGCCTCCCCCCTGTGCCCCCATCCTCCGCGTGGGACTGATGGGAGCAGAGGGCTCCCCCTCCCCGAGGACCTTTCTGGTATTTGCCTAGTTGCCTCCCGGGCAAAGGGGAGGACGGAGAGTGAGAATTGGGTCTGGAGGAGCTCAGAGGGAGGGAGAAGCCTGACCCAGGCTGGGTCATGGCCCTTTGGCATTCTCGGCCTTGGCTGTTTCACTCGGGCCGTCGGATTCTCAGCCGGGGGAAAGCTGCAGGCTCCCATCTGCACATACGGCGCATACACGTGTCCACCTCCCGAGTGTACCCACCTCGCCACTGCACACACCAGCCCCCCCCACCCCCACAGCCTCTCTCCCTGACTTACACACACTCTTCTGCTGACTTCCTGTTGCCCCAGCCATCTAGAATTTTGTCTCAGACCCAGGCACTTGCTCCCCAGGGGTCTGAATCCTCAGGGTGTCACCACCTCCTGCGGGAAGAAATGTTGGCAACTCTGTTTAGCCTGAGAATATTCGCTTCTCATTCCACGTCGCGTTTTAACACACACCCACCGGTGGTAAGAGGCCCGGCCATCCCCTGGGTCCTCATCCCGTGAGCACTGCCTGGTTCTGTTCGACTTCGCAGACATTTCCTGGGCCTGTGCTCTGGGCCAGGCCTTGTACCCATTGTGAGCAAGACAGATGTGAGCCTTGTGCCAATGGAGCAAAAGTTCTGGCAGTGCTCGGATGGAAGGAGTTGGGTTTTGGGAACACGGAGGCCTGAGGGCTGAAGTCAGGCCTCAGTCATCTTGTGCGTCCCTGGTCTCTCCCCTTAGGAGGAGGGGGTGGTCACAGAAGGCCTGGCAGTGGGGTTGGGCAGGCCTGCACAGGAGGACAAGGCTCCGGGCCCTCTCATCTTCCACCATGTGGCCTGGGAGGAAGGGCCTCTGGATGGTATTATGTTCCATACAGAGTTGGCTCTGCCAGAAGCCGTCTTGTGGGCAAGAGCCACCGATTCTCAGCAGGAGTAACTGTTAACTGGAAGGCTGACAGGCTGAGAGACAGTGTAGCAACTTTCCTCTGGAACTCCAGAATGCCACGTCAGACGTAGCTGCCGTCACGGGGCCTTAGCCACCTTTTTGCAAGTTACTTTCTGCCCCGTGGGGCTTCTGACTTCTGGTGCCTCTCTTCTAGCCCCCCTTCCTCAGCATTCCGTGCCCCGGAGTCACGCAGATCACACTCCACACACACTCACATGTCACACACCCTGACTCACAGCTCTCGGTTCCGGAAAATGGCCACAGGATGCCGCATACTTCTGGGTCCAGCAGGCTTTCTCCTGCCTTCTTAGCCGGGCCAGCTGGGGTCTTTGCAGAGGGACCTAAGCCCTTAGGTGACTTCCCAGCCGCCCCCAAGATGCTCCCCAGATATGTACTGTCCTTCCCCATGTCTGGGCTTTTGCTAGGCGGCAGCTGGATCCAGAAGGACGGCTGTGCAAGAGGGACAGTAGGGTCACAGATAAACTGCCCTACACCAGAGCAGCCTGGCTCTGGCTGAGCATCCGCCAGGAAGGACGCCCCCGCGTGCGGGAACTGGCGGAAAGTCTCCAGTGAGGTGTTGGTTCGCCGCAGGACCCTCCCTTGCATAGAGCACCTGCTCCTCTGGGCCCTGGGACATTCCAGCAAGTTGTCAGGGCCAAGGGGGACAGCTGTGTCAGCAGATCAGGGGACTGTCTGTCCTGGGCTGGGCTGCTCCAGGAGTGTGGAGCCACTCCCTGCCCCCCTGACTGAGCACTGTGGGGCACCCACAGGCGTGGGTTTGGGGTCACAAGCTGGCCTCATAGTGACGGTTGTGGTGGCCGTCCTTCCCGACTCTCTCGGTCCTTCACATCTCGTGTGCATTCCCCACGCAGTCCCATGGTCCTGCGGTCAGGTCCCCGCTTGGAGGGGCTCGCTGGACCGAGCAGAGGCCCACCGCAAGGCCTGGGAGCAGCTTCCAGAGAAACAGGGTCTGGAGGTCGGGCTGCTGTTTCCCAACCCATAACAGAAAAACAAAATGTCTGTGTGGCCTGGACGATGGGGTGGGTAGGGAGGTACAAAAGGACCCAGGAGACACGTGCTCACTGGCCGTCTGGCAAGTCCGTCTCACCTGGACGAGCACAGTGCAAGCAGGGTGGGGTGACCTGTCGGGTCCCTGGCAGTAGGGTGAGGGTGCTCTAAGATCGGAACTCTGAAGGGAGGCCGTTTGGGACAGCACACAGACCAGCATACGGCCCCCTACCCGGCCACAGCCCCGTGTTCCAGTGCATATGCCCGCGGGGAAGCACGGGCCCTCTGGTTTGTCTGTCAGGGAAGCACCACCTGCCCTAGCCTCAGCAGGGAACCCCCCCACCCCCGACTCAGTGAGCCCTTGGGCTCAGGGCGGGGCCTGGAGGACCCCCAGAGAGGCAGCCTATTGCCGCCTAGGTGGATGGCCAACAGGAAGGGTCTGGCAATGCGGAGAAGCGCCCCCAGCTCTGGAACCTCTTTGGCCAGCGTCGCCCACCGACCAGGGCCCATGGTGGGGCGCAGACCCCTCCCGAGCTGCACGCCTGCCCATGCTGTCTGTCCGTGTCTGCTCTCTGCCGCCCCAGCCCGCAGGGGGGCCTGCACCACGCTGCCAGCAGCACCCCTCCCGCCGCCTCCCCGCTCCCTGGAAACATGCCCATTTTGCTTCTCCATTCTGCCCTTGCTGTTCATTGTGGTGGTGGTGTCCGGGCCGCAGAGGCAGAGGGGCTTGCAGGGGCCTGCAGCCCGCTCTCAGTGTGTGCTTGTCTCCGAGCCCCTGGCTGCCTCCCTCCCGGACCCCCACGGCCTCAGAGGCCCCCTCCCCGCCTCCCCCTCCACAGCCTCCTGGACTGGCAATTTTGGGGGAGGACTTTTTTTTGTTTGTTTTCTCTGCAAAACAACAACAACAAAGCATTGAGCTTTGGTAAGGGGGTGGCTTTGTTTTGGGGGTTTGTTATTTTCCCGGTTTTGTTTGGTTTTCATTTCTCCAGGCATCTCGTCGCTGTACCTCGTCACCTCACATTTCTTTTCTCCTGCTCTCTCCTCCTCCACAGATGCCACACGCTGGCAGTTCTGACCAGCCCCATCCCTCCATACAACAAGGTTTGCACGTCCCACACCCCAGCAGCCAGTCAGGGCCTCCATTACATCACAGTGGGGCTCCTCCTCCTCCTTCCCAGCCTCCCCGGCAACCGCCACAGGCCGCTCCCAGCAACCATCCACACAGCGACCTGACCTTTAACCCCTCCTCAGCCTTAGAGGGTCAGGCCGGAGCGCAGGGAGCGTCCGACATGCCGGAGCCTTCGCTGGATGTAAGTTGGGGTCACCACTGGCCTTGGCCTGGGACTAGGCCTGGTGCCGGGACCTGCCCAAGCGCAGGGGTGGGTGTTGAGGGCTCAAGGCCCAGGGTGGAGGAGGTGCAGCTGTGAGGGGGTGGGTGGGTGGTGGGTGGGCCTAGCCAGCCTGCCTCCCCTGGCTCCAGAACCAGGGGACCCCACAGCAGGGAAGCCTCCCCGAGGGTCCCAGCATCCTTTCCCTGACCTTGCCAGCGCCTGCCCTCTGGCCCCCTCGGCCCCACCCCACCTCCCCCCCCCCCCCCCCGCCGCCCCCAGGCCCTCACAGAGTCCCCCTGGGGCAGGGTTCTGGAGGAAGCACAGGAAGGCCCCTGCCCTTCTTCTGACCCCCTCCCCGCCACCCCCACCCCCCACATCAAGCTTGCCATCTCAGTGTCCGCCACACTCTGGCCTGAGGCAGGGGAGGGGCTGGAGTGACAGGGTCCCTCTGTCTGTGTCGCCGGTTTGTGTCTGTGTCCAGTTTCCTGTCCGTGCGTCGTCCATGCCCTGTGCTTCTGCTTGCTCCATCGCTCGCTCTGAGAAAGGACCAGCCTCGGGTCGTGCCAGGGTTCCTGGGGCAGAAGTGGGTGCCTGAGATTCAGGGGTCTCCCACCTTGGGACCCGAATGGTCTGGAAAGTGGGGTGGAAGGAGGCTCCCTGTGATGGGGGCCGGGCAGCTGGCTAGAGGCCCCTGCTCCTCCCCTCCCCTCCCACACCCCTGGGCTGTAGGTTCCCGGAGAGGAATCCGCTCTCTCCTCAGCCACTGCTGTCTGCACGCCCCAGTCCCACTGTCACCCTCAACCCCGGCAGTGTCCAGCTTCATGGTGAATGGGGTTTATTCAGCAGTGCGGCCATCTTGAATTCTCACCCAGCTCTCCACCCCAGACCAGGCCAGTGGGGCTTTTAGGTTCATGAGGATCCCCAGTGTGACAAAAAGGCTCCAAGGGCCTCACAGTGGAGGAGGGCAGGGACAGTGTGCAGCCTCGGCCCCGGGGGCCACTGGGAAGGATGGTGCTATGCTGCCCTCCAGTCGTAGGCTCACCAGGGAGCAGTGAGCTCTTGAAGGAAGGTCCAGGGTGGCGAGAGCAACAGGCACCACGCGGCCTTACGTGCAAAGCCACATGGTTCCGACTGGGAGGCCCATGTGACCCACACCTCCTCTGGGCAGGGTCTTGGGGCCAGAGGCACAATGGGATCAAGAGAAAGCCCCTTGATGCCATGAGCCTTCCCAGCTGGTGGGCCAGGGGCACCCCCCTCCCAAGCTGGGAATAAGCACGGGTATACCTCAGACTAGCACTGTGGCCTGGATGCCTTTGAGGACAGCCAGCATGGTTAGTTTCCCCTGTTGGGCCAGGACCCCAGGCAGCGGCTAGAGGGCATGTGCCCCTGCAGTCCTCACCCTGGGCCAGCCCAGCCCCTCAGCTGACACCTCATCTGGGCTTCTGTACTTCTCTTCCAGCTCCTTCCAGAACTCACAAATCCCGATGAGCTCCTCTCGTACCTGGATCCCCCTGACCTGCCGAGCAATAGTAACGATGACCTCCTGTCTCTCTTTGAGAACAACTGAAGCCCGCTCCTCCATTGGGGCCATCCCTCCCCACTCTGCCTCCTTCCCCGTCTGTCCCCCACACACTTTACCACTGGGAGCCCATGCCCTCAGACCGCCCCTGCTGCGGCCTTCTCAGAGCAGAGGGGCGGGAGGGTGCACTGTGAAGGCTGTGTGGGTCTGGTGCCCATGCCCAGAGCAGGCCCTGAAGATGACCCTCGCAGTGGGGAACCGGCCCAGCGAGAGGGCACACGCTGATGAAGGCTTCCTGTCCCTCCGTGTGTGCTGATTCCAAACGACCCTCCAGTGCCCCCGAGGTTCTTCCGGTTTCTAAACTGTAATCCTGCCTCCCTGCTTCCTGGCCCAGAGCCTCCTTCAAGTGACTGTGAGCCTGAGAGAGGGGCACCCCGAGACCCAGGCAGCACCCCCCCCCCGAGCCTTGGAGGAACAGTGACGGTTGGCGGCAGTGAGAACGACCCACCCTCCACCACCACCACCACCACCCACCACAGAAAAGCACAAACCTCTGGGAAAGAGAACTCTCAGGGGCCAAGGCCGTCACTTTGACCCCTGACCTCTAAGCCGAGATACCCTGTAAAAACACTCCTCTCTCAGAAAGCAGAGAAAAGGACAAGATTCTGTGTTTGAGAGAGGGTGTGCCATTCCTGCTTGGGGACTGGTGCGCAAGGGGGTCAGGGCCTCCTCAGAGCCAAGACAACGCAGCTGGCCCCACGACCTCTGGACTCAGGCCGGGGCGGGGGTGTGGGGGGCAGAGAGAGAGTACCCAGCCGAAAATATTGTGCCCTTAGTTGGGGGGCAGGGGGATGCCGCCAGCCGGAGTCGGATGGGAACGGCAACCTACAACTTTTGCTCCAAGCCGCTCCCTGTTTTTAAATGACAATGTAATGAAGCTACGAAGTCATCTGAGAAAAGGGACGGTGGACTCAGTCGGCAAGCAAACCATTTCTCTCCATGCGTCCTGTTCCCTTCCTCCTGCCCCAGCCCACCTCTCCCAGACTGTTACGTGGGACACCCGCCTCCCTCTGCCCCCGTTCTCTGTCCACCCTGCCAGCCGGGGGCGCCGGTGGAGAGGCGGGAGGCTCGGGGCACCTGCGCGCGCTCGGCAGCAGGAGCCCCGGGCTTCGGCACCTGTGCGGCCCGGCTGCCCCATCTGCCCCTGTGCTCCAGGCTGCCCCAGCTGCAGCCCGGTCCGTCACCACACGTGCCGGAATGTGCCCGCAAGCATCCCGTGGTGTTTCCGTGCCGCGCTTGGCTGCCGGCTTCTCCCTTCCTCCGTGTCCCTCTGCCACACTCCTGCTCGCTCGAGCAGAAGCAGCCTCTGGTTGTCCCTCCACTGCTTCGCTCCATCCGGCTTCCTGCTCTCGGAGTCTCCCGGGGAGCTTGTGGGGGCGTCCGTTTTGTTTGGGGGTCCTCTGTGCCCCCCCCCCACCAAGCCGCATGGCCTGTGATGCTGCTGGGCCGTCAGGTCACTTGGGTCACGTCTGTGAATTCGTTGCGCCCCTCCCTGCTGCTGCCTGGGGCCTCCTGCTTTCCGTCCACTGTCCCGCGTTCTCAATCTCCGTCTCCCCTCCCCCCCCCCGTGGCGGGTGGTCCCCAGCACTCCTCTGGATTTGACCGGAACGGTGGCCCCAGCTGTTGATTTCCCAGTCACTGTACCAGACGGCCGGCACAGGGTTTTCTGTAGGAAAGCTGCCGTGGTCCCCGCCCCCTTTTCCTTTGTCCCATTGTCGAGGTTTTTTCAGACAGTGTGGTGTTCCGTATGCAAATCAATTATTTTAAGAATTGCTTTTGTAAATATCTTTGTGAATATTTTAGTATTGTCTTTGATAATATTTGACATTTTCATGACCTGGTTATAGCCTTTGCTGGTGTTTTTAAAATACCTTGACTCAATGACAAAGACCGAGTCCTTTTTTTTAAAAAACAACAAACAAAAACAAAAAAGCAACCAGGGCTATTTGTACAGATGAAGGGACAAAGTACATGGGTGAGTGAGATCAGGCCGCCCACTGCTTAGAGCCATCCCCAGTCGGCTGGTGGGGACTAGACGATGCCAGGTAGCATGTGGCCATCCTGGCCCGGTGGCCAAGAGCCCTGGCGGGTGGCCACACTCTGTGTTAGGCCATCTGGGAATGTTCTGCCCCAGACAGACTTACAAATGCCTTCCTTAGAAGTTCCTGCTTCCTGCTGTGCTACTTTTTTCCCAGAAAGGCCTGGGGTCCATTCTGGTTCTTATCGGGTGTCCCCACTCTGCTCACCGACCTACCCACAGCTTTCTAGTACAGAGGGTCAATCTGCTCCCCACAGCCCGGGCTCTGGGCACCTCCCTCAACCATCTCTGCATGGAAGCCAGGGCCTGGTTCCCTGAGGCAGGTTTCCTGGGGCCCCTCCCACGCGAACCTCCACCAGCAAGTTGGGCAAAGAGCTTTCCCGAACCGTGGTGCCTGAAGCCCGTGCTCTGGGGACATGCTCTCCCAGAGTGATTTTGGAGCCAGGCCAGAAGGGTGAGGGAGGCAGAAAGGTGTCCGGGGCTGGAGCAAGCCCCGGCTGGTGACAGATTCAGGTGACAACAGCCTCCCCGAGCCAGGGCGGCCGGTTCTGAACTCTAGGGAAGATGCTTCCCTCATCCTTTTGGACGACTACTTGGAGCCATAAGTAACCTCAGCAAAAACGAGGCCTCAGCAAGCCACTTCTCCATGACAAGCACCCACCCAGGCCGTAGACGCGTTTCTGCTGCCACTCCACGAGACGGACAGGGCGTCAGCGGGCAGGCGGGAAGGCCCGAGTACAGGCAATCACCCCATCTCCTTGGTTCGAAGCTTTACCCGTGTATCATGTTCCCTGTAGCCATTTTATTTTTTAAGAAACTTCTAATACTTTCTCCCTCACGGAAGCCCGAAACCCCCCAGAGAGCTACCCGTCTGCTCCCTCGACCTGACCATCTAGACAGGACGATGTCAGCAGCAGCGACTCAAGGGACAAGGGACGTGTGTACATATGTAAATGAGAAATAGAGACACGTTAACAGATGCATTCATTTCCCTTGGAATGTGTATTGTTTTTATTTTACGGAACAAAACAAAACAAAACAAAAAAAAAAGGCTTGGAACTCCATCTTAACGTGGAAAAACTAGATCCTGTTTGTTAGCGTTCGTGAGGTCTCTCTTCACATTTGTCTCATGTAATATACTCTGCCCCTGTGTGGAAAGGAATTTTTGTTCTGTTTTGTTTTTATTTTACCTACATGTACTATTTAGCTTCAGTGTACTAGTCCTGCCACCTGTGTATTTTTAGGGTGCTATGGAAATAATGAAAAGAAACGGGGATTTCAGAAGAAAATTGTAACCAAATTCATACTTTGTATAATTTTTTGATATCATGATTGCAGGTGATTCACACGTACACACATAAACACACCCACAGTGCAGCCTGAAGTAACCCCCACAGAAACTGTCATCGCCTTCGTACATCTATGTACAATGCAATCATTTCATACTTTAAACTGGTCAGAAAACTAATTGTGATTTCTAGTCTTGCAAAGCTGTATGTAGTTAGATGATGTGACAACCTCTAATATTTATCTAATAAATATGTATTCAGATGAAACCTGTATATTAGGTGTTCATGTGGTTATTTTGTATTTAAAGATCAAATTATTTGACTATTGCTAGACATTTCTATACTCTGTTGTAACACTGAGGTATCTCATTTGCCCATGTTAATTGTTTTTTAAATAAATTGACAAAAAACGAAGGTTTGGCGAATTAGCTATTTTGTGAATTGTAAGGAGTGGTTTGGGTGTTTGTTTCTGCTTCTAAACCACCACCCCTGCCTGATCACCCAGCAAAAAAAAAAAAAACAGCAAGCGAGTGGGCAGTCAGGAGGTTTGGTGTTAATCTGGAGGAGCCCCTACCACGGGTGTCCCTGGAGGAGGCCCTGGGACCTGGGACCGGGTGATCATGTTCAGACCCCAGAGCCGCCTCCTGGTGGGACTCCAGTTTGCAGCAGGCCCCGCTCCTGTTAGTGGGACAGCTGGGGGCTCAGGAAGGGTGTGCAATGCTGACCAGGCTCAGAGCAAGCCCCTTGTGGACTTTCTAGGTTTGCAGAGCAGGAACCTATCCATGCCAAGCCCCAGAGGGTGCTGTCCAAAGCATCCAGAATGAAGATCTGGAAGCCCAGCGAGGCTTCGTGGATCCTGCTGACTCAGCCGATCTCACCCTTGGCTGGCTCTCTCACCGTCTCCCTCTGGCCATCGTACTCCCCAGCACCCCTGCCCCCCACCATCCCAAGAGACCTTGGGATTTCTCTTGGGTTTTCTCTTCTCCATGACTGTGCTTTGCGGGGGGGGGGGGGGGGGGGGGGTGCGGTTCTGTAGCCGTAGCCCTTACCCAGGCCACTGTCCTACTTGTAGCCTCAGCCCCTGACACAAACCCACTGCCCTCCCTGTGTCTCCTCCTGGAGTTTGGGGAAGTGAATCTGATGCTCAGAGCCCAGTACCGGGCCGCTGCCCACCCCGCCCCCCAAGCTCTGGGCCTGACCTTTCTTCCACGGGGACTGGGTGAGGGCATGTTCCAAGAAGGAAGTGGGGGCTGGCAGGCGCCCCCAAATATATCCGCTGGAGCGTAGCTGGGCTGTGTGTGGAAATGCATGTCAGGAGAGTGTACAGGTCTCCTAAGTGTGACGGGGTGGGGGGTGGGGGCACGCAGGAAGCAGCCAGGATGAGGGGTGCGTGGTTTCATCAGCTACGGAACTGCCTGTGGGGAACGGGGTGCCTGGAAGTCCCCTGCCTGTGGGGCTTCTCCAGGGTAGCCAGTTTCTGTTTCCGGTGGGAGATGGAAGGTGGGGGGAGGAGAAGTTACATTAAAAATGGAATCCTGGGGCGCCTGGGTGGCTCAGTTGGTTAAGCAACTGCCTTCAGCTCAGGTCATGATCGTGGAGTCCCGGGATCGAGTCCCTCATCGGGCTCCCTGCTCGGCGGGGAGTCTGCTTCTCCCTCTGACCCTCCCCCCTCTCATGCTCTCTCTCTTTCTCTCTCAAATAAATAAATTAATTTTAAAAAAATGGAATCCTGGCCACTGCTGAGCCATGGACGCTGCCTTCTACCCAGCATCATGGGGGCAGGAGGCGTTTTCTCTGAGAGCAGACACCCCTCCTAGAGGAGGGGTCGCCTCAACCTCCCGTCACCTTAGCACAGTGCTGCTCCAGGACCCAGTGAGGGACCCGCGAAATCCACCTGGGCTGTGACCAGCACCCCTTCCTGAAATGGATGAGAGCAAAGGAGAACAGCAAGAGCACTTGGGAGGGTTCCAGAGTAAGGGAGGAGATGGATCGTGAAACGGTCGTTGCAGTTGTGCGTGCGTGTGTGTCTGCTGAATCATGATGTCAAATTAATTCTTACTTGTGGGTTGTGGTTGAAAACAAAAAGTTTGAATGCCATCGCCTTCAAGGCAGGAAGTGGGCAGGGGATGGGGAGAGAGAGGCAGGGCAGTAGGCTTCCCTGACGGTATATAAAAAGCAAACCGTCCCTGCAGTCTCACTTCGGGGCCTGAAACCAGCGTTACTGCTAAATACGGGTCTGTGCTGCCTGTCGAGGCTGCGTGGAGACCCGCCCGCCCCAGCCCCACCCCACCAACTCCTCCAGAGCCTGGTCACTTCCTTCTCCGGGCCTAGCATAAGTCCCCAGGAGGAGCTCGAGGAGGGCCTGGCTCTCAGGGCTGCTTGGAGGGCGGCCCCCCACCTGGGGCCACACATCCCATCCTCCAGCTCAGGCGTCATCTTGTGTTTCTGTTCTTTGCAACCCCCCCCACAAAGCCCCCACCCTGATGCCAATGACTGTCCCTCCACATAAGACCATAGCGTGCTGTTGGGGAAAAATCACTCAGTCCCCCAGGTCAGTGCCAGGACAAATCAGGGTCTCTAGCCCCCCTGAGACCTCAGGGCATGGTCTCCGACCCCCCTATCCACCCATGTCCCTTGTTCTGTCCTGTGCGCCAGCCTCCTGCTCAACAACACCCGCCTCACTCTAAGCAGGTTACCCATCACCCAAACCCTCCCACACCGTGCTCCCCCACCCACGACCCTACCTCCACCCTCCCCCAGCCTTATCTTCTTCTGTCCAGGCCCAGAGGATGTGGTGGCCCTTCTCCCAGCCCCTGACACCACTACCTCCTTCTCTCCCAAGAGGGGCTTCACTCCATCAGCTGGCCCCTTTCTTGCACCTTCCCCGGGTCTGGAGCTTTGGATCCTGGCGTGGTGAGGCCTACAGCCCACATCCCCACCCTTGGCCATCCACCTCTCTCCACTTCTTCTCATGCAGACTCCTTGGCCGAGGAAGCTGCCCGTGCTCACTTGTCATCCTCCACTCCCTACAGCTCACGTCTCAGAAGTACTCTGAAACTCCCCTTGCAAGCCCACCTGTGACCTCTTGGTCACTGAAGTCCATGCAACTCTTGGAGACTGGCCCTCACAACTGCATTTGACAGTGGCCGTTCTCCTGGAAACTCTTCTTTTGGATTCCATGACAGCCCCCTCCGTTGGGTCTTCAGCTCTCCTTGAGTGCCCCTGACCGTGCCTTCTTTGCTGTCTTCACAGGCTCCTGTCGCAACTAGGTGCCGTGGAGCTCCCTCCAGTTCCCCTGCATCTAGCGCGCATGGCTCGCAACCACTCTCCACCAGCGAACCGCCTCAGCAGCCAGGGACCTCCTTGCCTGGAAGGTTACCCACTCCCCTAAGGTTGGCCCACCGCCAAACACTGAGTGCTAACAGCAACCACGGGACAGCCTCTTTGCTGCTTGCCGTGGGGTTAGTTGCTCCAGAGTCTTCCCTGTGGATCCGGCCAGACTTTCCCTGAGGCCATATGCTTGCTCGACCCTGTCCCCATCCGTCTTCTGCCTCACGGCCTCCCTTGTCGGTTCCCCCTGAGAGTGGTCCCTCGGTGAATCACAGGAACCTGAAGGCCTGACTCAGGCTCTGCTCCTAGGCAACCAGATCTAAGGCAGCGAGGGCTTCGAGTGGGCCTGGGAGCCAGCCTTGGATGACAGGATGCTGGAGACGGTCACCGACCAGATGGGAATGGGGCCCCGTCACTGGTGACAGCACCGGCCTGGGACAGCCAGGATGCGCTGTGACTTCCACCTGCGGAGAAGGGGGAGGGGCTGCACCTGCTGGGGCAGTGTCGCCGGCCTGTGACAGGTAGGAGGAAAGAATAAGCGTTGAGACTGTGGAACTGAGAGCCTATTGCTACGTGCCACTGATTCATCGAAGAAAGGAAATTACAATCTCAGATCTCTTACTTGGCGATTTAAGACAAAGTTGTGCAAGTCCGAGGAAACCGAAGGGAGGAAGCATTGCAACACGCATCTCCTGCAGCCGGTGCTGATCACACAGGCTTCACTGGCAGAACCTCAGAGAGCGGTCGGCGCTCCGTCCCGTCAGGTGTCCTACGCCAAGATCGGGCCCCTAATAGGGAAGGAGTGAGACCCCAGGACTTGGGATGGGGAGACTTGCACTGACACTTCCCCCTTGGCAAATATCTGTTGCCACTTGGAGGGTCTATTATGACCAGCTGACAGAGAAGGAACATTTCTGAACTTGGTTCACAGGTGAGACAGCTTGGGATGTGGGTGCAAGCCACAGGGGGAGCTCCACTCAAGATGGAAAGACCGATGCAACGACGTGGATGGAACTGGAGGGTGTTATGCTGAGCGAAATAAGTCAATCAGAGAAAGACATGTATCATATGACCTCACTGATATGAGGAATTCTTAATCTCGAAGCAAACTGAGTGTTGCTGGAGTGGTGGGGGGTGGGAGGGAGGGGGTGGCTGGGTGATAGACATTGGGGAGGGTGTGTGCTACGGTGAGCACTGTGAATTGTGCAAGACTGTTGAATCACAGATCTGTACCTCTGAAACAAATAATGCAAGATATGTTAAGAAAAAAAAAAGAACATAGCAGGGGGGGAAGAATGAAGGGGAGTAAGTCGGAGGAGGGGGTGAACCATGAGAGATGGTGGACTCTGAAAAACAAACTGAGGGTTCTAGAGGGGAGGGGGGTGGGGGGATGGGTTAGCCTGGTGATGGGTATTAAAGAGGGCACGTTCTGCGTGGAGCCCTGGGTGTTATGCACAAACAATGAATCATGGAACACTACATCCAAAACTAATGATGTAATGTATGGTGATTAACATAACAATAAAAAAATTTAAAGAAAAAAAAAAGATGGAAAGACCGAGGTGAAAGGGAATCCTTCCACCAGGCAGGGATTTGGGCAGGACACCCGGCCATCCAGTTTGCATGGAGAGAGAAGCGACCTGAGAAAGGGGCATACACATACTCGTGGGCCGTGGCAAGTGGCTTAACCAGTTGGTCAGAGGCCTGGAAAGAGCAAGACTGGGCTTGGAGGGACGGGGAGCACCGGGTGGGAGGCAGGCGGGTAGGCCTATAGGAGTGGGCCACAAGTATGAAGATCCACGTAGCCCATTTTTACACGCACCAGAGAGCGTCCACTGCGGAAGACAGTGGCCAACCAAGGACCTGGGACGACTCGGCCCGGAGAGCAGCCAGTCTCTGTTCTCACCCCTCGCCCCCACCTAGGCTTGCACCATCTGGGCTCAAGAACAGAGCATCCTGGAGACAGAGACCAGGTTATATGGGAGCCCACCAGCTTCAGTTCCCTCTCTCCAAAGCCGGTCCAGCTGCCGTCATGGCTGAATGTCCACCCTGTCTTCAACGGAGATCATGCTGCGTCTTAGACATTAACACGCCACGAGGAGACCAACTAGCCCCTTGGTAGCAAGTTTATTACGCAGGACCCCCTCTAGCCTAGAAAGGGCACCCTGACCAGGATTGACCCATACTCCAGGAATGGGCTTGCCTCTCCTTGCCATGGAGACTTAGGCCATGGCCACTGTCTGGGAGCTCACAGACATGGGCTCTCAGACAACACCACTGCAGACCAAGAAAGCCTACACACAGAAAAGGTGGTGTGGCCGTGGGTACAGATACACACTCATAGGTTCCACTGGGGCCACTGCGTGTCGCGCCAGGCAGAAGCTGCAGACCCGATGCAGGGCCAAATGGCCTCTTCAAGATGTAGCTGAGCTAGCGGAGGGGATGGCGTCCCGGGAGAACGGCATGCTACCCTCCAGGCTGTACCGCACATCGCCAGCCAACGACCACCCCGAGTCTCCCCATGGGCAGGCGGATTAAACTGAAGGCGAGAAGTAAGTGGGTCTGAGCAATGCAAGGGGAGGACTGTGTTAACACCAGGGCCCTACCCAAATCCCCCCTGCTGGGCCCAGGCACCCCTCCCCCAGCTCAGGAGTGTTGGCTCTTCACAGCTCAAAGCAGCCCTTTCTCTAGGGAACGGCCCGGAGGTGAAAGGAGCTGCCTCATCTGGGAAGCGGCCCCCTCTTGCGGGCAGCCCACAATGACCAATAAGGAGTATAAAATGCCAACTGTCTTTCCTTACTTGGAGACCATGCTGTGGTGCACGTCTGCTCCAGAGCCCTCGCTCTATGATCAAGCCGAGTGGTGGGGGGGAGGGGTCTCTCCCTGCTACACTCCCCTCTTAACAGGTGCTTTCCGAAGACCCCCCCCCCCCGCCAATGCATCAACTTCGCAAGAATCCCGGTCTCAGGCTCTGCTTCCCAAAAACCCCTCTCGCCTTCTCTGCGTGGTGGTCTTGCACCCTTTCTTCAGTCTGCAATCTCTCCATGTGCATCTCAACCTCTCCTATAACCTTAATGACCACACTTTTTCTTCAGTTTATACATGCTTTTTAAATGTTTAACAGTTCATTTTTCCAACGACATTGAAGTACTTGGAAAACATCGAAAACCTGACCAAAGGAGTAATAAAACTTACGATATTTGAAACTTAAATATTTCATTTATCCCTGAAGCAAGATCTATGATCGTTTTACTTTCCCGTCTTCAATGGAAGCAAACTGATCAATAATACCTTAAAAATATACTTGTTACCTATCTGCTTTTCAACTGTGAGGTTTGCCATGTTTTATCATTTCTCATGATCTAGTGCCAAGCTTAAATAATTTCACATTGATTTCAGCTTACTAAAACCTCATTCACAGGACCCCACTGTGTCTATTATTGTTAAAAGAAATGATCAAGACCACTTCTCAATTTGCATAAGATTGCACTAGGCAAAATCTGTGAATCGGTTTTAGAAGAAAAAGCATGATGGTATTTTTTTTAGTGTATTCAAATTGATACCTGCATCCACTGATTTATACATTTCTGATTTCTTTCTTTTTTGTCTATTTTCTAATTCAGATATTATATTCATCTATCTACGTTTTAAAGTTTTGATGACTTGACTCCTTAAGTATCTGTTTAATCTGACATCTTATCTCCATCCCTAATCCTGTTACTGAAATTCAAGACCACCATCAGTTCCCATCTGGACTATACAAAGCTTTCAAACGTGTCTCTTTGCCCCAGTTTTGTTCTCTTCAGATCCATTGTGATGCGGACTTCTGTCACTTACTCAAATGTGGTTCTCCTAACCTTCCAGGCACCTGAGAGTGTCCCATCTCCCCACCCCATACAGGTGGGCCCATGGGAACAATTCTGGAAAACAGGTTGTGAGCTTAAAGAATGTGGGTCACTTCTAGGCCACAACATTTTGTTACCATTGTGAGGGTCCCCAGCATGCCCGTCCCCTGCCCCGTGACAAGGAGGCTATGGGTTATAAATGGTGCAACTGCAGGACGGTGGTACCTCTATCAGCCTGGGGCCCTGAGTGGCTTGTGGAGCCAAGCGTCCCACTGATCTATGTTGGAAATGTAGCTTGAATAAAAAAATAAAATCTTTATTATATTAAGCCAGTGACATGGAGTGTTAATTTCTTCCTGCAGCAAAACCTAGCCTGTTCTGCCTCGTGCTTCCATCCTTACAGGACTACCTACGGCTAATCGTACAGCCCCTTACTGAACATTTGCTACAGTCAGGTACTATACTAATTGCTTTATTCGCTTAATTTTGTTTATTCATTATAACAAAACCACAGGGTAGATGCCATTTTATAAAAGAGAGGCGTGAGGAACAGACAAGTTAAGTAATTGACCTTCTGAAAGAGGAGGTTCCAGACCCTAATGTCTATAGACCCAGACAGGGAAAGATCAGGCATAAGACACAATTTGTGGGCAAATTAAATACACAGAAATATTTCTCCTTTTCATTAAGACATATGCTTTCTTTCATTTTTCCCCAAAGACATCACCCTCTTGGCTGATTGTTCATTTTGATAAGAGACATGATGCACTAGTTTTCTATTGCTGCTGTAAACAATTACCCCAAACTTAGTGTCTTAAAACCACACGAACGTATTATATTACATTTGTGAAGGCCAAAACTTCAAGATGGTTCTTTTTTTTTTTAAGGTTTTATTTTTTATTTATTTGAGAGAGAGCGAGCACGAGTGGGGGTGGGACAGAGGGAAAGGGAGAAGCAGACTCCCCCGCGGAGCAGGGAGCCCGATGCCGGACTCGATCCCATGACCCTGAGATCATGACCTGAGCCGAAGGCAGACGCTTAACCGACTGAGCCACCCAGGTGCCCCAAGATGGTTCTCACTAGGCTAAAAACCAAGATGTCAGCAGGCCTGTGTCCCTTTCTGGAGACTATAGGGAAGAATCCATTTTCTTGCCTTTTCCAGCTTCCAGAGGCTGTCATGTTCCCTGACTCATGGGCCCTTCCCTCCTCCACCTTCAAAGTCAGCAACGGCCGGTCAAGTCTTCGTCACATCTCACCCCTCTGACACTGACTCTTCTGCCCCGTATTCCACATTTAAGGACTCGTGATTCCATTGGATCATACAGGATCATTTCTCCATCTCAAGGTCAGGTGATCAGCAACCCTAATTCCATCTGGAACTTTAGCTGCCCTTTGCCATGTACCATAACATATTCAGAGGTTCCAGGGATTAGGGCGTGGCATCTTAGGGACGCCGCTCTTCTGCTTACACATGGATACAGAGAATTATTTCTCTGCTGTAAGAAAATAGCAGTGCCAGCTCCTGCTGATCAGCAACAATGCCAGGGCATCGGCATTGGGCAGGTAGTTGGGAGAGGTAGAGACTGTGGACAACCAGCAAGCATCGGCTCTGACCAACGGGCATCTGCTTCTCCGGGTGTTTATTGCCAAGTCGGGGTGCAGACCCAGTTCTTGCCAGTCTTCCAATTTTCCAAGAGAATCTGGAAATGCGGATTTTTTTTAAACGTTAACAAGCGTACCAAAACATGCACAGACACCATGTAGCCCAAAGAAAGCCCATATGTGAGCTGCACCTGATTCAATGGCCCCTAGTCCTTGATCTCGACCCAGGGCCATATGCTGGTATAAGTGGCAGGACTGAGCTGCAAGCCCAGAGCTGTGGGACTCCAGAGGGCAAAGCTTAGCCACCACGTTTGCTCCTGTCGATCAGCTGGACAGACCCAGGCCTGCTGAAAGCCCTTCAGAGATAGCCATGGTCTGCAGATCCCAAGACTGGTCCCATCTCCCACCATCTCAGCCCTGAAATTCACTCTCTCTTTAGCCATCGTCACACACCACCCTGCTTCTCCCTTCCATATCTCTGCCAATGACTGTCCCCTGTCCTAAATGCCACACTGGACTTCTGCCCACCCTCACCCTCCTTCCCTGGAAACCACAACCTGCCATTGCTAAGGGACTGCCAAGTTTGGCCCACACAGCCAGCTAGACCAGGATAGGCACACAACCCAAAGGATTAGCCGGCCGGTGACCCACCACGTTCCCTCACTCACTCAAGAATTTGGCTTGAGATGAGAAGGCTGCAGGGTGGCTGCCTGTGACCCCAGTTGGGCTGGAAGCCTGGCCCCTTCTCTCAACTGTTCCTGCTTATAAAGGCTCTCTGTTGTTAGGCCCCATCTTTGCCCGGGACTTAGTCCCTTCCCTCCAGACTGCGTGAATTCCTTGTACCTTCTTAGGAATTTTCTGATGTCAAAAGTTAAGTCTTCTGACACCTGCCACTAGACCAAAAGGAGATTTCTACCTTTCAACTGAGAGAATGCCTGTTAGAACGAGAATACTTGTCCAACAAAGGTCAGGTCTCAGCTTTAATGGGGTTGAGAGACTCTGAAGTCCCATCAGTGGCCCTTTCTCCCTATTGCTACTGCTCACTGTCCAGGACCCAGTGTCATCCCCGTGAGGCAAGAAAGACCACCCCAGCCAGAGCGCAGCTGGTAAGGCAGAGCATAATCCAAAGACCCTGCCCTCGGCAGCACCCCAGAGTCTCTCTTTAGGTTGGTTTTGTAGCCTGACATTCGAGGTGGTTCCTGGCTCATAGAGTGGACATTTATTTTATTTTATTTTATTTTATTTGAGAGAGAGAGACAGAGATAGTGACAGAGATAGCAAGAAAGAGCACGAGCAGGGAGGGGAGGGAGAAGCAGGCTTGCCACCGAGCAGGGAGCCCAATGCGGGGCTCGATCCCAGGACCCTGGGATCATGACCTGAGCCGAAGGCAGATGTTTAACTGACTGAGACACCCAGGCGCCCCTGGAGTGAACATTTAATGTTCTACCTTGCAGTAAGCACTCCTCCCTTCTTCCGGACGTAGTACCAGCTGATTCTGGGGAATCATTCTGTTCCTCTTTCTGCCCCTTTCTGGTATGTGAGCTGAGCTATGCTGCCATACTAGTTAGCACCGCATGACCAGTGGCACATGTCACAGCTCATTGTGGGTATTTCAGATTGGGAGCCATCTGCATGGTCCCTCAAGAACTCAGGCTCTTCTCTTGTAACTCCACCCACCTTTCAGTCCTGGAGCTCTCTGCATTAGGCTGGCAGATGGGAAAAGACAGGGGGTCCCCCCACCTCGGGAGTGAGGTTGTAGGCCAGGCCCACATCTATTGATTGGGACTCAACCACATGGCTACCCAACTACAAAGGTAGCAGGATAGAGTTCAGAGAGAAGGCAAAGATCTGAACAAATTTAGCCTAACTCCATGTGGCTACAACAGAGAATCCTAGGAAAGGGTTCTGCTTGGCCAGCTGGGTTCTATGTCCACTTCTGGGACCAGTCACTGTGGACTGGAAGGCAGGATTGTGTCCGTTCTCATGGGTTTGATGAACACTTAGCCAGTGTATCAGTTAACTTCTGCTGCATAACAAACAGGTATTTATTATTCGTAGCTTAACACAACTATTTATTTGTGCCCATGAGGCTGTGGGTTGAGTAAGCAGTTCTGCTGATCTGGTCCAGGCTCTTCTAATCTCAGTTGGCTCGCTCACATACCCGCAGTCAGCAGGCATTGGTTTAGGATGGCCTCACTCTCATGTTTGGTCGTTGGCTTGCAGTCAACTGGGGTGATGGGGTAACTGGGCCATGTGTTTCTCACCACCCATCAGGCCAGCCTGGGCTTGTTCCAAGTTAGGAGAGATGAAGAGGAAGTGCACAAGACTTCTTAAAGCTCAGAATCAAGACAATCTTACTTCTACCTCATTCCTTTTGTCAAAAAAGTCACAAGGCGAGCCCCGATTGAGGGCATGGGAAAATACACTCCACCTCTTGATGCAGAGAACTTCAAGGTCATATTGCAAGAGGTGTGAGCAGAGGGAGGAAATTACAGGGCAGACAATGGCAATCTACCACAGCCAGTTTCTGCTACATGGTTCCATGGGAACTGACAACAGCCCTACTCTCCAGTCTGTAATGATGGGTCTGGGGTTGGGCCCATAACCCCGCTGCACCACTCAGAATCCTTCCTTGGATTTTCCTTTCTGGTGCTAGAATGGAGACTCTTCCCCTGGCCATCAAGTTCTGAGGATGGGAGTTTGGAAGTAACTGGATATCATGTCTCAGGCCATAGGAGGAAGGAAGCCTGCAGGAAGGGACGGCCATGCAAGGGAACAGAGAAAAATGTCAGAGAGAAAGAGACTGGTTCTACTATTTCTCAGTCACACCCATGTCTTCCTCAGTTACATGAGCCAGTGATTCTCCTCTTCTCTAAGCTAATTTGAATTGGGTCTCTGCCAGGCACTGCTGCAGCTGCTGGAGAAACAATCCGACAAGGACAACCTCTTCCTTTTTGATTGGACTAAACCAGGGTATAATTGCTGCAGGATAAATTTATGAAGGGGCCCTGAGAGAGATGTAGACTTGGGCAGGGCTGGTGCCAGCCATCCCTCCTCACAGCTGCACCATCCCACGCCAAGAAGCATGAGTTTTCTGGGTTCCACAGGAGAGAGGACCTGGGGACTTGGAAACTCCAAGGTCAAAATGGGTAGAATTTCGGGGCCTGGGATCATAGTCACCCTCCCAGGCCTGAGGATCATGGGCTCCAACATCCTTGGCTTTTCTGAGTTCCTGCATCCAGAATGCATGCTTACAAAATTCCATTGTGGCTGGACAAAGTAGGACGCCTAGTGTATATATAAGTTAGCGAGCTTTGGGTGCCAGCAACAGAAACCAACTCTGATTACCGTAAGAGAAGGAAAAGGGCATTTGATGGTAGGATGTGGATGAATTGAGAGGCTGGGAGGGAGGAATGGAAAATGAGCTTGTAACAGACAGAATATCACTCCAGACAGGCTTGGGAGCAGGAACGAGTAGCATAGCTTATCAGGCACAGCCATAGGAAAGAATGAATGAATTCTTGTGGGGTTTTCTCCTGTCTTGGTATCACATCCTGCTAGAGAACATTTGGTTCTTGGTCAGGCTGAGGTCACAGGCAAAACTGTCCCCCACTTCCACCCCCACAGACCTCTGAGGAAGAGTCTAGTGGAAGGTGCCTTGGGGATGCCTTTACTTTATACCACGAGTTCATAAACTATGAGTCCAGAGGCAAATCCCAACTAGGTTCCTATTTTTAGGGCCTGTAAGCTAAAAGTGGTTTTCATATTTGAAATGATTACATAATCATTATCATAGCCTCAATTTTGCCTCTTGGCCCACAAAACCTAAAGTATTTATTATAGCCTCAATTTTGCCTCTTGGCCCACAAAACCTAAAGTATTTATTATCTGGTGCTTTAAAAAAATGTTTGCAGACCCCTGGCTTACACAGTAGGGCTTACATCATAGCCTCAATTTTGCCTCTTACATCATAGCCTCTTTTGCCTCTTGGCCCACAAAAAAACCTAAAGTATTTATTATCTGGTGCTTTAAAAAAATGTTTGCAGACCCCTGGCTTACACAGTAGGGCTCAGGCATCTGGACACATTGATGCACAAGGACAGAAGCTGTAGAATGAGAAAGAGCTCCTCCAAAGGAAATCAGAGTGTTGGTAAGAAGGGGAGAATTGTGGGGAGACCAGACAGACAAAAGTCTGGGGTTTGTGTGTGTGCTTCCTCATGCACGCATGAGTGCATCTTCAAGCTGAGATATCTTCCCACCAGTTCTGTGGTCTAGGAAGAAACTTGGGAATTAAGGTGACATGATTTGGAGGGGATGCCCTTCATTGTCATTGTCCTGTTAACAGAAGAGATGCATTGTAATGCAGTTCAGAGCAGGGAGGAGTGGGAGCTCTCTACTCATCAAGCAACATCAAGGTTACTGTCGGGAAAAAGGTCAAGTTTATTTCAGAGAGAGAAACAGGGATGTTTCTTGTAGCTTTGGGAGCTTTCAGCCACCATGGACGAAGTCCAGCTATCTGAAGCCGCCATGTGGAAAGACCACATGGAGACACCGCAGAGAAAGAGAGAGATGCCCACAGAGTGCTGGCTGTTCCAGCCCCACCTGTCTCTGTCTTTTCAGCTTGGGCACCAGACATGGGAGTGAGGAAGTCTTCAAGATGACCCCAGCCCAGCCACCATATGGTTGAGGCTGTAGGAGACTCTGAGAGAGAACAGCATAGCTGGGTCCAGTCAACTCCCAGAGCTGCGAGCATAATCAGTGGTGGTTACAATTGAAGCTGCTGTTTGGACCTAGTATGTCATGTAGCCATAGGCCACCAAACCAATGGTATGAAGGGAATACATCTTTTCCTTGTAGGATGTGTTGGATTTCTATTTTAGAAGAGCACAAGCTTGGAGAACGGAGGGATGGGCGTAACCCCTTGCCATCCTCCCCACACAGGACCCCCACGGCCAATCCTAACAAGACCCCTGGGCTCCAGAGTAGTGCAAGGACTCAAGGCCCAGAGCTTCTTCATCGATGTGGCCTCCCAGGTGAGCAGGGCACCTGCGCCCCCTAGTGTTGTGCAGATGGAGAAACGAGAGCATATCCTGCAAGCCTCTTTTCTTCTCTTTTCTCCTCTGCAAGGAGGCTGGGAGAAACTCTGTCCCGGGGTTTAATTCACAGGGCCCACGGGGTAATGCCCACTGGATAAGGTAAGAGCCCCAGGAACCACTGGGTCCGCTGGTGTAATGGGAGCTCCCTTACCTCTTGCCCCAGCAGGAGAAACAGGGATAGTGACAGGACCCCAGGCAGGTTGTCCTACCAGCCCTTGGGTGCCTGGCCTCAGGCAACAAAAGAGAAATGGGCAGGAAAAATCCAAGGATGGAAGTTACATATAGGTCTCAGATACCCCACACCGCCTACTGAAGACCCAGGCCAGCCCCTGCTGCTGCCAGAACAGACCAGAAAGAACAAGTGCAAAGAGGAGCCAAGTGTCCACAGGGCCCTGAAGAAGATGTCACTGTGACGGCCACCATCCACACATGAGCATTAATCACACCATTAAGGAGGCATACTTCCAGGTTCCTCTCCTGTGGCTTCCCTTGTAAAGTGCACATCTGGAAGAGGAAGCCCAGAGGACAACTTCATTCTCAAGTGTTTGTGACCCATCTGAGTCAGGCTGAGGACAGGGAAGGAGATTCACACCATACATTGCTGCCTCTTGACAATCCTGCCAGGTGCTGCCCCAGCTGGAGGGATGGAAATGCCCACAGATAGTGACCCAAAGCGCCAGCCCCTGGCCTATGATCCTGGCTGAGCCTGGAATCACTTCCTGGTGTGGGGACACCAATCCAAGGCTTTCAGAGCTGACTATACCACAAGGAACCTTCCCAGGGCAGAGAGAGAGAAAGAGAAACCAGCTTTCTGTCAAAGTTCTACAGACAGCTGTGTGAGCTTGTAAAATGCAACTGTTCTCCAGGGCCTCAGTTACCTGCTCTGGGTAGTGTGGTAGTGCATCCTGCCTTCTCTGACTCCCCACTTTCAGTACAGGGCAGGTGAAAGGGCAGATAAGACCAGGGCTGCATAAGGGTTCTATAAGCTATGAAGGGAAATGTGCATGGAAGAAGCATCATCCCTGCTCTGATGTCAGGAGAGCTGGTCCTAGGTTCCTACCCCACGGAGTCCTCAACCTGTCAGGGAGGCAGAGCCTCTCTCCCTCAACGTGTAAAAGTCCAGAGGGTTAGTGTTGAAACGGAAGATCATATGGCACTATGGGAATGTCGATGAAGCCAGCAGGGCAGGGGCTGGGCACAAGGCTTCACCTTTACCAAGTGCTCAATTGATATTTGTTTATGCAGATAGTCACACAAGCTAAGCTCCATGAGGGATATAGTCCATTTTGTTTGCTGCTGCATCCCTAGTGCCTAGAATAGAGCCTTGGTATATAGCAGATGTCTAATAATTACTTGAATGAATGAATGAACGAACAGAAGAGGGATAAGAGAAGGCTGTCAGGTGAGCTGAACCACCAAGAATGAGTCAGAAATGATGTGGAACAACACCGCAGGAAGAAGACACCGTATATGCAAACACTCAGATGCACGCTGGTATATAGTGCATCTGGAAATGGCAGAATCCCCACTGTGCCTGTGAAGAGGGAGATGAGGAACCTGGGTCTGAGAATCTGGGTCTTTACCTTGAGGACACTGGGAGCTACAAAGGGTAACTGGCTCAATAAATATGGTTGAGTTTTTTAAACAAGTTTACAGAGATACAAACCATACAATTCACCCATTTAAAGTGTGCAATTCAATGGCTTTTAGTATATTCAGAGCTGTGAATCACCATAGTGGATTTTAAAACATTTTCATTATCTCAAAAAAAGAAATCCCATGCCCATTAGTGATCATCCCTGGACCCTCCCATCCCCCCAGCCCCAGGCAAGCATTAATCTACTTACTGTCTCTACAGATTTGCCTATTCTGGGCATGTCATATAAAGGAAATCATACACTAGATAGTCATTTGTGACTGGCTTCTATCACTTAGCATAACATTTTAAAGATTCATCTGTGTTGTAGCATGTGTTGATACTGGATTTCTATGTATTACTGAATACTATTCCAATGTATGGATTTATTGCATTTAGTTCATCCATTCATCAGCGGATGGACGTGTGGTTTTTAAAAAGATCCTCTTATGGCTAAAATTAACAAGACCGACAGTATCAAATGTTGGCATGGATGTGGAGCAATTGGAACTCTGGCACATTATTGGTGGGAGTCTGTAATGGTATAACCACTTTGGGAAAGTTTGGTCTCTCTTATAAAGATAAACATATATCTACTACATACCCGAGCAATTCAACTTGTAGGTATTTCCTCAAGAGCAATGCAAATATATATCAAAACAAAAACCTGCAGTAAAAACTGTAAACTGCCTAGCTGTCCATCAATAGGAGAATGGACAAGCAAACTGAGCTATTTTCAGAAAATGGAATCTTATCAAACAAGTCACAAAAGATGGATGAGGGTGGAAAACATTATGTTGGGTGAAAGAAGCTAGACATAAAGGATTATATACTGTATAATTATTATGGAGTCCCATTTTTTGTGAAATTCAAGAACCCACAAAACTTATCTGTGGGAGTAGAAGTCAGAACAGAGGTCATTTTGGAAGAAAGATAGGTGATTTGAAGGAGGACAAGGGAACTTTCCAGGGTGATGGAAATGCCCTATATCTTGATTTGGGGGTGTTAGTTACACAGAGATATACATTTGTCAAAGCTCTTTAAACTCACATACAGATGGCCAACAGACACATGAAAAGGTGCTCAACATCATTAATCATCAGAGAAACACAAATCAAAACTATAATGAGATATCACCCTACACCTGTTAGAATGGTTATTATCAAAAGACAAGACATAACAAGCATTGGCCAGGATGTGAAGCATTGGCCAGCATGCAGGACCCTCATGCACTGTTGGTGGGAATTTAAATTGGTATAGCCACTGTGGAAAACAGTATGGAGGTTTCTCAAAGAATTGAAAATAGAATTCCCATATGATCCAGCAATTCCAGTTCTGGGTATGTATCTGAAGGAAACAAAAACACTAATTCAAAAAGATATATGCACCCTATGTTCATTGCAGCATTATTTATAATAGCCAAGATATGGAAGCAACCTAAGTATCCATCAATGGATGAATGGATTAGAAAGTGTGAGATACACACACACACACACACACACACACACACACACACACACACACACAAAATGGAATACTGCTCAGCCATAAAGAGAAGGAACTCTTGCCATTTGTGACAACATGGATGGACCTCAAGGGCATTATATTAAGTGAAATAAGTCTAAGAGAGAAAGACAAATACTATATGAACTCATATGTAGACTCTCAAACAAACAAACAAGCAAACAAAAACAAGCTCGTCGACTCAGAGGGTGGATTGGTAGCTGTCAGAGGTTAGGGGTAAGAGGCGGGAGAAATGGGTGAAGCAGGTCAAAAAGTTAAATAAAAATCAGGATCTGAAAAGTTCTTGGGGTGCTGGAATAATGAGCCAAAGGGGAAAAAAATAAGAAAAATTTCACAGCAATGAATATCAAGTCTTGATTTTAGGTTAAAACATTTCACAAGAAGAGGTTTGATGATCTGTGCATCAGCTCATGTGAGATAAAACAAAACAAAACTCTCTTTAAACTCTACTGCGAAGGTCTGGGCATCTTATCGAATATCGGGTATACTTGGCTAAAGCCAGGGTGGGGGGAGCACACTCTGGAAGCCTGAGAAACACGGACCCAGGGGCTCAGGCTGGAGCATGTGGAGGGGCCTCCTGCAGCCCCTAAGGCAGCGGCTGTGGCCTGGATCTAGGGCAGGGGCTGCGGAACAGGGAGGGTTAGGAGATGAGCGGGATGCTAAGGAGGAAGACAGGGCACTCCTGATAGGCAGGAGTGGGGACAGTGGGGAGAGGAAGAAGGCGAGGTGACTTACAGCTTCCTCTCCCAGCACCTGTGACAGGTTAGCCCTCAACCTGTTCCTGATCCGCCCCGTGGGCTTCCTGCTGAGGCTGCTCCCCTTCTGAGTGGTCGGAGCATCCTGTCCAGTCACCTGTGTCAGTGTCTCGTGAAGCTCCCTGATTCATGGGAGAAGCAGCACAGATGACTTCAGCTCTGTGAGGTCAGCAGAGTGGAGCGGGCTTTCCAGCTGTGCTTGCTGCTCTTTGGGAGAAGGGCGTGGGCCCGGCAAGCCACCTCGCCTCCTGGGTGATTTGGGGCACTCCCATAGGAACTCCCTGGAAGGTGTCAGCCAACCTCCCCATGTAACAGAGAAAAGACCCCGAGAGGGTAGGAGAGTAAGTAGCTCAAGGCCAACAGACCTCTGATTTTGCTGGGTGGGCACCTGCTGGCACCACAAAGACACTTCCCTCCCAGAGGCCTGGGGTGGGAAGCTCATGAGGGGTACCCTCCCCTCGGAAAACCACACAGTGGGGCACGGAGGCACAGAAACTCCAGCTGCCTCTGTGTGCCTCTGTGTGCCTCAGCAGCTGAGGAAAGGCCCAGATGTGTGTCACCTTGTTGTCACTGACCCCACCCTGTAGACTTCCCCATAGGTGCATCCTTCCTTGGCATCCGATCTGGCCCCCTACCCCAGGCAAATACCAGCCTCTACCAAGAAATTCCTCTGAGATGTTTTATACTGAGTACCAAGAACTGTGTACCTTGGAAGGGACATGGTAGTACTCCCTTTAGGCTCCTCCCACTCCCATGCCCCTGCACCCAATTCTTCCAGAACAAGGAAACTCAGATGTACTTTTTCAAATATTTCATATACCATAAAAGTGTACTATAAAAGTATAATGACTCTCTAATCAAAAGTATAATCAGTGCAGAGGTTGATGACTTTTACACATAGCACCACCACTGAGAACAAGATATGGAGCATTTCTAGAACTCTAGAAGACTACCCCCTTCCCGCCAACCCCACCCCTAAAAATCAGCACTATTCTGACGTCTCTAATCATTGGTTAGTTTTCCTTAGTCTTGTACTTTCTATAGATGGAATCATACAGTATATTCTCTGGCTTTTCTTGCTCAAGGCACTGTCTGTGAGATTCACCCATGTTGTTGTATGCACCAGTAATCTGTTCCTTTTTTCTCGCTAAGTGGTATTCCATTATATGGAGGTACCACAACGTGCATATCTATTTTACTTTTAATGGGCATTTGGGTTGTTTCCAGTTTGGAGCTCTTCACGAACAGTCCTGTAAAGTATTTGCATAGACTCACATACTCGGTTTCTCCTGGAGATACACCGAGGGCTGGAATTTCTGGATCATAGGTAAGCATATCTTTAGCTTTAGTAGAAAACTACCAAACCGTTTTCTAAAGTGATTGTACCACTTACACTCCCACTAAGAACTTATAAAAGTTCCAGCCACGTTACATATTCTCCAACACTTTTTTTTTTTTTTGGTTTTTTAAAGATTTTATTTATTTGACAGAGAGAGGCACAGCGAGAGAGGGGAACACAAGCAGGGGGATTGGGAGAGGGAGAAGCAGGCTTCCCGCAGAGAAGGGAGCCCGATGCGGGGCTCGATCCCAGGACCCTGGGATCATGACCTGAGCTGAAGGCAGATGCTTAACCGACTGGGCCACCCAGGCGCCCTGTTTAGGTGTTTTGTATTTCCTGGGTTTATTCCCCCTTGTTCCAAGCCCTAAGCATCATCCTACTTCACTCCACCTCCATGGCCTGCACGGTTTCCTCCAGCAGCTCCAGGGTCAGAGGCTTCACTGTCTGGGACAGCACAACTGTGGTCCCAGGGGCAAAGCGGTAGTGGCTGGGCCTCTCTATGGGCTTTGTGGGTGAGCTTAAATTAGTTCTCAGAAGCTTGGCGCCGGTCCGCATTATCACACATGCATCCACACTGCCCCCAGGGCCCAGGTCACCCAGGATCCCTGCAGTGATAGCTTCCACTCGCAGCTCCTGCGCGGCCTCCAGCCTCATGTTCGGCTGGAACCGATCCTCCAGTACCGCCAGGGCGGCAGCCTGGCCGGAACCCAGGGCTGTGAAGGGCAGACGGCTGTAGGAGCCGTGGGTCTCCAACACTTTTTAATTCTAACTGTGTGTAATGGTACCCCCCTAGGGCTTCGACTAGCTTTTCCCTGTTGACTAATAATGTTTGGTGTCTTTCCATATGCTTATGGGTCATTTGGATGCCCTTTGTTTTGTGAAAGGCCTGTTCAAGTCTTTTGACCAGTGTTTACTGGGTTGTTTACTTTTTGTGTCAATTTATAGGAGTTCTTTATACTCCTAAACATATATACAGGTATATGTCTTATGAATATCTTTGCCCGGTTTATGGCTTCATTTTTTATTTCATTTTTAAACAATTTTTTTTAAAGTAGGCTCCCTGCCCAATGTGGAGTCCAGCTCAGAGCTTGAACTCACGGCCCTGAGATCAAGACCTAAGCCAAGATCAAGAGTCAGACGCTTAACCAGCTGAGCCACCCAGGTGTCCTTAAGTGATGTCTTTTGATGTCCAGAAATCATTAATGCTAATGAAGTCCAATTTTTAAAAAAATGAAATCCAAATTTTCTATCTTTGCTGTTATGGTTAGCGCTCTTTGCATTCCCCGCAAAAGATCTTGGAGAAGCCTAGGTTTTGTGCCGGTAAAGGTCATGCCAGCTTCCTTTCTGGCCACCTTCTGGTGCAGGACTCAGTCACTTATTACTCACCAGCCCCAGCTGTGAGGTCAGCTGTTCATCAGTTTGCCCATCCACCCAACCATCCACCCACCCATTCCCCTCCCCATCCATCCTCTGCCACCATCCACACATTCATCCATCCATCTGCCCTTGGATCCACCAAGTATTAATCACCATCACCCTGAGCTGAGTGACACCAGGCAGTAAGACACTGGGATGGTAGCAGAGTTATCGAGATAGAACGAGACCCCCAAGGAGCTCATGATCTGGTGGGGGAAAATATAACATACACAGAATCCCTGACAGATTTCTATCCAGCCCCGTGTTGTCCTGAAATCGGTGGCTTTCATTCATTATTCTCTGAAACTTCCATTCCTTTGTCCTTGGTCCGTGGCACTCTTTCCAATATTTGTAGGTAGTCCAGTTCCCATAGCTCTGAGCTACAAATAGCAAAGGTGATTCTCATTTCCCTCATTCTAGATACTTCATTGATGTGGCCTGAGATGCTTGGCAGCCCTGGCCCACCATCAGCTCAAATCCTGCTTGTGACTAGCCTGTACTCAGAGAGGTGGCCCCCAGTTGGGGTTGGTGTGCACAGCTCCCTCGGGGCCAACTGGCCGGCAGCGGATGCTTGAAGGCTGGCCCTGTGGGACAGCTGATGGCTCAGTCTGGCCGTGGGCCTGAGCTGGAGTTTCAACAGTCTGATGGAGCTGGCTGAGAGCGAAATAGGGGCTGGGGGAGGGGAGGGCACAAGCTGCCATACAGAACTGTGGCTGAAGGAGGCAGACTCCATTTTCTGCTTGTCTCAGTTAAAGCTGGGACCAGGGGCTTGAGGTGGGGCCTGGGCCCCCAGTGGGGAGGGAAGAGAACCCGCACCCCTCCTGGGGGCCCCTCATCTAGCCTCTAGCCACCAGCTTGGCAAACGCACCTCAACTCCCCAGCCTGGACCTCTGCCAGCCTCCCTCCTCTGACCCCTTCCAAGGGGCAGTGGTTCAAAACCAACAAAAACAACGAAGAGCCCACCGGCCCAGGCCCGGACCAGCCCTGGTCACTCCTCTGTGATCTGACTGCCCAGAATCCCTGGCAGGCCTGGCTGTTCTCCTGCCTGCACAGCACCTGCCCTGTGGAGGACACTGGTCCTTTGTTGGAGGAGACGACTTGCAGGGACTGCCCTGAGGAGGGGCTCAGCCTTGTGGGCCAGGCTGGCGCCAGGCAGGACCAGGATCCTCAGCAAACAAGGCCTCCTACACAGCAGCCTGCCCGGTGGGGGCCGGACTGGGCCTAGCAGCCCAACCGCAGTGCCGGACAGGCCTGGAGCAGGGGTGGAGGATGGGAGGGTGGGCAGGCCCCCGGGGCCCCAGCCTCAGCACCCGCACCATACACACAGTCACGCAGACTCCTCTCCCTCTCCCGACCTCTCTGCTCCAGCTTGGCCCCTCCTGGTGACCCTGCCACGTCTGCCTCAGGGGACCCCATCCACACCTGCCAGGGGTGACTGGACCCACCTCTCTGGTCCCTCAACAAGCAGAGAGAGCCCGAGAGTGACCCCTCTGCTCACTCTCCCCCCAGAAGCTTAGGGGTAACAGAGACCCCCTGACATGATGTCAGCCCCTTGTGGGCTTTATGGCCGCACTGGACGAAAGGCCAGTCTGAGCTGAAAAGGTCATTTCTACCCTTGCTCTGGGCCATTGCCTTACCTGCAGCTTCTCACTGAACTCCCACAACAACCTTGAGAGGATGTACAGATAATCACATAAAGAGACCGTCCCAAGGCTCCCAGGTAGTGGGCAGGGGGGGGGCCGGTGTGAGCCCCGGCTGTCTGACTCTCGAGGCCACGTCCCTAAATGGCTGGTGCGGTGGCAGACGGTGGAGGCCTGGTGCTCAGCTCGGGAAGCTGCTCCTTATCCCGTGGGAGATGGGAATTAGATTTCACGGGGGGAGATGTGTGTTTTAGAATGATGGCTCCAGACACGGTTTGGGCAGAGGGACCAGACAGGAGGCTGTCTCGATAACTGGGAGGCAGCCATGGAGGGCGGCCGGGGCTCTCCCTTCAGGAGAGCATTTGAGGTTTGGGGGCAAGGAGTGGAGGAAGCCGGCAGCATGCCGAGCTCACCCTCCTCGGGAGCCCGAGGATCAATGGCACACAGTGAGGATACACTGGCCTGAGCTTCTGAGCCCGGTGGGACTCCTGTATCAGCCACCTGTGCTCAGGGGCTCCCATGGGGTGGGCCCAGGCTTGGGTCTGCACAGAGGCCTGGGGCTGCCCTTACCAGGTCCCACTCCCCGCTCTCTCGTAGGCACGATCCCTGGGGAAACCCATCTCAGCCTCTGCTTCCAGAGAACCTGCAGGACCTCACAAACAGCAGCAGTGGAACGGGGGAGGAGGGCTGGGTTGGAAAGAAGCTCCGTCTCGGCGCTCCCGCTTCCTACTGCCATCGCTGCCGGGACCCCACTCAGCCTCTTGGCACCCCTGCTTCCTCATCTGAAAACTGAAGCTGATGATCTCTGGAGCTAAAAATCTCTTCCTCGTGGAAAGCATGACTGAAAGAACGTGAAGGACTGAATTTAATCAAGGCACACAGGTATTAAGATATCAGCGTTTGTAAAAAAAATATATATATATACATATTATCGTTTGTGCCACTTGTAATGAATAATTTGCTTGGCCGTTAAGCTTCCTGAGAGCAGGGACCAGGTCAGTCTTGCTCTCTAGCATCCGCACAAATGTTGCACAAAGCTTGATGCAGAGTGGGGGGCTGCACAAAGGTTTGCTAAATGATAGATGGCTGGAGATAAATGGCATGGGACAGTCAGGTTGAGGGAGGAATCAAGGGTGACACCACTTTGCACCCGGGGGGCCTGGGCAGACGGCAGTCCTGTCATCTGACCTCTGGGAGAAGGGGTGGGAGGGCAGAGACGTAAGGAGTCCCCACTGGGCCGTGTTTTCTGAAGATTCTAGAGACCCATAAGGTTAGGGGCCCAGGGAGGGCACCTGGCAGCCCGTTAGGGGTCCACCACATGGCCCCACGGGGTGTTCTGGTTAACTCCCGCTGCACAACGAACCACCCCAAAGCTAGTGGCATGAAACAAAAGCAGTCATTCGTTGCGAGCCCCTCTCCTGGCTCTGAGGGCTGATGGAACTCAGCTGGGCAGTTCTCACTCGGGGCTCTCAGGTGACAGCAATCAGGGGTGGCTGGGGCTGGAGTCCGTCCAACGGCCTCCTCATGCACGTGCCTGGCAGTTGGGAACCTCAGCGGGGACTGTCAGCTGGGATGCCTTCAGGTGGCCGCTCTGAGTGGCCTGGGCTCCGTTATGGCACCGCAGCTGGGTATCACAGCAAGAATCCAGTGGAAGCCATGTTGCCCTTGGCCTGGCTTAGGAAGACCTTCGGCCTTACTTCTGCCACATTCTAGCAGGTAGAAGTGAGTCACTGAGGCCAGCCGGTAGTCAGGTGAAGAGGACTGACTCCACCTCCTGATGTCATCAGTGGCAAGTGAGATTGTGGACGGATTTTAAAACCACCAGAGCAGGGAACCTCTGGCAGTTCGGCCCCCTCAGACTCTAGAAGGAGTCCTGTTTCTAATGGGTACATTTTAGAAGCTCAAGCAACAGCTGGCCTGGCCAAAGAGCTCAGCATCTGTGGCATGTAGTCGAGTCTTAATAATAGCTGCTCAGTGAAGAAGTGAATGTACGAGTAAGGAAGAGAAGCAGGGAGAGTGACCCAGGGCCTGACCTTGCCCCCAGCTGCACATCTGGACCATGACCCCAGCCTTCTGTGTCCTAACTCTGCTGGGCCGTTCGGGCTATCAGGATGAAAAGCGGCTTTCCTCTCCCCCCAGAACCTGGCCCTGCCCCCAGCCCCACATCCTGCTGTCAGAAACCCTGCTATGGAAGACCATCCCTTGCCAGCGGTGGCTCCAATCGAGTCTTGCGCACGACCCTACCCCAGGTGGGTCAGGACCACCCCCACTGCAGGACTTCTCAGATGCCCGCTGATGGTTTAGACTCTCATCCAGAGATGTTCAGCCTCCTGCCAAGGCCCCTCCCAGACTAACCCCTGCTGAGCCCAGAGCAGCCCTGGGATTGGGTGAGAGGCAGACAGAGAGGAGACAGGGCAAAAGAGAAATCTCTGGGAAGTCCACTCAAAAGGGCCGGGCGGGTGGAGGGAGGGCCGAGAAGGAGATGAGAAGGAGCGATCGAGGGGACAGCGGGAAACCCGGAGACATCCAAAGACAGCCTGGCGCCAGAGAGAGCAACCTTTGATGAGGCTGTGTTGAAGGGTGCTGGTTGGTGGCTTACAGGGACAGCCCAAGGAGTGGCCACTATAAGGAGCCAGGAGAAGCCACTGGGGAGACGAGTATGGGTGGGGCAAGGAGGGCGGCGAGCTGAGGGGTGAGCGGAGGCGAGCAGGCAGAGGTGTTTGCTGCTAACTTCATCACCACCTTAGAGCCTGCCCACAAGCCTTGCAGCCTGGAAACCTTGAACTTTCAAGGGCAGTGTCCAGGATGCAATCACAGCCCAGAACATTCCTAGTTGACGCAATCACAGCCCAGAACATTCCAGGCTGTGTGGGTGTTCCTCCAGAACAGGCACCAACAGAGGCAGATACCCGCTGTGATCCCCTAATAACAGCCCGGGTCTTCGGGGTCAGAGAAGTGTGCAAGGTCTCCAAGCCCACCCACGGTGCTCCTCAGCATTTGTTGGGGTCCTGGGTGCTCTGAGAGGTTCCAGATTAGAAGTCTTCCATCTGTCCCAGTGGGCGTTCACAGGAGCCACACACAAGAGGGGTAGAGAAGTGAGGTGGTGCCTATCCCTGAGGATATGGCCAAGTTAATAGCACTGGACATAAGGGTAGTAATAATAACTGTTCATTGAGTGCTCAGCATGCCAGGCAAAGGGCCTTACATACATCACCCCATAACAGCCCTGAGCTGGAAAGCAGGGCTCCACGGGCATGCTACCTATAGTTTACAGGTAGAAAACTCAAGTCTATGAATTGGGTTCCCAGCTGGAGTCTGATGGGATTTGGCACATCTGGGACTGCCTGGTGAACTGGTAGCCTGGCCTACTGAAGGCCCTGCTGGAGGCCAGGGAGTCTCTGGGCGAGGTCTGGAAACAGCCTAGTCCAGAAACAAATCTCCGTCATCAGAGGGAAGGACAATTCTGACGTCGTTCTGGTCCCCCAGTCCTGCCTCTACCAGGCTCATGACCGAGTCTTGAGGGGTTTGAGAGGCTGCTGGTACAAAAGGAGGGGAAAGAGGGCGGTTTCACTAAAACCCTGGTGAGATGTTGAGGCCTGAGTGGTCCCGCTGTGGGGCCCCACTAAGGGTTGACTTGTGTCCTTCCCAAGTTCCTATGTTGAAGTCTTCAACCCCCAGGATCTCAGAAGGTGGCCTTACTTGGAGATAAGGTTGTTGCTGTTGTAGTTAAGATGAGGTCATTAGGGGGGACCCTAGTCTACTGTGACTGGTGTCCTTATAAAAATGGGAATTTTGGACACACACAGGCATGGGGGGAAGACGATGTGAAGACACGGGGTGAAGATGCCACCTACAAGGCAACGAGAGAGGCCTGGAACAGACCCTTCCCTTGTGGCCCTCAGAAGGCACCAACCCTACAGACATCTCGATTCTTCTGGCCCCCAGGACTGAGGACAGACTTCTGTTGTCGAAGCCCCTCAGTTTGTGGTACTTCATTATGGTTCACTGATGGGGGCAGAGCAGGGATGACCCTCAGCAGGAGCAGACTGGTTTGGGGGTACATGTGATGCCTCCCTGGGGCGGGGGGCAGGAGAGCTTGGGGGGAACGTCTGATCAGTAGGTAGAGCAGAATCTGCGATCTCATCAGTACCGTAATCCCCCTTGTATGCCCCCCTGGTGAGCTCCGGGTAGACACTCTACAGCCACACCATGGCTTCTACGGAGGGAGGAGGCCCATCTGCATCAGTGGACTCACAGGGAAAGAGCCCAGGTTGTGTGGAGGAGCCCCGGCTGGGTGTTAGTGGGGTGCCTCTAGGAAGCAGACCCCAAGGCAGGATTAGATGTGAAAGAAGTGTATTAAGGCAAATGCCTGTGAGCCCTTGGGGGAGTCCTCTAGCCAAAATCAGCAGCCAGAATGGTCCGTGTCTCCCAGGAGGGGGGCGGCTTTAGCACCCCTGCCACAATCCGTCAGTGGCTGTGAGCATGGCCCAGGGGTAAACACGAGGATGGATTTCAGAGTGTGGTAACCTGGGCCCCCCCACCCCCCGCCAGCCCCCAGGCCTTGCAGGCAGAGATGGGAGCAAGCAGCCTGGGTCCCCCTGACCCCCCTCCCCCTGCCAACCCTCAAGCCTTACAGGCAGAGATGCTCGGGCTACTGGGGCAGTCAAGGAGGGAGGTTCTGGGTGCTGTAGAGAACCACGAAGAAACATTCGGCTTGTGGGGGTAAATGGTGGGCCAGCACACAAGGCTAAAATGATACTCCGTACCTTCTGTGGACATTTCTACTCTCTTTTTTTCAATACTGTGCTTTTTTTTTTTTTTTTTAAGTAATCTCTACACCCAACAGGGGGCTCAAACTCACAACCCCGGGATCAAGAGTCACATGCTCTACCGACCAAGCCAGCCAGGCACCCCTTTGTGTGGACATAACTTCCAGTGGGCTGGAATATTCTTTTCCTTAGGGCTACTGACCATTTGTATTTTGCATTTTGTGACCTGCCTCCCCATTTCCTCTCTGTGTTTTCTCCTGAGGTAGTTAACATTTTTCTTGATTTTCATGAACAATTGTTGTATTAAAGTATATGGCAGATATTTTCCCCAGTTGTTCAGAAGCCTTGAATCATATAATGGATATGAATTCTAGCCCATAAATCCAAGTGTGCAAGAAACACAGCTAAATTTACTACCTGTGACAGAATTTAATTTCTTTTTCAAGTTCCTGTTTTGGCCAAATGGTGGAAACTATCTGAGTCATTTGGGGAAGGCCCTTCCCCCACCCTTTCTCCCAGCATGGTCTCTAAGCCCCCGGGGTTACGGAGTGCCAAGAGAGTGGGGCTGGGCATCTGTTGGCACCATCCTTGCAGGTCCCTTGGCATCTGCTGTCCTTGTTTCCATCTGGTTCTTGTCCCTGCCCTGCCTTGAACTCCAAGTCTTCAGGCTTACGGGGTCACTCTGTGCCTTCTTGGGCCACCCACACCCCCCAACCCCAGAAATCAGTTCATGGTTCCCTATGCCACACTGTGGCCAGGGCAGAGCGCAGGGGGCCCACTTGCTTAGACATACAAGAAAGCTTTCTTGTCTAAATAAGCCCAGGTCTGGCTCCTGCTGGTCCTGCTTCAGGCCTGGAAAACCACTGTGTTGTCTGCCCAGGACAGTCCTCACCGGGGAGATGGCATCATGCCCACCCCACTCGCCTCTCTAGCGGACAACCTTGCTGGAGCTGCTCTTCGTACCCTTGATTCCCAGCGTCCCTGGCTCCCCCTCCCAGGCTGTGTCTTCTGCTGAGTTTGTTGGGCTTGTCCTCGTGCCCCAGGGGCCTGCACGGTGACCCCCTGACGTGCCCGGACTCGCCCAGTGCCGGGGCCTCTGATACTGACATGCTGTTTTAGCCCGTGAGTCGATCAATTTTCAGAGGCTCTGCTCATCTTTGTTATATAAATTGACACTTCTCCCAGCCTGACCTGCACCTGCTGACCTTTTGTACTAAAATGCAGTGACAGTAGAGGGTAGAGCAGCCAAGTTCTGGGATTAGGCAGAACCAGGCCAAATATAGCTCAGCCACTTATTTAACCCGAGGGAAGGCCCGTGTAACCATGGACAGCTTACATAACCTCTGTCAGCTTTGGAAACCTCATTTATAAAGAACAGTTAACCCTCATACCTGTTTTTAAGGGCCACGGGAGGATTAAGAGGTAATGTAAATTCTTACCACGTGCAGTTTATTAAGCGCGCAGTAAATGATGGCTATGCTTATTGTCATCAAGCACCTGAGACTGTAGCGCTTATTTTAATTGGAAAAAAAGACAAACACTTGTCGTGAGTAATGGGCAATCTCAATTAGAAGGCAAGTGATGTTGATTCGCAGGGGACTTATTCTGAGAGGCGTGAGCGGTATTAATGTTAGTGAGGAGAGATGGAGGGTGAGCCAATAGATTTAAGAGACTTACCCAGGTGAACAGGAGAAGCAGACCAAATAAGGAAAAGGAGATTGCAGAATGGCAGGCTGTTTGCTTCCTGCAACCACAGGGCAGAGAGCCCAGAGCTCAGACAAGCTCGGGCCAGGCAGTGTTTTAGTCTTGGCCAAGGCTCAAGTCCCACTCCTAGGGAGCCTGGCAGTGGGGCTCTCCCCTTTAGCATAATGATGCCACTCAGTACGTGGAAAACAAAGGTGGTAGTGAGGGGCACCCACAAAGGCCAACCTGGGCTGTGCTCGAGAACCTCTTGGGTCCTGCCAGCCAGCTCCTTTTCCCATTGACTCTAGGCAGGGGCTGTGTGAATAAGCTCAGTGCACATTGCTGCCCTGTATTAGTGGAAACAATACCTATAGGGCTGGAAGGCAATGGTAGATTCTCTAGGGCAAGGAGGCCCAGCCAGTGGCAGAGGACAGGGCAAGCTTTAGAGTCAACCAGACCTAGGTTCAAGTCCAGCTCAGTCATCTGGTATCTGTGTGGCCTCGGGCAAATCACAGCCTCCCTCTTGGCCTCGGAGCTGTCATCCATCACATGGGGACTACGGCCTGCCTTTGCAGAGTTATCACAAGGACTAGATGGGATTGTGGATCTAAGTCACCAAGCACGGTGCCAGGCTAGCTGGGAAAAAGGCCACCTAGAGAGAATGATACCTGACGTAAGCCATCTGAGAGTCGCTGCTTGGAGTCCACCCACTCCTGAAGGAAGACACACAGCCCAGCAGAACTGGGAAACATTTCAGACTCTTCACTAGTGTGGCTTTGGACAAATCGCTTACCCTCTCTGGGTCCTCATTCCTTCATTTGTAAGAATCGGATAACTTTCACTGTGCAAGGTTCGGGGCGATGTCTAGAAAGTGCTTAGCGCAGAGCCCGGCACGGAGTCATCAAGTGAGGCACCATCCCTTCCCACAGGCCATGGAGACGCCAGGGCCAAACCCCTGCTCAGGCCCTCCCCCGACAGCTTCCTCCCAGCTCCGGCTCTCTCGAAACCTTCGTCATGTGCACCTGCGGAGGAATGAGACAAAAATAGCCAGCCCATGGCACGTCTTCACCGAGACAGGGCAGCTCTGTCTCCCGAGGCCGGTTCTTTCCAACTGTGCCCGTGAGGTCCCTGCCAAGAGCAGCTGATGACACAAGCCTGCTAAGATGGCAGATCAATGACCGGCTGTGTGTGGAGCAATGGGATCCGAGCTGGCCTTTAAAGGACCCTGGCTGGGGCTGTATCAGTTATCCGTTGCTGCATAGCAAATGAACCCAATACTGAGGGGCTTAAAACAACAAAAATTTATTGTCTCACAATTTCCGAGGTCAGATGTCCAGGTGTGGTTTAGCTGCGTGCCTCTGGCCCAAGGTTTCTCAGGGGTTGCAATCGGGTCATTGGCTGGGGCCACAGTCACCCCAAGGCTCCACTGGACCCGCAGGATCTGCTTCCAAGCTCATTCACGTGGCTGTTGGCAGGCTGCACAAGATCCACGTCCAAATCCCTCGGGGAGTTGCTAGCCAGCCTTGGTGGCTCACCTCGGGGCCTCTACAGGCTGCCTGAGTATCACAGCATGGCAGCCGGTGAGGAGAGAGAGAGAGAGAGCCCAAGGCAGAAACCACAGATGCTATGTAACCTCGTCTTGGAAGTGGCATCCTATCCCTTCTGCCACATCCTGTTCACCAGGGAGTCATTAGGTCCCCTCACATCTGGGGTGAGGGGACTACAGCAGGCTGAGGCCAACCAGGGGAACACTGGGGGCCATCTTGGAGACCGCTTCCATGGGGGTGGGCAGGGGGCAAAGGTAGAAAGAAGAAAAGAAAATCATTAACTTTTTTTTAGAGAGTGGGAAGAGCCTGAGCCCAGTGAGCCGGGCTCAAATGCTGGCTGTTCTGTGTAGCCCTGGGCGGCCTGCCATCCCGTTACTTAAGAGTCCCAGCCTCCTCTTCCATCAAGTGAGGTAACAGCTCAGCCCAGCCAGCCTCTTAGGCTGTTCTGCGGATCAAAAGATGCGGTGGCCGTGAACACACTTAAGGAGGCCTCCAAACAGGACACACCAGTGGGTGTAAGGACGGCATTATTATATTATTAAGGGGAGTCTTGTAAAAACCCCACTCATATGGGCACCTGGGCGGCTTAGTTGGTTAAGCACCTGACTCTTGATTTCAGCTCCGGTCCCAATCTCAGGGTCCTGGGATCGAGTCCCAGGTCGGGCTCTGCACTCCAGATTCTCTCTCTTCCTCTCCCTCTGCCTCCCCCATGCTTGCGCTCTCTCTCTCTCTCTCAAATAAATAAATAAATAAATAAAATCTTAAAAAAAAAAAAAACCCACTCATAAAACTGCCCTGGGCACACCTGAGGCTACATACATATCCACAGGGCACAATACCTTTCCTTCAAAATCACGCCTTCTACTCTGATTCTGACTCCACCGCTGGCCTGGGCTAGGTGGGATGCATGCATACATTCATTCATTCATTCGTCGAGGCTTTAGTATGTTCAAAGCCCTTCACCATGTCCTTCTCCTTAATACGGACAATTCTATGACATGGGCATTATTAACCCCTCTTTACAGATGAGGACAGTGAGGCTCCAAGAAGCCAAAAATGACCTCCCTGAGCTCACACAGCTACATGTGATTTGGTCGCCATGTGTCCCCCTGAGTCAGGCCACGCTGGCCCCTCTCATAATGTAGTCCCGCCCCCAGCCCCGGCCAAGCGCAGCACTTTGCTTCACTCGTGCGCAGCACATACCACCGTCCAAGAGCATCTTCCTTCTCCTTTGCTTTTTTTATTGTTGCTCTCTCTCTTCCCAGTGAAAACCTAAGTTTACTTTTCTGTTCAATGACCACCCTTATTTCGAATCCCTGGAGAGGTGGCCGAGCAAACCTAGGGAGTGAATGAATGAAATGGGAAGCCAGGTTTCCAGCAGCGTTCTCCTGTCTCAAAACCCACACTTTCAGGACCCGGGGCTGTTTTACAGTCACCCCTTCCCCCAGGGCCTGCCTCCACGGTCCTTCCCAACCTTTCCCTTTGGGGGCAGCTTCTCAGGAAGACTTCCTGGTCCCCAGGGACCACCCACATCATGGTGGCTAGCAGATACATTCAGCAAGTCAGCTTCCTCCACCCTCTTCTGTGACCAGGTGGCTTGTGGGAGAGCTGAGCAGCTGGGGAGGTGGGGGCGGGGGGCCTGCCGAGCCCACTGGCTGCTTCTCCCAGGGACCCACAGCACCCACACACCCAGCTTTTAAAGCCCAGCTGGACTCTGGAAAGGTAAGTTTTCCCAGACCCTCCTCTTGGGCCTCTCTCTGGGCACAGTGTCTACCACCCCCTTGGGCCTTGAGGGAAACCTCCCCTGCGGGCCTCTCCCGGCTTCCCATCATGTTCTGGTTCGCAGAGTGCTCGGGAACAGAGCCACCTGTGGTTCCTGGAAGCCAGCAGAGGGATGCTGATGCTTTCGTGCTGCTCTATGAAGGCTGGGAATGGCGCGGGGAGCGCCCCCCGAGTGCGGCCATCCCAGGGGCCCGTGAGCGGGGTCTGGCTCGCTTTCTGAGCTCTCAGCCAAGGACTTCTCTTCCAGGCTCCCTGTCAGCGCCCATGACAGATACTCACCTGGACCTCCCCCCCTCCCCAACAGAACCAAGAGAGACCAAATCCAAGGCACATTGTCCCCGTGACTGATAATGGCAATGACCATTCACGAAAATCCTCCGCTTGTCCACAGCAGGGCCACTTCCCTCCCAGCCCCTCCTGGAAGGGTCTCCAGGACCACCGTAACTTCAGCCCTCACAACAGCCACAATGTTCACCCCTGGCACGCACACGGGTCTGCCTGGGAGAGGCTTGCTCAGTAGCACTTATAACCACATGGCACCATAAGTGCCTGTCCTGCACTTTGTCCTGTATCTCCAGGGCAAAGCTCAGGCCTGACATATAACAGGTGCTCTGAAAACATGGCTGCTGAGTCAGTCTTGCAGAAAGGGTCCTGGCAACAGTGAAGAGAGGGGTTTGTCCGCAGTCCCGGTACTTCCGGGCTGTGCAAACATGGGCAGGTCCCTGCCCTCTCTGAGCTTCAGTTCTCTCATCTGTAGAGTGGAGGTCAGAACTTGCACACCACTGGCCCAGAGGTCCCATCTACATTGTGGATGTACTGTTTATGGCTCATTCAGTGTTTAATTTTATTTTAAATTCATTCCCAACATTTTAAAATAGGCAGATTTCCATAAAACCTAAGGTTTTCAGCTTTTGTTGAAAAATGAGAAGATCTGGCTATACTGTATACTGGGTCCCTAGTCTCACATACACAATTGGCTGGCCTGGGCAGCAGCTACCCCTTTAACGGGGGTGTCTGGACACAGTGCTGCCTCCCCTCACTCCCTAGAGCCTTGCCCAGTATGTTTCACTTGTATATGTCACTGCCTGGCCCCCACAGGCATCTGAATTTGTCACCCCTGAGTGTCAGCATGACCTGTCTATTCTTTGGCTCTGTGATACCTAAAGGAATCCTACGGGATCCCCAGGTGACAAAAACCATTAACACCCTGGATGAGAAGCCACTTCAGCTGAGAGGAGCGAAACTGCTGTTTCTAAGGATGACACAGAGTCTATAAATAGCCTCAGAGCCAGGCGAGTGCTGACACCTGCCCAATCTCACCTGGGCCGGGAGTCCTCGAGGGCTGGGCATGTTTCCGTTCAGAGCTCAGCCCAGGGACTGTCCCTCTTCCTGATGCCACTGAGGACAGACAGTACAAGTAGGGATGACTTCACAGCTCAGCCTCTCCGGCTTGGGCAAGAGGTAGTGATGACATTTGATTTTCCAAAGAGGGTAGGAGCAACATGAGTGAATGAGGCCAGTTCTCAGTCTGGGGTGCTGGGGATGGGGTACTGCACCATCAATGGCTCCCCGGTGCTATCCAATAATGTTAGACCTCAGTCTGGCCTTCAGGACCCTCTGATTGCCCCCTACCCACACCCCAGCCCTTCAGCTTATGGTCAACATTGCAGCCTTTCCTTGAAGGTACCCTGGCCTGCCTCTGGCTCATTCCCCCCCTCCCCCAGAATCTCCTCTCCACATCTTTGTGTCTCTGCCCCTCAAATGTGGTTGTGTCTAGGCTGATCCTCCAGGCAGAAACCATCTTCCCTGTCCCAGTCCCACAGCCTCCTCTGGCTAACTCCTCAGTTTCTCTCTTGCTGTGTTGTCTGTCCCCGGCTTATCTCTCTTGCCTTCCCCACCCCATTCCAAGCTCCATGATGGCAGTGGGAAGGGTCTGGCCTCTGCAGGACTTCCTGGCCCTGGAGTCAGACAGAGTCCTCCCAGCTCCAACACTCTAGCCCTGGGCAACTCACTCTCCTGTCTCTTAGGGCTTTCCTTCCCCATCTGCAAAATGGAACGGCCTCCCAGGCTATGGGGGGAAGCAGACACACTAAGGGCTGGGGAAGGGCTCTGAGAACTAAAGGGTTGAGTGAATAAAGGCAGCTTCTCCCTGCGTTAGGGCTGCTCAGGCTTCGCTGGGGTAGGGGATATACAGAGGTCCCCAGGAGCAGGCTTGAAGGACAATAGGGCACCACTAATCCACCTGGCGTAGCGAAGGGCTGTGTGAGCTGAGGACCTGGAACTGACATGGGGGGTGATTCCTCTCTTCCTCTTTCAAATCTACAGTATTCACTGACGCAGGGGGATCTGGGAGACTGCTCAGGGCCCAGATGGGGCAGGGAGCAAGCCGGCTCACCACTCAGGCCCGTTCTACATCAGGGCACAAAATCATGAGAAAGGAGGAGACATTCCCCAGGACAGAGTGAGGCTCCCTCCTGGGCTGGACCCTGGGGAACCTCTGGGCTCCAGGATGCAGCTGGAGCATCACTGAGTGACCAGGCTCCTCCTGGGCCAGGAATAGAGAAGGGGACTGTAAACTTCCAGAAAAGGGGCAAGCCAGAATTCTAATGAGCCTAGGACACGCTGCTTTAACCTCATGAATTTACTCGGGCCAGCATTTTGCTGTCTGACCCCTTCCCAGGAGCTGATTCAGGTCTCGGCTCAAGCCCACTTGACTCCAAGGTTCAGCCCATACCTTCTTCTTGAGCCCCTTGGACCTCTGAACCCCTGCAGCTGAGACCCACTGCTGTCTGAGCCCTAGACCTGAAGCAAAGACAGTCTAGACCCCATCCATCACCGATACTCATAGCACAGTGCTTCACGGTTGGCACACGCCTCTCTCTCTTGTTCATTTTACCCTTGAAACAGACCTGGGAAGAAGTAGGGTAAGGACTACCATCACATCCTCATTCTCCAGAGGGGAAACTGAGGCTCAGAGAGGTCTGAGAAGACTGGCGCAGGCTGGCAGTGGAAGATGCAGGGTGCTCCTAGCCCTGAGCGGTGCCTTCCTCACTCTGGGTCCTTGTTTCCTATTTGGAGAGTACAGGTGTTAGCTGAGATGCCCTGCCAGGGCCCCCATTATTTACTTACTGTGGACCCCCCCACACCTACCACACTTGTGTGAAGCCCCCTCAGTATGGGGGGTAAATCCTCCCCACCGGGGTTCTCAGTTCCCCTTCTCTCCCTGTCTTTACCTTTTCACCCTTCCTTGCATTCCCTATGGGATGGCCCCCGTGCTGTTACCTGTAGGCACGTTTTTGGGGTGACTGCTGTGGGAGGGGAGCCAGCAGTCAGCTGACCCCGTGGCTGGGGACCAGGCCTGTTAGTCTATGGGGCTGGGGAAGGGGCATCGGCCCCCACCCTGGTGGAGGGCTGGGGTCTGGCCAGAGCCTGCCGGGCACCTGCCGAGTTCCAGTCGTGTGGGAAGAGAACTTGGTGTCCAGAAGCATCTGGAGGTAGGGCCAGACTGGGACTAGGAGGCCTGTGCTCAGCAGGGGGGTGGTCTCTGCCTGCATCCTCCTGCACCTCTCGTTCTAATCCACCTCTCACCTCCGCCTTCTTTGTTTCTCACCCACCGTCTCTCTTGGTCTCTCTGTGGGCAGGGCCTAGGGGTGGAGGCGAGGCCTATACAGAGGGCTGAAACGTAAATTTTTGTTATATTCAAATAAAAACATATGGATGGGGGCACCTGGGTGGCTCAGATGGTTAAGCGTCTGCCTTCGGCTTGGGTCATGATCCCCGGGTCCTGGGATCGAACCCCGCATCAGGCTCCCAGCTCGGCGGGGAGCCTGCTTCTCCATCTGCCTCTGCCTCTCCCCCTGCTCATGCTCTCTCTCTCTCTCTAATGGATAAATAAAATCTTAAAAAAAAAAACATATGGATGCTCATATTTTGGAGTTAACCACGTTTTAGCACATTTCCTTCTCTCTTTTTTTAATCTGGGACCCTTACAAAATGGAACCGGCCCCCCTTGGCCAGGTCGTGTCTGTCCCTCAGGTCTCTAGTCCTTGGGAAGCCCATTGAAAGGAGCTCACGCTCCGTCGCCCCAGCCTCCTGGCTGCGCCGCCCGCTGGGGCCGCCAGGGGACGCCCGCGAACAGGCCCGGAGGGGAAGGCGGGGGCGGGGCCTCGAGGCCGGCCCGGCCAATAAAGGCGGCGGGACTCCGTCCTCTGCGCGCGCTTAACCGCCGCTTCCGTCGTCTCCGCTCCTCCCGCCGCTCTCCCCCCCGGACCTGCTGCCGCGATGCTGGCGCTGCGCTGCGGCCCCCGCCTGCTCGGCCTGCTCCCGGTCCCGCGCTCCGCGCTGCTGCGCCTCCCCGCGGTCCGCGCCTGCAGCGGCGGCGGCGGCGGCGGCGGCGGCGGCGGCTCCCGGGACTCGTCCTCTTCTTCCCGGAACCCGCTCGTGTACCTGGACGTGGGCGCCGACGGGCAGCCGCTCGGCCGCGTGGTGCTGGAGGTGAGCGCCCTGCACCGGGACGCGCCCGGCGCTGTGCCCGACTCGCTGGGTGACCTTGCCCCCGACACCCGGCCATGGGCCTCAGTTTCCCCATCCCTAGAAGGGCGCATCAGATTGGTCTCTTCCGGTGTCCTCTCGGCACTTTGGAGGCGGGAGGGAGAGCAAGTGTGGAGGAAAGAGCTCAAGGTCAAGTCGTCGACTGTGAGAGCCCGGCCCTGCTGGCTGGCCCCGGGGTCGGGGAGAGGTGCTGAGACCTCGCGGGGTCAGCACCCAGACCCGGAACTCCCGGGTGGGTGTCGGGGTTCCAGGCAGCGGGCCGGCGGGGTGCGCTCACGTGGCGGCCCTTGCATAATGCGGAGCCGGCCCGGCCCCGCCCCTTCGGTGGGACTCACCCTCCTCCCGGGCGCTGGTGGTTTCTGGCAGGCCAGCCGGCCTCCTCTGGTGCAGGGCCCTCCGGGCTGACCCAGGACCCCAACTCCAACCCCACCACGCTCCGGGACTCACAAAGTAAGAACCAAATAGGGGGAACAAACGGGGGGCGGGGGGAAGCTCAGGTGTAGCCCTCAAGCCCGACCCCTTTTTGAACAGCGAGACCTCCGTTAGTCCTCAGTTTCCTCTTCTGGAAAATGGGGACCACCCTCCTTCTCCCGTTTATTTTGGTGGTTCGGCGCCAGGGTGGTTCTTGAAGCTTGGAGGCAAGAGGCCTGCTTGGATGGCGCTCTGGCCTCCCGTTACCCCCCACCACCGCCTCTCTAAGCCTGTTTCCCCCCTGCGCATTGAGCTTGGACTGGCGTCTCTCCGGGCCCTAAGTCTCTGATGCTTGGGGCCCAGCTGTAGTAACTCTGCCAGTTTTGCCCCTGGAAGTAGGCCAGGGTGGCACTGTCCTCTTCCGATGGGTAGGGAAACCGAGGCTGCCTCCTCCCAGCCTGGTTTCAGGAGACAACTAGCAGAGATGATAGCTCCCTAGGCTGCCTCTGGGAGCCACCGGCATGGAAGGGGCTCCTTGGCCGCTGTGGGAGTTGGGTGGTGAGGTTCGCTCCGTCACCTGCCTCTGGACTGACCATCTTCTCTTGTCCCTCTTCTCGCCCCCCAGCTGAAGGCAGATGTCGTCCCAAAGACAGCAGGTAAGCCGGGGCTTGGGGCCTTCTGAGTCTGGTCCAGATGGAAGACAGAGGGGCCAGGCCAGGTGGGTGGGATGGTGCGAGGAGTCGGGGCACGGAGACCCATGACCAGATGGGAGTTCCACATGAGGCTCAGCTGCCGGGTACCCTGGGCCAGCTTTCTGTCCCTCTCTGAGCCTCGGTGTTGGCCCTGCCCACCAGGCCGGGGTAGCCTTAGAATCAGTAGAAGCACTTGTAAATTTCCACGAGGACCACTTCCTCCCCGCTGGTGCCGGATGGGGCGGTGGCTGCGTGGCCCAGGGACTCCCTGCCGGGAACGTGTGCTCCTGTCACAGTGCTTGGACACTGGGACACTGAGCTGTAAGAAGGAGGTGGCTTGCCCCAGGTCACACAGCCAGAGCAGACCCAGGGAGCGGGCCTGGGGTCTGTTCACCCCCCGTTCACCTCCTCGGGGCTAGAAGGGCGCTGGCTACAACGAGTGGTGACCCTGGAGTTGCGGCCTGGCCCTGGTGACCTGCCTCTTCCCTCAACCCTCAGAGAACTTCAGAGCCCTGTGTACCGGGGAGAAGGGCTTTGGCTACAAAGGCTCTACCTTCCACAGAGTGATTCCATCCTTCATGTGTCAGGTATTGTGGCCCTGTCTGCCTCGGTTCCCTGTCTGTGAGGGGGGTGATAACAGGGGCCACCCTGTAGGGTGGTTGTGAGGATTAATGAGATACCGAGGGGAGAGCGACGGATTACTCTGTGGGCCTGTCTTCTCAGCCAGAGACGGTGGAGCGGGTTGGGCGGCCCTGGCCCTTGAGCAACAGGGCAGTGGCAGGATGGGCTGGCTGGTGGAGCCTGTTGGGGGGCCCGGCATTGAGATCTGGATGTGCACGGGGGCGGGGAGTAGGTCTTCAGGCTTTGGAGGACCAGCGTACTCCGGCAGTCTCGGACCAAGTCCCCTGTGTGTCCCACTGAACACTTGGCACGCTTGGCGTGGGCGGGAGGGAGGGAGGGAGACAACACTGACAGGAACGCCCACGTCTGGACTCGGAGCTTCTTCTAGAGCGGGGCATCTTTCTTGGTTAAATGAATGTTCTTTAGTCATGTGTGCCGCCTGTTTTTCAAAAACACTGTATCAGAAGTTTGGGGCTAGATGTGGACAGCAGGAACTTCCCCAGGGGTCGAGACCCTAGCTGTGTGGCGGTCACCCTCTGTTAGGTCAGACCCTCCAGGGATTGGAGTCTTGAGGCCCACAGACCGTAGAGGCAGGGGCATGAGTGTCATGACCTCTTTGAAGTCCTTCCAGCCCAGAATTCTCTCCCCCATTCCCTCCAGTCTGACCTGGGGCTGTCATCCTATTGTGGCGAGTAGCAGTGGGTGGGGGCCGGGCCTGCCGACGTGTCGAATGTGGTGACTGCAGGGACAGGGAGGGAGCCTGTGGCCATGGGACAGGCCTGGCCAAGCCTGTGGCTTTCTGCCACAGAGGCCCTCCCAGCTCTGCCCGAGGGAGGCTGTGGATGACGTAGGAGCTGGAGGGGCGGTCCTGAGCCAGGCTAGAGTCTTCTTCTGAGCAGCATTGGGCAGGGGCGGGTCCTTCCAACGCTGGAGGGCTCTCTGAGGCATGAGTTGGCGGCACCGGGAGGCCCAGGCCAGGGTTTTGAATCGTCCCTGTCTGGGGACACCCTGCTGGTATTTGTGGGTGCTTAGGTCAGGCTGGTCGGTTCATCCCTGTCACCTGAGGATCATATCTCAGGAAGACAGCCATGACACCCTGGCCACGGGCTGGGGCTGGGGCTGACAGCCACTGGGTTCTTCTGGCCACTGCTCCCTTGGGCAAGCTGTGAGGAAGGATACTGGGCCTGGGGGGGCTCCGTCCTGGGTCTGTAAGGTGTAGGGAGGCCACCGAGCCTGGTGAGGGGGGAAGTGCCTGGCAGGGAGTGGGGCTCAGCATAGGGAACTGGCTCTGTGCTGCTCCCCGACAGACCAGACATGGGCACAGGGACCCTCCCCTGGCCACCTCCCTGTCTCTCCTCCAAGAGTTGTGGGTAGAAAATTCTAGTTCACTACCTACTAATCGTCTCAGAATGGCCATTAGATCCTTTGAGAATCATTTAAAAAACTTGCCCAGATTAAAAAAAAAAGTGAATCGTGAAAGGTAGGGTAGTTATTAATGGCAGAAAATATTTAAGCTTTATTTTTGCTTATTTTCCTTGTTATTTTATGAGTCCGGACAACCTTGGATGTTTTCTGACCCCTTGGTGTGCAGGGCTTCTGGCTGGGTGGGCCCCAGGTGGGTTGGGGGGGCGGCTGCTCAGAAAGTGCTCTGTGCTCACAGGCCGGCGACTTCACCAACCACAATGGCACCGGGGGCAAGTCCATCTACGGAAACCGCTTTCCTGATGAGAACTTCACACTGAAGCACGTGGGACCAGGTGAGTGGGGGCCGCCATTCCCCGGTTTGAATGCCCTGAGCTCCAGCCTGGACGCTACCATGCCCACCATGCCCACCACGCCTGGGAGGCTGGGACCAATTGCTCGATATCCAGTGATGCCCCTTCCCTCCTTCAGCACTCCGGGTTGGAGTGTTGGTTTTCCTGGAGCTTTGTCATGCTGAGCTCTCCATTTAAAGAACAAGCCTTCCTTTGAGAAGCTGGGAGAGAAAGCCTTTCAGCAAAACCCAGCGTTGTGTCACGTTTTAAGACCCAAGATGCAGAGTGCCAAAGTCCCATTCTGGTCCTGCCATGGAGAGCTTCCACAAGGCCCTCTCCTCCCTGGGGCAGCACTGGTGGGCAGGCCCTGGGGAGCCGCTCGGCCTCTTCAGGCTCCAAGACCGTCACACCCCAGTGGCCTTGTTGTGGGGGAAGCGGTCGCTCTTGTCAGTAGCTTCCCAGTGAGGTGCCTCCTGGGGCAGCATGGCTCCCTCCTGCCTGTTTCTGCAGGTGTCCTGTCCATGGCAAATGCAGGCCCCAACACCAACGGCTCCCAGTTCTTCATCTGCACCATAAAGACAGACTGGTGAGTCCCCCGCTCCGGGCTCCAGGCCCGCTGGGCACGAGGGGTGGCCTGGCAGCCAGAGGAGTGTTTGTGTGCTTCTGGGGGAGGCAGTGTGAGGCTGTGCTGTGCTCTGGGGCAGGAACCCTCAGCCGGGCTGTGTGTCCATGTGGGAGAAGGACCAAGTTTGTAAAAGGACTGAGGGAGAATGTGGGTTGTTCTTAGAACTGTGTCTGTGTTAGGCTTCCATTTGCCGTCAGCTGGAATTTTCGGCATGTGTTGTGCAAAAGGACTTTCACCACATACGTTTGGGACGTGCTGCAGAACCTACCAGGCCTCAAGATGGCCTGTGGAGGCAGCCTATTCGCTTGGTTTAAACTGTTGTTTCCCGGCTTACCTCGACCTTGGAACGCACCTTGGAGCTCTCTTGCCCACGTGCCTGTGGATCCCACCACCTAATAAGTTCCTCTGCCCAGAGTCCCCTGTGTCCTAGCCCTGAGGTATATGGGGTTTGCGGGGACAATAGCTGGCCAAGAGCTAATTCCTTAATAAAGCCCATTTCCTAGGACTTCAGGGAGACCTGAGTGGTAGGTGGATACCAGCTGTCTCTGGCCACCAAGCCGGAAGGGACACAGAGATGTCAGGGCGCAGGCAGGCCGTTGCTGGCTCCGCCTGTTCTTTGCTCCTTCCGCAGAACCCCCAGCAGATCCTGCAGTGCTGCCCTTGGCTGTAAGCAGTGTTGACCTTGCTGCCAGTGGACTAAGCTGCCTTTCGGATTCTTGGAACTCTCTCAAATGGAGAGCCACGCTTGCTATCTCGGCTTTGACCTTGCCACTCATGACCATTAAGATGGTTCTATTTACACGGACCTCTTATTTCTTGAGAGTAGTTGGATACCCTGTTAACTCCCTGTGTGGAACAAGAATAATTCACTTTCCATAGCTGAGGTTACCAGGATTCAGGTGAAGTGGCCCAGGGGCAAGGTCACACGGCAGGGGAGGCAGCACGTGCCCCAGAAGGGAGGGACCCTCTGGTGTATTTGGGGGAGCTCCGCAAGGCTTGATACCAGAGCCGTGAGGCGTGGGTCCAGACTTTCAGAGTGGGTCCCTTCCAGAATCCCTGTCTCCCCTAAATAGTTCCATGACCAGGTGACCGTGACATTGGGTGACATTGCACTACTCTTACTCTTACCTGGCTCAACTCACAGGTTGGATGGCAAGCATGTCGTGTTTGGCCATGTCAAAGAAGGCATGGATGTCGTGAAGAAAATCGAATCTTTCGGTTCCAGGAGTGGGAAGACGTCCAGGAAGATCGTCATTACAGACTGTGGCCAGTTGAGCTAATGGGCCTCGGCCACAGGGCGCTAGGCCGGTAGTGGCCGCCCATGTGTTGACACACCAAGGCGGCCATGTCGGACGCCAGCAATGGTGCCCCGTCCGGTTGCCTGTGCTCATACCACCATCACTGTGTGCTGGAGGAAGGCCTCTGCAGAACGTCTGATCTCCACCGGGCCTGCCACACTGCTTCCCCAGTGTCCGCCCTCCCTCACCGCCCCATTTCTGGGATGAGTATCACGGACGTGATGTCACCACTCCTCATCAGGCCTTCTCTGTGATCCCCCAGCCCAAGTTCACCCGTGCCTTGGACTTCGGGGGGTGGTGATGGCTTAGCGTCGGGGACAGGTTTCTGCCTTTTCCTCAGCTGCGGGGGGAAAGCCAGCCGCTGCAAAAGGGCCATTATATCTGTGTAATGACCTCTTCTAATTGGAATATTTGATTAACAAGATTGCCGAGAGATGAAGCTGTGACGCTTAACTACTCCGTGCCATGGCAGGACCCCAGTTGGTGGCCGAAGCCACACAACCCCAGAGCTTGGCCTTTGGAACGTAGTCGGGGCTTTTGTGCAGGGTCCTAGGCCACGGCATTTACCCCTGGCCACTGTGAATCCTGTTGGTTTGCTGCTGGGGTTTTTGAGGAAGAGCCCATGGGGGTAGAAGCAGACGAACCTGGGAACAAACCCACTGCGTACTGTGCCTAGTCCATGAATTGGTGAAAAATGGAAATGGCCCGAACGTGCTCTTGCAGAAAGTAAACATGTCTTTTCTGGAGGGCTTTGATTTTTCTGCGTTTAATAAATCTACTGATTTTGTATATAATACACTTGTGGGACGTTTATTTGTGTTCACTTGAAATGTGAAAATAAATCCTATTTCCTATGGAAGACTGTCTGGTGTCTGGTGGTTTTAGGAAGCAGGGTTTATAACTCAAGTATTTGGAGCCAACCTTTATTAAGTTACCACACACATCTGGGCTGTGCTGAGGGTTTTTACTTGGACTATCTCATTTAATCACTCCAGCAACCAAGGACAGTACTGTTGTCATCCTCAGAGATGAGATGGGCTCAGACAAGCGATCTTAGCCCCCACTGCCTGTCCGTAAGCACTGGCTAACCTCCCCCCCCACCAAAATCCCAGCTCCACTTCTTGGTGACCCTGTGTCTGTTTTCCTCAGCTGCATAATGGGGTAACAGTAATGGGCCATCATTTTAATACACACTCAAGTGACAGGGATGATGACATTTCCCATGTGTCAGAGTCTTAGAGAAGGATTTGTATTCATCTAAAGTTAGGTGTGGAGTTGACTATCCTAGACTTGCCACTTAACTTGGGATTCTAGGTGATTCTGAACTCACTGGGAAGGCAGCCTGGGGAGTGGGAGAGCATGATTCAGAACCCAAACAGCCAGAGATGGCACAGTCTGAGCGATAGAATAACCGCGTTCTGTTCACAATGTGAACGGAGTTCTTTCACGTGGGGGCTCCCAGAGTCCGATTATGTGTGCTTCCTGTCGTTCTGAGGTCACAGTGGCTGGAGTTGGGTCATTTGGAGTCCTGGAGGGTTTCCATGAGGGCAGTTTCCAGAGTTCAGCTGCATGGACCGGGAGCTCAGCTAACGTAGCAGTTTTTAAACAATTCTCAAGAGCCGTAGGGGTCCTCAGAACAAAGGGGGAAAGGGGACATGGGCCCCTAAACTCCATTTTCAATCAGATCTCTTTTTTTCTTACTGAGGCTCTACAAGGGGTTTCATTCGAAGAATGGGATCTTGAGCCCAACAGTAATCAGGATAATGGTAGTAATAATTGGTGATTACTCATCCAGTCCAACATTTTACAGATAGGTGAACTGAGGCCCCGAGAGGGGTCATGATGCCCCAGGAGACCCTTTGAGTCTCTTGGCAGAACAGGGGCATAGTCCCTGGGATGCACCAATCCAGAGGGCTCCCTGTGGGGAGCCTCTCCCAATGCCCCTTGGTCCTCCCATCCCCACATACAGAGCTCTTGTGATTTCTGAGGTCAAAGCCACAACTTCTGTCCCTGTGGAGTCTTCTCTTGACCTCTGGGGACTCTAGGGAAGCAGTGGTGCTGGTGACGAGTGTGAGGGGCAGCCCCTCGAGTTGCAACCTGCTGGTCCCGTGGTGATATCTGAGAGTCTCAGGGTCACAGAGCCTGTGGGGCTTGCGTCGACTTCACAGAGCCGGGCCTTTTCCATGGGCGGGGAGTGTGTGTGTGTGTGTGTGTGTGTGTGTGTGTGTGTGTGCGCAGCGCGCCTGTGGGGCTTGCGTTGACTTCACAGAGCCGGGCCTTTTCCATGGGCGGGGAGTGTGTGTGTGTGTGTGTGTGTGTGTGAGAGCGAGCCTGTGGGGCTTGCGTCGACTTCACAGAGCCGGGCCTTTTCCATGGGCGGGGAGTGTGTGTGTGTGTGTGTGTGTGTGTGTGTGTGTGCGCACGCGCCTGTGGGGCTTGCGTTGACTTCACAGAGCCGGGCCTTTTCCATGGGCGGGGAGTGTGTGTGTGTGTGTGTGTGTGTGTGAGAGCGAGCCTGTGGGGCTTGCGTCGACTTCACAGAGCCGAGCCTTTTCCATGGGCGGGGAGTGTGTGTGTGTGTGTGTGTGTGTGCGCGCGCGCCTGTGGGGCTTGCGTCGACTTCACAGAGCCGAGCCTTTTCCATGGGCGGGGAGTGTGTGTGTGTGTGTGTGTGCCTGTGGGGCTTGCGTCGACTTCACAGAGCCGAGCCTTTTCCATGGGCGGGGAGTGTGTGTGTGTGTGTGTGTGTGTGTGTGTGTGTGTGTGTGTGCGCACGCGCCTATGGGGCTTGCGTCGACTTCACAGAGCCAAGCCTTTTCCATGGGTGGGGAGTGAGTGTGTGTGTGTGTGTGTGTGTGTGTGTGTGTGTGTGAGCGAGCCTGTGGGGCTTGCGTCGACTTCACAGAGCCGAGCCTTTTCCATGGGCGGGGAGTGTGTGTGTGTGTGTGTGTGTGTGTGTGTGCCTGTGGGGCTTGCATCGACTTCACAGAGCCGAGCCTTTTCCATGGGCGGGGAGTGTGTGTGTGTGTCCCTCCATCCAGAAGAGTGCGGTGTGGAGCAGGGGACTGGAATGCAAGAATTGCCTAAACACGGAGTTTCCAGAAGACAGGACCACTCACTCCACTGGCCAGTTCTTTTCTAAGTGCCCCGCCCAAGGGCCTGGACCTGGTCTTACTGGATCAAGCGGGAGCCTGATACACAGTCACCCTCTTAGGGTGACTTGCTGGCACGCGGCACCTAATGCACGAAAGAAACGGTGAGTCATACACATGCTGTCGGATGTCATCGTGTGACGCCATGGGAGCACAGGGTGTAGATATCTGGAATATCCTTTTTCTGAGACAACATATGATAAGCTTTTCAAAATGACTCCGCTGAGGTATGATTTGCACATAAGAGAACTCACACATTTTAAGCGTACAGCTCCATCACTTTTGACAAATTCACACACCGGATTAAGTTCTGGAGCATTTCCATCTCTCCAGAGCCGCCCCTGTGCGCCTTCCCAGGCAGCCGCTGAATCCTGTCGCTGTACATGACTCTCGCCTATTCTGGGACTTGGTATATATGGAGTCATGCAAGATTTGCTTTCTGTGCCTGACTTCCTTTGTGGAGAATGTGTGAGAACATGGGAGAATTTAACGCACCTCTGGACTCGCGCAGGTTGCTCCATGAAAGGAATGTCTGTGAATGTTTCCCGGGTCTGCTGAGGCTGGAAACAATGCTTCTAGGAATCCTGGGGTGCTGGTAAAGCACGCAGAGTCCTGGGCCGCACATGAGACCTATTGAATACAGATCTCTGTGGGCAGGATGTAGGAATCCGAATTTTAAAGTTTGAGAATTTGAGCACAGGCCAGGGTGGGCGACATTCAAAAGGAAACCACTAGACCACTAGCGTCATTGGTTACTTCTGGAAACACTTTTTGCTGGAAGCTCTGGGGATCTGGAGCAAGCCCTCCACTTACAAAAGGTGCCTCGTGACTTTTGGATGGTGAGGGCGAGCAACCTGTCCAGCCCAAGCTTTGTGGGCTACTGCTCTTCCGCAGGGCTGGCAAACATGGCTTCCCAACACCGCAGCGTAGTGAGATGCCTTTGAGGGGAGGATCTCTGTGTGGGGGCCTCAGCTCTTCTTTTGTCATCAGGAGGAGGGTCTGGCTTGGGTGGGTCCAGACTGGACAGCATTTCTCAGTGAGTGGCTTCTGGGAATCAAAAGTCAGCTGGGTGTCCGGGCCACTGGAACAGAGTGGGTTGAAAAAGTCTTGGCACCACCGAGCCTCCCAGATCAGTCTCAGCCTTAAGAGGCTATCCAGAATTATGATGGTATTATTATTATTATTATAACACTATGATGGTTAATTTTATGTGTCAGTTTGACTGAGCCATGGGGTGCCCAGATATTTGATCAAGCATTATTCTGGATGTGTCTGTGAGGGTGTTTCTGGAGGGGATTAACTTTCCAATTGGTAGACTGAGTAAAGCAGATTGCCCTCCTTGGTGTGGGTGGGCCTCATCCAATTGGTTAAAGACCAGAATAGAACCAAAGGCTGAGTAAGAGGAACCCCTCCTACCTAACTGCCAGAGCGTCAGCCTTCTGCCTCCCAACCGAAACATCTGCTCTTCTTGGGGCTTGAGTCCGCTGGCTTTTGGACTGGAGCTTACACACATCAGTGCTCCTGGTTATCAGGCCTTCAGACTTGGACTGGAGCTACACCAACGGCTCTTTGGGGTCCCCAGCTTGCCAACTGCAGATCTTGGAACTCCTCAGCCCCCATAATTGCATGAGCCAATTCCTCATAATAAATCTTGTTCTATATTTATATATATATATATACACACACTATTGGTTTGGTTTCTCTAAAGAATCCTGGCTCGTTTTTTCTTTTCTGCTTATAAAACCAAAATACGCTTATAAAAATTCAAATGTTACATAAATATATAATATAGAGAACCTAAATTACCTGTAACCCCATTATATTAATAAGTCAGTGTGGGTTTCTGCATTTGCTTAGGGTATAGAATGTTGCAAAAAACACTCTTGCCCCAACAACAATAAAAAGGTGAATAAACTATAAAGACATGACTTTTCTTGAGTTCATCGGAAAGGCAACTAGGCAATCTGAGTTCTGAGGAGAGAGGACAGCCAAACCATCTCACCCGTGGCAGGAGCACTGCAGAAAGATCCAGCCACAAGACAAGTGAGGAAGATGAAATCCAGTAAAATTTTATTGAATTGTTAAGGCAAAGAAGGGACTAATTTGTCTGGAATGGCTGGGGCCCCTCCGCGCAAAGCAAGTTCACATTCGCTTTCAGGATCTCTTCCCCAGGCCTCCACTGGATGCTCAGGAGAAAGGCCCGAGACCTGCCTCGCTGCTGAGAGTCTGCAGTGATCTTCAGCTCTTGGCATGAAGCCTTGCTCACTTCCTCAGATGCTCTCCTATGAAGCAAAATTCTGAATCCACTAGGGAGAGGGCCGTATTCCCTTCATCCCCAGGAAGAAGTAAAAGCTCATGCTGGCTGGGGGAAAGATAGAAGAGAACATCCCATAACCCCCTGGGAGGGGCAAGAAGCCATCCAGGGCCCGAGAACCCGTTCTGATACCAACCGGAAATCAGCTACCCCTGGAGAAGAACAAAAGTGCACCCAAGACATGCCCAAGACTGAAGCCAGACCAGGATAGCATGCCCCTACCCCAAGCTGCGGGAGGAGGAAAGGCACAGAGAAGGATACTTTCTATGCTGCCCCAAGCTGGAAGTAGGGTACAAACACTGAGAAAAAGCCTGCCACACCCCAGCTCCACCCCAAGCCCGGGTGGCCGCTGCCGCCGGAGTCTGCATCTGCGGGACTCTGAAGGTAAGGATGGCGGCAACGGAACCCACACCCAGCTCGACTCCTGCCTACATCAACTGATTCCCCACGATAGACTCGAAACAAAGAGCAGCATGCCCGTTCCCCAGAGTGCACACTATACTGCTCTCTCTTCTACTGTACAAATAACATTCAGCATTCAAGGAAAAAACACTGTTGATAAATAAAGCCATCAACAGAATCAGGCTCAGATATAACCCTCCCAGATGGGGACATCAAAATAACTGTGATTAATATGTGGAAGTGACTCGTAGGAAAGATGGACAACATGCATGAGCAGATGGGGAATAATTTTAGCAGAGAGAAATTATAAGAAAGAGTCCAGCGGAGATACTACAAGGAAAAAAATATATATATATATACCAAAAACGACCCCAGAAATGGAGATATTGGTGGATGAGCTCAACAGTAAAGTAAGCCCAGTTGAGGAATGTATGATTTGCCGAAGGATTATAGATATGACACCAATGGACCATCAACGAAAGAAAAAACAGATAAATTCGACTTCATTTTAATTAAAATTAAAAATGTTTGTGCCACAGAGGACACCAACAGGAAAGTGAAAACCCACACAATGGAAGAAACTATTTGCTGATGCTAGGATGTAAAATAGTCAAACTGCTTTGGAAAACAGTCTGGCAGTTGCTGGGATGACTGCACACAGAGTTACCAATTCCACTCCGTGGTATACACCAGAGAGAAAAGAACGTCTACACAGCGACTTCTATGCAAATGCTTACAGGAGCATTATTGATAACAGTCAAAAGGTGGAAACAACACAAATGTTCCTCAATGAGCAAATGGATCAAAAGTGGTATATCCACATGGAATATTATTTGGCTATAAGAAGGAATGAGGTGCTGATCCACACTACAACTTGGGTGAAGCTTGAACACATCATACGGAGTGAAAGAAGCCAGTCACAGGAGACTACAACTATATGATTTCATTCGCGTGAAATGTTCAGAACAGGAAAATCGATAGAGATGGAAAGTAGATTAGTGGTTACCTAGGCTGAAGGGATCGGTGTCGGCGGGGGCATAAGTGCGTGATAGGTAAAGTGCACGAGGTTTCTTAACGGGACGATGGAAATCTCCTGAAATGGACTGTTCGGTGGTTGCATGTGTCTGTGCCTAGACTCAAAACCATCGAATCGTGTGCTTTAAATGGATGAATTGTATGACGTGTGAATCATAGCTCAATAAATAGGCTTAAAAATATATATTAGCGAAGTCTCAAAATTCTTTGGGTATATGATCTGTTTTCTCTGGAGTCCTCTCGTTCCTCTGGAAAATGCTGAGATTTGACCTAGTTATGGGAGCGGTGGAGGTGGGTCTTGGGCATGGCCATTCAAAGCATCTGCCCCAGATGAAGTGCTCACAGTGTTTGTAAGCAGAGACGCCTGTTCCTCTCTGACACAGAAAGGCCAGCTATTTCCACTCGCAAGGGGGGGATGGGATGACGCGAGGGTTCAAGCTGTTAGTTTCATTTGGATCCAACCCGATGTCCCCATTACAAATTTCGGGATCCCATTCTTGCCCCTTCACGTGAAAAACTTAAGGAGACTATGAATTTAAATGAACTTAAACAATGAATGGAAATTTAATTCAGCAACCTACACAATTAAATGTTGGTTTGATTTTAAGGGATCTCAGTCTAGTGTCTGTAAGAAATGAGAGAATCTTTTCAGAGTTGTCATGGAAGCTCTCTGGTTCTTGACCAGAACTTAAGCTGAGAATTTGTCATTTTCTTTTGGTAAACAGTCAAGCATGCTCAAAATAATTCATCCCACATCACAGTCCTTACGGTCATCATCACTGCTGTAAATAGTCAAGTGGGGCAGCCACCTGGCCTCCCAAGGCACGTGCTTCTCTCGTCACATAACCACAGGAGATAATGTGATTCATTGTGATGTCACTGCATGGCACACATTGCTAGTATTCCACTGCCCACTAGCAGGTAGTCCAGCGCTGCCTTCAAGCCCGAGGACACAGCCAAACAAATCTCTAAATCCCATCTTTGTGGGGTTATCCCCTATGACCACTGGCCTGTGTTAATTCTATATTGGTCAGGGTCCAAACAGGATAGAGAATCTAACAGGGAAGGTTGAATATAAAATTTATATGCGGGCACAAGAATAAACACATAGGTCACTGGAACAGAATAGAGAGTCCAGAAATAAACCCATGCTCTTATGATCAATTAATCTATGACAAAAGAGGCAATAATATACAATAGGGAAAAGACAGTCTCTTTAATAAATTGTCTTGGGAAAACTGGACAGTTACATGCCAAAGAATGAAACTGGGCCACTTTCTTACGCCATACACAAAAATAAACTCAAAATGGATGAAAGACCTAAATGTGAGACCCGAAACCATAAAATTCCTAGAATACATAGGTGGTAATTTGACATCAGCTGTAGAAACATTTTTCTAGATACTCTTCCTGAGGCAAGGGAAACAAAACCGAAATTAAACTACTGGGACTACACCAAAATAAAATACTTTTGCAAAGGAAACGATCAACAAAACAAAAGGCAACCTACTGAATGGGAGAACATATTTGCAAATGATGTATCCAATAAGGAGTTAGTATCCAAAATATATAAAGAACTTCTACAACTCAACACCAAAAAACCTTAATCCAATTAAAAAATGGACAGGGGATCTAAATAGACATTTTTTTCAACGAAGACATACAGATGGCCAATAGACACATGAAAAGATATTCAATATCACTAATCATCAGAGAAAACCAAACGAAAACCACAATGAGATATCACTTCACACCTGTGAGAATGGCTAAAATCAAAAACACAAGAAACAACAAGCATTAGCGAGGATGTGGAGAAAGGGGAACCCTCTTGTATGTTGGTGGGAAGGCACACTGTGCAGCCACTGTGGAAGGCAGTATGGAGGTTCCAAAAAAAATTAAAAATAGAATTACCATATGATCCAGTAATTCCACTACTGGCTCTTTATCCAAAGAAAATGAAAACACTACTTTGAAAAGATATATGCACCTCTATGTTTATTGCAGCATTATTTACAATAGCCAAGACATGGAAGCAGCCCAAGTGTCCATTGCTAGACGAATGATGAATAAAGGGGATGTGGTATATATACACAATGGAATACTATTCAGCCATAAAAAAGAATGAAATTTTGCCATTTGTAACAACATGGGTGGACATAGAGGGTAATGCTAAGTGAAATGAGTCAGTCAAAGATGAATACCATAAGTTTTCACTCATATGTGGAATCTAAGAAACAAAACAAACAAACAAAAAAGACAAACAAAAACCAGACTCTTAAATACAGAGAACAAACATGGTTGCCAGAGGGGAGGTGATTGGGGGATGGGTGAAATGGATCAAGGGGATTAAGGGTACACTTACCATGATGAGCACTGAGAAATGTATAGAACTGTCGAATCACTATATTGTACACCTGAACCTAATATAACACGATATGTTAATTATAATTGAGTAAAAAAAATTATTAACCATAACATGGGTTTATCTAAGGGGAGAGAACTCTTGAAGAATTAAGTGTCTCTCCAGCGCCCTCTACTGATAAAGTTTAATATAATGCCAGATGGCAAAGGTGACCTGTTAGAGTATCCCAAACAGGGCAAGGGAGAATTTAGAGACAAGGATCACATGTGGTGCATTGAGTTTTGCTTTCTTATCCAGTTTGACAATCTCTACCACTCAATTAAATGTTTAAACCACTTATATTTAATGTAATTATCAATATCATTAGATTTAAATTGACTGTCATGCTATTTATTTTTCCTTTGTCCCATCTGCTTTTTGTTCCCTTCTTCTTTTGGATTGAGCTTTTTCTCTCAAATGATTCCATTTTATCTCCATTATTGACTTATTAGACTTAATTCTTCATTTTATATTTTTAGTGGTTTCTCTAGGGTTGCAATATATAGTTTAACTTACCACAGATTACCTGCAAATATATTCTACCTCTTTACATATGTGTAAGAATTGCTGGATCATATAGTAATTTTATGTTTACTGTTTTGAGGAACTGCCAAACTGTTTTTCAGAGTGGCTACAAAATTTTACATATTCACCAGCGGTGTATGAGAGTTTCAGTTTCTCTACAGCCTCACCACACTTCTGATTATCTATCTTTTCAATTCTCTCCATCATAGTTGGTATAAAGTATTATCTCATTTCACTTTTGATTTCACTAATGATGTTGAACATCTTCTCATGTGTTTATTGGCCATTTGTATGTCTTCTCTGAAGAAATGTCTACTCAGATCCTTTTTCTGTTTTTATTGGGTTGTCTTTTTATTGTTGAGTTGTAAGAGCTCTTTATATATCCTAGACACAAGTCCTTTATCAGATATGGGATTTGCAGAGATATTTTTGCTGAGTTAAAATTCTAGGTTGACAGTTTCTCCTTTAAGTAATTTAAAGATGCTGCTTCCCTGTCTTCTGGCTTGGATTTTTTTGCCCCCTTATGCGAAGTGTGCTACAATTTTAATCTTTGTTCTTCTGTATGTAATGTACCCTTTTCCCTCTATCTACTTTTAAGATTTTCTACCTGATCTTAAGCAAATTGGATTATGATGTAATACATGGTTTTCTTTATATATTTCTTGTGTTGGGTTTATTGACCTTCTTGGGTTTATAGATTTCACAAATTTTGAAAATTTTTCTTTTTTTTTTTAAAGATTTTATTTATTTGACAGAGAGAGACACAGCGAGAGAGGGAACACAAGCAGCGGGAGTGGGAGAGGGAGAAGCAGGCTTCCAGCTGAGCAAGGAGCCCGATGCAGGGCTCGATCCCAGGACCCCGAGATCATGACCTGAGCCGAAGGCAGACGCTTAACAGATGAGACACCCAGGTGCCTGAAAATTTTTCATTAATTATTTCTTTATATATCTTTCTCTTCTTCCTCTCCTTTGGGGATTCCTAATTTGTATATTAACCCAGCAGGAGTTCCCCACATGTCATTGATGCCCTGTTCTTTTTTTTTTTTTCAGTCTTTTTATATTGGTGTATTTCATTTTGGATAGTTTCTATGACTATGTCATCAAGTTTACTAATCCTTTCTTTTTTTTTTTTTTCAGACCACCACCACAATTTTATTCTTAAATAAATGCTCAGTCTGAAGCCAGGTTAGGCAGACAGGTGGGCCTAATGCAGAGGAAGTGCAGGCTTTACTAATCCTTTCTTCTTTTCATTTGCTATTAATCTCCAATGTATTTTTCATATTTCAGAGATTCAAAATTTCAGAAAAATTTTTTCATCACTAGAAGTTTGATTGAAGTATCAAAAAATATTGTTTCCATGTTTCTTTTTAACATGTTCATGCTTTCCTTTACCTTTTTGAAAATACAGAATAGAGTTATAATAACTGCTTTAATGTCCTCTCATCCATTATCTGTGTGATTTCTGTGTCTGCTTTTGCTTATTTCTACTTCTTTATATGCCTGACTTTTAATGGATGCCAGACATGTTACCTTATTAAAATGTGTTGGATATTGTTGTGTTCCTGTAAATATTCTTAAGCTTTGTTGTGGAATGCAAATAAGTTATTTGGAGATCATTTTATTCCTTTGAGCTTTGTTGAAGAGACCAGCTCATCCGTTAGTAAAGGACTAATTTTGTCCCACTTCTGAGGTTCTCAGTGTTCTGCCCTATTATGAGGTTTCCCAATCTGGCTGGTGGGGACTTTTCTGTCCCCCTGTGAGCTTTGGGCATTTAGTTCTTTCTGCCTGTTCCTTCTGGGGGGGGGCAGTGGTCCTTCAGTCAGCTTTGGGTCATCTCCTCACACGTAGGCACCGATCTGTTCTCAGCTAACTGGGTGAGGGGGGCCCTCTGCACAGGTCTGGAGCCCCTCTCTGGGATCTTCCTCCTCTCCATGCCACTTTCCAATCTCAGGGCAGCTGTCTTCTTTCCAGTGTTCTGATCCAAAAATTCTACCTAGCCTCTGACCCTAAGTTCGCCAGTCTGTCTCCTCAAGTAAGGGAGCTGGCTGGGCTGTGTGGCTTCTCCCCGTCCCGCCCAGTGACCGGGAGACTTGGTCCAGGCAGTACACTCTGCAAACCACAGGCCTCACCTCATTTGCTTGTGGTTCCTTTCCTCAGGAATCCCTGTTCTGTCCAACAGCTGGGCCCATTGGGTCCCATGTTTTGTCTGTTGATTTAGTTGTTTAAAGTGGGAGGGTGACTCCAGGCCCTCTGACCCCAGAAGCTGAAATCTTCTGTATTGTTTGAGTTGTTTACAAGGGGAATACTTTCCCTTCTTACTTGGGTGATATACAAGTCAGCTCAGGGCGGGGGAAGTGGCTGTAGATGCCCACAGGCCCCTCCAAGAGAAAGCAGCCAGCCCAACTGCCCTCAGCGAGCTGCAGGAGAGGAGTGTGGGTCAGACCTCACTCTCCCTCAGGCAGCCCCGTCCAATACCGGGCAGTGGTCAGCATCGCAACCTGTCCCTCACCACAACTGTCCACGTTCCCACTGGGCCAGGCCTCCCCCTTGCACCAGCCCCAAAACTGTATGGATGATCCCAGGACAGCCTCTGGGATCACGGCTCAGAGGAATCATCAGAGCGAAGGATTCTGGATGGAGCCGGATGCCCTACTGTGTAGGTGGGGAAACGGGCCTGGAGGGGCACAGCAATGAGATCAGTGACAGTAGCCTGGACCCTGGCTCTCCTGACCCCAGATCTTCCTGCTGCACAAAACAGAAAGGTGACTAAGAAAAAAAGATTGGCCAATCAACAGGTACGTCACATTAATAAAAGGATAAGGCCCATATGATCCTCTCACTAGATGCAGAAAAAGCGTTTGACAAAGGACAACATCCATTCATGATAAAAACCCTCAATAAAGTAGATTTAGAGAGAACACACCTCAACATCATAAAGGCCTTCTATGAAAAACTCACAGTGAATATCATCCTCAGTGGGAAAATACTGAGAGCTTTTCCTCTATGGTCAGGAACAAGGCAGGGACCATCCAATCTCACTGCTTTTATTCAACACACTACTGGAAGTCCTAGCCTCAGCATGCAGACAACAGAAATAAAAGGCATCCAAATCAACAAGGAAGAAGTCAAACCTTCACCATTTGCAGATGGCATGATACTATATACAGAAAACCTGAAAGACTCCACCAAAAAACTACCAGAACTGATAAATGAATTCAGTAAAGTTGCAGGATACAAAATCAACGTAAAAAAATCTGTTGCATTTCTATACATAATAATGAAGCAGCAGAAAGAGAAATTAAGGAATCAATCCCATTTACAATTGCATCAAAAACAATAAGATATCTAGGAACAAACCTAACCAAAGAGGTGAAAGACCTGTACTCTGAGAACTATTAAACACTGATGAAAGAAATTGAAAATGACACAAAGAAATGGAAAGATGTTCCATGCTCATGGATTAGAACAAATATTGTTAAAGTGTCTATACCACCCAAAACAATCTACACCTGTAATGCAATCCCTATCAAAACACCACCAACATTTTTAACAGAACTATAACAATTCTAAAATTTGTATGGAACCACAAAAGACCCCAAATAGCCAAAGCAACCTCGAAAAAAAAACAAAGCTGGAGGCATCACAATTCTGGACTTCAAGTTATATTACAAAACTGTAGTAATGGAAACAGTACGATACTGGCACAAAAACAGACAACAGACTAATGGAACAGAATAGAAAACCCAGAAATGAACCCACAGTTATATGCTCAATTAATCTTCAACAAAGCAGGAAAGAATATCCAATAGGAAAAAGAAGTCTTTTCAACAAATGGTGTTGGGAAAACTGGACCACTTTCTTGCACCACAAACAAAAATAAACTCGAAATGGATTAAAGACCCAAATGTGACACCTGAAACCATAAAAAATCCTAGAAGAGGAGGCGGAGCAAGATGGCGGAGGAGTAGGAGACCAGGATTTCGTCTGGTCTCAGGAATTCAGCTGAATAGGGATCAAACCATTCGGAACACCTACGAACTCAACAGGAGATCGAAGAAGAGAGTAGCAACAACTCTCTGAACAGAGAAGCGACCACTTACTGGAAGGTAGGACGTGCAGAGAATCCGAGGCGATATTCGGGAGGATAGACGGCAGGGGAGGGGCCTCCGTCGGCCGCTTCTGGCAAGTGATAGAGCCAAAATCGGACCTTTTAGAAGTCAGCTCTGCTGAGGGACGTTGCTCCAGTGGCTAAGGGGGGGGGGGGTGGAACCCTCACCGGACAGTGTGGTCTCAGGACCCTCGGGGTCACAGAAAGACCGGGGATGTCTGATTGCAGCAGAGCTCCCAGGTATCGGAGCGGGGAAGCCGGCTGCAGAGACGGAGCTGAGGCACGAGCTCTCAGCTCGGGGTGGCCATAAACTGTGATCCGCGGCCCAGTCGGGCCACTGCTCCTCCAGCAGGGACCCAAAAAGCGGCAGAGCCGGGGAGACTCCCCTTCCTCCCCCGGGAGGAGCAGCGCGGGAGCGCACCGCAGGGATCTGCTGGGTTTGGAGACTCCACACGGGGTCGGGTGCCAGACATAGAAATGCTCGGTCACAGGCCGGGTGAGCACGGAGTGCGGCCGGAGACCGGGGAGATGGGAGTGACTGCTTTTCTCTGGGGGCGCACTGAGGAGCTGGGCCCCGAGTTCTCGGCTCTTCCGGGTGGAGATTGGGAGGCCACTATGTTCACCCTGGTCCTCCAAAGCTGTACCAGAGCTTGCAGGGAACAAAAGCTCCTAAGAGCAAACCCAAGCAGCTTGCTTAGCCCGGACCGACAAGGGCGGGGCAATTCCGCCTCCGGCAAAGACATTTGGGAACCACGGCAACAGGCCCCTCCCCCAGAAGATCAGCACGAACAAGCCAGCAGCCAAGACCAAGTTTACCGATCAAGGAGAACGGGAGAACTCCAGCGCTAGGGGAATACTGCACATAGAATTCATGGCTTTTTTACCATGATTCATTAGTTTTTCAAAGTGAATTTTTTTAACTGTTTTTTGTTTTTTGGGTTTTTTTTGAATTTTTCTTTTTCCCTTTTTCAACCAACATCTTATCAATCCCTTTTTTAAAAAAACATTTTTTATTTTTCTTTTTTAGAGCCATATTTATCCACTCATAGTAGTTACCCTTATTTTTAGCATATGTATATGTTCTTCTCTCTTTAAAATTTTGATATACAGTTTCTTCTAACAGATCAAAATATACCCTAAATCACTAGTGTATGGCTTTGTTCTAGTCTCCTGCCTGATCACAGTCTCTCCCATTTTTTTTCTTTTCTTTTTTCTTTTTTTTAAATCTTCTTTCTTCTTTCAAACAACTTCTTATCAATTCCGTTTATAAAAGCTTTTATAAGTTTCATCTTTACAGTCATCTTCCATCCCTTCATTGTATCAACCCTTATTTTGTACATATATAAGTCTTTCTTCCTTTAAAATTTTAGGAGGCACTTTCTTCTAACAGACCAAAATACACCCAAAATCTAGTGTGCGGCACTGATCTATGCACTAGCCTGATCATATTTGATCATATTCTGTTTTTTTTTGTTTTGTTCTGTTTTTGTTTGTTTTTCTCTTTTTCTTTTTCTTTTTTTTCTCTTTCTTTTTTCTTTCTTTCCCTTTCTTTTCCCCTGATTTCAGGTCTTTTCTGATTTGTATAGAGTATACTTGCTGGGGACGTTGTTAACCTGTTAGCATTTTGTTCTCTCATTTATCTGTTCTCCTCTGGACAAAATGACAAGACGAAAAAAATCACCTCAGCAAAAAGAACAAGAGGTAGTACCGTCTGCCAGGGACCTACTCAATACTGACATTAGTATGATATTGGACCTAGAGTTCAGAATCATGACTTTAAAGATACTAGCTGGGCTTGAAAAAAGCGTGGAAGTTATTAGAGACACCCTTTCTGGAGAAATAAAAGAACTAAAATCTAACCAAGTCGAAATCAAAAAGGCTATTGATCAGGTGCAATCAAAAACGGGGGCACGAACTGCTAGGATAAATGAGGCAGAAGAGAGAATCAGCGATATAGAAGACCAAATGATGGAAAATAAAGAGGCTGAGAAAAAGAGAGATAAACAACTACAGGATCACGAGGGCAGAATTCGAGAGATAAGCGATACCATAAGACGAAACAACATTAGAATAATTGGGATCCCAGAAGAAGAAGAAAGAGAGAGAGGGGCAGAAGGTATATTGGAGCAAATTATAGCAGAGAACTTCCCTAATGTGGGGAAGGAAATAGGCATTAAAATCCAGGAGGCACAGAGAACCCCTCAAAAATCAATAAAAATAGGTCAACACCCCGACATCTAATAGTAAAACTTACGAGTCTCAGAGACAAAGAGAAAATCCTGAAAGCAGCTTGGGAGAAGAGATATGTAACCTACAATGGTAGAAACATTAGATTGGCAACAGACCTATCCACAGAGACCTGGCAGGCCAGAAAGGACTGGCATGAGATCTTCAGAGCACTAAACGAGAAAAATATGCAGCCAAGAATACTATATCCAGCAAGGCTGTCATTGAAAATAGAAGGAGAGGTAAAAAGCTTCCAGGACAAACAAAAACTAAAGGAATTTGCAAACACAAAACCAGCCCTCCAAGAAATATTGAAAGGGGTCCTCTAAGCAAAGAGAGAGCCTAAAAGCAGCATAGATCAGAAAGGAACACAGACAATATACAGTCACAGTCACCTTACAGGCCATACAATGGCACTAAATTCCTATCTTTCAATAGTTACCCTGAATGTAAATGGGCTAAATGCCCCAATCAAAAGACACAGGCTATCAGATTGGATTAAAAAACAAGACCCATCAATATGCTGTCTGCAAGAGACTCATTTTAGACCCAAAGACACCCCCAGATTGAAAGTGAGGGGGTGGAAAACCATTTACCATGCTAATGGACACCAAAAGAAAGCTGGGGTGGCAATTCTTATATCAGACAAATTAGATTTTAAAACAAAGACTGTAATAAGAGATGAAGAAGGACACTATATCTGACTTAAAGGGTCTATCCAACAAGAACATCTAACAATTGTAAATATCTATGCCTGTAACATGGGAGCAGCCACTTTTATAAGGTAAGGCAAGTAATAACAAAAGCAAAGAAACACATTGACAAAAATACAATAATAGTGGGGGACTTTAACACCCCCTTGACTGAAATGGACAGATCATCTAAGCAAAAGATCAACAAGGAAATAAAGACTTTAAACGAAACACTGGACCAAATGGACTTCACAGACATATTCAGAACATTCCATCCCAAAGCAACGGAATACACATTCTTCTCTAGTGCCCATGGAACATTCTCCAGAATTGATCACATCCTAGGTCACAAATCAGGTCTCAACTGATACCAAAAGATTGGGATCATTCCCTGCATATTTTCAGACCACAATGCTTTGAAACTAGAACTCAATCACAAGAGGAAAGTCGGAAAGAACTCAAATACATGGAGGCTAAAGAGCATCCTACTAAAGAATGAATGGGTCAACCAGGAGATTAAAGAAGAATTTAAAAAATTCATGGAAACCAATGAAAATGAAAACACAACTGTTCAAAATCTTTGGGATGCAGCAAAGGCAGTCCTGAGAGGAAAGTATATAGCAATACAAGCCTTTCTCAAGAAACAAGAAAGGTCTCAAATACACAACCTAACCCTACACCTAAAGGAGCTAGAGAAAGAACAGCAAATAAAGCCTAAACCCAGCAGGAGAAGAGAAATAATAAAGATCAGAGCAGAAATCAATGAACTAGAAACCAAAAGAACAGTAGAACAGATCAACGAAACTAGGAGCTGGTTCTTTGAAAGAATTAACAAGATTGATAAACCTCTGGCCAGACTTATCCAAAAGAGAAGAGAAATGACCCAAATCAACAAAATCATGAATGAGAGGAGAGATCACAACCAACACCAAAGAAATACAAACAATTCTAAGAACATATTATGAGCAACTCTATGCCAGCAAATTAGATAACCTGGAAGAAATGGGGGCATTCCTAGAGATGTATCAACTACCAAAACTGAACCAGGAAGACATAGAAAACCTGAACAGACCTATAACCACTAAGGAAATTGAAGCAGTCATCAAAAATCTCCCAACAAACAAAAGCCCAGGGCCAGATGGCTTCCCAGGGGAATTCTATCAGACATTTAAAGAAGAATTAATACCTATTCTCCTGAAACTGTTCCAAAAAATAGAAATGGAAGGAAAACTTCCGAACTCATTTTATGAGGCCACCATTACCTTGATCCCAAAACCAGACAAAGACCCCATCAAAAAGGAGAATTACAGACCAATATCCTTGATGAACATGGATGCAAAAATTCTCACCAAAATACTAGCCAATAGGATCCGACAGTACATTAAAAGGATTATTCACCACGACCAAGTGGGATTTATCCCTGGGCTGCAAGGTTGGTTCAACATCCACAAATCAATCAACGTGATACGATAACATTAACAAAAGAAAGAACAAGAGTCATATGATCCTATCAATAGATGCAGAAAAAGCATTTGACAAAGTATAGCATCCTTTCTTGATCAAAACTCTTCAGAGTATAGGGATAGAGGGTACATACCTCAATATCATAAAAGCCATCTATGAAAAACCCACAGCGATTATCATTCTCAATGGGGAAAAGCTGAGAGCTTTTCCCCTAAGGTCAGGAACGCGGCAGGGATGTCCATTATCACCACTGCTATTCAACATAGTATTAGAAGTCCTAGCCACAGCAATCAGACAACAAAAAGAAATCAAAGGCATCCAAATCGGCAAAGAAGAAGTCAAACTCTCACTCTTTGCAGATGATATGATACTGTATGTGGAAAACCCAAAAGACTCCACCCCAAAACTGCTAGAACTCATACAGGAATTCAGTAAAGTAGCAGGCTATAAAATCAATGCACAGAAATCAGTGGCATTCCTATACACCACCAACAAGACAGAAGAGAGACAAATCAAGGAGTCGATCCCATTTACAATTGCACCCCAAACCATAAGATACCTGGGAATAAATTTAACCAAAGAGGCAAAGGATCTGTACTCAGAAAACTATAAAATACTCATGAAAGAAATTGAAGAAGACACAAAGAAATGGAAAAACGTTCCATGCTCGTGGATTGGAAGAACAAACATTGTGAAGATATCAATGCTACCTAGAGCCATCGACACATTCAATGCAATCCCCATCAAAATACCATCCACTTTTTTCAAAGAAATGGAACAAATAATCCTAAAATTTGTATGGAACCAGAAGAGACCCCGAATAGCCAGAGGAATATTGAAAAAGAAAAGCAAAGCTGGCGGCATCACAATTCCAGACTTCCAGCTCTATTACAAAGCTGTCATCATCAAGACAGTATGGTACTGGCACAAAAACAGACACATAGATCAATGGAACAGAATCGAGAGCCCAGAAATGGACCCTCAACTCTATGGTCAACTCATCTTTGACAAAGCAGGAAAGAATGTCCAATGGAATAAAGACAGTCTCTTCAACAAATGGTGTTGGGAAAATTGGACAGCCACATGCAGAAGAAAGAAACTGGACCATTTCCTTACACCACACACAAAAATAGACTCCATATGGTTGAAAGACCTAAACGTGAGACAGGAGTCCATCAAAATCCTAAAGGAGAACACAGGCAGCAACCTCTTCGACCTCAGCCGCAGCAACTTCTTCCTAGAAACATCGCCAAAGGCAAGGGAAGCAAGGGCAAAAATGAACTATTGGGATTTCATCAAGATCAAAAGCTTTTGCACAGCAAAAGAAACAGTCCACAAAACCAAAAGACAACCGACAGAATGGGAGAAAATATTTGCAAATGACCTATCAGATAAAGGGCTAGTATCCAAAATCTATAAAGAACTTATCAAACTCAACACCCAAAGAACAAATAATCCAATCAAGAAATGGGCAGAAGACATGAACAGACATATTTCCAAAGAAGACATCCAAATGGCCAACAGACACATGAAAAAGTACTCAACATCGCTCGGCATCAGGGAAATCCAAATCAAAACCTCCATGAGATACCACCTCACACCAGTCAGAATGGCTAGAATTAACAAGTCAAGAAACGACAGATGTTGGCGGGGATGCGGAGAAAGGGGAACCCTCCTACACTGTTGGTGGGAATGCAAGCTGGTGCAACCACTCTGGAAAACAGTATGGAGGTTCCTCAAACAGTTGAAAATAGAGCTACCATACGATCCAGCAATTGCACTACTGGGTATTTACCCCAAAGATACAAATGTAGGGACCCGAAGGGGTACGTGCACCCCAATGTTTATAGCAGCAATGTCCACAATAGCCAAACTCTGGAAAGAGCCAAGATGTCCATTGACAGATGAATGGATAAAGAAGATGTGGTATATATACACAATGGAATATTATGCAGCCATAAAAAGGAATGAGATCTTGCCATTTGCAACGACATGGATGGAACTGGAGGGTGTTATGCTGAGTGAAATAAGTCAATCAGAGAAAGACATGTATCATATGACCTCGCTGATATGAGGAATTCTTAACCTCAAGAAACAAACTGAGGGTTGCTGGAGTGGTGGGGGGTGGGAGGGATGGAGTGGCTGGGTGACAGACATTGGGGAGGGTATGTGCTATGGTGAGCACTGTGAATTGTGCAAGACTGTTGAATCACAGATCGGTACTTCTGAAACAAATAATGCAATATATGTTAAGAAAAAAAAAGAAGAAGAAGATAGCAGGAGGGGAGGAATGAAGGGGAGTAAGTCAGAGGGGGAGACGAACCATGAGAGACGATGGACTCTGAAAAACAAACTGAGGTTTCCAGAGGGGAGGGGGTTAGGGGGATGGGTTAGCCTGGTGATGGGTATTAAAGAGGGCACGTTCTGCGTGGAGCACTGGGTGTTATGCACAGACAATGAATCCTGGAACACTACATCAAAAACTAATGATGTAATATATGGTGATTAACATAACAATAAAAAATTTTTAAAAAATTAATAAAAGGAACTGAACACACACACACACACACACACACAAAATCCTAGAAGAGAGCACAGACAGTAACTTTTTGACATCGGCCATAGCAACTTCTTTCTAGATAGGTCTCCTGTGGCAAGGGAAACAAAAGCAAAAATAAACTGTCAGGACTACATCAAAATATAAAGCTTTTGCACAGCAAAGGAAACAGTCAACAAAACCAAAAGACAACTGACAGAATGGGAGAAGATATTTGCGAATGACATATCAGATAAAGGGTTAGTATTCAAAATATACAAAGAACTTATTAAACTCAACACCCCAAAACTGAATAATCCAATTAAAAAATGGGCAGAAGACATGAATAGACATTTTTCCAAAGAAGACATACACATGGGCAACAAACACATGATAAGATGCTCCACACCACTCATCATCAGGGAAATGCAAATCAAAGCCACAATGGGATGTCACTTCACACCTGCCAGGATGGTTAAAATCAACAACACAAGAAACAACAGGTGTTGGCGAGGATGTGGAGAAGGGGGAACCCTCCTACACTGTTGGTGGGAATGCAAGCTGGTGCAGCCACTCTGGAAAACAGTATGGAGGTTTCTCAAAAAGTTAGAATTAGAACTACCCTATGACCCAGAAATTGTACTACTAGGTATTTACCCAAAGAATACAAAAATACTAATCCACAGAGATACATGCACCCCGATGTTTATAGCAGCATTATCTACAATAGCCAAACTATGGGAACAGTCCAAGTGCCAACAACTGAAGAATGAATAAAGAAGATGTGATATATATATATATAAAATAGAATATCACTCAGCCATAAGAAAGAATGAGATCATGCTATTTGCAAGGACATGGATGGAGTTAGAGTGTATTATGCTAAGCAAAATGTCAGCCCGAGAAAGACAAATACTGTATGATTTGACTCATATGGGAATTTAAGAAACAAAACAAATGAACAAAGTGAAAGAAAAAAAAAGAAAGAGGAACCAAGAAACAGACTCTTAACTATAGCAAACAAACTGGTGGTTACTCGTGCGGCGGCGGGGGGGTGGGGAGATGGGTGAAATAGGTGATGGGGATTGTCGAGATGAGCACCGGGTATTATATGGAAGTGTCGAATCACTACAGTGTACACCCTGTATGTTAACTAACTGGAATTTAAGTAAAAACTTATTTTTATTTATTTATTTATTTATTTATTTATTAAAGATTTTATTTGAGAGAGAGAGAGAGAGCAAGAGACGGCATGAGTGGGGAAGAGAGGGAGAAGCAGACTCCCCACTGAGCAGGGAGCCCAACCCTGGAATCATGACCTGAGCCAAAGGCAGATGATTAACCGACTGAGGCACCCAGGTGCCCCCAAATAAAAACTTTTTAAAAAAGGTAAAATGATTGACTTTTAAAAACAATAATGCTTCAAATCCTTCTATAAGGAAATGACAAATACATTACTCAACAAAGAAGTACAATGAGCTCTTAGACAAATGAGGTAGACCTGTGTGTTAACAGGGCAAGATGACGATGTAGACAAAGCTGGTTACAGAACAGCGTGTCACGTATAATCCTGTTAACGTGTGTGTGTGTGTGTGTGTGTGTGTGTGTGTGTGTGTACATTACACACACACAGATTTGTAGAAGCAAGAAGACTATGGAATGATCTGGCCAAACCCCTGACAGTAGTGCTCTCTGGGGGAATTTGGGCCCCTCGGTATTTTCACAACCTGGTTCCTATTTCCCTGTGTTGTACCCACTTCATATCGTGCATGCATTATTTTTATAATCAAACTCAGGTATTAGCACTTGACGATATTGTTCGAAGGTGATGAGGCAGGTAGCCCTGTGCAGGTGAGGTCAGGACTTGCCTGGAATTGCGGAGGAAAAAAAATTCCCCCCAGGAAGTTACTGTTCTCAGACTCTGCCACCAGAGGGCAGCAGAGGACCGTCCGATTGTTGCAAGAGGCCTGAGGGGTGGCGGGGTTCGGAGGGGCTTCTGAACTGGCAAGGATGTCAGGGAAGAGAGAGCCTGACCACAAGGTTTGAAGCAGACTCCACTGTGGTGCGGGGCTGGGGTCAGCTTCCAAGGGAGAGGAGGATGAGATACATTCTAGGCAGAGGTTTCTTGCCTCAGCCCAAGGAGGAAACTGAGGCAGAAGCCCAGTTAGCACTGAACCAACGGGGTGTGGGTGCCTGGGGAGGGGAGGAGGAGAATGGTCTACTGCCCAAGGAGCCAGCAAATCCAAGTCCCTTCCCAGAAGCAAGGCCTGGGCTCCACATCTACCTCCTGGTCAGGAGGAAGGTTTCAGAACACAGAGCTCAAGGGTTAAGAGGCAGAGGCGGAGGGGGTCCTGGGGAGCTCACTTCCAAGCAGCACAGGCTCAGGGGACTGTCACCACCTCTGTGAGGGCTGCAGTAGCTAACAGTTCCTAAGCACGTTCTAGCTGCCAAGCACTTTGCCTCCTTTTAGTTGTAACAGGGACCCTCAGGGACATAGACGGGCATTATCCCATCTTACGAGCGAGGAAACCAGGGCTCAGGTGGGAGGTGACTTGCTCAGGATGACAGCTGATAAACTGTGGTTCAGTGTCCAGTCCATCTGACCCAGAATCCCTGCCAGGATGAGGGTGGGCAGGCCGAGACGGAGGTCGAGGCAGGTACCATGGTCCCAGACTTGGACCCCAAATCGCCCCACTGGGCTGCAGGAGCTGTGTGTGGAGGGGCCGTGGGGGCCGAGCCTGACCTAGAGGAGTGACCAGAGGTGGGGGCGGTGGCACAATGAGAAGGGCGTAGAGGGGACTGCCGCTTGGCTCCCAGCTTGGAGTGCGTGGGGACAGGAGAAAGTACTCTTCACTTCCTGGACCAAGATGCAGGATGTGGGAAGGTAGCTGGCCTGCATGCACGGCTCTGGGGAGAAAGAAGAGCAAGGATCCAGGGAGAGGAGGCACAGATGCTGGGCCTGGCTGACCCTGGGGACAACGGAGGCAGAAGCAGTGCTCGCCCTCATCCCCCCGAACTTTTCAAGGGGGTGGTGGGCAGGTTGGGGGCCGTGAGGGGGCTGGGCCTGGGCTCTGGCTCCCACACGGCCTGCAGTAACACCACGGGGCCTGCACTGCATGGTTATTGGCTCTGAGCGACTGCAGGAAGGCTGGCAGGCCAGGCTGGGCCAGTGTGAGGGGGCTGAGGGCAGGCCAGGCCAGTCCGGATGTCTGACTGGCTGTCTGGGAGGGCACACAGCTGCAGGAGGCAAGCATTGGGCCCTCGGGGCTGGACATAGCCCTGGGGACGTATGTTCCTGGGAGGGGGTCCGGGGAGGGGCTCTACTCCTGTAGCCAGATGAACCTGGACAAGTCACTCCACCTCCCCGAACCTCAGCTTGCCCATCTGTCAAATGGTACCCATCCTCATGCCCAGCTCCCATCACAGGGTGTTTGCAAGCATGGAAGTCACACGCTCAGTGGCTGGGACGGCAGGGGGCCCACTGGATGCTGGCCGGAGCTTATTTAGTCATTTATTCCACATTCAACCTGCCAGGTGCCGGGCCACACTGGTGCTGGAGACGCAGAGAGAGCCCTGGCTGCAGGGCGAGAGGACCGTGGAGGGCGCTGGGTGTGGGTGAGGCCGTGTCTGGGGTGCCCCTCCCACGCCCCACCCGCACCAACACTTTGCCTCGGTGCACTCCCTCGGCCTGGCTCCCCTTGCAGCCTGTCTCCTGCCCAGGAGTGGAGAGTGCAGGACATCAGACCCCAGGCGCCCGTGCCTCACGGGAGCCAACCTCACCATGCTGCCCATCCTGTATTCTGGAGGATTTAGAAACAGAGTGCAGGCCTCGGCTCACCTGGTCCCATACATCCTCCAGAATCTAATAGATGAGGACGTGGTGTTCACGCCCCCGATGCTGTTGTCACGCCTCATGATACATGGACTCTCTCAACCGTTTGAGAAATGAGGACGGACTTTCGCTCCCTGCGTCGGCCAAGGGTTGGGGCTTGGCTTTTCCCACCTACCTGAGGGTTCCGTGGTCCCCAGCTCGTGGGGAGGGACTCGTGGGGAGGTGGATGGGCAGATTCACATGGGGTCCATGACTCTTCTGGCTGGAGTTTCCTCCTCCCTAAAAGTGACCCTTGGGTCGGAAGGGTCAGGGAGAGGGGCCGCCCTGGGGACCCCCCAGCTTGTGGACACTGCAGGAGCACCGTTCTGGCTGGAGAGGGTGTCCCAGGGCTCCCCACTCCCACAGAACTCCCCGAGGGCCACAGCCAGGCGTGTCTGTGGGTGAGTGTGAGTGCATGTGTGTGAATGTGTGTGAACACGTGTGTGGCGGGGTGAGGTGGGCGCAGGACCCCTAACAGCTCTGGATAAAGCGGGTGTGTTTAGAGGGGCCTTTGTGCCTGAGGACAGACTGTTCCTGGCTCTGCACAGAGTCCCAGGGAACATCCAGATGCCTGACTCTGGAGGTGGCAGCCCTCCCCCAGCAGGCCGCCCCCCCTTGTCCCAGGTCCTCCTGCCCCTTCTCCCTCTCCCAGAGGCCATGGGGGAGCCTCGCCAAGGCAGCCCTGGCCGGGGAGCTGCTTGGGGTGGTGTTTGGATGCCGGACCTTGGGTTTCCCAGGCCAAGGGAAGAGGGGTCAGGGTGTCTGAGAGCAGGCGGGGGCCTGACTCCCAGCTCACTGGGGGGCCCAGCCGCAGCTCAGGGCACCAGACCTGGCCACAAGGGAGTCCACAGGGAGTCTCCCATCAGGATCAGAAACCGCACTGAGTGTGGAGGTCAGAGGGCGCAGCAGAGCACCCCACTTGTCAGTTTGGGGCGTCATAAGCGCCCCGGCCCTCTGTTTCTCTACCTGCCATATTGGCATATTGTTCCCTGCCCTGGCTCCTGCCGGGGCCGTTCGGGGCACCCGTGGGGCCACAGAGAAGACACGGGCCTGCGGCTGGATGGCGGCGTGGCCCAGTCTCCCGGTGCGAGGAGCCACAGCGCCACAGCGCGGGCCCCGGGGGGACGAGAAGTAGCCGTCACAGAGCGTGTCCTCCGCGGCCTGCAAGTGTGGCGCGATTGCCCCCGGCATGCAGATAAGGACGCGGAGGCCCCGCGTCACACACTCTGAGAAGAGAGGGGTGCTAGGAGCCTTGTCTAGGTCCCACGAGGGGTCCTGGGGCCCCCAGTGGGTGCTGATGCTGAGATGGGAAAGGCGCGGGGGTTGAGCGCTCTGGCCTTGGTCTCCCTCCCCGTGTCTAGAGCAGGCACCGAGGGGATCCGTGCACCAAGGCCTGGGCTCAGCCCCAGTGCTGCCTCCGCAGCCCTGCATGGGGCCTGAGAACTCGGGGTTCAAACCCTGCCACAGCCACCTGCCTGCTGGGCAAGCCTTCCTCTGGGGGCCTCAATGTGGGCCCGTCAGAAATGTGAGGGGTGCGAGCTGGTGTCGGGCTCCAAGGGAGGCAGGGGCAGGCCTAGCGTGGGGCTGTCCTCTCTGGTGCCCTGACACCCCTTTCCGAGGTGGACTCTGCTCTCTCCGGGGCCTTGCAGCCAGCTGCCTCTACACACGGACATTCAGTCTGACCGGAAACCCTTCCTGTCCAGGAGAATTACTGGTTTGCAAAGCTCTGGGAGATGGCGAAATGCAAGCTGTGTTTGCCTTGGGTTTGTTTTCTTTCCACGGAAAACAAAACCAAACACACACATGGGTGCAAGCACACTGACACACCAGGACAGATAACTGAATGTTAAACTCACGGCCTCTGCCCCTGCACACAGTGGGTGCCCAGTGAGCGCCTGCGGGGCCAGTCAGTGGACCTGGGGGCCCTGGGGTGGGGGGAGGCTTGGCTGCCCCTCTGACTTCCTGTGTGATCTCTGGCAAGGTGTTGCTGCCTGAGTCACGGACAACAGGAGCAACGGAGCCACGTCCCTGGGGAATCCCCGGGTGCCAAGCCAGGCACTGGGCCTGCTGCTTACAAGGCCATCTGACCTGTCTGATCTGCACACTATCCCTGGGGAAGCCAGGGCTCAGAGAGAGGCGGAGGCACGGCTCAGCCTCACACGGCCAGGGGCGACAGGGCTGTGCGGCACAGGGACACTCTCACGGAGCAGGGCTCCGGTGTCCAGATCTGCACAGATCCCTCCTGGGCTGCCAGCGGGGTGCCTGCCACCAAACAGGCACTCCGAGGAGGTGATCCCTGCCTCCTCCTACCGTGCTGGGGTTGGTCCCCTTCTCCACTCACCTGCTTGGCTCTGGTTCTGAGTTCAGGTTGACTCCAGCCCTATCGACCACGTCTCTCACCCTGAAGGCAGGCGGGGGTGAATGTGCCGGCAAGCAGGGAAGGGCTTGATGGCTTCTGGGAGTCATTGGACACTCCAAATAATACAGGGGGCGCACTCCCTGCTTCTGAAGTCGGAGATCTCTGCTCCTGCCTGTTCCCCGCCCCTTCCCCACTGTGGTCCCTGATCCCAAGGACCCACATTTTTTTCTCTGCTCTGTCTCAGAGGCTGCAGTCTGGAGGCAAGGGCTGGCCCACAGACACATGGTTTGACCTATATACTATTTACAACTTTAGTAGACTAGTTGCCAAAATGTAAAGTTGGAAAATTTCACATAACCACCTGGATTTCCAGGACCCCCCGCCCCCGCCACCATCTAAGCAGTATATTCTTAGATAGCAGTAATTGGCCGGAGCTGAGGATGGGGTGCCCCTCCAGTGCGGTCAGAACCTCTGCCCACAGGCTTCCCCGACCCTGACATCACCACTGGCCCCACAGGATCATGAGGGATTGTTTCAAAGCCTAACATTTCTCGACATTGTACATTGGACTTCTCTGGGGGCTTTAAAGACCTGAGGACACAGGCCAAGTTCTCGAGCATCTCTGGGGTGGGACCACAGCTCCCATCGTGATTCCGGTGAACAGCAAGGTTGAGAGTGACCAGAGCACTGGCCCCGGGCCGAGGGGCCCCATGTGTGGGTGGCTTCTTGAGATCCATGACTTCCTGTCTGTGGCTCTCAGCTAGAGTCCCACCTTGTGACAGGCTGGCCTCATCCTGGCTCATTCAGAAGAGAGAGATCCTCTGTTCCCTCTCCTGGGGACTTCCCAGGAGGCCTGGACACTTCCGATTGCTCATTGTGTGATGCCCAGGGTCTGAGGCCCAAATTCTGGACTTGGCAGGAGGGCCAAGTGTGGCCACGGCAGTGAGGCCCAGGGCTGCTGCCTCCAAGGAAGATTCACTCCTATATATGGTCACCCGGGAGTCCCACTGCTGAGCTAACGTGTGACCTAATGTGCTGACAATCTCGCCCAGTCTGGGGCCCGAGTTGGGGAGGGCCCGACTCTGGAGAGAGTGTCCACTTGGGGGCAGAGGGGCTGGGAGCAGGCAAATCGATGGCGTGGAGGCAGGGCAAAGACAAGATGACCCAGACCCGGGACAGGAAAAAGGCAGCTCAAAATCCTTCCCACTCGGCTTGGCCTCATGAATCTGTGAAGACGTCCAGCTCCCCACTGATGCTCTGTGTGAACAAGGAAACCCATGAGGCTTTCTTGCTTTTAAAAGTTCTTTTAATACAACATGAGAAGGCTATATTGCTATAGGCAGGCTGTATACAGATTTTCCCGGAATAAGGCACACAACGGAATGCCATCCCGAGGGCGGCCCTTCGGAGAGGTCAGGAGCCTTCTCCATGCACCCTCCGAGCTGGGCCCACGGGTTCTGTTTGTCTTTTCAGCTGGACACACACGTATTAACAGATACAGACACGGACAGGGTCACCACACAGGAACGGAGGAGATCCGACGGTGAGGTTGGCGACAGACGGCGATGGGCCCTTCTGCCACCAGCCCTTGGGGGACGGCTCAGCCACCTCCCTGAAAGCTGGAACGCCTCCCAAACTTCAGGATTAGTTGTTGCACTGGGCTACAATGTAGTGATGTTGGATTAAATATTCACTTAGAGTAGATTCAACTCTATTAGATGTTGAAGGGCAGGTGTAAGGGCTCTGGTTGGCACATCCTAGTTCAAAGAGCATGGGGCCCAGAGGAGTGGCTCAGATGACAAAGCTCCAAAGAGGGGCATGGAGAAGTCTGCCTCCCATTTCCTCTTCCCTCCTGCGCCCGGCTGACCCGAGCCCTCCACCAGGCCAAGGAGGCCATCTTTGGAGCTGGCCAACCATGGAGGGGCTGGTTAGGCATCCTACGATGGCTGTGTAATACCGCGAGGCCCCTTCTTCCCCTGGCCCACTCCCGGCCCCCCGACAAAGTTAATAACCATAATAACAAGATAATAATAAGAAGGTGCAAGAGAATGGAATACAATGCTGTGTTCGTTACCCTCAGCTGAAGAGGATCAAAGGGGTCACTATTCCCTTTTTGGCTAAGTATCTAATAATAGCTTCCCTTAAAAAAAAAAAAGCAATACTTTCCAAAATACACATACGTATAAATACAGGACACGAACATATTAATAAGTCTAAGCACTTGAATAATATGCTTGGCTACTTAATACTGATATTTTCATCCAAGGAAAACAACACAGAATAACAACAATATGGCTTAAAGAATTGCAAAGATTTTTTTTTCCTCCTCAGAATTATGTACCAACTTCATATAATATTCTATGTAGACAATATTTCCTTCTTAATGTAGTTCAGTTGCATACTTTTTACAGATCAAAGCATAGTAAAACATCAAACCAAAAACAAAACGAAACAAACAAAAAAAAAAACCAACAACAGGAAAAAAGAGAAAAGTTCTCACCATAAATATTTTCTTGCAGCTCAACCAGAGGGTTTGCAAAAATACTTCCAGAAATCTTCATTTGATATTCTAGTGCCCTCCTGAAAGCTCCAAAGTTTTGAAAATGCCTTTGTTTTTTTTTAATCTCAAAAATCGAGCAATTATATTTTTCTTTTCTTTTTCTTTTTTTAAAAAAAGGCCCTCAAATATATACAAACAAAGATCACTGTGAAGATTTTTTTCGGGAGAAGGTAACAAATTCAGTGTCATGAGAAAAATTGGTAACCAGAAGAAATTTTAACATCTATGATTTTTTTTTCAAAATACACACATAGTATTTTTCTTAAAAAAAAAAGAATTCTGTGTCAAGTATAACTCAAAATAAATACAAATTCACAAGTAGAACTATCGAATACTTCATATGGGTTAAACACTGTTATCTCTCAACTAGATCACTAGATCTACTGACTGCAGGCGATTGTCCCTTTTGAACATACAAACCTCACACTTTCTTGTTTCCTGGGCACTCGGGCCCTCTGAGCACTTAATCCTCACGGTACCCGGCCTGGACAGCATCGGCTCCTGCTGCCCACGGAGAGCTCCCACGTTCAGCCAGAGCCATGCAGGGGTGGGGAGTGCGGAGGGGCTGCCTCGGGCAGGAGGGCCCAGCCCCCACGTTGGCCAGCTCTGCACAGATGGGGGGGCCGGCAGCTACCAGCTGGATAGGCCTACTGACAAGGTCACTTTGGGGTGATATCCCATTTCCTACTGGCCCAGGGAAGGCTCTGAACTCTAGTAGTCTGGAGCCTGCGTTCTTTTTAGGGTGTGGGCTGCCCCCACCACTGCAGCACGGTTGGCAGTCTCCAGGCCTCCTGGGGCCAAGGTCCCCCTCTGGGGCCAGGTCCCTGGAAAGGTTGGGTCCCGGTCCTCACAGCAGAGACCAGCGCACCGTCCACTGCTGCGGACACTACCTTCCGTGGTGCATTAGGATGACAGGAACAGCTTCTCCCTGGGGACAGAGAGCCTTGGGCCGGGATGACTCCAGCTCATCCTGCCACCACGGAGGGATTCCTCAGTGGCACTCCCAGTGGGAAGCGAGGGTGTTCACAGTTGGTTGCTGGGCACTCTGCCCCTGTGGGCAGCAGGGAGGTGGCCACGGGGCTCAGGCTGGAGCAAATATCCTCTTGTTAAGTGCTCAGAGGGCACAGCCCCCTGACATGTCCCCTGCAGCAACCCCCTCCCCCAGGCTGCAAACGCACTCATCCATCTCTTCAACTTGCTCCCTGGACCCCTGGTTATCACTTCACTGTAACTCCTCAGTTGTACACAGCATTTTCATTTGAAAACAAAAGGCGACCGGGCCCCGGTTGGGTGACCTTGAGCCATGGTAAACACTGAATTTCAGGTCCATTTCATGGTCTGATTTTTTTTTTTTTTTTTTTCCCCACAGAGGCATAATGTTGGGGCAAAATCAAGTGACCCAGTCCTGCCGGCCGGCTCTCTCCCTCTCCTTGGGAGAAAGGAGGGGTGATGGGACAGTAAAAATAAGGCTTCTCATGGGGGAGAGAGGAGAGAGGCAAGCGTGACCCCTCCCGCCAGCCAGGACAGCAGTCTCCCTGACCAGTGTGACTTGCCCAGAGGCCTCCCTGCTCCCTTGGGAGGTAGGAAATCATTGTCCCCATTTTATAAACGAGAGGTTCTGCAGCTTACGTCGGGGTTGCCCTGTGTGAGGGGGGATCCTTTTCCCTCATTTTTGCAGGGGTGGGGTGGGGACATCAGGCAGGACAGGGGTTACAGGCGGTGATGGGGGAGGGACCGGCATCCCTCAACTCTATCCTAAGTGACTGACAGGTGGCCATGTGCAAGGTGGCACTTGGTGGGCCTCTCCAGATAAAGCTCCATGTGAACCCCACAACACCAGAACTGAAATGGGCCTGTGTGCCCCGGAGCCCCTCTCTCACTTAACCAGTGGGCACCCTGAGGGCCAGAGATGAGAAGTCCTTCCCAAGGCCTCGTAGTGTGTGAGCAGCAGGGCTGGCGCGAGAACCTAGGTCTCCAGACCACCAGGCCTGTGTCTGTCCTGCCAGAGGGCCTTCCCCGCCAGGCCCTAAGGCCTCGATCAGGGGGTAGACCCCAGCACGGGTGGGGGTGAAGGAGAAGGGTAGGGAAGGCGCTTGACAAAATCCAATCCCAAGTGGGAGAAGTGTGTGGTGGGGGGCAGGGGAAGGTGTTATCTGATGTGCCCCAGGTCACACCGTGGAACCCTGTCCAACATTCAGCTCCTCCCTAGGTTGTGCAATGTTAATGTCGTCACAGGCAGTGGGGTTTGGGGCTCATGGTGGGCAGGGGGCAGAGATGCCCACTCCCCAGCAGCTGCTAGAACAGGTATCAGCTCGCCAGGATTGCTGACTCAAACAGGACAGAAACATAGGGCTCTCTGAGAGTGGCTTTGCACACAGGGCAAACTGGAAGGTTCTGGGTAGAGAAGGAGGCCTGGCTAGTCTTGGGGAGACAGTCCCCTGCAGGCTTTGGGATTCACAGTACATTTAGTGCACTTGTGGCCAATACAAGGCTGCTCACCCCAAAGGGAGTCTCAGAGGAAGACCGCCGGCAAGGGGACACCAAGGGCTTTATGGGGTCCTGGGTGCTGACCTCTGCTCACCCCGTCCCCTGCACACAGACCCCAGGCCCACCTGGGGGGCAGACCCGGCGTTCTGTGGGGGCGGCCGCATCCGTAACACTGTCAGCACACACGAGACGAGAGCGTAAGACACCCATGCCCGGCGCGTAAGGCCGTGAGGCTGCCCCCACGCGCACAAGGACACGCGGCAAGGCGGGTGGACAGGGAGGGGCGTCTCCTGCAGCGGCGGGGGCCGGCTCACTGCACCCGGCGACAGTAGTAGCCCAGGACCTTGCACTTCTCGCAGAGGTGCTGGGGGTGCTCCTTGCTCTGGTCGGACACATCCAGGCCGTCGGGCTTCTCCAGGGGTCTCTGCAGAGAGGAAGGGGGGAGTGGAGAGAAAGACAGAAACACAGAGAGAAGCAGGGAGAGTGAGACAGATGCAGAGAGAGGCACAGAGACAGTACAAGACAGACAGACAGACAGGGGTGGGGGTGCCCGGAGAGAAAGCCTGGAGTCACCGAGGTTGTTTCCCTAGGGGTCAGGGCCCTTCCTGCCTCTTGCCTGTGGCCAGTGCATGGCCCAGGGCTGGGGCTCCTGGACCCACATGGTCTGGATGCCACCTTGCCCTCCCCCAGGACTATCGGAGCGGTCACCCCCGAAGTTCACAAAAGCCCGGGACCCAGGCAAGACGGTGGCGCACGGACATTACCCAGAAGAGGGAAGTAAGGCCCAGAGCAAGGAGGACCCAAGCCCACATCTCCTGACCTCCAGCACACCTGGGGCTTCTTCCCAGGCTACCTGTCACTGCTGTGCTTCAGGCTTGGGGTAAATGAGCCCTCGGCTCTGTGAGGTTAGCAGCCAGTGCCCCTCGCCTCAGGGCCTGGCACAGTACTCGCCCTGTCCGTTGAGTGGTCAAAGGAGCAGAACTCCACTGTGTCCTCACAGGGAAATGGAGGCCCAGAGAAGGGAGGTGGCTTGCCAGACCTGTGATGCTACTCATGGACTATGTGAGCTCAGGGGGCCTCAGTTTCCAGATCTGGAAAGTGGGTCATCATTGCACATCGGTTGTGGGCCTCAGTTTCCACATCTGGAAAGCGGGTCATCATTGTACATCGTGGGAAGAATTGGATGTCGAGATGTTTGTAAACTAAGCAGCATGAGGCATGCAGGAAAGAGCACTTCTGCAACATAAGGAGCTTCCTGCTCCCTCTTTCCCTCCCATCCTGGCTCGCAAAAGCCAGCAGAGACTTGTTTCCCTGGAAAATTTATGGAGGCTATTAGGCACACCTCCTGAGGCACAGAGTTTCTTGGCTGGCAGTCGAAGCCCCCAGCCCAGAACGCCCACCTGCAGAAGGGTCTCCTGCCTGGATCGGGGGGACTCAAAGGAAGCTGGTCGGTTACAGCTGGGACGCACATGCTGAGGAGAGGGGTCAGGAAGCAAAGGCTGCTGTGGGGTCACGGAACCTTGGTGTCAGTGGCCGTGACCAGGGATGGTCCTGGAGGGAAGCTGCGGGCAGATTGCAAACCTCCCAAAAGCAGTAGCTGGGCTTTTCTGGCCCCTCAAGCAATACCCGGCCCGAAGCGGACACTGAGAGCAGTCTGCGAAATGGAAGAGCCACAGGGCTCCGGGAGGTGAGCACAGAAATGGTGGAAGGGCAGGGCTCTGATCCAAGGGTCATAAAACCCATCTCTGTGCTTCCAAGCCTGCAGCCACGCAGAGAAGGCATGCAAAAAGGACGGGAGCCTTGGCTTTGTCCAAGGGGCTTTAAGATGACTGGCTTTCCTGGCCAGGGGAGAGGAAGAAGAGTTTAGCTGGAACTACGTACAAGCTGTGTGACCTCGGACAAGCCACCTGGTCCCTCTGATCCTCCATCTCCCCATCTGTAAGAGGGGGCGTTGGCAACACTTTTCTTGTGGGGTCCTTGTTACAACTCAATGGAAAGAAAGAGCAGAGCAGATAAAAGCTCTTCATATACCTTGTTATGATTACTAATGGGGGGGTGCACCCCCAAGGAAAGGGGCACTGAGGTGGTGATTTCAAGCTGGAAGGCCCAGGAAGACCCCTTGACCTGCTCTCCCAGACATCTCAGAAAGACCAACAACAACCCATGGGCACGGCCTGCAAGCCGGGGCTGGGGAGTTCCCTGGTGGCCGAGCAGCCTGGCTGTGAGAAGGGCTTCCTGACCTGGAGCTGAAATCTGGCTCCCCATCCCTCCATCCTCATTATCACCACCACACAGGGGCCACACACTCCCATAGGTCTGAGAGAGGCGGCCCTCAAGTCTCCCCTCCCCCAGATCAAACTTGGTCTGGTTTCCAGCTCTCCGTGCTGGCCAGGGCGCCTCCCTGAACCTGTCTTCCAGGTGGGGCAAGACCAGAGTTGGCAGGCCCCACACCACCCCTGCCCCCCATGGTTTACACCCCACAAAGCACTGCCACGCAAACCCTATCACCTAACCTGACAACCTCGCTGCGAGGGGCATATTACTATCCTCATTTTTTACAGACGAGGAAACCGAGGCCTCAAGACAGTAAGGGTCTTGCACAAGGGCCTGCAGCTTCACCTATCTACGCAGGGCCGGTGGGTAAGAGCTTTCTCCTCTAGAACCTCAACGCACCCTTCCGTAACCTGGGTGGGAGCTTAATAACATATACTGTGTGCGTGATGGAGAGAGCAGGCACTGAGATGACTGTCTTAAAGCACTTACTAGCCTTCAAGAGCTCTGTAAGACTTCATAATGGCTGTGTGACCTCTAGAAGTTACTTAAACTCTCTGTGCCTCAATTTTCTCTTCTATAAAATGGGGTTACTAAGAGTATCTACTTGATAAGGTGTTTGTGAAGAGTAAATAAGATCATCCATGCAAAGTGTTGGCCAATATTAATACCATGTATTATTGCTACTATCGTTAGTATTATGGAGGGCTGGGGGCAGGCTAGGGGCAGGGGAGCTAGCTGAGTCCCCGGGGAAATGCCCCTGCAATATCTTCACCATCCGTCGTCCTCCTTGGCCGTGACCCCATCCATGCCCTTGCCCTCCATGGGTCTGGGCTCTGAGTGGAGGAGCTAGGGGAGGCTGTCAGGACGACTCCCCTCCACCGAAGGAAAACATCCAGCTGCTGGGATAGATCACCCCAGGACCGTCCCCACCCCCAGCAGGGAGGCAGAGCCCTTCAGTGTTTTCTTCTCCTGGGGGGCAGGGGGGCTGCAGCTGGAGCCTGACGGGAAACAGATGTGGCAAGGGAGGGAGGAGAGGGAAAGTAGAGGGTTCTCAGGGGATGGATGCCGCACAGGTCAGAGCTCGGCGGGGTTGCCGGGGGGAAGCAGGAGAAATAAAGCAGCCCCTCTCCACCACGGGGGGGGGGGGGGGCTAAGGGGTGGGACTCCAAGTCCTGCTCTCAGCTCTTCAAAGGCCCGATTGCTGGGGAGCAGGGTGGGGGCACCCCCTCCCCACCCAGCCTGTAATCTCCCTGAGGGAGAAAGGCCAGGGGAGAAGCATGCGGAGTCCAGGAGAGGAGACCAGGGGGGCTAGGCAGTGAGAAACCGGGCCCTAGTCCCCCTTAACATCGCCAGGCCGAGGAGCCTTGCTCAAGCCCTATCATTTCTCTGGGCCTTAGTGTCCTGGCTGCACACAGTAGGGCTCAACAAACAGGGCTGTCTGACTGGGAGAGGGGAAGAGCAGAGCCGCATATTCTCAGACGATCCTTCTGGATTGGGTACCTACACAGAGACTGAGCTTCAGTGTCAGGGTGCACTGCCTCTCTGCCTGGGTTGCAGAGGGTGTGAGCATTATAAGGACCGAGCCTTGCAGACCCCCAGCACACATCCAAGCCCCAGCACATCTGAGCCCCCACAGGAAATGGGGCCTTACCAACTCCCCTCCCCAGCCCGCCACCATGACCTGGCCCCCCTGCTCCTCTCCCCCTCTGGCCCCAAACTTGATCCTTCTTCATGAATCCCAGCTTCTCCACTGACCTTGGGTAAGTCACTTACGCCCCTTGCCTCAGTTTCCCCCTCTGTACAATGGGAAACCAATAGAGCTGACCGCAGGGGGTAGCTAGTATTAAGTACTGGTACGATTTTTCCATTCTTGCCCTCTCCCTTCACGGGCATGCACCTGTGGCCTTGCCTCCTGGGGTTTCCCTAGGGGCCAGTTGCTAACCGGCTCCTGTCTCTCCTGTTGGAAGGCCTGGCAGCCCTCGGACTTGGTCCTCCCTCAGCACCTACTCAGATCTGGGTCCTGAGGAGCCCTTGACGAAGTGCGCCCAGTGAGAGAAGCCATGAATTCCACTGAACGGCACTCGCCATGCCCAAGGGCCCTTGGGAGAGCAGAGTGCAACCCAAAGGGAAGTGTGCTCTTAGTCTGACACAGTGGGCAAGGGGTTTTTGGACTGGGGTCTCAGACCGTCTCAGGAATTGGCAGGAAATCAGGAACCAGGACACCGTGTCTCCTTTAAACTGCCCACCCCTGGCCCCATAGCCTGGACATGCTCCTAAAACACCGGGCCTACCCACTGGGTCATCAGGCCTGTCCTGGCACTGCTGGGCCTCCGTCTCCCCCTTGACACCATAAGGATGTGGGCCGGGGCCCACCACTCAGGAGACCCCCGCCCACTGGATCGCCATGGCCAGCTTTGAGTCTATTTGTCCGTGTACCGCAATGTGGCTGATAGGAACCACAGAGACCCTCGGGGGCGGGGGGGGGGAGAGGAGGGAGGGAGGGTCTGCAAACAGAGGCAGTGGAAGCCAGCATGAGGGGCATAAAATCACAAAATGTTTCCACCATGAGAATCTGCTCAGAAGGCTCCCCCATGCTCCTAATAGAATAAAGACCAAATTCCAGGCCACGGCCTCTGAGCCAGCCCCATGCAGCTGGGACCCCACCTCCAACCTCTGCTTCATCTCTCAGCCCCCCAGTGCTCTGTACCTGACCCTGGCCTCCCCACTTTGCACATGCTGTTCCCTCCCCCTCGGCCACTCCCTTGCAGCCCCCTCCACCCTCCACCAGAGCTCAGCCAACATCAGTGCCTCGGGGGAGCCTTCCCCAAGAGCCCCAAAGCCCACCTCCCTTTCCATCCTGCCTCCACCGCCCCCGCCCCCACTGCTCCCACCATCCTTCTCGGTGACTCAGCCTCCACAAGGAGGACTGGCCCCAGCCCTGGCTCCTCAGTGCCCCCATGATGTCATCAACATGATCTCTCCCACCGCCCCCTTGGCCGCACACTGGACTTGGTCTTCAGAACCCTGCTCCCTGTGCCACCCCACCCAGTGCAGCACCCCCCCCACCCGCCGCCCGCCCATCAGGAACGCACCATCACACTTTTGCAAATACGCCAACTCTTCAGCCTTCTTCCCTCGGAAGGTGAACCTCTGCCCTGTGCCGCTGTCCACGGACTCTGGGCCGCACCTGCCCCGTGACCCCCGCTGGGGCAAGTCACAGAGCCAGGCTGGCAGTGCTGGTGACAGTTACAACCTCCATCTCTCCAGGAGGCCCACTTCCTCCTTCGTCCTTCCCCAAGGCCATCCACCCCTCCTCCCCCTCATGGCTAGTTGAAAACCTCCTGCCCCATTTCTGAGAAGACAGAAGCCTTGGAGGGGAAGCTCCTCTTCTCTGCACCAGCAAACACACCAACCTTCCTAACCACCTGCCACGTCCTGCCCCCCTGAGCCTATGGTAAGGCATCGCCCTCCCCTGCCTGTATCATCAACCTTTCGCTTCCTTCTGGCTCCTTCTAATTTGCCTGTAACGCACTCCAGGACTTCCCAACTCCATCATACCCGCCTCAATGCCACCTGTCTTACCGCAGAGACTGCCCCATCGCCCCACTGCTCTCTACAGTCAAAGCCCCTCAAGGGAGAGGACAGTGAAGGCATTCCCTCTGCAGCCCAGCCCCACAAAACCCTCCCTCCCTGGTCATGGCCTCGCGGCCACTGCCCCAGCCAACGGGTCCCATGAACCCACATCCCCACTCCACCCTCACTCCTGACCTGCAGGGCATCAGCTTCGTGGCTCCCAGAGCCGAGCTGCAATTCAACAAGATCTCCATGTCAAAGTGGTGCCCCACGAAGTTTGAGGACCACCTCCTTAGTGCCAAATCCCAAGGGCAATTTTCCACGGCCATGAAAGCTGACATCTCTGCACCAACCACGCCTGTCCCCTCAGATGGCCCAGCCCCGACCCCAGGACTCTATGCTCCTCCGTGCTCCTCCTTGATGGACTTCTCCTCCATCTGGTCCCCCAGTGCTGGGCTTCTGCAACACATGGTCTGGGGAATTCTGTCTCCACTTTGTCTCCATTCTGCAGGAAATCTCATCCACTCCCTAAATACCTTAAGGTCAATGATGCCCAAGTATGTAGGAGCCACCATGACTTCTCATATGAGCTTCAGCATAACAAATCCAACTTCTTGACATCTCAACTTAGATTGCCAGGCACATCTCAAATGTAACATGTGTATCAGAGAACTCTTGTTTTTATCTGGGACACTGGGTCTCACCCTGCCCTGCCTCCAGCCCAGGCTGCCCACCCCAGTAAGCCCACCTCCATCCACTCAGGTGTGACTGTGCTCATGGATTCCTGCCCGTCCCTCACCTTCCACATCCAACCCGGTGACACTTTGTGTCCAGCCCAGGTCCAGGGCGACCTCTTTTCCCACCATGCATGAGACTTTAGCCATGACTTTCCCACTGGTCTCCTTACTTTTGAGCACCCAGCTGCACCAAGACTAATCTCTGCATACACCAGAAGAGCCATCTCAAAATAAAGCTGAAAGCTCTTTGCTTGTGGGTTTTGAGTGGCCCCCAAGGCTGGGAAGCACCCCATTCAGCTTCCCACCCCATTCCTCTTGTTTGGTTCTGCTGATCCTTCACTGAGGTTTAGGCCTTGAGCACCCAAGTCCTTAAGGTCACAGGGCATTTCCACCAACTGTTCAGTCTTAAGATTGCTGTCCCCCACGTGTGACAGGTCTGGCTTCCTCCCATCCTTCAGGTCCCAGAGTAAACAGACCTCCTCTTTGCAGCCTGCAGTGAGTGGATCCTCCGTGGGACGAGCTGCCTTACCACGTCTGCCCCCCACCCTCCCGCATGCCCATGTGCACCTTGGCCACTAGCCCCATGCACGGTGCCTAGAACACTGGAGCTGCCCTGTGTACATGAGGCAACTGGGCGAACAAATGAACAAGACGTGTGTTCTCTGCAGTGCCCTGCTGCCCTACATCCCCGCTCATCCTGCAGTACCACCTCCAGGTCATTAGTTTCCGAACAAGCCTAGGTCTGCGGTCTCAGGGTCTTGCTGAACCTCCTTCCCTTCCCGGGAAAACGGTGCTCTCTCACTCCCATTGCAGAGGAGACCAGCAAAGGGCCAACTTGGAGAGATCTGGTCTCATCCGTGTCACATGCAGGAGTAAACTGAGGCCCAATAAGGAATAAAATCGGCCCCGAGACCCTTCAGAGAGCCCCTCCAGCCACTGCCTCCCAGCCCCCAGCCCCGCCCGGCTCACCTGCTTGTGCGGATACACGTTGATGTGGCACTTAATGCACTCCTGCCCCATGTTGGCCCACGAGTTCCCGCTCATCCATTTTCTCTTGCACTTGGGACACTTGTACTCGCCGAAACAGCGCTTTTTGCCCTGGTACGGGGTCAGACCCTCACCTTTGGGACGTGCCTAGAGGACAGGAAGCAAACAAAGGGCACTGGGGTCCACCAGGCCAAAATGATGCCCCTACAGGGTCCCCACAGTCTTCCCCGTGCAGGTGGGGGGGGAAGGCGCCTTTTGTCCCCGGCCAGAGAACACCAGGGCCACCCCCAGAGCACGCATGGGAATCCCAAGGCCGGGAGACCCTATACACATCTTTTCTAGATTTCAGGAAGCAAAGTACATGAGAGTGGCCAGGAACGCCTTCTCTGACTCACGGCATAAAAGGCATCTAGGGGTCCCATGCACCAGCACACAGTTGCTCTCTGGCCCCCACCCCCCGGTGGTGTGGTTTGCATGGTCGTTGGCGAGGCAACACGGGCACAAGTATGCAATCTGGGGTGCAGTGAAGTGGTGTCTCCCCTCCCCCGGGGCCTGGCCACCAGCTCCCTTCCTGGAGGCCATTTTCATTTCCTTACCGCAGCCCGGAGGTGGGCTCTCCATTTATAAAACACACGCAGCATACGCGGATGCACACATATCCCTGACCCTCACGACATTTGGTTCTACGCCTTCCCTGTTTTACTTCATAATCTCTCTCGGGCATATTAGTATTACAAGATGCATAATGATATGTCTTTTCCCTGAATCACAGGACACACGGACCTACTGACTTGCATTTAACAGCTGTACCAGCACAGAGTCTCTGCCAGGTCCCGTGTCTGCCAGGTGCCATTACGGAGCCTCTGGGTTGGTGCACTCTTGCACTATTATTACAGATGCTACAGTGAATAACTGTGTGGGCGTGTGTATCACATTCTGCGCATGGGAGAGGACATTTGTGGGATAATTCTCAAAAACAAAACTGCGGGGTATGTGCACTTTTAATTTTGAAAAGTAATGATGAGTTGGCTCCTGCCTCACCACACTGCAGGGGCACCAACGTAATGACCCGTCTCCTTGCCAGAAGTTTCCACCATCGCCAATCTAAGAGGTAGAAAATCTCAGAGCGGCTTTGACATGTATGTCTTTTATTATGAACAACGGAGGATTCCCCATGCATTTAAGAACCATCACGTTTCCTTTGTTAAGTGTTGGTGTGTGTCCTTTGTGATTTTTTTTTTTTTTTTTTTTTTTTGCTGCGGTTTGTTATTTTTCTTGTTGATTTGTAATTGCGCTTTATCTTTTAAAGAGACTGGTTCTCTCCTGCATGGTGTTTTTGTTTTAAACAGCTTAGTAGATAGGACTCATATACCCCACATTTCACCTATATAATGTATACAATTCAACGGGCCTCAGTGTATTCACAGTTTAACAACCATCACTATAAGCTAATTTTAGAACCTTCTGTCATACTCCCCCGAAAGAAACCATGTATCCATTAACAGTCACTCAACAGACTACCTCCACCTTCTCACCCTCCCCAGCCCCAGGCAGCCACCAGTCTATAGATTTGCCTGTTGTAGCTAGTCTATTAAGAGAAATCAGACAATAATTGTCCTCTTGGGCCTGCCTTCTTTTTCTCTGAGTAATGCTTTTAACCTTCTTCATCCAGGTAGTAGCACGTATCAGTACTTTATTCCCTTTTGTTGTCAAATAATACCCCATTGTATGGACACGCCATGTTTTATTTACTCATTCATCAGATGATAGGCATTTGGGTTGTTTCTAATTCTTGGCCACTATGAATAATACTGCTATGAACATTCGTGTACAAGTTACAGGGTGTTTTATAAAGTTGGATTTGTTACCCCAGCATTTGAAAATGGAAGATGTCACATAGAACTACGACCACATCGGTCCGGAAATCTCCGTGGTGACCATCAGCTGGGGCCGAGGAAGGTCCTCTCCACTCCAACCAGCAGCTCCCCACACTGACGTCTTGTCCTTATTGCTTGCAGGCTCTGGGTCTGAGACCGACTTAAACACGGGTTCTACGCTGGGACTCTTCAAAGTATGGGTCCTAGACTTCATCAGCAGCATTCCCTGGGAGCTTGTTAGAAATGCAGACTCTCAGGCTCCACCTTAGATCTACTGAATCGGAATCTGCATCTTACCAAGAGCCCCAGGGAATGCATGTGCCATTATGCTTAAGAAGCTCTGGGCTATGAGGTGATCCGTTTCTACAGTAGTGTTTCTCTGGGTAACTGCCCATTAATGAAGGAGTGCATAAAGGTTAAGCGCACAGACTCTGGATCCAAATCCTAGCTTTGTGATCTTGGGCAAGTTACTTCACAAGGATAATGACAGGAACTACCATATAAAGCTGTTCTGAGGATTAACCGAGATAATACATGGGAAACACTTAGGACAGTGCCTGATACATAAAACAGCAGTGCTAGCTATTATTATGATTTACTAATACAGAACAATAGCAGCATACAAAGTGATAATTGCTTCCTTCAGGAATCATGTCTCTTATTTCCAGGAGCCAGTACCACCACTTGGTGACAACCTACTAGAATTTCAGGCAAAACACTGAAAAGGGACATACGTGCTGAGTATATAAATCTAAATCTAGAAAGTGACAAGAATATTGCCCTGACTTTTTGGGCCTGCTGCCGAATGTCTTTTGGATCTTTATTGACCTTCCTTGGCAGCCATGATATCCTGGGAAGGAGGTTCAGTCTCAGCTCTAAGGCAGGGCTGGCTCTCAGCCCTTGCAGGTCTGTGAGAGCGGCTCGTCATGCCAAGCGGAGCACTCAGCGTGCAGTCAGCGTCCAGGCTCCAGCCAAATTGCAGTGGAGGGGTCAACTTATGCTTCTGAAGGCACTTTGAGCTCTGTTGGTCTCAAGTTAGCAGGTATGCAGTGAGCCCTCTAATCCCTCCCAGGGCCACCTTTCCTACATGGTGCCTGGAACACACGGCATCTAAGCCACCCTAGCTTCTGTGGCCTCCCTTCCTGAGTAATCCTGAAAGAAGTACTGCGTGAACTCTTCCCCTAGTGTCTCCATTCACCAAAGCACCTCCATTCAAAAGGGAATGACAGGTAGGCCTGGGGTGCCTCACCAGTGGTAGGATTTGAGACTCCTTGATTGAAAGAGGAAATTTGGGGGCCATCGCCAGCCAGGCCCACTCTGGGATCTGGCTCCACAGGCTGCTTGACTCTGAAACTGACAGGTTCTACAACTGGGGCAAAGGGGGGGGCAGGCATCAGAGGAAGGGGGCACTCAGCCAAGTGAAGGGTGAGGATGCAGAGGGGGCCGACAATTCGGTTCCCAAAGAGTCTCTGCTTCAGAAATGAGCAGGAAGGAAACCCACACAAGAAAGATGATACAGAGTGTGCACCAAAGGCCAAAGCAGGCAGATGAGAGGCAGGAGCGAGATGGGGGGGTGGGGGTCGGGAAGACCCACAACACCAAGTAATTAGAAAACCAGCCTTCTGGAGCCATCCATCATGAGTGTGAACTGCTGGGCAGGGCCCAGGGACGGGGGCTCCGGCCTCCTGCAGGACCAGAGGTCCTCAGCACACCATTCCCACCCTGGGAAGGCCCCCTCTGACACCCCACTATATGAGATGTGGCCCACACCACGGATGTCATGGCCAGATGCTGGTGATGGCATTCCACCTCTACCTGGGATGATCTGGGGGACCCTCCATCAGTGTCTCCACCTCTCTGTGCCTTGGTTTCCTCCTCTGGAACCCCAGGAGGATGGTAAGGGCTCACCCCCCAGCGCTGCTGGAAGGATGGGATGCATTCATGCCTCTGAAGATGTTAGCCGGGTGGCTGGGCATTGCAGGGGCTCACTGACTATCAGCAACTTCAGGATGATTTTCTGCTGGAGCTGGTAGCGGCTGCATTCTGGGTGAGGCAGATGCTGGGGCTGAGACCAGGGGGTGGAAATCACAGGAGGAAAGCTCCGAAGATGGGAGGGGGCCTGGGTAGAGGCTGAGCTCACTATCCCCGGTGGTGGGGGAGGTGGCAGCCAAAAAAGAGACTGCATTAGGTGTCTTCACCTTCTAGAATTTTCAAAGAGGAACCAAGAAAGATAGAGGAAGGCCTAAGAAGCTCTGCAGGTGCTGCTGGTAGAGAACGGCGGAAAGAGCAAAGAGGGCAGACGCTTCTGAGGCACTACCATGGCCTGTCTGGCTCCCATTCAACTCTTCCCATAACCCTGTGGGGCGAGGAATATCATAAACCTATTTAACAGATGGTGAAACGGAGGTTGCAGGGAGAAGGGGCAGGACATGCCAAAGAGCTTCCAGCGTGTGAGGAGCAGGACTAGGCCCGACAAGGCTGCACTTGGCTTCCCTTTGCTGTCTGTCACTCCATAAGTGTGTCCCCAACCATGAAGCTGAGGCCTGTGTTCCGGAGGAGAAACCCCCCAGTCCCTCTGCTCAGCCCAGCCTGGTGGTACTGCCCTCCTGCGGGCAGAGGAGAGAGGTGACCTGCAGGGCAGGGGTGAAGAGGCAGTGGATGCAGGGAGGGGAGGACAGGCCAGCGGGCAGCCCTCTCCGCTCAGCAGTGAGGAGCCACTTCCTGGAAGGACTTAGTCCAACACTGTTTATGATTACAGAGGAAGGCAGGGCCAAAGGGAGGAGGAATTTTTGATGGAACAAAGGCTTCTCTACCCCCCCCCCCCTTTCCCCCGGCCTCCTCCCAGAAAGGCCAGCCTCTTCTCATAAACTTCAACATGAAACAGACGCTGACTGCCCACGGCTCTGCAGGGGCCGCCACTGGGCCTGGCTGTGGGAAGGATGCCAGGTCTGACTTGCTCTCTTGACCTGGGCCCCTGCCACGTACCCCTCTGGGGAATCACATCAGCCAGCAACCCGGGCAAAACTCACTGGCGCTGGGACACCACCCCCCGTAGCACAGACAGGGCCTCTGGGGGTCAGAGACGCAAGGCAACTTGCTCAAGGACACACAGCAGACCAGGGACTGAGCTGGGAGGTGGGGCTGCATCCTCCGACCTCCACACCATGGCTAGAATCCCTGCACAGGGCAGCCTGGGAAGTGGCAGTGGTGGCTGCTGTGGTGGTGGGAAGGGGGAGCTGGGCCAAGGAGCAGCAAGAGCAAAGTGGGGTGGGTTGTGGGAGGAGCCATTCAGGCAAGTTTGGGAAGAGAGGAGGGTGATGCTGACACTATCTGGGCACTTCCTCAGAATGGCTCCGTGCTTTTTTCCCAACAGCTCACGAGATTTCTTATGGTTGATGGTAAGATGGTGAGCTCTCTGTCACTGGGGGTATGCAAGCAGGGGACAGGGTAAACAACTATCAGGGAGGCTGCCGAGGGGGCCCCTGTCTTGGTCAGGCAGTTGGACCAGGTTATTCTGAGGGCTCCTCCATCTCTGTAGTACTCCAACTCTTGTTGCTGGGGAAGGCCGACCAGCAGGTGTGGAGAGGGGCCCTCTCAGACACTGCGGGGGGTGGGGCTGAACAGGTGTATTTCCTATAAGATTCTTAGAGCACAACTAGGCAACAAGCCTTCAAACTTTTAGAAATGTCCATTCCCCCAGCAAATCTATTTCTGGGCAACCGTCCTAAGGAAATGATCAGAGCATAGACCAAGAGGGTGTTCAAGAATGTTCATCATGGCATGGTTTATGACGTGAAAAACTAGAACGGGCTAAACACTCAACCCCAATGCTCTGGTTCCTTCAGTGATGTTACACCCATTGGATGAATGACAGCGAAGCCGTTAAAATACTCATGAGGAATTTTTTTAAGTGTTTGGGAAAATGTTTATAAAGAAAGCAGGACAAGTGATAGGCTTTATAGACTGCTCTCCAGAGTAAAACTGTAAAAAGGAAAAGTGGGCATGAAAAGGGCCGGCAGGAAGAAGGTCAGAAGCGTTCAGAGGTTGCCTCCGGGAAAGGATTCTCTACTCTAATTAATGAATTGTCTTTAATGAGTAGGTTTGACTTTGATGGAGAAGATGATGACGGTTCATCAGCCAGCTCCCGGGCCCCAGCCCCTCCTGCCCACGAGGGGGCGCCCTATGCTTTCCCAAGGTGGTGGCAACCCAAGGAGATGGCAACTCAGTCCATACTTGCCCCCACCTTTGCCCCTGCAGGAACGGCCGCTGGGGCCCGCGTGCTGGACACTGGCCGACCTCTGGCTGCTGGCTGTCCTGTCCGTAGAGCTGCCCTGCCCCCAGCCACGGAGCAGACTTCCCACCTCCTAGATCCTAGCTGCTCCCTCAATTGAGGACAGCTGGGAAGTATCCACACCTGTCACATGACATAAGAGCTTGGCTGGTCACTCTGCCAGTCAATTTCCCTGCCCCTGCTTCCTGGAGTCCCACCCAGAGTGAGTAAGCCTTGAGGGTGAAGCTTGCTCTCCTCTTGGCCCCTTTTCGATAGAGTCCCTTTGGCAGGGAGAGGACATTGTCGTCTGTGGTTAGTTTGTGGCAGAGAGTCCCGGGGAGCCTGGGCCCAGGAGAGGGCAGCAGGGTGGGAGGCTCTGTCACCTGCATGTCAGGACTCCATGCCAGGTTCTGCCCCAGGCCTCCGCTCTCTGGATATAGGGTTCCAGCTGTGGCCCCAGCCACAGGCCGCACCCCAGCCCTTGGCCACACTACCTCTGCCTGCCTGGGAGGGCAGCCTGTGGCCAGCCAAGCTCTGCAACGGAGGAACAACCACACTCCTTTCAAGTCTCGTCAGGGCCAGGCTCTCTTTGTATTCTTACAACAACCTCCACCTCGTGCACTAGGCATGAGCCGTCCCAGGTTTCCGACGAGAACACCGAGGCACAAAGAGGTTAAAATGACTTGCCCAAGGCCACACTGCCAGCAAGTGGTGGAGTCTGGATTGGAACTCAGGCCACCTGACTCGAGCCCACTCTCTCAGTTGCCCTGCCAGGCTTATGCAAAGATGAGGAATCTGCCCAGCCAGGACGCGGAGAAACAGGGATCGGCTGCTACCGTCATGGGTCCCGGCATGCTGGGTGGCCTTGGGGGCATCCCTTCCCCTCTCTGGGCCTCAGATTCCCCATCTCCAGAATGAGGGTGGCACTGACTGCTGGACCTGCTAGGCAGGGTCACTTGCCCTCCAAGGCCCGTAAGTCAGCGTGTGCCTGGCAGCCCCACGCACTCTCCCCTCTCCGCTGTGGAGCGCAAGGCCAGCAGCCCACGGTGCATCCAGCGGAGAGGCAAGGGCCGTAGCCAGGAGGGGCAGGGGGAGGAAATAAGGAACAGATGGGCTCCTTGCCGGCTCCCGGTCCCACCCTGTCTGCATGCTCTCCTGCAGCCGGGTGCCTGAGGTGCTCCTGGCCCAGAGTCGAGAGAGGAAGAGCCCTGGGTCTCAGGAGTTCGAGATGCTCTTCTATACGGAGGCTGAAGGGGCAGGGGTGGCTGACTCATAGTCCCAGGATCCTTTGCGCAGCTCTGCTGGCCCTTCCTGGATAGTTCAAGAGGGTTTTGGGGACCCTTTCTGGATGTTAGGGGTCCTCCCTGGGGGAGGTACTGCCCCTCTCCTGGATGCTCCTCTCTTGAGTCCCCCTTCCTCGGGCCCACCCCTTTGCCCTCCCTGCTATCTGGGCCGATGCGGGGTGAACAGGGGCTGTGGCCAGAGGCCCGGGTTTGGGCCCTGGCTCTCCCATGCTCATCACCAGTTTCTTCACCTGCAAGTGAGGGGGCTGTTCTGGAGGAGCTGGGACACCGACATCTAATGAGCACCTACTATGTGCCAGCCACTTCCCAACCACAGCCTCCCCATTTGACAGAAGAGCAAACTGAGGCCCAGAGAGGCCAAGTAACCTGTGCCGGGCCCCACAGCCATAGAGCCAAGACTTGAACCCAATCTGCTAGCTCCAAAGCAACACTTCCCTCCTCTCCACGAAACAGCTGTGGGAAACCAGAGAACAAGCCTATTCCTAGGAGCACGATCCCACCTCTGACCTCCAGCCCCTGGCCCCCACCTCCATTATTCATTCATTCAACTAACAGCTATTGAGTACCTACTCTGCACCAGGCGCGGTGGAATATTCCAGGAAGACAGATGAGGAATGTTCTCACAGCGGGGCCTTCCAAAGGGCTCAGCCCCGTGACCCTTTCTCCAACTGCGGCCCACACCAGTCACGGACACCATCAACCACACACTTCTAGGCTCTGGGCCAATTGAGACTCACACCTGTAGAAACACTCTTGGAGCCATATCCTCAGGCTGAGGCTACACGTCACCCTCCCAGGCGACACTTGAGACGATCTCTAAATCGATGCAACAGCCCTACAAAATCAGCACTCTTAACCCTAATGACAGAGAAGGAAACTGAGGCTTGGGAGGGGGCAGTGACTTTGTCCGAAGTCACATAATTAGTAGGTGGGGGGGGGCAGGTTCTGAGCTCAAGTCTGTCCCGTGCTGAGACCCACACTTTCCCTTCCCTGCTTTGGGGACCCTCCAAAGACCCCCACACTCACGTGTCCACACACACACACACACACACACACGGCCCGTGGAGGCAGGCAGGAGGGCCGCCTCGGCGTCTGCAGCCTGGTCCAGGCAGCTGCAGGCTCCGCGGAGGCCCCAGAGGAAGCAGGCATCAGAGGGACAGGTGGGCCGGGCCGGGCGGCCCGCAGGCTGCTGGGAGGGAGGAAGGACGCTGCAAGAGGCCACCCTGGGTTTCCTCTGGAGCCTCAAGGGCCCCCTTGTCTGAGCACAGGCATCCTGGCCACCTCCCCCGGCCCCCTCCCCTTTTCTGGGTTCCTGCCGCAGCCCAGCATGGGCCCAGAAAGCCCAGCCTCCTGTCACCCCTCCCGCCCTGTTCCCAGCCCAAAGCCACCGCAAAAATGCCATCCTGATTCCACAACACTAGGGTTTGTCAAAGTGCCGGGAACAATGGGAGCTTTCACAGTGCCAGGAAAAGGTCTCAGGAAAACCCTGGGGAGGGGGCATGGAGTGGGGGTGTAGAGAGGAGGGAAGGGCCGAGAGAGAGAGAGAGAGAGAGAGAGAGAGAGAGAGAGAGAGAGAGAGAGAGAGAGAGAGAGAGGAGAGAGAGAGGAAAACAAGGCAGGGGGGTGCAGAGAGAAACGGGGCAAGGGACGAAGAGACATCAGGAATAAGGGACAGGGAGGGTGGGGCGGGGTGAGAGCCGAGAGTGAGCAGGACGGGGCAGAGTCTGGGAGAGGACCAGGGAGTGACAGGCCGAGGTGAGAGAAGGCGGGAGGCGGACTAAAAGGGAAAGCGGAAACGGACACACGGAGACCAAGGAGCCCCTCCAGCTACCCACCCCCCTGCACCCCTACATGCCCCCAGCTCGGTGCCTGTGCCCCGAGCAGCCCTGGCGACAGCAGGGCAGATACCCCTCTCTCCAAAGGCCACCCCGAGGCCAGGCAACGTGAAGCACTTTGGGGCTAAACTTTTTGGAAAGCAAACACTTTTGAATCACATGAACAACCACTCCCTGAGTTATCTGTTTCCTGCTTCTGGCTTTCCTCCACTAGCAAACCGCATGGAGCGGAGCTCAGGGGCGGGGAGGGGAAGAGGGGCCAGTCCGAAGGGGTGAAAAACATCCGAATCATAGCGATTGCAAAAGATGTGGATTTTCCTCCCCTCATGTGCCTGCAGAGAGAGCCGAGGCCGCGGTAGGAGATGGGTGCAACCACCCTGCTGTCGGCCCGTAGCTGGATGCCACTGAGTCTGAAAACCATTTGTTCGGAGTGGGCCTCCACGTCCCCGCACATCCCTGTTCGGGTGGCCCGTCTGCTCTGTGAGCCCTTTCTCCTGACTGTGCCCCCTTCTCCCGCTGCAGACACAACCTGGGGTCAGCCGGGCAGCCTCCCCCGGGTACTTTAATGACCACAGCAGGCTTGGACGGCCCCCCGCCCCACCCCCACCTGCAGGACTGAGGCAAAACACCGAAGGCTTTCGGGACCCTTCTCCATGGGGCCCAGATGGCCTTCTAACCTTAGTGGCAGCAACTCCCCCTCTACAAGACCTACACTCAACGTCAACAACATCATTTTCTGCCAAAGCTGTGTCCTCCTCCCCACCCCCACCCCTGCCCCAGGCCTCTGCTCTTGCTGTTCCTGATGCGTCAAATTTTTCTGCACCTGGTGAATGCCCTGCATCCTTCAAGGCCAAGCTCAAAGGCCACGCCCTCCGGCCTCCCCCATCCCAGTTAACGGCCCTCCCTGAGCTGCTTAGTCCATCCTGAGTCCCCCGCTGCTGCGCTAGCTGAGAACCCTCCCACTGCCTCCCCCAGAGAAGGCCCCAGCTCCCAAACTCCCAGGGGACTTTGTGGCCTGCACCACTTGCTTGGCTGAGGGTCATGTCCTGCCCTGACCCTGCCTCCAGCATGCCAGGGATGATCCAGCATGCCAGCGATTTCATCCCAAATTTAACCATTCTGCCTTCTCGCTCCCCACCAGTCTGTACATGTGCTGTGGTGACGCGGAGCCCTCCATATCTCCTGCTTCCCTCGGAGCACCAGGCGAGGCTCAGAGCACGTGGGCTCTAAGGGGACCGTGGCATGGGCACTGCCCACGATGGGTGAAGTGTGAGGGCCAGGGCTGAGGTCACACTGGCAGGAGGGGGCAATGCTGGGTCCTGGTGTGGGCTCTTCCGCTTGCAGGACGCCCCTCCTGGGCTCCACTGACCACTCTGGAGGGCCACCTCGGGCCGGGAGCACGATTTCCGCAGGCTGGCTGGTCCCCAGTTCCGCATCTGAGGCTGTCCTTTGCCAGGCCAGGTCAGATGTGACCAGCCCAGTCCTACCTGCTAGATGAAAGCTCTGCGCTAATCCTAGGGGCGCTGCTGGGGACAGGAAGGTTACGGTAGAATACCCAGTGGTGATCTTCACCTGGGATGAGGCTTTGGTACAAGGGCCACAGCCCTGGGAGGAAGGGACAGGGGAACTCAGCTCAAAATAGCGATGGGGGAAGGGTGTGGAGGGTGGCCCAGAGCCAGAAAAGAAATCTGATCTGCCCTGGCCGGTAAAACGCTGAAGTCAGCAATTCGGGGCCACTCTGGCTGGGGCCAGGGCTGGGGCTCCCACGGCTGCCTGGAGGGAGGCTGTAGGCCCGACCTCCAGCCTCGGTTCTGTCCTCACATCAGTCCCTCCTCTCTCTGGGCTTCGATCTCCTCCTCTGGCCACGGAGGGGTAGAAAGAGAAGCAAGATGTCCACCTCTGAGAAGCTTCAGCAGGTGAGTGCTGGAGCTTGAGTCGCTCAGGAGACCACAAGCACCACAGACGGGAAAGGACCGTGCTGAGTGTCCACTGCACACCAGTGCTGGCCACGCACCTGAACTGCAGGTGGCTTCATCGTGACCCCATTTCCAGATGAGGAAGCAGAGGCCCAGAGAGGTTAAGTCACCTGTCCAAGGCCATCCAAGCAAGTAAAAGGCAGGCCTTGAACCACTCCAGTCTTGTTGGCTATTGTCCAATTCCCTCATTGCCAAGTGAGGCCCCGAAGGCCACGGACTGGTTTCAAGGCCACCTGTGGCAAGTGTGATTGGCAGAGCAGAGGTTAAGAGGCTCCTATGGGCCAGCCCAGGTAGCTACCAGCTTTTCCTGTGGTTCCACGGTGTCGGAGGGAAACCAGAGAATGGACTATGGGCAGGGGGGTGGGTGTGCATACGGACCCGGGTGAGTTTGTGTGCAGGCATGCATATGTGTGCCTCTCATGGTCACTGCCAGGCATCAGACCACGGCACAAACCTACCTGTGCTCTTCCCCTTCAGGGTGAGGACCTAGCAGAGGAAGAGAGGCTCTTAGGTGACTTTTCCAAAGGTTCACAGGGAGGCAGAAGCCTCCCATTTCTCACCTCCATAGTCCAGACTGCAGCAGACCTTGCTTCCTCACCCAGGGACTAAAAAAGTCAGCAAAGCCATCCCTTCTCCCCCGTCCCCAAGGCAGGAGTGCTCAGTGCAGTGTGGCTCTGGGGGAGCTCTCTGCTTTATGCCCCCAGATGCTCCATTCCCCTCCCTGGGCCCCAGGGTCTCTGCTACAAAACCCGCACGGTTCCTGCCTATGTGCAACATAACCGCCCCCCACCCGGCCACTCCATCTTCACTCTGACTCCTATAGATGAGGAATGCAAGGCACAGAGAGGTGGGGAGATTTGCCTGAAGTCACACAGCCAGGAAGCAGTAGATCCAAACCCAGGCCTGGCTGACTTCCACAGCACCACATGCCTCCCAGAGGGTCTCCACTCTGATTTTGGGGAGTGGGCATTGGAGGTATCCTTGCCCTTGTCTGGGGGCAGCCCCACATGAGGAAAGAGTGTGTACCCATCACTGGAGTGGGGAGCTGGCTAGTGGTACTCGTTTTCACACTCCCCTCTGTGCACACCAGTCTTTCTATCTGGCATACCTTGTCTCCCACCCCCATCCAGTGGAAGCTTCCCCCCAGAGGCTTTCCTTGCCCACTTCTGCCTACAGGGACCCTTCTGGTCTCTGCACCCTGGGGGACTCATCTTGTCACTCTGGGCCCTGACCCCTCAGGCAGCACAAGGGCCCACCCTGTGCCTGTGAGGGCAAGCAGTGCCCTTGCGCCCCATAGCCTGGGCACGGGCCCTCTGCTTGGGTTCTGAGCCAGATCCTTTAAAGTGCTGATGGGGTGGCATGAGCCAGACAGACGATCTTGCCCTCACGGAGTGTCTCTGCCAGAAGAGTGGTGCGGGAACCAGGCTGACCAGTGCTAAGTGTCTCACTTAATCAGCACAGTGGGAAGAATATCGATCCATTTTCCTTACCAGGGAACTAAGGCTCATTTCCAGAGCCACCCAGCTGAGAAGTCTGTATTCCATTTCCCTGACTCGAGATGCCCATGCTCGTAATTCCAGAGCACAGGTTGTTTCTCAGACTTGAGCCTGCATCCAAACCATCTGGTTGGGGAGGGGAGGGTTTCGCTGTAACATAGGCTGCTGGTTCCATCCCTAGAACCAGTAGGTCTGGGGCCTACTCCACGGCCAGTAGGTCTGGGGTGGGCCTGAGTTTCTGCATCTCTCACAAGTTCCTGGTGATGCTGATGCTGCCAACCCTGGGGACCCACTGTGGGAACGATTGCTCTAGACGATACTGATAACAGTCTGTTAAAGTAGGCGTGTCAGTCAGACGCTGTCTTCTCTGCCCTGCCCCCCTCCCCACATGCCCGTTCTACAGCCCTGGAAACTGAGGCACCCAGAAGGCAAATGATTAGCCCTAGCCCCATAGGAAGTGAGGGCCAGAGCCGGGAATGGAGCGCAGGGCTCCTCGCCCCGGGAGCTGGGCTGACGGCAGGACAGAGAGGCTGCTGGGCTGGAGTGGGGCGACAGCCTGCAGTGGGAGGAAGGGCCATGTCTTTGAAAGCAGGACTGGCGGTGGTGGAGGTGGCGGCGGGGTGCTGGGGGAGGGCTGGCCTGGCTCTCCTGGCTCAGCCCCAAACCTGTGACTCCTCGGCATCTGGAAACCATCACAGGGAACAATGAAGGGAGCAGGGGGCCTGGCTGCTTGGGGCTCTGGCCCTGTCTGTTCAGGAGAGCAAAGGAACTCAGGGCCTACAGGCATTTCCCTCCCCCACTCCACCCCGCGCCACTGTTGTTTGCCTTGGCACTGGCACGCATGGCTCCCGAGGGGCCCAGCTATCAGGAAAAGACAGTCCCTGAGCTACAGATGTTGGAGCTGGTGGCCAGATTGGGTGCCCAGAAGTCAGGAGATTCTGGCTCAGCTCCCTGCCCAGGTTGCAAGACTCCCTTGCAAGCTCACTACTGTGGCTCTCTGGGCCTCAGTTTCCCCACAGGAAGCTCAAGTACCACCCCCCACCGGGCTGGCTGCTTATCATGTCCTGGCATGTATGTGACCAGCTTGGTGGCTGGGCCCATGTTGCCCCTGGGGGACCCACTTGTCCTCTGCCGGCCAGCGGGGGCCAAAAACCAGGCCCGGAGTGGGGAAGGGACAGAGGAGTGGTCACCGTGTGCGCTGACCCCTTCCGCCACAGGGTCTCCCATTCATGCCCTCAACACTTCATGTACCGCGTGCCAACTATCTACGAGGCACTGGAGCAGGGTGGCTAACGGGACGGATGTAACCCCGGCCCCCAGGAGCTTACGGTCAGGTGGGAAAGAAAAACCCAAACATCTCATCCAGATCATTACACTTCTGAAGCTGTGGGGTGCCACCACGGGCCGGCGGGGTCTCTTCTTCACAGAGGGGGGCCACACGGCGGGGCCTGTCCCAGCTTCTGAAGCCTCACAACGGAAAGCTTCATCCCGGCTCCAGCACGCCACCACCACCAACATGCTCTGTGACCTGAGCCCAGCCCCTTCCCTGCCTGGGTCACAGTCTCCCCCGGGTCAGTGAGAGAGGAGGGAAGAGAGCCAGGAAGCCCAGGCAGGTCATCCTGGGTGTCACTCCAGCTCCTTGACACCAGAGGGATGGCGTGAGGAGGATTCTCCAGGCAAGGAGGGTGTGATTGGGGTGGTATCCGCCTCACTGGGCCTGTGGGCGGGGGGCTGACAGGCACCCATGACTTGTACTGGCATTCCTGGCCTAGGTGCCTTCTGGTGCAAATGTTCTGCAAGTGGACAGCATGTAGGCTGGAGAAGCAGCCAGAGTTTGAACCCTGAGGTGGAGACCATCACTTCCTTCCACCTCTGGGCCTGTAACAGGCACTAGTCCTGCCCTTCCTGTGCCGCACGGCTGTTGTGCCTTCGAAACAGGACCCTGGATGCAGGAGCACTTTAGAACTACGACCGGGAATTCATCCCTACCAGCTCTCCCAGCAGACCCAGCCTCACCCACTGCAGGCCACTACGCTTTGTACATCCCTGTAGGAGGTACGTGAGATGCCCCACTTGGTTCGTGCGTCTGTTGCCTCGTCCTTGGTCCCCTCCCCTGGAAGAGAGACCCTCTGGGATTCTTCTCTGATCCCAGGGCCCAGCAAGGGTCTGGCACAGAGCAGGAAGCCTCTGGGGAGGAGGTGAAGGACAAAGTGACCATTTTGGATCTTACTATCAGCCTGGAAAAAAGTAGCTAGAGGAAAAAGTCAGAAGGGGTTGGGGAGGCCTGGGGAGGGGGGCGGGCAGCAGCCTGACAACTTCCTGGACAAGCATGCCGGCTGATGTTCCTGGTCCTCAGTGTGGCTATTGTCCTTGCTGGTCCAGAGACTGAGCTCAATAGGGCCTCTGTCCCTCCTTGGGCAGGCCAGCCCGCGTGGTGGCATCCCACCCGGGCAGCTGGGAGGCGAGGGCCGACACTTCCTGTCCCCACTGCGAGTGTTCAGAGGGGCAGGGGGAGGGGAGGGGGCTCTCAAGACAAGTGCCCATCTATGTCCCCCAGAGGAAGGCTGCCCAGCTGGGGGAGGAGGTTGGAGAAGGGAGAGCAGTGCTGGGGACTTGCTCACTCCTATGCCTCAGCCCCTTTCCTCCCAACCAGCCCTCCCTCTGAGCTGGAGCTGTCAGGAGGGCCACTCTGGCCCTCCTGCTCTTCCTTGAACAGGCCAAGCACATCCTTGCCTCACCTCAGGGCCTCCATTCTTACTGTTCCCTCAGCCAAGACTGCCCTTCCCATAGACCTCTCCCATCACTCCTTCCTTGCTTCACCTGTCTCTAGCAAGCTGTCCCTTTCTCAGAGGGGCTGTCCCCAACAACCCTAGCTGAACCTGACCTAACCCCCTAGCATATCCATTTGTATCTATTTCTTCACTACCTGTCATCCCACAAAAGTGTGAGCCGCACTCTTCTGCTGTCTTTTTGCTCACCGTGGTACATCCCCAGTACCAGGAACAGCGTCCTGGCACATACTAGACACTCAATAAACGCATGCCAAATTAACCGAGGAAAGTAACACACTTCAACGGTCATCTACATAGTGAGAGATGTGCTCTGAAGGGTAGAGCCCTGTGTTCTGGGAGCACAGGACCGGATGGTTGGGGAGGAGGCCATGGGGATGCAGGAGGGCCAGATGGGGACCAAGTGCAGGGGGACCCCTGTGAAAGGCATGCTCTTGTGTAAAGGGCTGGGTGGCAGGAAGCGTAGGGGGCTTCCGGAGAGCCAGACCGCACAGGCTCCTGGGGCTACACTGCAGAGCTGGATGGCAGTCCAGGAGCCAAGGGTTTAAAATCGGGGGTGGCCAGATTAGCCTGGCACTTCCAGAAGGTCTCCGGCTGCGCATGGAGAACGGATTGAATGGGGGGCGGGACTGGCTGTGAGGACACCAGCTAGGGAGGAACTACTGCCCTGTGCTGCTGAGAGGAGCCGCTGGTCCCGTCTGGGGAGCAGCGGCAGAGAGGAGAAGGTGCTGGACTCGGGAGACAGACAGGAGACTTGGGTTGGCCCTGGAGAGGGAGAGCCAGGAGTCAAGAACGACTCTGAGGTTGTCGGGCCTCAACCATCCTGTGTGGCTATGGGGGTCGGCCAGGGACCCCCTCTTGACTGGCGGTTGGGGCCAGGGGATGGGGACAAGGGGAGGGTGACAGCAGTGCCCTGCAGCTGGTAGTGATGATGGAAGGGGGACCGGCCGCAGCAGTGGTCGATGGGACAGCACAGTAGCAGCTGTCTGCCCTGGCTCTATCCCTGACGCCTGCCCTGAAGAGCTGCCTATAAACCTGTCACCTGCGCCTATGTCAGATGCCCCTGGGGACAGGACCCACCCCAGAGCTGACGTGGAAGTGGGGGGCAGCTACCCTGCCGTGGTGCTATAATTACACACACACACACACACACACACACACACACACACACTCCCCTGCCAGGGAGCACACAGCCTCAGTGCAGGAAGGGCCACGCGGGAAACAGCCAGGCCACGGGAAGCTCCCACTGCTCCCAGCTGCCCGCTCAGCCCCAGAACAATTGATTCCTCAGAGCCCAGAAGGAGGAGTCAGTGGGAGAGGTTGAGTGTCAAAAGGGAGAAGGCCCCGGAGGAGGGGAAAGAGCCGGATGCGGTCTCTGGGGAGGCCAGGCGACCTCCAGCATCACGCAGCCTGTGAGGGGCAGGACGGAGCGCAGACCCCCAGGCCCAGTCCAGTGCTAGGGGAACGTCGGAAACAAACACAGAGAGGGAGGGAGGGAGGGAGGGAGGGAGGCCACTTCCAGACAGCTCTCCCAGCACCTCCTGGAACCACCTTCTCAGGGCTGGGACCCCACCACGCTCCCTGAGAGCCTCCACGCCCAGGAGAGAGCTGTTCAACCTGTCTCCGGCCACGTCACCAGGAGGGCACGTCGCCCCTCCCCAGGGATGACAGGGGGGCAGTAACTCGGTATAGGGATCCAAGACAAGCCCCCCAGAAGCCCAACATCCCCGGGCCCTGCCGCTCACCCACACGTGCTCCTTCCCGGTCCTGGTCTCCTACCCACGCCTCACTCCCAGCAGCCAAGAAGGCCAGGATGGCAGGGATGGCAGGAAGCTCCTAGGAGATGCTGACATGTGGAGGCCCTGGAGCAAAGCCTCCTTGCTCTGCCCACAAAGGGGCATTGAGCCCGTGCACCGAGCTGGGCCCTCGGTAGCCACAGGTCTGCAGACACGCACGCACGCACACACCCCCCACAGGGCATGACACGCACAGGAATGTCCCAAGGGCACACACCTTAAGATGCCCTGCCAGCACCATTTTAAGTCAACCCACAGGGAAGCGAATGGTCAGGAGGACAGCAGTGGCCCTTCAAGCTGCTCCAGGACCCAAAGGGAGGCCGGTCTGCCAAGCTTCCGGTCAACCTCGCAGCTCCCCGGGGCTTGGCAGCAGCGTGAGCCCGTGTGCGAGTGTGTGCACCAGCGTATCGGCGAGGGGCGGACGTGCCAGCATGCACACTCGGAGCTCCGTGCACAGAGCCCCTGCTCTACACCCATCTCCACAAGCTTCGGTGGGGGGCAGGGAGGGAGGCCCAGCCCCAGGCAGCTCTGGATTTCTCAAAAGGACACAAAGGACTGCCTGGAAAGCTAAGGGAACCATGCTGAAGGAAGGAAAACTGCAGCCGCCCTTCCCTGTTCTGGAAAATGTCTTTCTATTCCCTGGCGGCCTGAGGAGGTGGCCGCCGTCTAGCTCCTGAGCCAGCCAGGTGCAAAGTGCAAGAGGGCGCTGGCCGGGCAGCTCTGACCTGGGTTCGTGTCCTGCCTCTGCCGTGACCGGTTGCAAGCGCCCGGGGGAGTTGCTGAACTTCTCTGAGCCTCGGTTTCCCATGGCTCTAGGGGGAAGAATGACGCGTTTTGGGTGGGGAGCCAAGAAGATTTAATGAGCTGATGAATGCAAAGTGCTTGGCCCAGAGTTGGGACCCAGGACCTAGCGGGGATCGTCATATGATACCTGCCTAAAAGCTCAGATGCCCACGGCCTCTATACTCTTTCTTCCCTATCTTGCCAAACTTTTTAAAACCCGGGAAAGTGTCTGAAATCCCAAATTGCCCTCCCCCCCCCCGCCCCCTCCCCAGTGAATATAAATAAGCCCAGTTTCAGTCTCCTTCAGCAACCACGAGGAACAGGCTGGAGCCAGGCTCAGTGCTGCGGGTGCGGAGCGGGCAATGGATGAGGCTGGCCTCTGCCCCATCCCAGCCTGTCCCTGTCAGGGTTTCCTGTACAGAATCTCAGTTAATCCTCTAACCGAAAAAAAAAGAATCTAGGTTGGGATCCACAGGTCCCCAGAGAGGAGCTTTCTCGAGGTGACACAGTGAGTATGCCCACTCCACGCCCCACTGCTCCCAGCCCACCGTCTGCCTCCCAGTCTCCCAGCCTGACGTGCTCTGGCGCATGCCAACACCAGTCCTGCGGGAGTGTAACGGAAGACGGTGTGGGTCTGGCAGGCAGGAAACGGCCAGGGGAGGTCATGTGGGGCAGGGAGAGCTGCTCCTGGGCCTGGTGAAAGCCGCCATGCTACCGGCCAGGAATGTGTGATCCTGAATTGCTGGGCTGGTCCCCATCACCTCAGAGGGACCTAAACATTGACTTGGTCCTATAGAAGGTCCGTGGTTCTGTGCAGAAAGCGAGGCCTAAGGAGGACTGGCTGGAGGGCACCTGGCAGTAGCTGGATGCTTAGAGGAGTCCAGGCCCTGGGCACCAGCACTGTCAGGCAAGTCACCTCCTGCTTCTGGGCCTCAGTTTTCCCATCCAGAATCAGGGTGTGTGCATGGTGTGTGTTTGGGGGCGGGGCTTTGGATGGGATAGACCCTAATGTCTTGAGCCAAAGCTGACGACAGCATTAAGTGAGCCCAAGATGCTGCTATGCATGTCACCCACCAGCCTTTCCACTGTGAGGTCAGACATGCCCTCATACTCACCCTGCCCTCCCCTCCTCTACCGTGATGATACAGCCAGAGCCGGAGCCCAGAGAGCTCTTGGGGGGAGGGGGGGGTCTCTGCTCTCCCCACCCCCACTCCTTCCCCCAAGAGAGGTCGTCCAGGCCAAGCAGGGGAGGGGGCACCCATCCAAGCTCTCCCTGGGGAGACAAATGCCAGGCTCCAGGCCCTGGCGGCCAACTGCCTGGATGTATTGACAGATCACAAAGTTGCTGAATTTAGAATTGTTTTTAAATGTTAGTACTGTTAAGAGCTTAGATTCTTAGGATCCTTGAAAGTCAGTCTAATAATATGTTAGAATCAGAGATGCAGGGGATCCTCATTTTAAAGGACAATAATAACAGCAGGTTGAAATACAGAGAAGCGTGGATGAGTGCAGAATCGCACGATTCAGATATGGAATGATTACAGAACCTCAGACTCTTAAAATCATACAATTCAGAATAACCAAGTGTCACAATCATCCTGCGTAGAAGCCTACTTCCACAGAACAGTAACACTTTGAAATCATGTGATCTAAGAAATCTGGGATTGAAGATCATACACTGTTAGAAGGGGGACCACTGGAATGTCCATTTCCAAGTTTCATGGAATCTTGTCATCTTGTATTCCTGGGACCTCAGAAGGACAATGATGGTGTGCTCACCTGCAGAGGCCCTTCCCCTGCAGCACCTGCCTGAGCTCCCCACCACTTCAGACCTGGGCAAAGGTACACACCAGAATCACCTGGAGAGCTGAAAAAATGCCATGGGTAGGCCTACCCCAGATTTCCTGAATCAATTTCTAGCACCAAATTTTTAAACAATTCTCAAAGCGGTTCTTCTGTGAAGTTCCAATGGAGAATCATTGATCTGGTCCAACTTTCTTCCATGCTACAGGTAAGCAAACAGAATTCAAGTAATGGTCCAAGGACCACGGCAGTGGTCCCTCCACCAAGGTCAAGCCCCTTGGCCTTCCCTTGCTTCCTCTACCTGGACCCCTCTATCTCCAGGGGCCCTGTTCCCAACTCGCTGTGTCTACCTCATAGCCCCCCTGCTCCAAGGGTATTCCCAGTGGTCTTGGGGACCAAGTGAGCCAGGACAGAGTGAGACACCTGGAAGCTGCTGGACTCACAAAGCCAGCCCCTCCCTTCCCCCCACCTGCATGCTCCAAGCCCTCTACACCTTTTCAAAGAGTGGCTGGAAGGACACTAGGAAGGTCATCAAGGTCAATCCCAAGCGTCTAGAGTTGCCTGTAATGAAGAAATGCCCCAGGCATGGGGAGTCAGAAGCCTGGGGTCCTCGCTGTCACTAGCCTGCTCTGCGGCCTTAGACAAGTCACCTGGCCCATGTCAAAACAGCCTAAGGCAGAAAAGCTGGACAGAGAACCTCTGGAAATCTCTTCCAGCTCTGCCTCTTGACCTCTCGCAACATGGCTACACATTTAAGGGGATGGGGGCCGTCAACATCCTTTGCTGGCTTGTTCCCAATTTGTAAGTTCCTTCTTATGTCCAACCCAAAACATTCCAGCCACTGTTTCAGCCCTTTGCCTTTCTGCATGAAGATGGAGACAGTCTGGGCACAGACGCCCTTCCCTGGCTCAAAGGCAATCCCCAGCTCTCCTGCACCCTGGCTGAGGATGCCCCCCTTCCCTCCCCTGTTGCAGGTCTGGCTGGCCTTGCTGACTCACAGGGGGGTTGTACCCCCAAACAAATGGGGGTGGCCTCATCAAAGCCACAGAGGCTGTCAGAGTTTGAATCTGATGTGCTCCTATCAGGGACAGAAGCCCTGCTGGGCCAGAGTGCTTCCTAAAATGAGATGGGGATTTCCACCCAAGAACCCCTATCGGCCTATGGAAAGGTGGCCCAAAAGGCAGGCTCAGAAATGGGGAAGTAGGAGTCCAGATATTCCTTAGACCGAACTGTAATGTGCCCAACAGTCACCCGGGAGTTTGTGAAAATGCCTGTTCTGATTCAGCAGGTCTGGGGGAGGGCCCAAGGTTCTGCATTTCTGGCAAGCTCCTGGTGATGCTGCTGCTGGTCCACGGACCACACTTTGAGAAGCAGGCCTTTAGATGTTCATAAATAAAATATATTTATTCTGAAGAACCCCTTACTTTTGTTCAGCTTGACTTGCAATTCGTTCCAGCCCTGCTGGCTCGTGAGATCCACACAGCAGCTCTGAGGGGCAGATGGGATGTATATCACATCTATACGGATACACAGAAGGAGAAACTGAGGTAGAGCAAGGGCAAGGGGCTTGTTCTAAGTCACCCACCTGGCTGTACTCCCTCCTCTAAACTCCTCCTGTGGTTGGTTAGAACCACACAGCTTAGCAATGAGTGGCCTCACCTAGCAACTCCCTGTCCTGTCTACCACGCAACTGTGTAGGCCTGGGGATAGAAGCCAGCTCCTCAGCCCTGAGGCCTCTCGGGGGTCCCCAGGGGGCCCTCATTGAACTGTACTGGTTACTGATCCAGCTCCTGATGGGCTGAGTAGGTGGAACTCTGGGGGGGTTAGGAATCAGCCAGGCTGCAGAGCCACACTCCTTGGGCTCAAATCCCAGCTATGTCCTTGGCTCCTGTGTGACCCTAGGGGAATTCTTCGATGTCTCTAAGGACATCGATGATGTGCAAGGACCCAGCGCGGTTCCTGGTACATGGAGGATGCTCAGCCTATGTTAGCTCCCTCCCTACCTTCCCTACATTCCAATGGAGTCTTGTTCATTTCTCCCTTCCTTCCTCACAAATCTATGGCAGCACAGCCTCTGAAGGAGGACTGCCTGGACTCCATCTGTGCTGTGTGACCCTGGCCAAGTCACTTATCCTCTCAGGGCAATGGGGAAAATAGGATCCCCAGCCCAGAGGGCTGCAGCAGGAAGTAGATGAGTCAACATGCGTAAAGTGCTTAGAGCAGCACCTGGACGTAGTGAACGCTCCCTACACAGGCAGCTAATGTGCTTTCTCGCCCCTCCAGATGACGGCCTTAGCTCTGCAGCAGGTGCCAGAGCAGACACAGGCATCCAGGGTTGGAGCTGCAGAAGCAGCTCACATTTGCTGAGTACTCACTGTGTACCAGGACTTCCTGGGCCCACCCACCCCGGCCCCAAGATCATAATCAGAACACAAAATACTAAGCTGGTTGTGTGCAGATCTTTGGGGAACACAAAGGAGGGCATAACTGATGAATAGGGACAGCTCGAAAGGCGGGTGGGAGGAGGGAACCCCCCAGCCCTGTTTGAGCTTCATGCTCCCCAGCAAGGGGCAGAGGAGCTTGGGCTTCTGGCAGCTTTTACTCCTTGTCATCATGCTCACCACCTTGGAAACACAACCCCCTCCTCACTGTCACCCCAACCTGTGGGATGAGAGACTGGCTCCCATACCAAGCCTCCCTCCCTAGCCAAAGTCAGGGAAGTACCAGGATACAAGGCAGCGAGGAAAGCCGCGGGCAAGAAGGGGGCACACTTTCTCCCACGGCCTGATCTTTGCCTGGGTCAGAGCACAGCAGGTGCACAGTGTGTCCTAGTGGACAGAACCACTCTGTGGGCCGAGAGGGGCAGTGGGAAAGGCTGGGCCCTGGAAGGGGGCTGACTTGGCCTGATCCTCGCCAGCTGTAAGACAAATTACTTACCCTCTCCATGCTGCTTTGTTACAAAACAAAAGAAGGAAGAAAGGAAGTGAGGGGGAGATGAAGAGAGAGAAGAAGGTGGGCAGACGGACTGCAGAAACAGCCCAGGCTAGAGTGAGAATCGCATCAGCCAGTGACGGGGGTGCTTTGTAAGCCAGGCAAGAGGGAGGTCTCATTTCCCCTGGCTCCCCACCCCACTCCATGGGCATTCCTTCCCGGCCCCTGCTGCCCAATTTCTCTGCAGCCCAATCTTCGACATGGTGGGGAGAGAGCCCAGCTCTTAAAGGCAAGCCAGGTCAGTGGTGCCCAATCCCTGAACACAGAGGCCGGGCCACCTCCTTCCCCAGACAAAACCACGGGGTGCAGGAGGACCCAAAGCAGGCTCTGTCCCTGGGCACCACCCCAGACATGGTAGGAAGGGATGCTGCTGCCCTCACAAATGTATCTCCAGGGCCCAGGCACAGAAGAGGGCAGGTATCAGAAGCCCACATACCCTCTAGTCATTCAGGCAAACATTCTGTGGGCTGCACTTGGCTGCTCGACGGGCAGTGGGGGCAAATGGCACAACTAGACAGCTTTCAAAACCCATCTGCCTGCCTCACCACCTCTGGAGCTCACACAGGTCCTGACGTGGGCTCCCCAGCTGACCCCATTTCAGAGGCTCAGGCAGTGTGAGGGCTCAAGGGCAGGACAGGCTAGGCCAAAGGTGACCAGCTACTGAGAAGCAGGCCTGGGATAAGAGCTGCCCCCATAGCCCACGCGTGCCCCTCTGCCGGCCAAGCAGGCACAGCCCCCGCCCGGGCCAGGCCCCCAGAAAGTAGGACAGAGCGTTGTGTGAGGATCAGTCCAGGGCTAGGCAGGGCTCAGCGGGACAGGGAAGCAGCAAGGCGGGGGGCATGGAGGGGCACAGGAGGATGCTCCACACGAGAGGGGACATGTGGGCTGGACTGGGAGAAGACAGGAGAAACTGAGAGAGAATTACCAGCCAAGGGCATGGCACTAGCAAAGTCCTGGGGCATGGGAAGCCTCAGATCTCGAATGGCCAACACATGGGCATTGCCTCCTGGAGCCGCGCTGGGGCCCCATTCCAGGCCTGGAACAGAGCAGAGCCCACATTATGAGGGGCCTGGTCTGTCCTCTGGGCACTAGATGGAGAGGCAGTACAAGTGAGAAGCCACGGAAGGCCTGGGTTGGGGTGCTGGTTATGAAAAGTGGGGTTCAGAGAGGAGAGCCTGTGGGTCTAGGATGGCTGGGAAAGGTGCCTGAGGGAGGGGGATTCCTCTGGGCCCTGAAAGGGGGTAGGAGGGAAGAGATGAGGGAAGGGCCCTGCCGGGTGGGGGCGATGGCATGAGCCAAGGCAGAGGCTGAGAGTCCCAGGTGTGCGTGTGGAGGCACAGATGCGGTGTGCACCTGTGTGTGTGGTTAAGCGGCCTGGCGGGGGTGGGGCAGGGAAAAGGAAAGAGGAAGGTTCAGTGCCCGTTGCGTCCCAGGCTGCTTCTCATCTACCTCATGCCAACACTGTGAAGCCAGGCTCTTCACAATCGAGGGCCGATGAGGCTCAGGAGGCCCCGCAATGTACCGTATAGGACTAACAAGAGCTGCCGTTTACTGACCGCCGTGCGATGCCAAGCTCTGTATCACCTGCTTTGCCCACACATTTCCCACAAACACCCTGCAAGGTGCGTGAGCCCATTTTACAGATGACCGGGTACACTGTACGACAAGCACGAGGACATGCAGCTGGGAAAGGGCAGAAGAGCTGACTGAGCCCAGCTCGGTGAGATTCCACCGCCCTGCACTCTCCCATCCTCAGTGAGGTGGAGGGGGCCAAGGGATGACCCCGTCAGAACCTTCCATGGTTCTGAGCTACTCCAAGAGGAAAAAACTATGTGAGGGGGCAGGCCAAGAGCCTGGCACACAAGAGGCCATGGGCAGGTAAGGAATTAATGAGTGAGTGAATGGGGTCCTTCGGTGTTCGGAGGAAAGCAGTCCTTTTGGGCCTGGAGAACAGGAGAAACCAGACAAGGCTGTCTGGAGGAAGTGACACTGGGGAGTTGTTCAGTCCAAGGATGCAACTGCTTGGCTCCAGCCCTCCATCCACTAAGCCCTGCAGGTGGTTCAAGGACCAGGGACGGGTCCTGGCTCCCCGTTCTGCCAACATCCCTGTCCCTCGAGGCCCAGGGGCAGAGGATTGAGAAGGTAAGGCCAACTGACACGGCAAGATCGCTGGGGGCTCCGAGACACCATCTGTGGTCCATTTAAAAGGAGAACTGGCAGCTGAGGATGTGAAACTGGCCCTCTCAGACTCTTTCCTGCCAGGCCCGGGACAGCAGGAAGGATGTACAAGTGGCTACCCAGGGAGCCCCCACGCCCTGCACCCCGCCCCTCAGTCCCTCCCCCCTGCCCCCACCCCCGCAGCTGCTCCCACTCGTCTGTGCCAGGACCAGCACTTGGCTGGGCCAGAGGCGAGCTGACAGCCCACAGGAGGCACTGGGCATCTTCCAGCCGTGCCCCAGCGCCCTCCTCCTAGAGCACCCACTTGGGCAAAATGGAGCCTCCAGGACCCAGTCCCTACCTTCCTGTCCTTCAAACAAACCCAGGTGACCCAAAGTCCTAAGAGCCTGCCCCTGCCCCGATCCCAAGGCTCCCTCACGATCACTCAGCCCCTCTCTGGCCCATCCCAGAAGCAGCCCCCTGTTTGGGACCAGGATCGGGTGGCAGGACTGGGCCCCCTCTGATAAGCTTAGAGACCTGAAGCACTTCCTCAGACCTCTGGAATGCCTTAAAACAGTCTGAAACAGCCGAGCCTAACAGTAAGGATGGTCATTAACACAATCACAACAGCTAACACTTGGCGTGTGTATGAGGTGCCAGGCTCTCTGTTAAGCACCACAGATGCGAGAACTCATTTATCCTCACAACCTCCCACGATCTTCATCTTACAGAGGAGGAAACTGAGGCCCAGGGACATTCCATTAATTTTCCCAAAGACACGCAGCTAGTACATTCCAGGGCCGGGGGTCGAACCCAGGAGGGCTGGCGTCAGGGTCTGTGCTCAGAACTACCCTGCCACAGGGACGGGGTCTCGGAAGAGGCTGCCACACTGGCTCTGGGGTCCTTCTCCAGCGTCAGCACCTATGCCGACCAGGAGGCCCTCCACCGTCCCCCACCAACACCCATCCCGGCTAACACTCCCCGAACGCTTGACACATTCCAGGTCCTGTGCCAAGTGCCAGGACGTCACAGCCCAAGCCCCTTGGCCGGGCAGCCAGCCCCAGTGTCCGGAGGAACCCCTGCAAAACTACTCTGTACACACGCAGGCCACCAGCCCCAGGCCGGCCCTTCCTTGCTGGAGTCACATAATGATGCTGTTTGTCTTCCCTCCTTCCCTCCCTCCCTTCCTTCCTTCTTCTCCCCTCCTCCTTCCTTCCTCACTCTATGGATCCTTCATAACATGTAGTCCTGGCCCCGTGCTGCCAGAAAACCTCAGTTTCCCCACCAGCATACTGATGGCTCTGAACTAATCAAGGATCCTGAGCCCAAGGTTCTGCAGGGAAAATCCTGCGTCTGCTCAGTCCCTCTCTGCCTGCCCCCTTCCCAGGCTCCAGCCCCCCTGGGCCCAGAGGACACCTGGGCCTGCAGTGAGGGCAGGGCTGGAAGGGGGGGCTGGAAATCCCAGGTAGGCGTCAGACATGGGCTGGAGGTCACACCTCTCCCTGCCTCCTTCAGAGCCCCCCGGGGACCCCAGCCTGCTCTGGCCTGGGGAGCAGTGCAAGGACTGGGGTCCAGCAGCTGCAGAGGTCAGAGTGGGGGAGAAGGGGGCCTGGGCTAGCCTTTGCTCTTCCCTCACCTCTCGTCCCTTGCCTGAGCAAGACCCTGAAACTATTTACATACCACCTCTAAGGTTTCAGCTGTTCTAGGATCGATTCTCTCCCTGCTCTATTTTTCTTCTTCTTTTGCAATCTCCAAGTAACCCGAGCCGCCAGATGGGTGGGGGCGATGATTGTTTTCTGTCTGACATCTGGATTTCATTAGCAGCCCTGGGCATGCTGACTCAGGAATGGCAGCTCCCCTGGGCTCAGGCCCTCCCCGGACCCCTCACAGGGCCTGGTCCTTCCCTGGACACAGGAGGCACAGGTGATGACACCCCTCAGACCTCCCTCAAAGACATAAGCAGCCCCCTCCCCACCACCACCAAGAACGTCCTGGGAGTGAGAGAGCCTGAGAGCTTGGAGGATTTCTGCTCCCAGCTCAGCGCCTGATGGCAGGCTGCCAGGCTGAGTGTGGCTGGGCCTGACTGCCATGAAGGGTGGACAGAGGGCTTAGGGCAAGGACACCGGGTCCTGGATGTCCTGCCCTCATCCACACCCCTGCCTCCTCCCTACAGAGATGTGAGTGAGCCATCAGGGCAGGGAGTCCTGCACAGACCCCAAATCGCAGATACATTTTGGAGATGAGGAAAGGTGGCCCAGAGTGGTCACCATGCCCCAGAAATGGTACCTTCTTACAAGTGTCTGGAATTTGTCCCCTCACCTCCAACCTTTGCTCACCCTTCCTTGCCCAACATCTGGTCTTATCATCCATCCATGTTACTGGACTGGTTTTGTTTGCAGTCTCGCCTCCTCCAGCCCGGCCTCCGACTGCCACCAGTGTGAGCTTTCAAAATGCCAATCGGAGCATGTCACCTAAACCCTTGGGTGGCTGCCCCCTGCCCTCCAGATAAAGTCCAAGTTTGTGCAGCTTGGCACACAGGCCCTTCACCACCTGCTGTGGCCACACCTCCCTCTCCTCCCCTTAGGCACCCAGCGCACCAGCCTCAGCCAAGGGCTTGCGCTTCCCGGAAAGCATACCCTCATTTACACGCTTGCTTGGAAGACTTCCCCACCCCAGTTCTAGGCTCGTCCTCTCGGAGGCTTCACATGAAGCCACAGGCCGAGCCAGTCCTGCGCCGCAAACCTCAACCGGAGCCCTGGTCATCCGGAACAGCCCTCAGTGCTTCTGTCTATCCCACTGAGGACAGGGATGGAGCCTTATCGAGCATGGGCCTGGCACACAGTAGGAGCTCAGAGATGGCTGGGCGACTGCAGCGTGTCTGGGCCCAGCTCTGTCCTGGGCAGATTATGCGTCCTGGGCACAGAGGTGGCACCGAGCCAAGCCCCCACCACAAACACCCATACCCATGCAGGTTCCAGCGGGCTCAGAGCAAAATGCTGCCACTCGGGTCTTCACAGCCTGCCACGCTGGGGCGCAGAAGCCAACATGAAATGTGCAGGTAAACCTGCAGGTGGGCCCCGCAGACAGCAACCATGCCTCTCTCAGAGCCAGCTGGGATTTTTCCTGCCACCAGAGCTGGCAGCCCCAACCCACCCCGGCCTTCTCGACTGCACTGGGGGCCGCAGACACCCTGGGGCTGGGCCAGTGCTGCGATCTTCCAGACACAACAACTTGGCCAGACCAGGTCTGTTATGGTCTCTACTCACATCGTCCTTGCCCCTCTTCATTTCCAGTCACCCACCTTTGTAAAGAACCCTAACAAAAATAAATAAAGAACCCCAACTTTCTGAAAACTAATGATAACACTATGTGTGAACTAAAATCTAAAAAAATAAAAAATAAATTAAAAAAATAATAAAGAACCCTGACTTTCTGAGATTGACAGTGGAGATCAGGCTGGTGCTGAGGCAGATCATAGACCCTAATTTAAAAAGCATGGGCTCTGGGGGCACCCGGGTGGCTCAGTCAGTGGAGCATCTGACTCTTGATTTCAGCTCAGGTCTTAGTCTCAGGGTCGTGTGATCGAACCCCAAGTCCAGCTCCATGCTCAGCAGGGAGTCTGCTAGAGATTCTCTCTCCCTCTCCCTCTCCCCAACCCCCTCTCCCTCTTAAAAAATAAGTAAAAAATAAAAATATGGGTTCTGGAATGAGGAAGGCCTACGTTCCAACTCTATCTTTGCTGTTTTCTAGCTACATGACTTTAGGCAAGTCACTTAACTCCTCTGGGCCTCAGTTTTATCATCTGGCAATTGACCTGATAGAGCTTTTGAGAGAATTAAATGAGTTAATGCATATTTCACACCTAGCTTAGTGGTCAACTCAGCACGTACAGACTAGCATCACTGTTGTTAATATTATTATTGCCCTGGAACTCGACGCCTGGCACAGGGTGGAGACAGCTGCAGGCACAGGGTTTTCAAGAACTGAATGGTAGACATTCTTAACTCCTGGACATTTTAGGGTCAGTGCTGACATTGGCGGGAGATGGACCTTGGCCCAGGTACAGCCTCACCCCCCAAAAAGGGGCTGCCCTTCAGCATCATTGGTAATTTTTTCCAGCACTTCTGCATCTGCTTCAGGGGGCTCCCAGTCTTCCTGTAGTGCCCAATCCCCCTCACACTGCCCCCCGGGACCTATGAGAAGCCCCATCAGTCCAATGGCTGAACTCTGGACACCTCTCTCCACCCTTACGATTGGAAAAGAATCATTTAACCAAGTACCAGGCTCCTGTACACTCTGTAGTATGTCCTGGGCCCAGCTCTGTCCTGGGCAGATTACGCATCCTGGGCACAGAGGTGGCACCGAGCCAAGCCCCCACCACAAACACCCATACCCATGCAGGTTCCAGCGGGCTCAGAGCAAAATGCTGCCACTCGGGTCTTCACAGCCTGCCACAGTGGGGCGCAGAAGCCAACATGAAATGCTCAGGTAAGCCTGCAGGTGGGCCCCGCAGACAGCAACCATGCCTCTCTCAGAGCCAGCTGGGATTTTTCCTGCCACCAGAGCTGGCAGCCCCAACCCACCCTGGCCTTCTTGACTGCACCGGGGGCCACAGAGTATCTCCTGGTTCCTGTATGCCACCACCCAGGCTGTTGGCAGTGAATGCCTAGGATTCCACACATTCTACCCCCAGTTAGACCATTTAAGATTTTAAAAGCACTTAGACCACTCAAAAATCATCCCACAAAAGGGGAGAAGAGAAAGGATCAGAAAAACTTTGAAGAACTAATGGCTGAAAAGTTCCCAAATCCAACGAAAAACCTTAATCAACACTTCCAAGGAGCTCAACAGAGTCCAAGTAGGATAAACACAAAGAGATTCACAAATATACACATTGTAGTAAAACTGTTGAAGCTAAAACAAGGAGAAAATGTTGAAAGCATCAAGAGAAAAATGACACATCATTTACAATGGAATTCCAACAATATTAACAATTGACTTCTCATCAGACATGGAGGCCAGAGGGCAGTGGGGTAATAGTCAGCTTGCTCAAAGGGGGGAAAAACTGTCAGCCAAGAATTCTATACCCTGCAAAGCTATCTTTAAGAAATGAAAGTGAAATAAAGACATTCCCAGATAAACAAAAGCACAGGATTTCATTGCTGGCACACCAACCTTTCAAGAAATAGTAAAGGAAGTTCTTCAGGCTGAAAGCAAGTGACCCCAGACATAATGCAAATACACATAAAGAAACAGGAGCTCTGATAAGGTGGTTATGTGATTATAAAACACAGCACAAATGAATTTTTCTTTTCCTTTCTTCTCTTAGTTGATTTAAAAACCAAACGTATAAAACAAATATATATTACTGTACTATCTGTCCTATAACATTTGGAAATGTAAGATATTTGCCAGTGATAGCACAGAGGAGGCAGTTAGAAGCAAATCTGTCTTGGGCTAAGGATATGACTCCAGGTGGTAACTTGAGTCCCACAGGAACAAATGAAGAGACCTAGAAGCTAGAAATAAAAGAGCTAAAATGCCAAAAGCTATGGACATATAACTGCTCTCTTTTCTTCTTCTAGCTTCTCTAAGACACATAAAATTACATGAAGTAACAATTATAAAAAGCATTGTTGAATTTGCAACATACAAAGATGTAATACGTATAACAATAATGCCGCAAAAATCAGGGAAAGAGAATAGAGCTATAAAGGAGTCATATTTCTAGACCTCATTGGAATTAAGTTAGTATAAGTCTGAAGCAGATTTTATATGTTACGGTATGTAAAATAAGCCCCAGGACAGCTACTAAGGAAATAGCTTTAAAAAGTGAAAAAAAAAATCATGAAAGAAATCAAAATGTCACATTAGAAAAGTATCACTTAATGCAAAAGAAAGCAGTACAGAAGGAAGAGGAAACAAAAAAGACATGAGTAATTCAGAAAACAAAAAGTAAAACAGCAGACCTAAATCCAACTATAGCAATAATCTCATATATCAAAAGAGCATTAATAATAGCATTATCAATAATATGAATGGATCAAACAATCCAAGCAAAAGGCAGGGATTGCCGAGGTGAATAAAGAGTGAACCAAGATCCAACTACATGCTGTCTACAGGAGACACAATTTAGATCTAAAGATAGGAAAGTAAAAATGAACAAAGATCTATCATGTACATAAGGAAGCTGGCTATACTAGCATCAGACAAATTGGACTTTAAAACAAAAATGTTACTAGAGATAAACAGGGACACTATAGAACAATAAAAGGATCAATTCATCAGAAAATACAACAATTATAAACATAGGTATAGCTAACAAAGGAACACCAAAATACATGCAGCAAAAACTGGCAGAATTGAAGAAAAAAGGGGCGCCTGGGTGGCTCAGTCGTTAAGCGTCTGCCTTCGGCTCAGGTCATGATCCCAGGGTCGGTCCTGGGATCAAGCCCCACGTCGGGCTCCCTGCTCAGCGGGAAGCCTGCTTCTCCCTCTACCAGTCTCCCTGCTTGTGTTCCCTCTCTCGTTATGTCTCTCTCTGTCAAATAAAGAAAATAAAATCTTTAAAAAAGTTTATTAAAAATCAAAAACTAATAATGTAATGTATGGTGATTAACATAACAATAAAAATTTAAAGAAAAAAATAAAATTTATTAAAAAAAGAATTGAAGAAAAAAATAGCTAATTGAACAATAATAGAGATTTAAACACTCCTACACTTACAATAATGGTTACAAGAACAAGGCAGAACATCAGCAAGGGGACAGAAGACACCAACAACACTGTAAACCAACTAGACCTAACAGATACCTACAGAACACTACAACCACCAACAGCAGAATTAATTCTTCTCAACTGCCCACGAACCATTCTCAAGGATAGCCCAAATGCTATGAAACAAACCACAACAAATTTAGAATTTAGAAAAATTTAGAAGCACTAAAATAATACAAAGTATGTTCTCTGACCACAATGGAATAAAAGGAGAAATCATTTTTAAAACACATTTGGGAAACTCACAAATATGTGGATATTAAACAACACACTTCTAAATAACCAGTGGGTCACAGAAGAAGTCACAAGGGAAATCAGAAAATACTCTGTGATGAACGAAAAGGAAGATACAACACACAGAATTATGGGATGTGGCTCAGAGGAAAATTTATACCTGTGAATATCTACATTAAAAATAGAAGAAAGATGTAAAATCAGTAACCTAACTTTCCATCTCAAGAAATTGGTCAAAGAAGAGCAAACTAAACCTAAAACAATCTGAAGGAAGGAAATAATAAAGATTAGAATGAAGAATTGAAAGCAAAGACTCAGAGCTATCTGCACACCCATGTTCATAGAAGCATTATTCACAATAGTCAAAAGGTGGAAGCAAGCCAGCTGTCCTTTGATGGATAATTAGATAAACAAAATGTGGTCTACACACATGCAGGCACACACACACAGGAATGTTATTTGGCCTTAAAAAAGAAAGGAACTGAACTGGGTGCCTGGGTGGCTCAGTTGGTTAAGCAACTGCCTTCGGCTCAGGTCATGATCCCGGAGTCCTGGGATCGAGTCCCACATCAGCCTCCCGGCTCAGCGGGGAGCCTGCTTCTCTCTCTGACCTTCTCCCCTCTCATGCTGTCTCTCTCTCTCTCTCTCTCTCTCTCTCTCTCTCTCTCTCTCAAATAAATAAAAATAAAATCTTAAAAAAAAAAAGGAAGGAACTTTTGAAATGTGTTACAACGTGAATGAAACTTAAGGACATTATGCTAAGCGAACTAAGCCAATCACAAAATGACAAATACTGTGTGATTCCACTTATATGAGGTCCCTAGAGTAGTGAAATTCATAGCAACAGAAAGTAGAATGGTAGTTGCCAGGAGCCGGGGGAGGGAAAGAGATGGGGTTATCGTTTAATGGGTACAGAGTTTCACAAAAAAAAGAGAGTTCCATGGATGGATGGTGGTGATGGTTGCCCAACAATGTGAATGTACAGTTGACCCTTGAACCACGTGGGGTTTGAGGTGCCAAACCCCTCCACTTTTTATACACAAAAATCTGTGTATAACTCCTGACTCCCCCCAAACTTAACTACTAATAGCTTTACTAGTAACATAAATAGTCAAGTAACCCATATTTTGCATGTTACATGTATTCTATATTGTATATAATAAAGTTTGCTAGAGAAAGGAAAATGTTATTAAGAAAATCATAGAGAACATAGTTATTGTACTATATTGTATTTACCGAAAAAAATCTATGTATACATTCAAACCAAAATGATTCAAGGGTCAACTCTCCTTAATACCACTGAATTGGACATGTAAGAATAATTAAGATGGCAAATTTTATGTTGTATATATTTTACCACAATTTTTTAAAAGATTTGAGTGAAAAATAATGTAATAGAGAACAGAAAAACAGTACAGGAGGTCAAATAAACCAAAATTTGTTTCTTTGAAAAGTTCAGCAAAACTGACAAACCTTTAGCTAGATTGACCAAGGAAAAAAAAAGAGAGAAGACTCAATTATGAGAATCAGAAAGAAAAGAGGGGGACATTATAACCAACCTTACAGAAATGAAAATGATTATAAGAGAATATTACAAACAATTGTATGCCAATAACTTTGATAACTTAGATGAAACAGACAAATTCTACAAAATACACAAACGACAGAAACTGACTCAAGAAGAAATAGAAAATCTGAATAGACCTATAACACAAAAAGAGATTGAATTCATAATTTTAAAAATCTACCCAAAAAAGAAAACCCAAATTCAGATGGCTTCACGAGTGAATTCTACCAAACATTTAAAGAAGAATTATTTTTTTAAAGGTTTTATTTATTTATTTGAGAGAGAAAGAGAGAGCATGACGGGGGCAGAGGGAGAAGCAGACTCCCTGCTGAGCAAGGAGCTCGATGTGGGGCTCAATCCCAGGCAGACGCTCACCTGACTGAGCCACCCAGGTGCCCCTAAAGAAAAATTAATATTAATTCCTCACAAACTCTTCCAGAAAATAGAACAGGATAGAACACTTCCCAAATCATGGAACTGGTAATTACTACTTGAAAGCAATATACTAAGTGAAAAAATCCAGTGACAAAAGACCGCATATTATATGATTCTATCTTTATGAGATGTCCAGAATAGGCAAATCTATAGAGATATAAAGTAGAATATGAGTTCCTAGGAGTTGGGGAGCCAGGGGGTAGTGATAGCTAAAGAGTATGAGGTTTCTTTTTGGGGTGATAAAAATGTTCTACAATTGGGACACTTGGCTGGCTCAGTCGGTGGAGCATGCAACTCTTAATCTCAGGGTCGTGAGTTCAAGCCCCACACTGGGTGTAGAGATTACTGAAATAAATAAAATCTTTTAAAAAAGTGTTCTATAATTGTGGTAATGGTTGAGCAGCTCGGTGAATATACTAAAAAATCATTGACTTGTACATTTTAAATGGGTCAATTATATGGTATGTGAATTATATCTCACTAAAGGTCTTACCAAAACAAGCATTCCCACTCCACTTTTAAATATTATATATGCTGAGCTCATAATATTTCATTTGAAACAGAGGTTTCCATGGCTTATAAAAGCTTTGTCTGCCCATTCCTTCATTCCGGAAGACTTATACTGAGCACCTGCTGTGTGTGGTATCTTGGGCCAGCATGGGGGTACGGAGATGAATCTAGCCCAGCACCTGCCCCTGGAGCTTGTAGTCAGCTGAGGGGTGGGGAACATCTAATTATATTCCAGCCTGCCAAAATACCTTCTACCTTGCCAAATAGGCACACTCTCCATTGTTACCCAAGGGAGAAAAAAATAATGCTCGCCAACATTTATTAAGTGCTTACCAGACACTGTGCTAAGCACTTTCCATGCATTCCTTCCTTGAATCCTCACAACATTGCTATGTGTTAGTGTTCTCATCAGCTTTGTTTTACAGCTGATGAAACTCTCATGAAAGGTGGAGGAAGTCCTTGGGCCTGCAGTAGTCTCTGATAGAATCAGGTCTGAGGCGGAGCTGGAAGAGGGCCTCTACCAGCTCAAGAGGGAAACTGAGGCCCCACAGGCCATGAGCGTCTCAGCCTGGATTGGTATAGATACTCAAGAAAGCAAAGAGCACGGAGGTCCCAAGACTGGGGTTCTCAGAGACGTTCTGCCCTCTCCCCAGCACTTCAGCTCTCTGAGACTCTGTTTCTTCACCTGTAAAATGGGGCCGGTACTTCTTCTGCAGAGTGAAGACACTATGTAATCCATATAAAGGAATATAAAGGAAGAACCGGGGTTTGCACTATGCTGGAAATCAAGAGGCACTGAGATCAGGGACCGTCTGCCCCCACATTTAGTAGAGGGCCCAGGCATGCACACACACTCACACACACACACCTTCACCATCCCTCCCCCTCTGCCTCAACCTCCCTTGCCTTTGGATACTGGTCACCCTTCTTCCAACAACCTGCCAAGCCCACTCAAGCCGTCCTTTTCCTGGAAGCTTTCCCAGGCTGCCAGCTCGGAACAGGCACACCTCCTCAGAGCCCCAAGAGCCCCTGTTGGTGTCTGAATGTCACCTGCTGGCTAGGGTTAAAATTCCGGCACCTCCACAGACTGGCTCAACGATTCTGTATGAGTGCTTGACTCACTCAAAGCATTATATAACAAGAGGCTAATGAGAGACTTGACACACTGGGTAACTGTGAGCACAGGCTGTAGGCAGGAGATGATGAGGGAAGTTTCCAAGGTACAGTAAGTGAGAGTCCCCTCGCAGGGGCTCATCTGGGGAAGGTACAAGGGGCTGCTGCCTGGGTAGGCCAGGGGCACATCCCTGAGGACAAACCAGATCCCTAGCTGTCTGTTTGCTCCTCATCCCATCCGGAGAACCCCTGGGGGGTAGGGGCCTTACCCTGTGCTGAATCTCCTCATGCCAAGGGCCCCTCGTTTACTGCATATACTGAGGGCAGACAGGGCCCACTAGAGTGTGGGGTCTGGAGGACAGCCATCAGTGAGCCGGCTCCCATACTCAGGGTCAGGGGCGGGCTTCTCTTGACCAAGGGTAAGTGGAGGCTGATATCACTGGTATATACACAAATCCCCAGGACTTTTACTAAAATGTAGTTATGGGTTGGGCCTAAGACTCTGCATTTCTAACAAGCTCCCAGATGACACTGATGCAGCAAGGACCTAAAGCATGGCACAGCTATTTCTGAGAGGAGCAATGAGCAACAAGCTCATCTCGGCCTCCATTGGTCCGGAGGCACCCAGCCCCACCCAACCACAGCCTGGGCTTCCACCATCTGGAGGGTAAGACTACATGGATTTTCTGAGTTTCCAAGATCCCATTTCCATTACATATGTAAAATAAAAGTAAAAATACACATTATAAAAACATTAGAAAATATGAAAAAATAGTAAGAAAAAGAATCACGGATCCATCTTGTACTGTATTTAAGACGACCTTAACCTCTCTCCCCAGGAGGTCAAAGCCATGTCTTTCGGAGTCAGGAGTCATTCTGTGAGTGGGATCTGACCCCAGGAGCCCCATGCTGTCACAGCGAAGCACTGGGTGGGAGACAGGGGCTGCTCTCCGCACTCCCGATCTCCTGGCCCCTTCCCACCCCATGAGAGATGCCCAGCCTGCGGTGTCTGAGGCCTTCACCCAGACCTACCCTGGAGACACAAAGAGGGGGGCAAGGACCTCTCACCTCCCCTCTCACAGGCAGGAGACTGAGGAAGCACTACAGCGGAGGAGAGAGAAGTGGGGTCTGGGGGAGGGGGTACACATCTGGATTCCTGGCCCAGAGCCCGCATTCCTTCCCTGTGAGTGTGAGGAGATGGGGTCTCTCTCGGGAGAGCTGCGAGGAGGCTGCGGGCCCCCGTCCTGCCCCACTGTAACAGGCTGCACCCTGGCAGGAAGACTGGTGGAGACGTGAAGGCCTGGAACCTCATTTGGGCGGCCCTCACCCCAATTGCTCACTAGCCAGGGCAGGCCCAGGCTGGGGCTCTGTCCCAACCACACCAACCAACCTTGCCTCAGAAATACCAGAGGGGAGAAAAAGGTAGAGACCAGAGGACCACAGGGCCACTTGTTTGGGGAAGGGGCCCTGGGGCAGGGAGTGTGTGGGGTGGGGGGCTGTTGGGCCTGTTCTACCCAGGGAAGCGGGGCCGCCTTACCTGGGGGCAGTCCTTGATGTAGTGTCCTTTGTTGAAGCACAGGTGGCACAGGTAGTTGGGTGGGGGCCGCTTGCTGGGCTTGCGGGTCTCAGAGGTGAGGGTCAGGTCCGAGAAGTGCTCAGTGAGGGAGCTGAGGCCATCGGCGATGTTGTTGAGGGAGCCGTAGGGCGAGGCGCTCTTGTACATGCTGCTGCTTGGCGCCTGTGGGGAGACAGAGGCTGTGAGGGCTGCCCAGGCCTCATTTGCAGCTCATTTGCGGCTGTGGCCTCAGGGCAATGTCCACGGGCACGCACATGCACATGCACGCTCGCGCACACTGTATGCGAGCACGTACAGTACTCGCATGCCTTACGAGTCACACTGACTCCCGAGCTGCCTGGGGGCTCCGGCCTCCTGGAGCCTGAGTTCATGTTCTAACTGTAGCTGTACGTCCATGGGCAAGCCAGTGAACCACTCTGGGCCCCAGAGTACCCCTCTGGAAACCGGAAGTAACGATAGCCACCTCCTGGGGTGCCTATGAGGCTAAAGTGAGGTCCCTTTATCTCCCACCTGGCACTTAGGAACCACTCAGTAAGCAGTGAGGAGGGGGAGGCGGAGGTGGAAGAGGATTATTAGTTCTTGCCAGGAGGTAAGAAGGCATAGCAGAAAGCCAGCTGTTAGATCTGGGGCTCTGCCTTTTACTAGGGCTTTAAACAAGTCACTTAGCTCTGAGCTGACTCAGTTTCCCCATCTTACAAGAAAGAGGAGCATCGGCTTGTAGGATTGTTTCCATTGTACAGAAGAGAAGACTGAGGTTCAGGGCTCTGCCCGGTCTCCTGTGGCACGAGGCCTGTGCAGACTGTGTCCGGGGAGCCCCAGGGCTGGCCCAGGCCCGCCCTCTGGGAGCCTGGGAGGAAGCGGCCCACCTCTCCCACCTCCAGTTGACAGGAACCAGATGTCTTGCCTGGCCTCAAAGCAGATGCGGCCCAGGCCCCCTCCTGGTGTATACAGCCTCTATTTATAGGAGTCACGGGCTCTGGGCAGTCAGGCACACTGGAATTTGGCAAAGGTGGGGCCTGTGGTGAAGCTGGCAGGGAACAGCCATGGTCCCCTCTTCCTGGGGCAAGGCCAAGGTTGTAAAGAGGCAGCTCCTGCAGGAGGGTCAATGACAAACCTGGGCATGGGGCCTGGGCATCCTCTGGTCCCAGCTCAAGTGCTCAAGGACTCCAGGAGGGAACCATAGACCTTGGGGAGCCTTGAGTCTAATGGGAAGACAGCCTTGTTCCTGGAAGTCCCCAGGCCGCTAGGGGAAGAGAGCCCCTGAGAGGAGGTGGCCTCAGGTTCCCTTACGAAGATGGGGCAGGTGGAGGCTCAGAGTGGGCACAGTCCTGCCTGTGTCCCCTCAGTGCGGGCAGGGAGGGAGGGGAGCTGAGAGCAGACCCCAGGAGATCAAGTACCCCTCTCCCAACCAGGACAGATGCCACCCCTCACACATGTATACCTCAGCCTCCCTACTTGTTCCATCTCTGGGGCCTGGCATTCCCTCCTAGAGGACACAGCCCTCACCATCTGGGGACCACCACTCTTCTTGGCTCCCTGGACACTCTGCTATGTGGCCTGGGGCCAGTCCTTTCCCTCTCCAGGCCTCTTTTCCCTCTCCTATAGGTTCAGACTGGAGCCTAAGATCTGGAAAAAAAGACACAGATACCACATCCAAGGCATCCAGGCCAAACACATAGTCAGTCAGCCTATGATGTCTGGGCACGAAACTCAAAGGCTGCTGATGACCATCTCCACTCTACCACTGCCCAGGGCTACCACAAAACCCAGGACCAGTGGAAAATACCACACAAACTTGCATTCAGTGTGAGGGCAATTCTCCAGCTCTCAGAGGAGCCGAGAGAGTGGTCCCTTCTGACAGGCAGACAGTCTCCCATCCCTGGAGGTGTGCGAGCTGATTCCGGACAACCTTAAGCGTTGTGCAGAGGGGTCCAATGGCCATGGGATTCGATGATACCAGTCACATCTACTGAGCACTTACAATGTCCCAGGTACTGGAAACTGTACACTTACTAAGATAGCTGATGCTCACCACAACCCTATGAGTCACTATCCCATTTTACAGATGAGGCAAGTGTGTCCAAACTTGCATTGAACACCTTGAGAAACTTTTAACAAATACACTTTTCTAGGCCCCACCTCAGACCTACCTACCAAAGCAGTCAGTCACCTGGGACCGAGAGCCTAGAACCTACCGTTTTATTGTGGTAAGAAACACATTACATAAAGTCGACCATTTTAATTATGTTTTTAAGCATACGGTTCCATGGCACCGAGTACATTCCCGTGACTGTGAGACCAACACCACCATCCATTTCCAGTACTTTTTCATCATCCCAAACTGCAACTCTTCTCCCGCTGACACACTAACTCCCCGCTCCTCCCTCCCCCAGCCCAGATCTGCATGTTCAAGCTCCCCAGGGCAGTCTATCCAGACCGCCAGGCCCTACCTGGCCTCAGGAGCACCTGGACTTTCCACCCACCCAGGTTTCTCCTTAGCTTGAGTGGAGGCCCCTCCTCACCCAAACTGGCCTGAGGGAGGACAGCATCACCACGGCCTCCCGGAGAAAAGTTCAACCAAACAAGAAACTCCAAGCTCCAAATGGTGTGACTCACCCTCATGGCTGGGAAATGCAATTTCACAAATAACAACCCTCTTCATTTTTTCCCCCGTTCTTTCTTTTCTTTTTTTCTTTCTTTTTTTTTTTTTTTTTTTCTGGATAAGATTTAAGCAAGTTCACAGGAATCAGGACTGTTTTGGCAGCAAACTGTCAAGAGGAAAGGGAAGTCTGGTGGGTGCCAGAAAGCGCATTAATTACACCCTGAACAGCCTCTCTCCCGTCTTGTGGCCACACTGCCCTGCCCACGGGTGACCCCTTGGGCGTCCCTGGGCAGCCAGAGGCCTCCGAGCAGCCTGTCCTCTCCCCAGCAGCTTGACGCCCGCACCCCCCACCTCACGAGGGTCACAGCTTTTGTCCCATGAGCAGCTCCGGGGAGAGAAGCGCAGTTAGAGCTCTCCTCTTCACCGCCTCTCCCCCCTCCCTTGGGTGCTCTGGCCTGTCCCTTCTGGTGGCTCCGGCTCCCCAACTCAAGAGGACACCACCTTTGAGCAGGAAGGACAGAGCAGACAGCTGACCCAACCGCTCTCACATTCCAGATGGAGAAACTGAGGCCCAGAGCAGCCCGGGGCACAGACCAGGGCACACAGCCAGGCCCGAGGGCCACGAGTCCTGCTTGCCGGCTGGCTAAAAGGGTGGGTGCGGCAGCAAGCTGTTTCCTCTCCGAAGCCCCAAGGAGCTCTGGCCATGGAGGTGAAAGGCGAGTTGCCTCTCAGCCCTCTCCACGGCCTGTGGGGACTGGACACGCCGTGTTCCCTCCTCTCCAGCTGCGGAGTCAAGCCCGGCCTCGGGCTTCCCATCTGTAAACTGCAACCCAGAACAGGGACGGAGGGCAACATGGACGATCCCGGCAGTCCTGCTTTCTCAGGGTCCAGACACCAGCTACTGAAAGATACCCCCAAAGCCTGACACACAGAGGGCACTTGGTCCCCATGGGCACCATGTGTTCCGAGTCCTGCTGCCTATAGCTGGAGGGTGAGGCCCAGCGGGAGAGGCCCTTCATCAGGTAGCTCCTAACTCTTAAACAGCCACGCTGCTCCTCCTGGTGTCCCACAGGGCACCTGCTTCCCTCCCTCTAGTTCTGAACTGGTGTCCCCCCCCACAGGATGCCCTCTCTTGTGTCCATCCAACCCCCTTCAGGACCTGGCCCTCGATCTGGTCATAACTCTCTAGTGGTGTGGCCTTGAACCCACCCCTTCCGCTTACTCAGGCCTCAGATGCCCCTGCCTCCTCCAGGGGCCTCCTGGACCTCACGGCCTCCTGTCCGACAGGGCTAGGCTGGGTGGGGATCACCCTGTGGCTCTGCTGACCCTTGACCGAAGGAGCTCTGAAGCCCCTTCATTTCCCCCACAAGGCTGGACATATCGAAAGGCAAAGATTCTGCAACATTCGGTCACCCCCAGAGCCCAGACTATTTCTGCCATTCCTCACGCCTGCCACTGTCCTGGGTGCACACCATCACAGGCAGAGAAGGGTCTGGGAACCCTACTTGACAGACGAGGTAATGAATGCCCTAACACCTTAAAGATTTAGGTTGGGGGGTCTCCGAGTTGTCATGGACTAAGTCAAAGGCACTCTCACCCTAAAGATTAAGCTGCTCTGGGCACTGGTTAAGGGCAGCCCCACTACTGTGGTGGATGGAAGCCACTGGATCCAAATCACCAGCCTGAAGGAAGAGACCACCTCTCCCTCCTCCCTCCTCCCAGCAGCTAGCAGGAAGTGTGGGATCCTCATACCATATCCAGGGGACAGAGCATCGGGCTCCTGCCCATCACTGGAACTTCTCCGAGGCTCTCGCTTGGCTGTTGGGGACAGTTAGAAAGGAAGATGCTGAAATCTATTCTGATTCTGCCTGTGTCATAGACTTGACTGGATCCTTTCGCTTTCTTGATTTTCTTATACCTGCAAGAACACTATTTGGATGGGCATTATTGGCTCCATTTTACGGAGCTGGAAACTGAGGCTAAGAGAGGCTGAGCAACTTGCCCAAGGTAAAAGAGCCAGCATGTGGCTAAGGGGAGATTCCCACCCAGATGAGCTGGCCTGTTATATTTCAGCTCCCACATGGCTTCCAAGGCTTGGCTTCTCCTACAGTAAGGAGAGCCAGAGGAAAACACAGGTGGGGACCACTCTCCCTGGGCCTGCGACTTCATGTTGCCAAGCCCCTCGGCCCTGGCAAGATGAGGCACCACCTTCTCTGTGCTGTGTGAGGGGTCTGGGCCCTCGGGCTGGGGGTTCTGCGGAGGGACCTGGGGTGTGGAGGCCAAGATTTCCAGGGCTGACTCAACCTGCCATGCTGTGCTTTCTCCTTTCCCCCCTCTCAGGACAGGAAGAGGGCACAGCGGGAGGGGGGCAGACAGGAGTGAGGGCAAGTGCAGAGAAGTCTGCTCTGGAGAGAGGAAACCAGTGCAGAGAAGACAGGAGAGACAGCCGGCAGAGGTAGAAGCACACCCACAGAATAGGACACGGCAGTGGGCAAAGCCATGAGAAGGGGAGCGTCTGAGGACGTGTGGCCAGAGCAAAGGCTTGAATCCTGCCTCCTCCCCGGGCCAGAGATGGCCCTGAAGCGGGGGGAGGGACTCTCTGATCCTAGTCCCCAGCTCTTCTTTCATCAGCTGGACAACTGCTTTCTTATCCCAAAAAGTCACCCCACACCCCCTTCCAGACACACAGACACGTGCACACGCGCGCACACATACACACCCACACCCCTCTCTTTAACACAAGAAGCCATTCATTTCACAAATGGCTCCACCCCTTCTCCAAGGGGAGCTGCACTTCTACCCCTAGGGTCTTTCTGGGGCTCCAGCCCCCAGAGTCACACCCCCCACACCCCCATCCCCGATCCACAAGAACAGGTGGATGTGTGCTGCGCTCAGGGACAGAAGGAGACAACTCTTTGGCAGGGCAAGGAGTTGGCTGATGGGAAAGTGAACTCACACCTTGACTAAAGATTTCTCGTGTGCGGTCAGAGCCCAGCTTGGCTCCTGTTTCTGGGGTCCAAAGCTGACCTGTGGGCCAGGAAGGTGGCAGGGCTAGCCATGGCCAGAGGCAGCAACCCCTCGCCCAAGACCCCCAAGGGCTCCATGGCCTCCTGGAGGCCCATTGAACCCCGTGTGCCAAACACAATTCCCCATACACAGCCGGAGCTCAATGAAAGATTCTAACTTAAATAAGCGGTCCGCGTGCCTTTTGGTGGGGGGGGGGTGGGGAAAGAAATGGGGAAAAGACCCCGAGAGGGAGGAGCTCGGTGGCAGCAGGACACAGCAGAGAAGCCCCAGGGAGACCCTCCCTCCGGACTCCATCCCTCTGGCTCCCACCCAGCTCACCGCTCACCTGACTGGTGCCCACATTTTATAGCCATATGCCCTCTGCCCAGCTAGAGCATAAGTGCTGGGGACCAGGTGCCTCTCACTTCCAGAATGTAGTCATGGAATGAAAGCAGAAAGCATGAATTTGACAACCTAAGGGCTGAAAGGGACCCTAATATTTAGCCAGTCCCCGGTACCACTGAAGTTTGTAGTGTCTAGAGCAGGGGGCCTCGGTTTGGGGTCTGTTGTCATCACAGGGGGTGCCATGACCCCCTTGAAATCATGTGCAAAGGCGTGAGTCTGTGTGTGCACATATGTCTGTGCTCTGTACATGAGCGCTGAGAACTCTTGAGCTCTTCAGATTCTCGAAGAGGTCCATAACCAGAGAAGGTCAAGAACCCTGAGCGCACCTAAGTTTCTGCTGGGACACCTCTAAGGACAGGGCTTTATGATCTCCCAAGTCAACTCTTTCCAGTTTATCAAGCAATTCTTAAGCATTCCCCCGATGAGATAAAACAGGAGATAAGAGGCCGAGGAGAGCATTCACGTGGTCACAAGTCACCCACCCACCTAACCACTTAGCACCTGAGCACCTAGTCGGCCCCAGGCACTGCCCAAGCAACAGCAGGTGGGAAAAGACAGGATTTCCACTCTCAGCATGCTCACAACATAGCTGATGTGACAGACCCACATACAGCGGGTGTTCCTCCGCACTAGCAAATTCTATGGCACGCTTCACCAGAAACATGGACAGCTCTTCTGTCATGGGCCATGGATGCTGGAGGGAGGTGTGCTCCCCCATCACAGCTGGGGAACGCCTCTCAGAGAAGGGGCAGCCTCTTGTGCCAGAAAGAAGTTGGAATCTGTCAGTTGTTGAGGGCAGGCAAGAGTGTTTGAGGTACGAGCAACAGCCAGTGCAAAGCTTAGTGTCTTCACGAAGCTTCACAGTATGGCCAGAGGACAGAATAAAAGATTATACTCCACCACAACTACACCCACACTGCACAGACCAAGGTCCTGCCACTGATGCCCTGACTATGTCATCCTCCTTTTGAAGAGCCTTAGTTTCCCCACCTGGACAATGGGGACGCTGCTCACAGACTATGACATGAGATAAAAATCTAGTAAATGCTCACGGCCATCCTCTGACTCCCAAGCCAGGCCATCCTTGGACTTCCATCCCCTGGAGCCCCACGCCAGGTTCCTGGGGAGGGGCTGGAGCCGTGGGTACCACTGAGGTACGGACACAGCAGGAGAGCTGGGCCCTGTGACCAATGCACCAATGCCTACCACTCCTCAAAAGGTCTGAGGCCAGAGACAACACAGCAGAGGACTGCAGTCCCTGGTGACTGCCTGCCCTGCACTGGGGCCCCGAGAATGATCCAGGGGACAGCCAGCACCATGAGCCACAGAGCCAATTGTAGCTGGAATCTGGAAGAGTTCCAGATGTGGCTCTGCCACTGACTCTCTGAGGGTGACTTGCCAGGCCTCTTTTCTCTTCTGTAAAATGGGGGCTCTGAAGAAAGAGATGGCAAGAAGAAAGCACCACCCAAGAGTAGGGGACTGTGACTCGGGGCCATCTTCTCTGCGAGGAGCCCCTCTGCGTGCTGACAGAGCCTGGCTAATTACAAATCACTAATCCTGCCTGCTTTCCTCCCTCCCACCTGACTCAGAAGGTCCATAAGGTGTGGTCTCCCCTCTGAGTCCAGGCCTGCCCAGTCAACTCAATTTGATGGAGGGAGGATCAGGGCACCTCAGCCTGCAGGCCCTCAAATGACGGTCCTCCTTGCCTGAGTCAGAGCTCAGCTTCCCAGGGTTGGCCAAGGGAGCCAGGCAGCCTCCCAAGCTCTGCTGGGCCGGAAGTCCCATTCCTCCTAGGACCGGGCGCTGCTCCCTCCCCGCCAACCACACAGACCACAAAAGTTGCTAGGAACGAACTCCAGCCCCAGAAGCCCACTCTCAGCCCCACTGAGGCAAACCTCCATTCTCACACAGACATGTGACTCTGTTCACACACCCACACTGGTCAGGCAGCCTGGGCTCACCCACACCTGTGGACGGCACAGGCGACACACAAAACCTTCACAAGACTGTCAAGACCTGGGGGCCTTTTAAACAGGACACCTTGGTGGCTCCTGGAGTGTCTAACAGCCCTGTCCGCAGAAAGCCTTGTGACACCCCTCCTGCTGTTCTCGAGCCTCCCGTGGACAGACCAGGGCTGCGAAGAGGGGGTCTTCAGTGCTGCAGCTGATTGCGCTGGGGAGAGAGCTTGGGTCAACAGCTCCGGGAAGAACGTCCTAAGGGTTGGAAGAGATGTGCCTCAACGGAGCCGTCCCTGGGCCTAGTGATGTTCAGAAGAACACTGTCAAATGTTCTATGCCAAAAACATTGTCCGGTCAAATACTGATGGAAGTGCAGGGCTGAAGAAAGGTAAATAAGTTTCCATGCTGCAGGGCTTCTCAGAGCCTTCACAGTGCTGGGCAGGGGGGTGGGGGAGAGCATTGTGTGTCTCCAAGGGGAGGACAGTCTTCGGCTTTCCAGACATATTTGACCCCAAAGCCCATCCCCCGGCCTCCACAAACCATCATTTGACTGTAGGGCCATGTCTGTCTATCCGTGGAGGAAGAGGGAAAGATAACAGCCCCCCTCAGACTCTGACCTGGAACGGGACAGCCATAGCTCCCCTTGAAGGAGTAGGGGCACAGGCGTCCCTCTGAGGGGCCCGAGAGCTAATGCTCAACAATGAGGGGTACATCTCCTTCTCTGGAGGTAGAGTCCCACAGCCCCCATGCCACCGCGAATTTAAATTCCAAGCTAAACTTGGCAGGGAAGACCTCCCCCCCAAGCCACCCAACCCCCACTCCCTCTAAGAACGGCCTTCCTTGGGTACCTAAGGGGAGAGAGGAGGGGCTCAGCCAAGAGCCCCAGGAGTCTCTCTACAAAGACATACAGTTGTTGCCACAGACCAGGGGCTGAAACTGAAGCTCACAGGGCCCATATTCTAGACCGAGGCCTTTTTAAAAAACTGCACACTGTCTGTGCCTGCTTTGGCCTGGCACCCTTACCACAAGCTGAGATGCCGAAGAGCCCCCACCAGCATCCAAGACACCTCCTGGTGCTCGCTTCTGCCCTTGTACACGGACTCTGCCATCTCTCTCAGCTCCCGGGGCCAGTGTTCCGCTCAGAACCCTTGGCTTATCTTCAGCTTCCAGAGCTGAGGTTCCAGGGGCACAATGGGCTTCTGTGCCCCCATGTCCTCAACCCCCCCCGCCCAAATCCCAGCTGCATTCATGGTGTTTTGCTATTGTGGTGGGAGCAGCCCTGGGGGTGGTGCAGGAGGGGGTGGGCTCTTGGCACAGGGACCAGTGCAGACAGGCCATGGTCAGCGGTCAGCATGCAAGTCACATCCGCAGGCACTGCCACCAGGCCTGCCAGGCCTTGCACAGAATGGCGATGCTCCTGAGTCCCTGGGTCCCTTCGCAGAGTCCCCTCCGGCCCACACATGATTTGCTTCTTCTCCAACCAGCCCCTTGGTGGCATTCAGGTGGGGGGTATTTTTTCATGCCTTCTCAGCCAGTTGCTATTTTGGAGCCATATTAGGTCACTGGCTAAGCCCTGGACGCAGGAAAGCCCAGGAGCACAGCTGGGGCTCCAAGAGGGTTTAGGAGACGAAGCGGGTGAGGGGTGAGAGCAAGTGAGTCTAAAGCCAAGAAAGCCTTCCGGAAGTTAGCCGGCACAGCCCTCCAGCCCCCCAAGGAAGCCACTGGCCTGCAAGCGTAGGAGAAGCCCCTCTTACCTCCCCCAACTCAGCCTGTCTGCTTGCGTACGTATCTCTCAAATCCCATACATACCACCCTAAGGGGCAGCAGAGACTAAATTCAACAGATGCGTAAACTGAGGTCCAGACAGAGACAGGGTATTCCCCCAAAGTCAGGTCATAAAAGACTTTTTTCTACCATTGCTCTGCATAACTTTTACCATCTCCTTTTACACTGGCCCCAGAGAAGGAATGTACCTCTTCACAGGGAAACTGGGGTGAGCAGCAGTGAAGTGACCAGAGACAAGTTTCACTGAGGTCCAGCTGGGATCCTGGATGTTAGACATTTCCAAGAGAAGGCACCACATCTTACTCCTACAGAAGACCCTGGGTGGCCCCAAACTCCCAGGCCTCTCAGCAGGGACCCGCATTTGGGGAAGAAGACCACCACCAGGTAGGAGCTGGGAAAGGCTAGTAGAGGCTGATGATTATGGACCCCCCCACTTGACCTGTGAAGGGTGAGAGTTCACAGCCACGTGGGTCATGGTCACTGTCCTCCCTTGGGATTCCCACAGCACCCTTGTGAAATTACCTACCACTCACATTGTATCATCTTGTCTATCTTCTCATCCGGGGCCCCCATTGGCCTGTCCCTGCTTCCCCAAGGGTCCACACGGAACTCAACAAATGTTTGGTAAGATAACGACTAAAAAGACCCCGGCAGGGAGGAAACACCCAGAACCTGTACTCCAAAGTCACTGGTCACTGCAATCAATTCCCTGAAGAGGTGGCAAGGTCTCTTATAAGAGAGAAGGATTCCCAGCCAAGAATAATTCCTCCCATGGAGAGAGTGCTTTACAGTTTACAAAGAGCTTTGGTAGACAAATGCTTTCGCCTGGCACCAAGGGGTGGCTCTCCAGACCCATCTCCCTGCACTATGCCCAACCAGCCCAACAAAGGTCAACCAATCCTTCCCTCAGCTCGCCCGGTACTGGCCTCAGGCCAGTGTTTTATATGTCCATGCCCCCTCCTCGTCAGTACTGGCAGAGTTGAACACATTGTGGGACCAGAAAGGGAGACCCTCTGCCTTCCCCATCTCGTCCCTAGCACACTCACACATTCACAGGCCCTTCTCCCTGACCCATTCAGGACTCTGACTCTCCTAAAACTAAATGCTGTGCTCAGGTCCAGAAGGAAAAGGAACCCTCAAGTGTGTCCTCTCCTCCACTCCTTCCCCCTGCACTTTTGCAGGGAGAGCTGCCAGAAGATGGATGAGTGAAGGCCACAGAAGGGTATCTGCCATTCCCAAAAGAGGCAGGAGTAAATGGGAGGGGAGGGAGAGGAGGAGTCCAGCTCAAAGCAGAGAGGAGTGGTATCTAGGAAAGCTCTGGAGAAGACCTCTGAAAAGGGGCTGGGAGGTCCTGGCAATCTGTGTATTTATCTGGCTGGGGAAGACGGCTCTGCCCCTTCCACTTTGTAACCGAATCCACCCAACAGGCGGACTTTGCAAAGCAGCCAGCCCAGGTTTCTGGAGAAGGCACTGGGCAGCTGAAACCTCTCCCCCTGGCTAGCCCCCCTCCCAAGAGCTCAAGAGGATTTCCCTTTCATTTCCTTCCAGGCTGGGAGGGCGGGGGACAGCGCAGTCTGTGGGGTCAAGCCCTCACAAACCACTTCCTATGTGGCTGGGGGAGGGCAAGCAGCTGGAGGATGTATCTGGGGGTCCCTGTGTAAGAAGAGCAGGAAAAACCCTGCTCTCCAGGGTGCCCTTCGGGTCGGCCACCACCGAGGTCGGAGGAGAAAAGATTTTAGGCCCCTGCGGAGGAGCTCTGAGCAGAATCTGCACTCCCGGTCCCAGTGAGCGGTGGCCAAGAGGGGGATGGGGTTGGGCGTGGGAAGGACACTTGGAAGGGGCTCTCCGCCCTGGCCGCGCCCGGGCCGTCTGGAGAGAATCCGGAGCCCCCCGCCCAGCCGGGGCTCCCCCAGTCCCCTTAGAGCAGGGCGCCCCGGGCTGAGAGAGGGAGCAAGAGTGCCCCGCCCGCGCCCGAGCTGCTGCGAGCCGGGCTCAGCCGGGAGGTGACGCGCTCCCGGCGCCCCGGGGACATCGGGCGGCGAGTTTGGCAGAGCAAAGCGAAGCCAAGCCAAGCAGGGCCGGGCAATACGGAGCCGGGCCGGGCCAGGCCAGGAAGAGCGGGGCCGACTGGAAAAGGCCCGGCGCGGTAGACGGAGGGCGGGGGCGCGCGGGGGCACCCACCTCTCCGCGCTGCAGCTGGAAGAAGCTGTTGAGATAGCTGGAGTGCAGGGGCGAGCCCAGCTGCTCCGGGCGGCCCTTCCCGAAGGCCAGCTCTGGGGGCGCGGCGCCGGCGGGCGGTTCGGGCCGAAAAGCATCAAAGGCGCTCGCCTGGTGCGTGTCCTGAAGCGACAGGTAGACCCAGTTGAGCAGCTGGGCGGGCTGGTACACCGAAGCGGCGCTCGTGTCGATGGCCGACAGCAGGCTCATTTTGCGGCGGCGGTGCCGGCCCCTCCCCGGCCACCCGCTTGCGCCCCCCCCCCGCAGCGGAGGGGCGGGCACCGGGGAGCCTGAGCCCGCTGCCCACCGCCCGAGCCCCGACGGCGATCGCCCAGTGCCGTGCGCCCTGCGCTCTGCCCGCAGCCGCCGCCGCCGCCGCTGCCGCCGCCGCCGCCGCCGCCTCCCCCCGACTGCAGCCGCAGCGCGCGCGGGCGGAGGAAGGAGGCAGAGAAAGTTGGGCAGGAAACTTTTGGGCCCGCCCCCTCCGCGCCGCCCGCCCCGCCCCGCCCCGCGATCCGCTATCTGCCTCATTGCTGACCCCTTCGGCAGCCGCTCCCGGGGCGGGGTCAAGGGAGGCCCCTCCCCTTATCCACCGTCCTTGCCCTCCATTGGCTGTCTCATTGAATATGGAGCAGTAGCGGGGCGGGGCCAGCCGGGGAATTACGGCTCATCTGTGTTTGCAGCATTCTGCTGGCCCGCCCATGGGCGGGCCCCTCCCAGGCCCCACCCCGCCCCCTGCCCGCCCACCCGCCCTGCTCCCGGAGCCTGCTGGAGCTCAGGACTACCCCGGCCTAATCAATCTGCTCTCTCTATGCTTGGCGCTCTTCTGTCTCTCGTTCTTCTAAATCCTCTGCAATTATTTCATTTTCACTCGTTTTTCTTGCCCTATTTTTCTTCTTTTCTCATTTTCTCTCCGCTCTCTTTCAGATTAGTATCTCCTGTGTCCCTGTCTCTGTCCGGCTCGTCGTCTTTTTCTGTGGTTCTGTCTCTCTTAAGTGCGCGCGCGCGCGCGCGCGTGTGTGTGTGTGTCGTCTTTTCTATTTCCGTCTAGTCTGATGTGTTTCTCTGTCTCTCCCTCTCCCCTCCCAGACACACGCGGGCGCGCGCGCATACACACACACACACACACGCGCGCGCGCGCGCGCGCGCTCGCCTCCCTCCCTCCGTCCTCCGCTATCACCGTAGGACCCTCCCCCTCCCACTTAATTCCTTCCATCTGCGGAATCGCTTTGCGGGCCGGCTCCGCCAAGGGGGGCCCGGGTTCCTGCCCCAGGAAGGACTCCCCGCCTCCTTCCCTCGCCTTCCCCCCTCCCCCTCTCCCTTCTCCTATTTCTGCTCTGCGACGGCCTTTTCCTCCGCCCAGACCCCTGGCCCCAGCCCAACCCGGTGCCTCCGCGGGCCGCCAAGACCCCAGATGGGACTGGGGGAGCTCGGGAAGACGACTGTCACCCATCTTCCAGGACGACCCAGCTACTCCAAGTATGCCTGGGGGGAACCTTCGCCCCCGTCCCCTCCTCCGCCTAACACACCCCGAAGCCCAGGGCCTTCACCCTCTCAGTCTGGGGTAGTCATCCAGAGCCTGCGCTACGCCATCGCCAGGGAACTGGAGGCAAGGCGTCTGGAGGGGACCTAGTCACCTCTCTCACCTCACCCCTGGCTCTGGAGCCATTCCTCCAGACGTTCAAGTGCCAGGTTGGCTACCTTCCAGCTCAGTGACCTCCCCATGGCGCCTAACCTCTGCGAACAAGCCTATTTTATCCTCTGTAAAATGGGGATGGTCACCGTCCCTCTGGGGATGTTTACGAGCTGACCAGTTTGAGTTTGGTAAGCAGAAGACATTCCATAAAAGTCAGCTCTCCACCACCCCCTCCACGAGGATTTCTCCCACTATCTGCACAGACAGCATCTGTGGGTGCTTGGACCTGAATGACCTTCAGGAATGTGTCCCCCTTGCCCACCATGTCACGAAGAACCCCTTCAATGTTTTTGTCTCAGATCATTCGATGATGTCAAAGATCTTGTCTATCAAATGATCTGTGATTATTAATACAAATGATAGTGCGTATGTCAGGTATATTTTAATGTATGTTTATTTTTCAGAGACCTATCCCTTTACATTTTAAATCAGTGTTCAATCTTTTGGTTTAAACAGAAGATATACATTTGTTAGAAATACATGTAATAACTCCTGGAAATATTTGGAGTCATCTCCGGGACTCCACTACTATCTTTAAGGTTCCAAGATGGGAGGAGGAGGAATAGTATTTAAATCACCAACTTAGACTTTCCCTGGACATTTTAGAGAAAACTGTTGTTCACAGAGGGCACATCTTCCAACTGCACAAGCAGGCAGTCGGGGAGCACAGAGGAGACCCTGCGGCACCCAGGCCCAGCCCAGAGCTCTCTGTCTCTGCCCCCCACTCTCCTTCTGGGTGAAGGGAGTCCTGTTACGTAGCAGTGCTGGTATTTTTCCCCAGTGTGGGTGGCACATTCACATTGTTTCACGGGCCAGGCAGGTACCACCAAGTCTAAAGCAATAAACAGGAAGCAGTGAACCTTATGGAGAAGGGCTAGCTACTCAAAACCTTTCTGTCATGGTTCTCAGCCTGAAAATCTGAGTCTGTCACCTGCCCAGAGAGACATCTGCTCTGGGGTTCCCTGTCCTTCAATGATTGGCTGCTGTGAGGGTGCTTGTCATATGTGGCAACGATGCTGGTGGCCTCTGCCCATTTTTCCCCCTCCCCACCCCCACCCCTGCCCCATAGTTCCCACACAGGGCCTGCTGCATAGAAAGTAGATGATCCCCAAATGTTTGCTAGGTGGAGGGCTGGATGGAGGATGGGAGGGGTGGCCTGATTTTGCTCCCCTTTGAAGCCTGAATGGCTCCTTTGGTTTTGCACTTTGCTTCCTCCTCTTGCCCACAGCACACCTGCCCAACACATGAGCTCTGTACCCAATGAGTAATCAATAAATGTGAACAACTGACAGGCAGTTTGCCTGAGTGGCAGCTGGTTGCCCTGAGGTCAGCCCCTCAGCCCGTCCCCAAAGAGTCCCTGAAACAGCACCTCCTGTGGGATGGGAGGTGATGGGTGCGGAGGGCCAGATGGGTATCAGGGGCCTGGGTACCAGGCTCAAAAGACCCATCCAAAAAAAAAAAAAAAAAAGACCCACCCAGGCCCAAACTCTGTGCCTCCCCTCACCCCCTCATGTACACATCAAGACGCCTTGCATTTAAATGTCAGAGGTCCTAGCCGAAGCCTTCGCTTCAGAGAGGAGGATGCCTCATGGCCCAGAGAAGGAAAGCAACTTGCCCAAGCTCACCCGCGAAGCCTGATGGCTAAGCCACCTTTTCCTAATCCACTCCACATCCTCATTCCCCTCTCCTTGGTCCTCATCTGGCAGTCTACTGGTGTGGCAGCTCTGGTCCCAGAAACGGAGGTAGGAGGGAATCCCAGGTGAGGCTTACTTAGGTCCCTGTCCCCTTCCCTTTCTGGTACTTGGTCTACCTCATGGTGTCCAGAATGGGACAATGGAGAAAAGATTGGATTTGGAAAACAGAGACCTGGCCAAGTGGCCTTGGGCAAGTCTCTGCCATCTCTTTTGAAACCTCCATTTTCTCAATTACTGACTGAGGTGGTCAAGTGAGGATATGAACAGGAGCACGGTGCTTTGCTAACTCTGAATAAGCCGTCATTCAAAAGAGAAGCGTGGTATTAATAATTGAAAAAGGGGAAATACTCAATTTATCTGGAGTGGTGGTTGAGAGGAAAAGGGTGCGTGGAGGGGAGTGTCTGTCCCTAAAGTTCCCCAGACAACAGTCTGATAGATGTTTGGGGGAAGTTTCAAATCAAGAGCTTTGAGCTCAGAGAAGCAAGAGGAACTTTGGAAAGAAGAGCAAGCAGAGGTCTCCATGGGGGAATGAGCCTCAGTTTGAGCTTGAAAGGCAACCAGACATGAGCAGAGGAAGAAGAGGGGTCTTCACGGTCCTGTGCTAGTTGATGCTGCTTATTTCTCTAAAGCATATAGCATGGTGACTTGCAACCCTTAGCCCTCTTGAACCTGCCCACACTCCATGCCTCAGCAATAAACAGCAAAGTGCACCCTGGGAAGGCTGAGTGTTGTCTCTCCTCTGGGCCAGGGCTAGGCATTGGGTTCCTTTGGACTGTGTGTTGACACAGAAGGTGTCGGTTTACAGCAGTGATAGCAAAATGGCAAAGACTCTCCCTGCATACACCACTGCCCCATCCCCCCACCCAGGACAGAAATCACTGAGTGCAGAACTCTTCCCCAGACATGACTGCAGATTCCTTCTCAACACAGCACTCTGTGTCACCATGAAGGGTGGAGCTGACCTAGAAGATGAAGACTATTTGCTATTTCCTCTTCCCGTGGACACAGCGTCCTTGTTGCCAGGGCATATAACTCAGTGACTGCTAGCTCGATTTCAGCATCTTCATGCAAGGCTCTGACCGTCAAACCATGGGGGCAGCCTGACCACTCCGGGCCCCACCCACAGACTCATGACTCTTGATAAAAGAACCACAAAAGGTGAGGGGATCCATGAACCTTAAACTCAGCCACCCATTCCGTGTCAGTTCTGAGTTGTGGAAAGTGCCTTGGCCTTTGGAGACGGTCCATTTCCCAGCTGTGACTTCGGCGAATTGATTATCCTCTGCTTGACAATTTGCTCATGTGCAAAATCTTCTCCCTTACTTGAACCCTAAGACATAGGAAGGCATTGGACGCTCTGACGACCTTGGCCTCTGGAAGGCCCTCAGAGGGTGCTTGCTGGGTTTCAAGGCTAGACATGTGCATGAGCATGAGGGGCACCAGTCTGGATGTCAGAAGCCTCGGGTTCTCTCACCTACCGTTGTGCATGGCCCGGGGCAAGCTGGCCGAAGGCCCTGGACCTCTGATCCCCAGAAGTCATTGGAGCAGGCCTAATAGGCCCCTGCTCCCTGAGGAATAGCCCTCAGAAAAGTGCTGGGGCAGAGATGGGTCCTTCTTCACACAGGAGCTAGAGGAAGCCATGATTCTCCTCCACTCCTTTCAATTTCACATCAACTTTTCCTTAAAAACAAAAAACAAGCTATATACATTTTATCAATAGCCCCTTAGCAAACCTCAATCTGTGCAGATATCCCGGGCCCCCAGGGCTGGAAAGAAGATGCCTGGTCACTCAGGACCTGGGATCAAAACATGGTCCTGTCTTCTTGTAGAGTACTTGGGGGAGTGGCTCTGGAATTTCCATGTATTTAGGCTTATGAAGCATCTGTTTGGAAAATGTGAATTAAAACACCCTAAAGTTGAGTGCATAGCACTTTACACTATTTTGGGAAAAGTCTTGCCCATATCAAAGAATGGAGAAAGTTGGCTGATGGAGACTTTGGGAGGGGCTCAACCTGCCCCTCGAGGCACCCCTTGGCCTTTCTTGCTTACTTAGACAATCTTTCCATGGCCACCCACTGAATAAAGTCCAAACACCTACAGAGCATGGTGTTCAAGGCCCTGTGGGCCTCTGGCTATTGACCTCCTTTGTACCCTAATTGCCAGCCCAATCTACCTCCAGCTTCTAAACCACATGTGTTCCCCACCCTCCAGCGAAATGAAACAACTGGCCTTTCCCACTCATGCAAGGCCTTCTTTGCCTCAGGCCTTAGCATATGCTGTTCCCCTGCCAGGAATAGCCTCATCTGTTAGCCTCTTGGCAGTCTGCTCTCACCCTTCAAAACCCAGCTGAAAAAATGACTTTCTCAAAGAAGAATTTTGTAATCATAACCCCCGTTCTCACCCTCACACCTGCCCATTCGATATTCTCTTTTATTCTTGACTAGAGGGTGTTTGCATGGCATTATGATATTCGTAGAATGGTCAGTCCTCCCTTCCCACCCCCTTACACCCAGCAACACTACTGGACTATGAGTTCCTTTGGCTGACCCAGCACTGGAGCAGAACATGCCCTCTGTTTACTTAAGGAATGAGTGAATAAACTCAGCAAGGTTTTGTGGTTTGTGGACTCAGAGACAGGAGACCGTCAAATCTGGTCTGGAACAACTCAGAGACTCGACGATTGCAGGAACGCAGGGGGGCTCTGGCAAGAAGGGTCACTGTTCACTAAGCGTCCATGTCCTCTCTCCACTTCCCAGCCTCCCTTGCAGCTGGGGACAGCATGGGACTTGTTCTCGACACCAGGACAGTGAGTAGAAGCAAGGTGTCTCTAATGAGGCAGCAAGACGAGGTGTGGCTTCCCCGTGGTTTCTCTCTCCCATTCTTGAGATGGGAAGTGAACGACTCCACGACAGAAGAGGGCAGATCACTGAATCAGCGCTGCAGGAGATCTGAGGCAGAGAACCTCCCAGACTGCGATGTGCACTACGGACAAACTTCCTGCTCTTCGGCCCCTGAGATTGGGGGCTTATTTGCTGCAGAAGCAGAGTCTGCTCTAGCTCAGCTAATGGAGGGGCTCAAAGATGATCTGGTTCAAAAACCTCTTTTTACCCATTTGAAAACTACTAGTGAGAAGAGGAAAATCATGTGGCTTCTGGCTCTGTGATTTTGAGTTGGCCCCTGAAACATTAGGGGGTGACCGCAGTCATGTCTTCTGATGTCCAATGCCAACCTTGTCCCTCTCCCTCAGCCCAGCTGCATGCAAGGGCATTAACCATAACCCTAGCTTTGTAACATTATTTTGCAATCAATTATTTATAAATGTAATCAGCCCCTGCGAACAAACCAGCCAACATATAAACTAGGACCTTGGCAATGACTTATATATACCTATGAGGTCTACCCCTAGCCAATCCCCCAGGCTCCCAACCTGACATAATCACCGTCTGGAACCATTTCCTTGCTTTCTTATTTAGAAAGTTCTGCCTCATATATGTGTACTCTAAAAATATATCTTTGATTTGTTCTTTTACATGATTATAAGGGAGTCATGCTGTTTGAAATCTTTGTGACTTACTTCTTCCCCTTCTCATAGTACTGCTAAAGTTGAATCATATTAAAGTCATGCCACTGTAATTCATTCATTAAGATGCTATATCCTAGCCCATAGTGCAACTGAGCTCACCCTCCGCTCAGCCACTCTCCGGCTGATGGCTCTTGACACAGTGCAGCTAGGACTCTTCCTGACATACATTCATTCATAAGAGCATCTCTTGAGTATACGCATTTGCTGCATTGTAGAATATGTAGAGGTTCACCTTTTCAAGATACTGCTAAATGTTTTCCAGCATAAGAGGTCCTGTGGGTCGACACCCTCCCCAACACTTGATTTCAGACTTTTTAATGTTGCCACAATGTGTGTGCAGTTAGTCCTCTTGACACTGCGGCAGGCTCCCCGATTTCCTTGGACTTCAGTTTCCAAATCTGCTGCAGGGAGGTGATACTCAGAGGGCCTCCAAAGCTCCCAAATTGAAGATGACGTAGAGACTGGGTGGTGTCTGTGTGGGAGACATGAAGCCAAGGAGCAGAAAGGCGGCCTTGCTTCTGCCGTGGCCCTCACAGCTGGCCGCTACTCCCATCTGAAGCCTGGGGACCTGGCAGGATGCACCACTGCAGAGAAGGAGCATCTGACCCGCAGAGCTGGGTGCTCAGCTGGAATACGGGAAGCAGAAGCAGGCAGAACATGAGCGCTCAGGGCTGGGAAAAGATTCAGGCCCTCCCGAGAGGCCAGCTCCTCACAGACCCAGGCTTGGGGGCTTTTCCTGTTGGTTCCTGAAGTGATATTAAGTCAAGGATATTGTTTACCCTGGTCTCTGCCATTGATAAGACAGAGAAAAACAGCCCCAACAGAAACATTGATGCCACCAGCCCTTCCTGCCCCTTGCCTTCCGGTTAGAGTCCTTCTCTCCTGTGCTCCTTCCTCTCTCTCCTTCCAGAGACCGTGATTCAGGCCCAGACGCTGTGTGGGGTGGAGGAATGGAGGGTGAGCTCAGTTCCCACAGGTCATGACCTCTGTGGGCTCCAAGCTCCATCTAACCCTGCACCTTCCGCGTGTCAGAGCTCAAAGCTCCAGGGCAGTGGTGAGCTAGAGCAGGCTCACACGCACTCACTGGAGCAGACTGTTACGTATTTATGGATTTTGTAAGCCAGTTGTTAAACACCACTATTATTAAACATTAAATTATATAAGATTACAATTAAATTACTTTGAACACAAAGGTAGTAAATACTCAAAACTCATCAAGTCCTAGTTATTTTATTATGTCTTACTGTTACCTGTGCTCTTGATAACAAGAGCATTCTATTTTCATGGTGGAAATGCTATGTAATGGTGTGTTCCTGTGCATCTCTTCCCGGTATACACTGGTCACCTGAATCCAACCTTGAAACTGGCAGAAGTATTTATACCATGGAAATCAGTGAATGCTACAAATCAAGGATTTTTTTTTTTTTTTTTTTTTTTTTGGAGAGCTAGTTGTTAAACATTAACCAGGATGCCACTGCTCCTAGGCACTTCCTCCAAATCCCCCCTCTGAGGTCCAGAGAGGGCTTGAGATTTGCCCAAGGCCACGCAGTGAGTCGTGGTTGGTACGGAGAGGAGAGTCCAGGCTTTCTGAGGCTTCCATCACAACCCACACCACACTTGTCCCGTGGGTCTGTGTTGCTGTAAACTCTCTAGATATGCAGAACACTATCTCATTTTTTCTCCATTTTTAAAGGAAATTCTTTTACAATGGCTGTATATTATCACTGTCAAAAATTTAAGCCACCTGTGATCCCACCAGCCAATAATAACCAGTGTTAACGTTGTGATATACATCATTCTAGTCTTTTCTCTTTATCTTTTAACATTAAAGCAGATCAAAAACTGCATGTACCGTTTACTGTCTGAATCCTATTTTTGTTTTTCAGCTCTGCAAGATAATATGCCATCTTTCCAAGTCAAGAGTTATCCTTCTCCAAAAGATTGAGTACCTCTTTCCTTGACAAGAGCTACCTTTTGCAGTCAGGCAGAACTGGTTTAAATCTCTGCTCAGGCAGGTATTTGCTATGTGACTAAGAACCAGGAAAGTAACCTCTCTGTGCCTCTTCTATAAGATGAAGACCGTAATAGCCCCTATTTCATTGCATTATCCTGAGAATTAAAAGAAGATGCATAATGCTTTTAACACTGCTGGGCAGAGAGGAAGCTCTGAGTAGCTATTAACTAAGTTTTTCGTTTTGCCTTAATGTTTCACCATGGGTTGCTTTCTACCTGTTGTGTGCTTTCTCAGGAGCTGATGCTAAGCCTCAAGCAGGAACAATTAAGAGGAGTGAAATTGTGCTGAAACTGACATTGCCCAAACAGAACTCTTGATTACCTGCAAATCTGCTCCCTCCCCATGGTAACCCATGTCAGTAATCAACACTGCTGTTCCCCAGCAACCCAAGCCAAAAACTAAGTCATTACTAATTCCTCCCCCTCTCTCCCTTTACATCTAATTCATTAATAAGTCCTGTCCATGCTGCTTCTAAAATACATCCCATGTCTGCCCATCTGCCTCTGTCTTCACCGCCAACATCCCAGTACAATCCTCTATCCTTTTGTGTCCGGATTTGTGCAACACCCTCCTCACTGGTCTTCCTGCCACTCCTCTTGCTTCCCCCCACTCCCCCCGCAATCTCTTTTACACCCAAGGGCCAGAGCAATATTCTAAAAGCAGTGTAACCTGTAGGTTACAACCAATTAGTGGGTGTGAAATCAATTTAGTGGGTCATGACCTGATTTTCATTTTAATGAAACAGAAGAATTGGGACTATCAGAATACACGGCACCAAATATCTATTGTTTTGTGACACTTTTGTTTTATTTTGATATGTTTACAAAACATGTTTGTATACATACCTGGTATACCTGGTCATGATATAATGTGTATTTCTTTCTTTCCTATGTGTGTGTGTGTGTGTGTGTGTGTGTGAGAGAGAGAGATAAGCACACTTAACATAAGATCTACACTCTTAACAAATTTTTAAGTATACAATACAATATGGTTAACTGTAGGCACTCTGCTGTATGCTAGATCTCTAGAACTTAGTCATCTTGTATACCTGAAACTTTGTACCCATTTCCTCCTCCTCTCAGCCCCTGGCAACCATGGTTGCACTCTGCTTCTATGAGTTTGACTATGTTAGGTTCCTCATGTAAGTGGTATCAAGTCATATGTGTCCTTCTGAGCCTGGCCTATTTTATTTAGCACAAAGTCCTCAACATGTATTTCTGAAGCTACCATTCTAAAACATCTATCAGATGCCACTACGGTGCTGTTCAAACTTCTCCGACAGCTTCCAGCCCACTTGAACCAACCCCAAAGACCTTCCGCTTTCCTCAGACCCTGAAGGACTGCCCTCCCCCTCATCTCACCCTCTCTTTTAGACGCTGGCCTTCTTTTCGTTCTTCGAACATCCTCAGCTTGTTTACCCCTTAGGGTTTCTGTACGAGCCAACTCCACTGCCTGGACCACTCAGCCCCAAATATGTGCCAGGCTGCACGCTTCATTCGGGCTTTACCTCAAACATTGCCTCCCTGCTCACGTATCTGTTCACTTACGTATTGGCTGTGTCCCCCCAACTTCACCCACCTCCAAACCAGGATGTCAGCCCCATGAAGAAGGGGCCTTGCCTAGCACGTGGCATGCTGCCTGGCACACAGTAGGACATCGCTGTGTGTTGGTGGGTCAATGCACTGACCCCAGCACCTAGGACAGCCCTCAGTGTCTTCTCACACCTGGAAATGAGCTCGCAGCTCTCCCTGAGCACCTCCGCACAACTGCCCTTGTGACCCGCTACCTAACTCACCGCCCCGCCCCCTCCCCTGCCAAAAGAGATAAGAGATGCCATAAGGTCACTGAGCGAGTGTGCAGAATGAGGAGTGCAGCCACTGTCCCCTGCTGCCCCTGGGCTCCCTGGCCGGTAGCCAAAGGCTCTGTCCTTGAGCCTACCTCAGGCCCCAGTCCTGTGGGAGTTCCGGCTCTTCTGAACTTTTATCAGATGGTTTGACACCTTTATTCCTTTTAGCTTTGTTATTTTATTTTGCTTTATTGCATTTTATTTGGGCTGTATTTCATTGCATCTCAGGATTTTATAATCACAGTCCACAGCTTCTGTATTCTGTCAAAGGCTAATGATTTACTAGGAAATCCTGAGCTTTGGTCATTTTTATTCTCCCTTCATCTCCCTCCCTCCCCGGTGAAAGCTCCCTCAGGCTGAGTCCCCCCACCCCACCCCCCGTGCCCCGCTGGCTTGGGAAGAAGGCACTATGCCCCCCCCCAGGCCTTCCCCTTCCGGGTGAGTTTCAGGGTTTGCCACAGCTCTCCCATCCACCCTACAAGAGCTGATGCCCTTCCCAACGTTGTGGGCCCCAACGCCAGAGCCTCAACAAAACCTCCCTGGACCTTGGTGTTCGCATCAGCTCTTTTGGCACTGGGATCTGTGCTGTGCCCACTTCCTGAGGCTGAGAGGATCCAATTAAAATCACACGTCTGAGCACCCTTCATGGACTCTGAGGCTCAATCTGATAGTGAGCAAGTGTGCACAGTCATGAAGAGAAATCAGTCTCACTTACCCCACGGACACTCCTGTCCAGAAGCTGACTTGGCTGGTTTTGAGTCCTTTCCCCATGCTGGTCACCCTCCTCAGGCTGATACTCTTCTCTCAGCCATGCTCAGACCTGGCCCTGCCCTCCCAGCCTCCTGGGCCACTGACAAGGCTCTCTGATTCCTATGGCCGTTCCAGCCTCCTCATCTTCCTCTGGATTGCCAGGTTTAGCAAAACAAAACAAATAAACCAAAAAATAAGGCTGCCCAGCTAAATTTGAATTTCAGATAAACAAAGAAGGAAAAAATGTTTTTCATATAAGTATGTCCCATGAAATATTTAGGACATACTTATACTAAAAAACTATTCGTTGTTTATTTGAAATTTCAAGTTTAATTGGGTGTCACGTACCTTATCTGGCAACCCTACTTCAGGGGTTTCCTCAATTTGCCTCGGGTCAATCAACCTACATCACATTCTGCCTTGGTTTTGTTTTCTGAAAAGGAAACATAACAGATAATTTTCAAGAAAGTTATGACACTGAAAAAAAAAATGCTTGAGAAAGTCCAAAAAAGTATGACTCAGCTATGAGGTTGAGCAAATCTTATTCTCCCCCAGGTCTGGAGGTGGTATCTGTGTCCTCCACTGTCCCCAGCCAAGCTTCCCACCCAGGCTCTTCTACCGCTTTAAAGCCCCTGCTCGGCGAGCTTCCTGGCATCGGTCGTGCCACCTTGCCTCGCTCTGTGCTCAACTGCCTGCCCGCCCCACCAGTGTCTGATGACATCATACCTGGCACTTCATCTTCATCTTCCCCATCCTGCGGGCTGCCATTGGCCTGAGTGGCTAAGAAATGAACGATCACCTGCCTCATTTTGCTCAGGAAAATCCAGGCTCATGCCTATTACTCCTATGTGGACTGTACATTAAGAAAGCCTCCTTTCACTTGCAAAAGTGGACAATGCATTATATGCTGACCCATCGCCACCCTACCCTTTCAGGTCCTTGACTGGTCCTTCTCCAAGGACCATCACTGCCCCTGCCCTCTGGTCCCCATACTCTGGCCATGTCACCCAGAGCCACCCTGCCTCTGATGCTGAGAATGCAAACATCACTCTGACCATAACTGCTCTCCTTCCAACTGACTGGGTGATAGCCTAGCTTTTCTTACTCCCTTTTTTCCCCCACCTACCTTCCATGTCTTGGCACACCTTGTCAATCCCTCTTGTAAAAGTCCCTCTGGTCCCATCGGCCCTGCCGGCTCACCTGGGTGAGAAATTTGCAGGATGGATTCATTCATCATCAGCCTTCTCTGGACCGGCCTGGGCCGTCAAGGGCTGCTGGAGAACCTCACACAATCGGACAGTCTGAAGTCACTAAATGCTTGGTCTTGGCAAAGGCAGGAAGGAATATGTGCTTCTGGAGGGATGCCCTGGCTAAAATGTGGAGCAGAAAGTGGAGGGGAGGGCCTGGCAGGCAGGAAACCAGAGAGGAGTTATTCATTCACCAAGACTTCATTGAGTACCTGCTTTTGGTCATCATCCCAGTCATCATTAAAGCTTTAATTAATTGCATGGGCATGGGACAGAGAGGGAAGGATGCAATCGGGAGTTGTCAAGGAAGTTTGGTGGGGTACGGGGAATCTGCAAGGGCAAAGCTCTAGGAAAACACCCAGCTCTCTGGCTTGGGTCACTGGATGGTCAGGCCTTACTGAGACTGCAAACATGCGGAGAGAAGAGAAGCGAGTTTTCAGGGAGGGATGAGGAGCCCAGCATGGACAGCCTGGGCACCCAGGCCCCAGGTGAACAGGTAGATAGGCCTGGGACGAATCGGATATGCAAGTCTTTGGGAAAGATGTCTGGGCTGAGGTGCCAATGTGGGAGATTAAAGAAGAGCTTAAAGCAAGATCGGACGAAAAGTTGGCTCTGCAGTGAATGATTACAACTTAGCAAGCCCATCCCATCAGACATTAGACACTTACAGACCTCACCTCATTTGCTCACACAGCCACCGTGGGACATCAGTCACATCATTTCCCAGATGTGGGGGAGACACACCGAGGTGTTAAATGACTTATCCCCAATCACACTTGGATTAAGTGGTAATCCAACATAGAAACTATTCTCGTAACAACACCCAGATTCTTTCCGTGGCCTCTGAGTTTAGCAGGGACATGGGACTCTTGACCCAAACACCAACCCAAATACCCACAATGCGCCAGGGAGGGAGCTGAGGTCCAAGACAGAGAGCCCTGTGGGACCTGGCACGGGCGCTTGGTAGGAGCTTTCTAAATGATGCCAGATTGGAATGTGCTAGTGAGTCCTGCCAAAGCCCATGGGTGTGGGCAGCTTGGAATCTGAAGCTGGCCAGTTGTGGTCCCCATCCACTGCTCAGGACTGGTTTGCCCCGGCACAGCCTAGGAAGATCCCCAGAGTCCCACAGGGGTCAGCTCTAAGTCAGCTGACCAGAAAGAGCTGCCGCCACAGAGGGTCTCTAGAGACTAGGAGCTGAGCAACCACCCTTTTCCGTTCCCTCCGTCTGATTGCCTCCCCTGTGTTATTGCCCTTAGCCTGAGCTGACGGCGCTAGAGACTTGATTTTGCTCAGGGAGCACAGTTTACCCTCTTGTAGTGGGAGGGGCAATGCCAACTCCCAGCCCCCATCATCACCCCAGCACAAACTGCTGCCCCTGACTTGGCACAAAGCCAGACTTAGCAGAAGTTCTTTCTACTGGTGAGCATGATCCAAGCAGCTCAGCCACTCCTGACCCCCTCCCTGGTGTCCAGGGGCCACCCCCTTCTCTGGGACCTTCATGTCAAAGTCATCTTCAGTACCTGTGAAGGGGAAATGGATTTGTTCTGCAAGATGAGGTTCAACCCAAGGGAGGACTTACTGGCCTCTGGATCATTATCGTCCTCATCATTAAAGCTTTAATTAATTGTACACTGTGAACTTGTTTTTCAGAATTGGTCACTGCCCTGGGAATTCGTAATCTGAGACAGATAGACTTGTTCAAGATGCAAGTAATAGAAAAGACATTTACAAACCTCAGGCAGAATTCAGAACTACACAGATGGAAAGAATCTGAACTTAAGGTTGAAGACTGAGTATACCTTCGATATGCCACCAAAAGCATAAGTAACAAAAGAAAAAACTGGATAAATCGGACTTCACCAAAATTAGAGATCTCTGTGCTTTAAAGGGCACCATAAAGTGAAAGGGCAACCCACAGAATGGGAGGAAACATTTACAAATCATACATTTGATTAAGAATCTGTATGCAGAACGTATGAAGAACTATTGTCACCTATTAACTAAAAGACAAATGACCATTTAAAATAAAATGGGCAAAGGACTGAATAGACATTTCTCCAGGGGCACCTGGGTGGCTCAGTTGGTTAAGCATCAGACTCTGATTTCAGCTCAGGTCATGATCTCAGGGTGGTGAGATCAAGCCCTGCATCGGGCTCCACACGCAATGGGGAATCTGTTTAAGATTCTCTCTCTCTCCCCTTTCCTTCTTCCCCTCCCCACCTCCTCTCCTACACACTCTCTCTCTCTTAAAAAAAAAAAAAAAAAGAATAGACATCTTTCCAAAGAAGAGCAACAAATGGCCAATGAGCACATGAGGAGCTGCTTCATGCCCTTAGTCATTGGGGAAATGCAAATCAAAACCACAATGAGATACCACTTCACACCCGCTTAGGATGGCTGTTTCTTGAAAAAGGAAAATAACCAGCATTGGTAAGGATGTGGAGAAACTGGGGGTGGGTATGGAAAATGGTGCAGCTGCTGTAGAAAACAGTTTGGCGGCTCCTCAAAGACATAAACACAGAGTTACCATGTGATCTGGCAATCCTAGGCAGATGCCCCAAAGACCTGAAAACAGGGACTCTGACCAACAGTTGTCCACACCTGTTCACAGCAGCACTCTTCCCAGTAGCCCAAAGGTGCAAACAACCCAAATGTCCATCAGCTGATGAAGGACTGATAAGCTGATAAGCAAAATGTGAAGATCACCAAGCCATGAAAAGGAATGAAAGGGATGAAGCACGCTACAACGTAAACCTTGGAATGTTCTTGTAAGCGCAAAAAGCCATACGCCAAAGACTTCATTGTGCGTGATTTCATTAATACGAAATGTCCAGAAGAGGCAAATGGATAGATATCGAGAAAGCAGTTTAGGTGTAGCCAGGGGCTAGGGAGAGCAGGGGCGAGGATGGGGAGTGATTGTTAATGCGTGCGGGGTTTCTTTTCCAGTGATGACAATGGCCTGCAACTACAGAGGGGTGATGGTTGCACACATCTGTGACTACACTAAGAAACCACTAAATTGTATACCTTAAAAAGATGAATGTATGTTTGTGGATTATATCTCAATTTTTTTAAAAAGCCTGAGTGTGCACTCCCAGGTCCTGGAGGGACCCATTCTCCAGTGCTCCCGTAGGGCAAACTCAGACTCCTGCTTGTTGCCACCATCTTGGGCTGTGTCGAAGGAACAGGATAGCAGGGGCGCTGGTGGAGGGAGGGGGCGTGGAATAGGAGCCCTCTCGAAGTAGCTTGAGCAAAAGGGAAAATTTGCCAGAGAGATGCAGGAATAGCTCATGCTACCTGAGGGGTGGCAGGGCAGGACTCTGGAGGAGTGAAAACAGGAAGGGAAAGCTGTCAGGACCCAGGGCAGGCCCCCTCCCAGCCTCCCTCGGAGCACTGCCCCAAGCTTCACCTCGGCTTATGTAAGAATCCTCACGACTGACCTTCAAAGGTCCTATTTACCTCAAGAGCCCCGCATCGGCTAACATCTGACCCTGACCATCTATACTCCAGTTCGAGGAGACATAATCTGATTGGATCAATCCAGCTTCTGGATTGATTCCCCCAGGGTCAAAAAGCCACCCACAGTCCCATCAATTGGACCTCAGAAGAGGCTGGGGGACGTGGGCCACTCCTTCGGTAATCTCAGGATGCTTTGCGCCGCTAAGCGGTGGGACAGGCAGGGCCGAAGAACCCCTGAGCCGGGGACTCAGTCAATCATGCTGTGTCTTTTGTCTCTGCTTCTCTCTGTATGTCAGCTGGTGCTCCCCATGTGGCTTCCAACAGCTTCGAAACCAAACGCCTTGAAGAAAGAAAGATGCTTCCACTTTCAACATGATGAGTCCCAGAGAAGAACCCTGGTTAGCCCAGCTTAGGTCACGGAGAAGGTCAGATCAACAGGATCCCGGGGGATGAGTAGTAATCTGGCACAGCGCTCCCTCTGTACACACGTGAACGGGGTTGGGACAGTTCCCAAGAAGAGAGAGGGATCAGAACAACAGGTGTCTTCTAGAAGGTCTATAGAAGTTGGAGGTGGGGGACAGGGTAGGACCACTGCCCTATCTGTTCATTATGTGAGGGTGTCTTAGAGAAAGGTAGGAGTTCAGGAATGTTTCCGTGATAGAAGAGTTACCATCTGATGCCTTCAAAGTTGCAGGGCTACCAGAACAAAAGATTAATAACCGTCTCAACAGATCCTGATAATCCGGGGAGCATGGAAGGAAGCTTTCACCACTAAAGCTCCATAATATACACATCTGTTAAGAACCTGGCCCACGCCGGGTGCTTTCACTTTCCCAGAATGCCTCCAAATGCGTTCTTTTCCCTGTTTTTCAGATAAGAGAAACTGAGGCTCAAAGGGGCAAAGTCCCTCATCCCAGCGGAGCAGGATTCACTGGAGGACTTGTGACTCCAGCTTGGAGTCTTTCCATTGTTGTGTACTGCTTCCCTCTTTGCAGACCCCTGAGGTGAGGAGAGGTCAGGGCTGGGGCTGGGTGTGGGGCCTTGCTGAATGTGGCCAGACGGGAGCAGCCTAGACCTCAGGACTACAGCCACAGGGCATGTGGCCATCGCAGGGCACTCCAGAGCTCCCATGGAACTGCTGGGGTGGGAGGCAGGTGGAGTGTTTGTGTGTCTGGGAGTTCACATCCTCCAAGTAAACACATCCATGAGGGAACTGGGGCGCCTCCCTGTGACTGAGACCGTTTGATCAGCTTCTGAACAGTAAACTGTAGCTGACCTGGAGAGACCGGCTGATACTTCCTAAGAAACCCATCTGAGGCTCCACCATCTCCAAGATGCCTGCCCAAGGACCTCCCCCAACCCCCTACTCCAGATGTTGGGGCCCTTCTGTGGCCATGATGTGGGGGATGAGAGGCCTGGCGGTGGTCAGCGTGCTCCAGGGAAGTCTTGGAGGAAATGCCATCACTGTTTACACATCCCCGTGGGACTCAGATTTAGGACAGATGAAACAGATGTGTCCTGGAAGCCCCAGAGAAGACATAGGAAGATTCCAACCCGATGTAATGAGAGACTTCCAGTGGTTAGAGATGTCTCCAGGACAAAGGTGTGTTGCTGGGTGAAGAGCGGGCTCCCCAGCGTTGGACGTATACACATTGAGATTGAATATCACGTTGGAGGACAGACGAGGAGCAATGCAGGTGGGTTATGCTAGGTGACATTCTTAGTCCTCTCCCAGCCCCGAGCTTGCAAGTGTCTGTAGTCTTCCTCTTGGAAGCTTTATTTCCATTCCATTCCTTTTGTTCTAGAGAATACTTAGATGATGAACTTCGCCGTTTGCTTCCCAGGATCCTCCCCGCCCTCCCAGCATTCCAGAACAGCTGCTCTTCCGTTCTGGTGGGACTGGCCCCACCCCAGCGCCAGGGGGAGGACTGGGCGCACCTCAGGCAAGGAGCATGAGCCCATCTCTTGCCACAGTGATAGGTGGCTGGGTGGGCAGTAACTGAAGACAAAGGCAATCAGGACCGAGTATTCTCCTGGACACGGGTTTCAGTTCATATGTGGGCATGGGGGACCTCAGCAGGACAAGCCTCAGTACACCCCAGGACTGTGGTGCACCAGCTGTGGGAAGGACTGCTCCCTCTCCCAGCGGGCAGGACTGAGGAGGCACACACTTGGGGTAACAGATACACTCAGCGCCCTCCCCAGAGCCCCTGTCCCGTTGTCAGTTGCCAACTCTGGCTTTTTTATTTGGTTTGGTCTTGTTTTTTCGGTCTGAGGCTTTTTTCGGCTGCTGGAGCCTACTGTGCCTGCTCTCGGCACAGGCCAGAAGTACCAGGGCCACTGGGTGGGATAAGTGATACATGGTTCTACACTGTTCCCCCAAATTCCTCAGTGGCCTTGCACTCCAGTTCTCTAATTGTCTAGATAACCCTTGATGGGCTATTTCCCTTCCCAAGTCAGTTTTCCATTTTCCTGCTCGTGTTTCCTGGGATCACGTCCCAAATAAACTACTTAATCTCACATCCTCGGCTCAGGATCTGGGGGAAATCTAGCCTAAAGTACCCAGCTTGCTGCTGACAGCCATCCTGAAGCCTTGTGAGAGCTCGTGTAAGGATGAGACCAGGACCACGGGAGAAGGTGGGGCAGGAGAACAAGGCAAAGTGGGTCCCTGGGGACATCGACGAGCTATGGGATCCACACTTGCTGGAAGTCTGCCTTTTCTCTAAACATTCCATTTCTGTGAACCGCACGTTTTCTTTCTAGCTTAAGCCAGCTTGAGTTGGGGCTTCTATCATTTGCACCCAAAAGCATCGTGGGTGATCTAATTCACAACAAGGAGAGCCCCCAAGCATGGCCTTGGAGGTTGGGGTGGCAGGCAGTGAATGTTGGGTGAGACAGGGAAAGAGCATGCCGTGGAGATCAATGTCACATGGACCCTTCAGCTCGGCCACCCAGCAGAGCCGCTTACTTGGCCTCTCCTAGGCTTGCTTCTTCCTCCCTGAAACAGGACAGTGTTACCAGCCTTTCAGGATTATGGATAGTTCTGAAAAAAATAACACTTGAAAAGTCGGCAGCACATAGCAAATATTTAATACACGGTAGTTATCACTGATAATAAGAGAAGGAGGAAGAAAGGAAGGCGAAGGAAGAGGGGGATTTCATCTTGCCCTTGGACTCCACGGTACAGCTCAGAGTTGGGAGGGAAACAGGGAGTGGTCGGGCCTGACCAGGGAAGGGGCTCTATCTTGGGACGCACAGGAGGTGAGGAGAGCGGGGCGCAGCTGCAGAGCACCTTCTGAGCACCAGGCACTATTCTGAGCCCCTTTTCCCTTGTTCATTCATTTCATCATCACGAAAACCCAAGAGACACACACTGTTATGACCATCACTTACTGGTCTGCAGAGAAGGAAACTGGGGCACAGAGAGGTTGAGTAACTTGCCCGAAGTCTCATAGCAAGTGTGTGGGCAGAGTCGGATTGGCACGCAGGCACTCCCCGCTCCTAACCTCTGTGTTCTCCTGACTGCAGCCCCAAGATAAGGGCATCCCTGCAGATGTTGAGTGGCTTTAATTACAGGACGGGTTCTCTCCCACAGGCAACACAGATTTACTGGTACAGGCCTGGCAACAGTGAGAACATTGCATAAGCCCCCGGTCACTGGTGAAATGGCTGTGGAATCATTCTAGGAACCAGATTTTCATCCCATCCTTCCCAGGGGAACAAGACCTCCTGTGTATTTTCCAGTGGGGAAACCAGAGAGCTGGGAAGCTGTTTTTAACCCCACTGAGAGATGAGCTAATGATGCCGGAGAAAAAATGGAGGTTAAAATAAACTCTAAGAAAAACTCGCGCATGTTTGTGAGGCCCTAAACTGTGCTGTCATAAGAGGCTGGGAAACCTCCCTCTCCAAAGAAAGCAGACTTTGACTCATCTTAAGATGGTTTAAGGGCTGAAGGAATACCACAAGGCCCTTCAAAAATGAACCCCAGGAGAGGAGGTAGGTGTTCTCTCAAGTTTCAAGTCACACAGCTGTCTTGCCCCTCCTCCAACCCCGGCAGCTCGAAGACCTAAAAAACTATAGCAAAGACATTTAAAAGCTAACAAATTAATACAGAACAGTTCTCAGAAACAAGAAGACGATATGTAAGTGAACCAGAAACTTGGAGGGATCCTTAAGAAACCCAAACAGATGATGGGTCCGGATCTAGAAAGGGCTAGCATGGCACAGAACACACACAGCTACTATACCTGGCAAACCATCACCACTCAGCTAGAGCAGGAAGGGGACTGTGGCCGGAGATACAAGTCAGAGAGTCCTTAGGATACAATACAGGCTGCAAGTGAGGATACTGAGTAGAAGGACTCACCAGGGAGAAGGTACTCCCGGTAGAGTGAAAAGAGATGAGGACAAGATTACTAGAGGATGGGCAGAGGGAGGTGATTCCATTCAATGACTAATCATTCAATTTCTCGACTATAACCCTGAACTTCACTGCTGCGGTCATTTCCCCAGAAGGCTTTCTGCAAGCAAGACACTGCTTGTTGGGAAGATGCGGATGGATGGACCAAACAGAGAGCAGAAGATGTTTCGTGTTCATGGGGCTCTTGCTCTCTTTGCCCCTTCCCGGCTGTCCCACACTGGTGTCATTTCTCCAGACATGTCCCTGCCTCCAGCTCAGAATGTTGAGCCACCCCCTCCCTTCTCCACAGGTGTGGGCCTTCAAATCCCCAAGGCAGTGATCACCAAGGGCAGGGAGCTGGGACTGAGGCCCCGGCTGGGACAGGGACCGGGAGACAGATTGGGAGCAGAGGGTCTTCTCCCATAACTGGAGTGGTAGCAGCCATGACTTGACAAACACGGGCTCTACCCACTCCACACCCAGGGAGAACAACTCGCAGCCTTGGAGAGAGGCAAGGGGAAGTTGGTGGTTGCAGTTGGTGGACTGAACACTGACATTTTCACTCCCTCCCACTAAAATGACAGCGAAAGGGTCAAGAGAAGGTATAAACCCACAAAGATAATGGGAGGAGAAGAGGGGATTAAGCAACATCATATTCCAGGCTGGAAAGCTGATGGAACAGTGGAACCAGCTTAGCACACCAGAGAAAGCTGAATTGCACGCACGCAGGTAGAAAGCCACGAAGCAAGTGGATCTACACCACAGAATCCCCAGAGGCTTGAGAACAGGCGGCATCCCTTTCCCCTGGAAGTGGGTGTGAAGGTGGGGCCAACAAAAAAATGATCGGTCACAAGCCTGTTGAATGACCCAGCTGATCTGAAAACATGTGCCCACACTTTGAAACCCTGCGTGCAAACGTTTACAACAGCTTTCTTCATAACTGCCCTGGGCTGGAAGCAACCAAGATGCCCTTCAATAGGTGAATGGATAAACAAACCAACAAAATTGTATATCCCCCTAATTGCATGTTATTAAACAAAATGAGCTCCAAAGCTGTGAAAAGACATGGTGGAAACTTCAACGCATATTGCTAAGGGAAAGAAACCAGTCCAAAAGACCACATACTGTGTGATTCCAAACAGATGGAGTCTTGGAAAAGACACGACTCTAGAGGAAGTAAAGAGCTAGTGATGCCAGGGAGTGGGGGAGCGCTGAGCAGGTAAAGCACGGGGAAGGGGTGGGGGTGTCTAGGGCTGCAAAACCACTTGGAACGATACTGTAGTGGTGCATTTGTCAGAACCCATGGAACTTATTTACACAAAGAATGAACCTTAATTTATGCAAATTTAAAAGAATCATCTAGAAGGTCATCAGATTCCAGGACAGAATGCAGGATGTGACAGAACAATTTAACTGAATTACAAATATGTGAGTGAACCTGACTGGAAGGGATGGAGCGAAGGCGCTGACCTGAGGCATTCTGGAAACGAAAGAAAATAAAGACAAAAGGAGCTGGATGTAACCATTGTGCTCTAGCTCTACTCGAAGACACGCCCCCACCCCCACCCCCCCATGGAAGTACAGCTGAACATTCTGACAATGCTATGCGTGGACTTGAGCACTTAGGTTACGGGATGGAGACTGACTTCTCACTGTCAGAGTAGGAGGTTACAAATAGGTAGGAAGAAGAGGCTAAAAATGCATAATGCAAAATAAAAATGCTAAATGCATATTTGGCTTAATATAGATACCATATAGATGGCTACATATAGGAATATTTATAGATATTTATATACACATGGCTTAATATACATACAGATATCTTTTTGCTCTATCTGCTGAGCAAGCCTGGAAGCAACAGCATCCCAACATCAGTGTGCACACCCGGTACCCAGATCTTGGTTTCTAACACTACTCTCCAATAAAAGGAACCAGGACTCCTTGGAGAAATGGCTGATTCTAGAACTGGGACCGGAAATACACAAATGAGCCAGGAGCATCTTGTAGTGCTAAAAAGTAAGAAAGTGCTCTCTTGTGTGCTCTCTCCCTCTCTCTCTTGTGCACGCGTGGGCGCGCACGCGCACACACGTACACTGCACCCACACCGATGAGGACATGTCAAAGGACACAGGAGCCAAGTGAAAGAGTTCCTAACAGCCAAAGCTAGAACAATTTGAGCAACAAAATAAAGCAGCATTGAATTACAACTCAAAGTATAAAATAAAGGTCCATGAGTCTGTAATGATATAAAAGAATAAACAGAGAACACTCAAATCTCCTGCACAGAAGAATTCCACATAATCTCTATTGATCCTTTGCCCTTAAGGGGGTAGAACATAACTCCCCAATCCTTAAATATGGGTTGTGCACAGTGACTTCCTTCCAAAGATCACAGTATGGTGGTGGGGGAAGGTGGAAAGAGCCACTTTAGAATGGAGAAACCTGAAAATAGTACCTCAGCCAGGCAACCAAAGTTACCCTCCTCAGTGATAAGCCATGTTGATATTACGTACTCTTGATAGAATCTGATGAAAATGGCACCATGCCTCTCTGTAGTCTTTCTCTCAAGAACACATAATTCCTGCCTGATCACTAGAGAAACTTCAGAAAAAAGTCCCAACTGAAGGACATTCTACAAAATACCCAACCAGTACTCCTCAAAATTGTCAAGATAATCAAAAACAAGGAAAGTCTTGGCACAGTTCTCGCCAGGAGGAGACTAAGGAGATATGACTGGACACAGAAAGTTTATTTTTTTAAATCCATGGAAGCAATAAATCCTAGATAAGACTAGCTAGAACCCAGAACACTTGAAGAATCTACTCAACAAGCAGATATAGAAATATTTTCTGATAAGAGTATTTTGTTCAAGTTCACTCATTATAAGAACAGATCAAGGATTTAAAAAAAAACTGGATCTTTGGATGAACATGACAGAAAAGTAAAAATTTTAGTAAAATCTAATCTTAGGATGACAGAGAAATAATTCTATCATATTTGTATTAAAAGGGAGTTATTAGAAATTAGTGTAAAGTACATATACTCTTATATCATCACTTCTGATTTTTAAATTTAAGTCCACAAGCGCCATAAAAAGACGTTAGATATTATTCTTGTAGAATACGAAAACATTGGGGGAAAATGAAATTTTCTCTTTGGAATGAACTCAATATATTCTGCCCCCCCAAATAATCTAAGAACAAGTGTAACCCCTGGAGCCATTCCCTCCCTCGCTACACAGGTTGGGGACTGTCTGTTCAGCTCAGCAGAAGCCTGAGGCTTCATTTTCTGGACAGGATAAAATGAGGATATCCAGACAGGAAGACAGCAGGCACGGATGAGTGGGGAGTATTAAAAATGGGATTAAATGTAAGTTTACTTAATAGATGTTGAAACCTTCAGTCTTCTTCCCCCACTCTAATCTTGGAGCACCAGCAGTGAGGCATATAGGTTCCAGGCACGGACTATGTAGGCACTCCCTGACAAAACGTCTGGCCTGATTGCCTAGAGAGAAGCCCATAGTCACCAAGCACCCCTTCAACACACCCACGCACGCACGCGCACGCACGCACAACACCCAGTCAGATTTTGGGGTCTTCCTCAGACAAGAAGACAGCCAAGAATCACCTATCTTTTGAGGAAAGCCTCTACTAAGAGACAAAAGCAACTTGGAATAAACAGAGGCTGTGTAGGGAGAAAACATAGGAAAAATGGTCATGAATATCTTCAGAGAGATGAGAGGGATTATTCCATACATGAAGCGAAAAGAGGAACCATAAGAAAGAGCATCCAAAGGAAAAAAACGAGCCCTTAGAAATTAAACACATAATTAGAACAAAAGTTCAGTACGTAAAGAGAATGAAAAAGACACGCCAAAGACTAGGAGAACATATTTGCAAAACACAGATGTGGTGAAGCCTTGTAGCTAAGATATACAAAGAACTCTTAAAACTGAGCAGTAAGAAAACAAGCGACCCAATTAAAAAATAGGCAAACGATCTGAACAGATTCTTTCTCAAAGAAGATATACAGATGGCAAGTAAACATATGAAAGGTTGCTCCACATCATATATCACTAGGAATTATAAATTAAAATAACAAGACACCACTACACACTTATTAGAATGGCTACAATCCAAAACACTGACAACACCAAATGCTGGTGAGCATGTGGAGCAACAGGAATTCTCAGTCATTGCTGGTGGGAATGCAAAGTGGTACAGCCACTTCAGAATGCAGTCTGGAAGTTTCTTGCAAAGCTAACCATAGCCTTCCATACAATCCAGCTCCTTGGTGTTCACCCAAATGAGTTGAAAACCTTTGTCCACACAAAAACCCGCATGTGAATGTTTATAGCAACTGTACTCATAATTGCCCCAAACTAAAGGCAACCAAGATGTTCTTCAGTAGGTGCATTCAAAAAGTATCAATACAAGCAAGTTATTTTGAAATATGGAAGTAAATACGAGCAGAATTGTTAAAAAAAAATTGGAAGTAGTTACTTCTGGAGAAAAATAAACAATGAAGACAGAATAAGAAACTAGTTTTTGTTGTAACAAAAGAACAATTTGCCTCTTTGACTATGTCCATGGATAAATGTGATAAAAATAAAAACAACAACAAAAAAAGAAAAATAGAAAACAAACTGGAGAGGAAAGAAAGCTCACACATAGACTGAGCACCACTCTGAGCCAGCACTGTTCCAGACACCTCTTCGTACTTTTCCTCACTGATTCCCCCTGCCCCCAACCATGAGCACGCATCACCTCCCCTATGATGTGGGTGAGAAAACAGAGGCCCAGAGACACCAAGACCCTGCCTGGGGACAGATGTCCAGCAAGAACTACTCAATCTGTCCATCTCCTCTTCCCACCCCTTTGGGCAGCTCTTACCAACACATTATTTTTCTTCTGAATTAGTTCCTCTAAAGAGTAAAGGTCTGGTCCCTTCCCCAGTGCCTTCCTCCAGCCCCTGCTGACTTGGGGACGTAACTCTGTCAGTGGTTTAATTCAATCCAGATGGAAGGCTCCACTTGGCTCCTAAAGCATGCCCTTTGAGAGTGCTGAGATTTGCAGATAAACCTTGAGATGTGAGAGGAGAGCAAGAAGACAGGAGGGTGACAGCATATGAAGTTTGGGGGTGGGGGAGTCACTTAGGGATGAGTTTGAACCTGATGGAGAGCCTCCTGCACAGCTGTGAGGCCTGTGGCCAGGGTTTGGGCTTGGGCCACCAGCCCAGAATCTTAGAGGCAGAGACTCATGTGCTCCGCCCATCACAAATTCCCCAAACACTTTTGAATGCCCAGCAGCAGGCTTTGGGGTGGGAGCTGGGGTACAGTGTTGAATCAGACATAAACCTCTGCCTTGAGGGATTCATGGTCTAGCAAATGAGACAATAAGATGGGCAGACAGATGGGTATCCAAATATTTATGGTCCAGTGGTACCAGAAAAAAAACATAATAGTAGAGGCAGGGGCAGTATAGCAGGAGGACAAGAGTCATAGTCTTGAAGGAATTGACATGGAACTGGCTTATGAAAAATGAACAGGCACATGCCAGGGAAAGAAGCTGGGAGGCCCACCCCAAGCCCAGAAAAGAGCAGGTGGCAAAGGCATAGTGGCTTGGAAGGATGGTTAATCATAGAAGCAGGGTGAGAAAGAACTCTAGGGTTGCTTGGAGCAGTCCCATATAGCTCAGAGGTGCGGATGTCATGAGACAGGGCCTCCATTCTTGGTCCTTCCTCTTGCTGGTGGTATGACCTAAGGAAAGTCACCTCTACTCTCAGGGCCTCAGTTTCTTCATATGATTAACGAGGAAAGTAGATTTGAATTTTTTAAAACAACATGAAAATAATATGTTACACTGTATTCTTAAAAAAAAGAAAACCCAAGTTATATACCTGGGGTGTGATGAAAAACAAGTTTCTTGGCCCAGTCCTCCCTACTTCTGACTTATGTCCCTAAGGCAACCTCTTTTAATCATTTATGTTTTGTTTACTGAAGTCCTTAGTCTCTGAAACTCTGAATAAAATGTTTATGGATCTGTTTTTTGATTTACTGACTTTAGTCTATTGACTTCATAGTATGAAAAACAAGAATTTAGTTGGGACCCCTGGGTGGCTCAGTCAGTTAAGCAGCTGCCTTTGGCCCGGGTCATGATCCCAGGGTCCTGGGATCGAGTCCCACATTGGGCTCCTTGCTCAGCAGGGAGCCTGCTTCTCCCTCTCCCTCCCTCTGCTTGTGCTCTCTCTGTCAGATAAATAAAAATCTTTAAAAAGAAAAACAAGAATTTAGTTCACATAAACTCCCTCCTTTGTCTCTTCCTCTCTGTTCTATCTTTCTATCTATCTATCTTTCTATCTATCATCATCATCTAACTCTGTGTTCTATTATTTACATTTGAACATTTTTAAACAATGTACTTATACTTCTATTTCTTGTTTTCTCAACGCTATTCAATATCTCGACAATCTGTTCAAAAACTAGGCTATTAACTCCTCCACTTTTTATTTCATTGTCCCCCCCAACTTAAGTATTCCATTGACTACACATGTATTTTTATATTATCAAGATCATTAACACTGACATTCTGTCTTTAATCCTAAGTTTCCATGCTTTGTTTACCAGTTATTTTTAAAATAAAAAATATGATGGATCATTAAATTCTACACCTGAAACCAATTTTACCATATATGTTAACTAACTAGAATTTAAATAAAAAATGAAATTAAAAATTTTTTTTACTGTGTAATCAATAGTGTGCTATAATTACATTGCCTTTATTGTTTCTCTTGCCTTTTTTTTTCTTGGAGTTGATAATTGCCTTTCTTTTCTTTCTTTTTTTTTTTTTTTTTGATAATTGCCTTTCTATTTTCCTCACATTATCTTATCTTGCCCTCCTCCTAGGTTATTCCAGTGTCACAAGAATAATATAAAATCTATGGAATTTCTAGATTGTAAGCTCCACCAGGCAGGCATTTTTGTGTTTTGTTCACCGCTGTGTGTCTTCATCTGCTATATTGAACCTGAAGTCAGAATGATTTTTATCTAACCCCCAAGACTTTAAAAACTCAGTTGTACCAAAATAACTTATTTTTTTAATCTTGATTTTTTAAAAAGTTTGTTTATTTGTTTGTTTAAGCAATCTCTACATCCAACATGAGGCTCAAACTCATGACCCCGAGATCAAGAGTCGCATGCTCTTCTGACTGAGCCAGCCAGGCCCCCAGTAAATTTATTATTTTTTAAATTTTATTCACTTGGGGCGCCTGGGTGGCTCAGTTGGTTAAGCAACTGCCTTCAGCTCAGGTCGTGATCCCAGAGTCCCGGGATCGAGTCCCACAGTGGACTCCTTGCTCAGCAGGGAGTCTGCTTCTCCCTCTGACCCTACCCCCTCTTGGGCTCTCCCTCTCTCACCCTCTCTCTCTCTCAAATAAATAAATAAAATCTTTAAAAAATAAAAACTAAAAAAATAAAATAAAAATTTTATTCACTTATTTTATTTTATCATTTTTTTAAGTAGGCTCCACACCCAACCTGGGGCTCAAACTCACAACCCTGAGATCAAGGGTCGCATGTTCTATCAACTGAGCCAGCCAGGCTCCCCTTCAAAACAACTTATTAAGTGTCGAGTACCATAAACATAAAATTATTTTCATTATTTCTATTTAATTCTATTACTTTTATTCAAATGTAGTAATCCTCTCCATCACCTCCCAGACTAATGATTATTTAACATCTGTATGCAGTAATGAGAAGCTCACTTTCTGTATTTGGGCATCTCTGATTCTGAGAACATCTTTCCTCTTTTAAGTTTAAAATTGCCTCTCTGTAATTTCTTGCCAGTGGGCCTAGCTCTTCTTTCCAGGGTCTCAGAGTGTCAGGCAGCTTGCTGCGTCCTGGGTCAGTCGTTTAGAAATAGGATAGCTGCATCATGACCTTCTTCAGGCTTAGCTTTTGTAAAGCGAACTGTAGCACCTCTCTTCCTCCAGCGACCCTGCAGGTTCCTATCCCTCACCATCTGACCATGCTGCCCAAAGGGCAGTGCCTACAACTGCCCACAGACTCGGGGCCCATTTCAACACTCACAGTAAATAGTAGGTGTGCAAATGGGTATTATTTTGTTAAATTTTCTTAAACTCTAAAGCCCGGGAACAGCGTGAGGACCAAATATAGAAAACAGTGGCAACACAATCTCTCTTTGCTTTAAAATGTCAGGTCTTAATATGACACAAAATACATACTGAAAGCTCAATACTGACCCTGCCTTAGTATTGCAACCACAACACAGCCCCGAGCATGGAGTTGTGTTCAAAGCAGGTGCTCATATGGGTTTGTGCCTGAACCCCAGACCAAAAATACAAGCGGGTTTGTGGTTTTTCACTTGTTTATGCAAAATAGAAAAATTGAGGACAACATAGGAAATATTTTGTAAAGTTAAATTTATTAATTTAGAGGACTTTTCTTTATTGGGACCCTCTATTCCTCTTCCTTGTTTTGATATTAAAATAAGAATATAGATCTTAAAATTTGTATTTGATTATTTTATAAAAGGTTGGGTGATTCCCATTTAAAAGCTCCAGGAACATTTTGGGAAAACTGAAGTGCAGATCAGATCATATTTTTTAAACTAATTAATTAATTATCTTTGTGAGAGAGAGAAAGGGCACTTGTGCATGAGCGGGAAGGCAGGGAAGAGCAGAGGGAGAGAGAATCTTAAGCAGACTCCCTGCTCAGCTCAGAGGCGACACGAGACTCGATCTCAGGACCCTGAGATCATGACCTGAACCGAAATCAAGAGTCTGATGCTTAACCCACTGAACCATCCAGGCACCTCAAGATCAGATAATATTTTAATGGGTTTCTTGGAAGTATTAAAAGTTGGGAACTTCATGTTGTCTTCTAAACTGGGAGTGTGGGTGAGTTTGCTTATAGGCCCGTGGAATCCGAAATCCAGGAACCACTGGGCTAAATAAATGAGTGGAGAATGGAAATCCAGACGGTCTCCAACTTCTGCTGCAACGTGAGCTGGGGGCCTGCATTAGGCAGCCTTCATTGAGGAGATGGTCAGCTGGGAAGGGCCCTGGGTCAGCTTGCTGGCTCTTGGGCTGTGGAACGGGCTGGATGTGTGTGGGCCTGGAATGAGCCTTGTTGTCTTTTCCTCTCTTGGAGCTGTCCTCCAGGAGGTCCTGTGCCTGTACTTCTCCTCAAGAAGGAAGGGAGGAAAGAGCTTTGTTATACTAAGATGGGTAGAGCTGAGCATCCAGTAAGTGACAAAAGAGGAGATATAAAGAGGAGTGATTTGAGGCCAGAAGCCCAAGAAGCCCCAGGCTGGGTGGGCTGAGGAGATCTGGGAAGCCTTCCTGGGGGAGGAGGAGTCTGTTTAAGCCAGTGTGTAGGCCAGAGTTGGGGGAGGCATAGAAGTGGCAAAGGTGCATGATGTCTGCAGGGACCATGGAGGGAAGAGTCCGGTCAGGCCTGATGGTAGTTAGGGTGACCTTTCTATATGTAAGGAGGTGTTAAACAGGGGAAAAGGGGTTCCCTGTTGATTAATTTGGGGAATGCTACATTTAACAAGTCAGGCAGCCTTCCTTACCACAGGGCTTTTAACATGGTGGTATGACCTGAGAATCTTTAGGAAGCAAGTATTCCGTGTTCCCCCAGTGATGGACCCTTTACTCAGAAAATGCTCCGGAAAGTAGGCAGAAAAACGTGAAGGAGCTTGCCTGGCTAAGATCATGGCAAGCGTGATGGACGTTCTCAGGCTCTCAGGCTTCCCGGTATAGGAATGTGGGCTGAGTACTAACCATGCAGATTCCCGGGCCCATCTGCCGATAAGAGCTCTGGAGCAGGGCCCAGGAATTCACGCGCCTAACAAGCCGGTGCCCATGCAAGGGTTCGAGCGACCACACTTTGAGAACCGGCAGTACAGATGGGACAGTATCAGTGATCCAAAGGCCTGGAAACTACAGTTCAGACAGCAGTCACGGATCCAAGCCTCTGCTGGGGTAAGGGGCTGACAGCTGAGAGCCTCTGATCAGCTCCTCCTCCCCCTGCTGTAAGGGATGGGGGTGGGGAGAGCTGAGCTGCCTGTGCAATGGAGGAGGGCCCAGCAAAGCCACTTGTCTTCCCCCTGGTGTCGGAGATCAGGTACTGCAGGTCAGGGCTCGCAGACTTAGAGAGCAGGCCGGCCAGCCGCTGCCCCAGGAAAAGTAAGGGGACAAGGCTCAGCTCAAACCTTGCTTCTTCCAGGAAGCTTCTCCTAACTTCCTCCCCCTCTCTATGCTCCTGCAGTGCTCATTTCTGAAACATACCACCTCACTTTGCTACACCTCCTCCTGATGTCTCTAAAACAGTTATTTTTGAGCTTATGCAAACACTGATAGCATTATCTCATTAAGTGGTCAGCCTTAGGGATGCTATCGACAGCTGAAGGTCTATGGATATTAATTAGAGTTACAAAGATAGCAACCAAGGAGCAAATGCCAGGGATATAGCTGAAGGGAGAAGGGGGAGGGGAGACAGAGAAATCTCCCCTCCAATATGACCCAACTTCAATAAAGTAGATCAATCAAGAGACAGCAGAAAGGCTACCCACTGTCAGGCTCATCTATATGACACTGTGGAAAAGGCAAAGTCATGGAGACATAAATTAGCTCAGTGGTTATCAGGGAAGATTTGGGGATGAGCTGAAGACAGTAATTGCTTTGCAATCAGGCTTGGAGGCGGGAAGAGGGGGAACCACACGGCAGAGCAGGGGTGGGTTAGAGAAGGTCCCAGAGCACACCCTACCTCCGGAGACCACGTGGCAGTAGTGGGGAAAGATCAGCCTGCTCAGCCAGCACACAGAACCCTCCCCACCCTCCCCACCCTGCCTTGGCCACTGACTAATGTCTTAAGGACGTGAGAGGCCCAGAAAATACGCTGCCAAAGATTCCATGAACGGCGGGTCACAGGATCTGGGGTAGAAAACGAGATCAACATTAAGAGCGACTGACTTGATTAGAGCTTCCCATGTACCGGGTATGGTGTGCTATGGGCTTTATAGGCATTATCTCATTTAATCCTCACAACAATCTTATGGAGCTATTACTACCCCCATGTAACAGAGGAGGGGACTGGAACCCAGAGATGTTAGGTAATCTGCACAAAGTAACACAGCTGGTAAGAGAGGATGGGATCTGAACACAGGCACCTCCAGCTTCAGAGCTCTTGGCCTTAAACAGCACTGCTCTCTATTGCCACACGGGCCATCTCCCACCGTCCCGGTGACAGTGGAGTCTCTTCCCCCACCTTCCTGCAATGCATCCACCCTGCCTTGGTTTGCACACCTCTGTTGGTGGGAACTCACTATTTTCCCAGGAAGGTCGTGCTTAAATGAACTTAAAGTTGACTTCTGAATACAGGCACCCACGCTCAGTTAGCCCTCTGGGCCCTGAGTTAGCCGTCAGTGCTGCCCAGCAAACATTGCCACCTGCTCTTGGGCACTGGGGAGGATTGTACTTCCTGGCCTCCGGGAATTAGGTGTCCCACGTGCCTTCCTCTGGCCAAGGAAATGGGGACAGACCCTTCATAGGCCAGTGTGCAATTCACCTCCTTCCTATACTGCAGTGTTTGGGGGGCTCACATCTGGAGGAAACCCCACTCGGCTTGGATCCCTGAGCAGCTAGGACGAGCAGAGCCCCCACCTGATCTGTGCTGTGCTGTGAGCAAGAAGTAAGCCTTGGCTGGGTAAGCCACTGAGATTTGGGGATTGTACATTACCGCTGCAACACTTAGCCTAGGCTGGCTGCATGGGCCACAGAGCAAGTCAGTCTGCTCAGGGCCAGCAACAATCCAACCTCCCCCAAATCTTCTCTAAGCTACATAACCCCAGTTTTTCCAGCCAAGCCTCCCATGACTTGGTTAGCTGACTTCTTCCCTGCTCTTCTCTTCTGGATACACTGCAATGTGACAACTGGACACAACACTTGGCAAAGCCAGTTGCCTCTTCCCTCCTCCTCAGTGCCCTACCCTAGGGATGCAGCCCATGTTTCACTAGGCCTTCACCAGGAAGGCAAGGCCAGCTCCACTGCCGGATTCCATTCTGACCTGCCTGGCCCTAATGCTTTGGGGCCTGGATAAAGAGAGGGCTCAGGATTTAGAGTTAAACTGACCTGGATTTTTAATCTTGGCTCTGCTACTAACTTAACTGGGTCACTGTGGGCAAGTTACTTAACCCCTCTGAGCCTTTTTCTCAAATGAAGAACGATATAATAAGACCAACCTTGTCAGTATCAGGTAAAGTACCCAGCCCCTCCCTGGGGTCCAGTGGCTCCGTGCAGATGCTATTTCCCTTCCTTCCCCCACTCCATCTCCTTTAGACTCCCAAGATGGGGAAAAGGGAAGGCATTTCTGGAATGAGGCTCCGGGTAACTCCTGTACCATGGCTGTGCCCTAAGCCAAGTCTCAGGCCAGTCGTGGGGAGGGGCCCTCCTGCCCTCCTTTGCAGGTCGCAACTGTCTGCCCCCCACCCCCATTCCAGGGGGCTGCCCCATGGGGCTGGGGAAGAGGGAAGTGGACTCCAGGCTGCAGATGTTCAGTGTTCAGAGACACGCTGCTGAGCTAATCCCAGGGCTGTTGGCAAGGCTGGGCCAGAGCCTCAGAAGTAGGCTTCCAAGAGGCCCTCTCCTGCCTGCCGGCTGCCTGTGGCTCAGCTCGAATTTCCGAGGCCCCCAGCTCAGGAACAGCTGTGGGGCTGCCCCTCCCCCCATCTCTCTCTTCCCTTCCCCCCACATGAGTCAAAAGGACAGTGTTGCTGCGCTAGCTGGGGGTCTGGACGGGACCCAGACGTCTCCCAGCCAGTTCTCTGAAGCCTCAAGGAGCTCAGGGCCATGGGGTTTCTTGGGCTTTTCAACTTGGAGACACGTTTCCTGCTGCTCTTCTCTTCGCAGAAAACCCCAGGTCCGGCTTTGCTGCTCGCATTTTTGCCCTCCCCTCTGCTCCCTGGATGGCGGCGCTTCTCAGGATACCCTCTATCCAGTGCGGTGGGGCGGAACTGGACCTGGGGTGGGGTTCAGCAGCAACCCCACCTACAAGCCTCCCCAGCCTCCGCCTCCCCCCAGGTCTCCACCCGCCTCTTCTAACTGCCTCCGTTCCCATGTCGCCAGCATCACCCCCCGCCCCTGGGTAGAGGGGTGTGCGTGTGCGTGCACGTGCCCGTGGGTGTGTGCTCACTACCATTTTCTGAATGCTTGTTACAGGAAAAGCTTGTGTTATTTTATCCTCAACTCTCTTGCTTCTTCTCTTTGACAAACACGGAAATAGACAAAAAGAGAGGGTGAGAATCTTGACTTGTTCACAGAAATAGGAAATGACAAAGCCAGGATGTGACCCCAGTTTTGATGCTCTGATGACTTCTGCACCCATGCCCTTTCTCCAACCAACCATGGAGCCTGGGAAGGACCAGTCATCTGCCTGGGAGCATGTGGGGCAGCTATGTGATTTACCCCCACTCAGATACAGAGCCCCACCTGAGCCACGGACGTATGTGCTCCTTTAGCTGAACACGTTTCAAGAGTGACACTGAGGAGAGCCTGATTTAGCTGGGGGAGCGGGGGGAGATCCCCACCATCCCAGGGTGCTGGGATGAAGTGCGTTGATGGGAAGGCAGAATCTGTCGCCCTCGGCTGGGTCCCCAGGCTCTGTCACAGGACTGTTCCTTTTCGGGTTGGGAGTCTTCCAAGTGAACATAAGGGTACTTTTCATGAATGAATTAAAATACAAGCCAGCGTCCACCGAAGAAACCAGGTTTGAGCCAAGCAGGGAGAATACCTGTCCTCCTGGGTTTGTTGAAGGATCACATGGAAGGGTCCACCAGGTGTCTCCTAAGATGTTCCCAAGGGTAATTTTGACACTATACAGTCTCTGCCTATAATTACAAACTAAGCCCAAGCATGAACACTTGTCCCTTACTCATGGGGAACTTGCTTCTAATGGTGAGATTCCAGGACTGGAGAGAAGTCTGGGGAGAGCCTGGAGACCTGGGGGCTTCCAGGGACCTTGGTCTCACTTCGAGGCCCCTGGAGGTCCGTGTTGCTCCTCCCCATCTAGATTTTCAGTGTGGGGCAATGCAGGAGTGTTGGACAGAGAATGGGATCTGGGCTCCAAAGTGGCTCTTCAAGGGGACCCAGGGCAGGTCACTTATGCTCCATGTGGCCCCCACTTTTCCCATCCGTCAGATGAGGCTGTTGGACAAGTAATCCTGCTGAGACTCTGGGGGCCCTTGGGGACTCCATCTGGAATGGGGAGGGCCCCAAACCCTGGCCCGGGGGCAGCACCAACTCTAAGACTTGCTGTATCTTGCCTGAGGTCCCTGGAAGCCTCTGCCCACTACTGGTGGTTGCCTCTGGTTCAGGGCTGGCTTCTGGATCTGCTTCCAGAAGACAGTATCATCACCTCATTTTCCAGGTGAGAAAGACACCTCTGTTGCCTGTGGGGCCTTCCCCAGCCCATCCCCTTTCCAATACCTCCATCCTCCTTCTGTCTCTCTGTTGTGAAGCTCCCATGTCCTGGCACTGTCCTACCCAGGCCTGCCCTTCTGCAGAGCCTCAGGCTCAGGTCCTCGCAGGACTCCCCCATAACCAACTAGGTGCCCCCATTCCCTGAAGGATTGCCCCCTACCCTTTTCTTCTGTTTCAAAAGTCTACATTTTGGCTTGCAATAGTCACAGGCCCAATTTCCTTTCAACACCAGCTGGGTGACCTTGGACAGGTCACCTCAACTCTCCAAGCCTTAGCTTTGACGTTTTGAAAGAGGGGCTACAATAATAACAGTAATTCCAGCAGTCACCATGTGTTGGGTGCTTATAATGAGCCAGACTAGAACTCAAGTCCTTACATACAACTCAACACCAAAAAACCCCCAAATAATCTGATAAAAAAATGAGCAGAGGACCTGCATAGACGTTTCTCCAAAGAAGACATCCAGATGGCCAACAGACACATGAAAGGATGCTCAACATCACTCATCATCAGGGAAATGCAAATCAAAACCACCATGAGATGTCACCTCACACCTGTCAGAATGGCTAGAACCAAAACGACAAGCAATAACAAGTGTTGGTGAGCATGTGGAGAAAAAGGAACCCTCCTACACTGTTGGTGGGAATGCAAACTGGTGCAGCCACTCTGGAAAACAGTTTGGAGGTTCCTCCAAAAATCAGAAATAAAAAAATTAAAAATAGAAATACTATATGACCCACTACTGGGTATTGACCCAACAAATAAAAAAATACTCTAAAAAGATAGATGCTCCCCTATATTTTTTGCAATATTATTTACAAGAGCCAAGATATGAAAGCAACCCAAGTATCCATCCATAAGAGAATGGATAAAGAAGATGTGGTATATATATGCAATGGAATATTACTCAGCCATAAACAAAAATGAAATCCTGCCACTTGCAACAACATGGATGGATCTAGAAGGTATTGGACTAAGTGAAGAAAGTCAGAGAGCGCCCAGCATTGGAAGCCAAAAGTCCTGTTGTCATCACTCAACCCTTGGGGTGAGCAGAGCCCCAACCAGAGTCGTCCCCAAAAAGTGCCATGGAGACGGTGAGTGCAAACGAGCCTGTCAGGCACCATCCTGCCCAGACAGCATTATGACAGCCCCCGAGGCTTGCTGGAACAGCTGCTGGGCAGTGGGTCCCGAAGAGCCTGGTTTGCTTTGGCTTTTATTTGGATCCCGTGGCCCATGGCTGAGGGAGAAGAGGATGGGAAGAGAAGGGAAGGTGGGAAGGAGGGAAAGGAGGAGAGAATGAGCTCCCTCAGAAGCCTCTGAAGCTCCTGGCCGGTGAGTGGAGTACCTGGTGTACAAAGCCTCCTTGTGCCTGAGTCTCACCGGAGCCCTCCTGAACGCTATCAACGGGACAGGGCTTGGGCTGTCCAGGTGGGGAAACTGAGTCTCAGAAAGCAGCAGTGGCTTGCCCAATCAGTAGCCAAACCAGGGATCAAACCTGGATCTTCTGATTCCCAGCATGGGTTTGCTCTGCCTTCTAGACATCAGTGCGGGGCCTGGGTGCGGGCTTGCAGGGACTGTCCTGCCCTTCCCGTGGGCCCATTCCACAGCCGGGCAAGGAAGTCAGCAGGTCAGTCTCCTTACATCCAGTGGGGAGGGGACGGAAGAGCCAGTGCTGGAGCTGGGGCCCTGGTTCCAGCTGCCCCCCACGGCTCCCAAGGCAGAAGCCTCTTCTGCCCTTGCACCTTCCCTCTCCCTCTGCAAAATGGAAAACTTTGGTTCCCTGGCAGGTGGTTGCAGGGCCAGATGGGACCATACCTGAGAAAAGGGGTTGCAGGCTGTAAAGCCCTAACCTGAGGGAAGACGAGCTCGTGGACTCCTCTGGCGCATCGCGGCCCCTGGGGAAGGTGAGGGTCAGGCTGTCCTGTCCTGCTAGAGGAGGGATTGGACCCAAGTGTGTATTTACCTCACCCCGCTCTGGGGTCAGCTTCAGGCTCTGCTGGCCAGGAACACAGCTGAACCCAAGCCTGGCCCTCAGCCCTGGGAAAGAACTACACACAATGACAATGTGCTTTCATCTGCCCACCTCCCCAGACATGGGCTAAATTAAGTGCATCCCAGGCAGCAGATCCGTCCCTATAAACTGTACACACTCTTCCTCCCGCCCCCTCCTACCCACAGCTAGAGTTGACAGGCACCCCAACCACAGCCCCAGGGGCTGCCCTCTGGCCCTTGGCCGACCCTGGGCAGTGGGTGAGTAGGGGGACAGCATGGGGAGGGGAGCTGCCTCCATATACCCTCACCACAGGCTGAAGCCCAGTCGGGGCAAAGTAGCTGCCCCCCGCACCTCCCGTCTTCCCCTCTTGCTTCCACACATACTTTCCCAGCCCCTTCTAAATGCTGCACCCTCTCGTCTAGGCTTGTGAGAGATAAAAATGGATCCCTGCCCTCACAGAACTTACATTCCCACCAGGGGCACAAAGAGGGGACCTCCTGGTAAATTGAGCAGTGTTACAAGGCGGCGAGTGCTACTCTGAAAACAGAGAAGGAAGAGAGCCCCGTGAAGGGGTCAGGCATGCCAGTGAGGTAGAGGGGACGAGGAAGCATGGCAGTGTGAAAGAGGGAGGTCTGGACAGGCTTCCCAGGGAGGATGGCGGCCCAGGCCACCGGACCTCCCCCCGCCAAAGGATTTAAGGTTTTTGATTGCTGGCATCTGGCATTAGTTTTGCCTTTTTTCAGGGGTGGGAGGACCCAGAGTGGTTGACAGGGCTATTCTGGGTCAGGCTCGGGGACAGCTTCTCTGTGTCCTGGGCAGGGGGGAGGCTCTTCTGGGGATGGAAGTCCCCCCTGGAGCTCAGAACAGCTTGTGTGCCTTGGGGAGACCTGTGGTGGGGATCGGGCCAGAGTGAAATCCCCATCTGCGCCGAGCATTTGGGCCTTATTTACACTGGGCCTTATTTAAAACAAAAGAAACCCCAGTCGAAACACACTGCAACAGGCCTTGGCAGGGCATGCTGACCTAGCTAGGCCGGGGTGCTGCAGCACCTGAGGTCCGTGAGCCATGACGTGTGTGCCACTAGAGCCCGGGGTGTTTGTGCCAGACCTGCATACACACACACACACACACACACACACACACCCCACACACCACACACACTCATACATACTGCTCATCACACATCCATCTACATGATGAGAACATACCCACCACACACACCCCCCCCACTACAGCACCAGACTCAGAAGGACCCACCACACACACTCACACAGACGGATCCTCACATGGCAGAGACCCACAACACATATACACACCCCATATGCACATACATGAGATATGACAGACCCGGCTCACATGGGCATGCATACACATACACACACGTCCAGACACACATTGTATATCCACCCACTACCACATACACACACGCCACACGCCACCACACTTTGTCGCACATAAGGAGCAGGCCTACCTAAAGCATCCTCTGTCACTTACATAGTTGAGTGAGTTCTGACTTTCTGACCTGGTCCACCTGACAACCACTTTATGATTGATTGATTGATTGATTGATTAGAGAAAGAGGGAGAGCAAGTGAGGGGAGGGGCAGAGAGGAAAATCTCAAGCAGACTGAGCGGGGAGCCCGTCAATGCAACTTGGGGCCCAATCTCAAGACCCTGAGATCATGACCTAAGCAGAAACCAAGAGTCAGGCGCTTCACCGACTGAGCCACCCAGGCGCCCCCTTTCTGACAACCACTTTTATCTCTGTTCCAAGGCAGCTCGGACTGGAGTGAGAAGGTCAGAATTTTCTATGTGTCGCTTCATAAAATGCCCACTAAGGAAGGGCATTTTTCTTTCATCACGTGGAGCTCTCTGGGACAAGGAGAAGATCCTCTGGCATAAATATCAGAAACCAGGTTTTACTCCTAGCCTCCTGGCTACCGGTTCATGTATGTCACTGGGTAAAGATACTTTACCCCTCTAAACCTTCTTTTCTTCATCTGCAAAATGGGAATGAAAACTGCATTTTCCAAACTTCTCAGCTGGAGTGAAACTCCATGCAAAATGGCTTTGCAACTTGAAGCAATGCCAACACAAAACAGGAATTTGGACGAATTGTATAGGCTTTGTTGCCTAACCAGGCAGGAAGCTCGGGTGGGTGGGAGGACAGCATGTCTTCTTGTCCCTGGTCTCCCCTGTGGCTTCCAGGAGGAGGCTTAATGGAGTCACGTGGAAATCGAGATGGGATCTCTTCTCATCCCAGGACCCCGCAGGAAGTGCTTCTTGCCAGAAACCATTCTCCCATGGGCTGTCCAGGGCCGAGAAGTTGGGGATAGGGAGAACAGCAGGGCAGGCAGAGAGCCTAGCTGGGGAGGAGAGACAGAGAGCTGCAGCATCACCAGGCCTAGCCTGCCTACCCTGCTCAGGGCTGACACCAGCCCACTCTGCAGAAAACACTGGAAGGATGCCTGTGCTGCAAGAGAGCTTCTCTGTGCGAGGTTATAGTTGCTCTGAGCAGTTGCAGGGCTGGGGGTCCTAGGCAAGAAGGTGAATAGGTCCCTGGGGCACACTGTAAAAACACGCAGTCAGCTCTTAAAGCTTCCTGGAAAATGGGGACTCTGTCCTTCTCAAAATCCCCAAAAGGTTGTAATGGTTTGTGTGGGGGCCCCAGGTTGGCAGCTCTGAGTCACTGCTACTTTGACAATCCTAATGGCACTGTCTGGAGCTGGGGCAGCAATCCTGTGGCTCTGGGGACCAGGTTCACTCATTCTAGTTTTTCTGCCCTCATCTTCTGAGGTGTCTGCATTCCAGCCCAGGAGATTGTGGGGTAGCCTGTAGTCTCTGCCCCAAAGGGCAGGGAAAGAAGACCTTCTTCTGGTCATCCTCTGTTTGTCACCCTTCCCCCCACTTCTTTCTTCCCCTTTCTGCTTTGCACTTGGGGAGGCTCACCCCTGTAGACCAAGTCCTCCTGGCTCCTCTGCCTCTGGTTAATGATCAGGTTGACCAAAGGGAGGCGCAGGGGACTTCTAGAGGGCAGGGAACGAGGCCCATGGTTATTCCTCCCTGGCTCCCCTCCCTCCTTATCAGCATGTCTCCATCACCAGGTGTGACTTCCATGATGACAGTTCCCTCAGGAGACCCCTCTTCCATGGCCCTGGCTCTCAAGGGGTCCAGAACACAGTTTCCTCTTCTAATCCCAGCAGCCTGGGATGGTACAGCCTTCCCACTGTGGCCAGTCTCTGGAGCCTCTCCATTTCCTGCCTGTTCCCCTCACCTGCCCATATATCTGTCAGTAATCTATTATAGTATCATCATGGGGGTCACCTGAGGCAACTCTGTTTCCTGTGGAGACCCTAACCCATATGGTCCTTACGCAAGAGTGATGTATAAACATCTGGCCCAGATGGAATATTCTTGACTCTTGGTGTCTAAGCTCTGGATCATCATCAACAACCCTTCTCCCTCTTCTCTCCTTGCAGATTCTGCTTCTCCTACTGTATTTCCTTCTAGATGTGCCGTGTGTCTCCCCCACCAAACACTGGTCTGAATATCTTCCATTAAGTAAAAAATGACTATTGGGGCACCTGGGTGGCGCAGTCAGTTGGGCGTCTGACTCTTGGTTTTGGCTCAGGTCGTGAGATCCAGCCCTGCATTGGGCTCTGCACTCAGCAAGGAATCTGCTCGAGATTCTCTCTCCCTCTCCCTTTGCCCCTCCCATTCATGCATCTCTCTCTCTCAACTAAATAAATACATCTTTTTAAAAAAATGACTATCTCAGTGCCTGAATGAATTGGCTGAGAACCCGAGGGGATGAGACTGCCTCTCTCAGGTTCAGTCAAAAACTTGGGGAAGCCAGAGTCAGTTGTCAACATCCCTCTTTATGCAGGAATCATGTGAGCTAGCAGATAGCCAGCCAAGTTCTGCTTGTGTACTTCCAGAGATGGGGAACTCGGTACTTCTTGAAGCAATCCATCCTATTTACAAGTGGCTTGCTCTAATAAGAAGCTAGAATCAAAATCTGTCTCCCTCTAATTTCTGCCCACAGGACACCGTTGTGACCTTCACACAAGTCCGCTCCTTCTTCCACACAGTAGCCCTTCAAAGACTTCAGTAGCTGTGTCCTCCTGAATCTTCTTTTTTCCAGGCACTTTGTGTCTAAGACATCCTCCATGTGGACTTTGATGTTGTGTACCAGCACAATTCACAAGGTTTTTGTTCATTAAGTCCCACACCTGACCAGTGAAGGCTACCCCTTCCCCTGTTACTCCTAGGTGGGGTAAAACATACTCCATGGCCAGCGAAACATAGCAAAACATAGCAGGTTTCCCGCCTTTGAAGGCCAGCTCTGATCGTTTCTGTCACCAGTTCCTGTCCTCAATGTCACCCAAATTCCAAGACACTCCCGTAATCGTGGACACACAGTAGGTGCTCAAGAAATACTGGTTCCCTTTCACCTTGCACGATCATCTCAATACCTTCATGTTATCATTAATCCAATAAAGAAATAACATGTTTCCAGCACATACTACTTCTGGAAGACACAAAGGCATTTAAAATATATTAAGGCTTCACCAAGGGGCGCCTGGGTGGCTCAGTCATTAAGTGTCTGCCTTCGGCTCAGGTCATGATCCCGGGGTCCTGGGATAGAGCCCCATGTCGGGCTCCCTGCTTCGCCCTCCCCCACTCCCCCTACTTGTGTTCCTTCTCTCTCTGTGTCTCTCTCTGTCAAATAAATAAATAAAATCTTTTTTAAAAAAAGTCTTCACCAAAAGGAAACAATTACAAAGACATGTTCCCTACCGACAAGAAGCTTAAAATAAAATATAAATAAGCAAGTGAACAATGATAAAACACTGTAATAAGTGTTATGTGGTCCCTCCTTCCAAATTTTTGAAAATTATTCTACATAGTTTCCTGGAATATTTTAGAGTGAGGTAGTATTTCAGTCCTCTTAGAGGTAACCAAACACAGAACGTGCATTTGTATTTTTAAAAAGTTACCATTAGATTCTGGATATATTATAATATATCTTGGAGTACACCATAATGATCTTTTCTAATTTGTACATTAAAAAATTTCCTTGGAGTAAATAATTTATTCTTTATTGATTTACTCTGTTTTATAGGTACTTAGAAGTTTTCATCCCCAAAGCCCATGGAACAACACTTTTAAAGTGTTGAAAGTAAACAAATCTGCCAACATAAAATTATACCCATTGAAATATACTTCAAAACTCAAAGTGTGAGGTTGTGGGAAAATGATAATGACATCATTTTTATTAATTTCTCCAAAGATTTATTTATTTTAGAAAGAGACAGAGCATGTGTACATGCAGCGGAGGGGAGGGGTGGTGCAGAGGGAGAGAGAATCTCAAGTTGACTCCTGGCTGAGCGCAGAGCCCAGTGCAGGCCTCGATCCCAGGACCTTGAGATCATGACCTGAGCCAAAATCAAGAGCTAGCCGCTTAACTGACTGAGCCACCCAGGCACCCCATGACATCATTTTTAAATCTCCCCTAATCATCACATGTAAACAGAGCAACTAGACAGCAAAACCAAAAACTCATGGACAACACAGCAGAAATAAATGATAAAATTATAGCAAAAACAAAACAAAAATTCTGATAAGACTGATCAAGGAAAGAGATAAAAATGACCAATGTTGGGAATAAAAGGAAGATACCATTTAAACCCTGCAGATATTAAAAACATAATAAAAGGGGGCCTCTGGGTGGGCACAATCGCTTAAGTGTTGGACTCTTGGTTTGGGCTCAGGTCGTGATCTCAGGGTCCTGAGATAGAGTCCACTTGGGCTCCGCTCTCTGCATGGGATCTGCTAAAGTTTCTCTCCCTCTGCCTCCTCCCATGCTCGCTTGCTTGCTCTCTCTCTCGCTCTCAAATAAATATAATAGATATTAAAAAAAATAAAAAGATACTAACGGAGTGTTATAAACGACTTTGTCAATAAACTTGACAATATAGATGAAATGCACTTCTTTGAAGGATACAAATTACCGAATCCAAATTGTCCTATATCTAGTGAAGAAATCAGACCAAAGAGAATCTACAACTGAGCTATTCGAATGGATAAGAATATTTAGCAAGGTCATGGAATACACAATCAAAATATAAAAACAGCTTGCATTTCTATTTACCAGCAGCAAACAGAAAAGATACATTTTTTAAAAGATGCCATTCATAGTTGAAATAAAAGATACAAGGTGCCTAAAAACAAATTTTGCAAAAGATGTACGAGTGGAAAAAAAGTGTAAATCTTTAGGAAAAAATATTAAAGAAGACAAGTTAAAGAAGATACAGACCACAGTCATAGATTGTAATATTCAGTACCTTAAAGATGCTAATCCCCCCACAGCTGACTTATAAATATAATATTATAATTCATATAAAAATCCCAACAGGTTGTCCTATGAAATTTGATGAACTATCTTAAATCTTATTTGGAAGAGCCCAAAGCCAAGACACTCTTGAAGAACAAGATGGGTACATTACTTTACCAGACATCTAGAATTACTAGAAAGCCATAGCAATTAACACAGTGTGGGTTTGTTACAAAGACGGACCAATTAACAATGACATGAAATAGAGAGGCCAGACACAGACCTTCCTTTGTTCAAAAACCGCATTCATGACCAGACTGCAGTTGCAGATCTATGAGGAAATGATGGACTAGTCAATCATTAGTATCAGGACAAATTCTTATCCATATGGGGAGAAAGTGGAGTCAGTTCTCTCCTTCACACTGAGGGGGGAGAATCAATTTTTAAGAGTTGTAATAAATGTGAAAAGGCAAAACTGGAATAATTCTAGAACAGAGTGTCTTCATGACCTCAGTGTATACAGAGAACGTTTTCTTAAACTCAGAAAGTAAAATAAATACAGGAAAATGTTGATAAGGACAACTACTATATTTGTTTTCTATTGCTGCGTAACAAATTCAGCACCCATTTGTTGGCTCACAGATGAGCAGCCCAGAAGCCCACCCACAGCATGGCTGGGTCCCCAGCTCAGGGTCCTACGGTCCAAAATCAAGGTGTTGGCTGGGCGGTGATCTCATCTAGAACCCTGGGTCCTCTTCCAAGCTCTTGGGATTGTGGCAGATTTAGCTCCTTGAGGTTGTAGGCCTGAGGTCCCCGGGTCCTCGCTGGCTGTCAGTCAGGATCTGTTCTCAGTTCCTAGAGACCACCTGCATCACCACGGAGCCCCCCTCCATCTTCAAAGCCAGCAATGGTACGCCAAATCTTTCATGCTTTGAATCTCTGACCTTTTCTGTTTCTGATCTCTAGACTCAGGTTTAAAAGGACCATGTGACTTGGTCAGGCCTACCTGGGTAATCTCCCACTTGATTAACTCATACTCAACTGATTAGTTACCACAATCACATCTGCAAAATTCCTTTTGCCACAGATGACACAATCACCAATGATACCTGTCATATTTGCAGGTTTTGTCCATACTCTGGTGGAGGGACATTATACCAGGATGAGGGTCATGGCGGTCATCTTAGAATTCTGCCTACTACAACTACATTATCATTAACTACTTCTAGTCTTCAAAAGACATTTATAAGAAGGTAGAAAGGCAAGCTACAGAACGGACAAAAATTTACCAATATACATAGATGATAAAAGAGTTGTATCTCAAATATATTTTAAAACTCCTACAGATTAATGAGGAAAAAAAGACAAAACAAGAGAAAACCAAAGAAATAAACAGGCATTTGACAGAAGGAATGCAAAATAACAAATGTATGAAAACATGCTCATTATTAATTGGGGAAAAGTAAATGAAAACCCAGTAAAACACCATTTCACCCTCACCCAATTAGCAAAACTGTAAAAAAATCTGACAGCATCAAGTACTTGCAGTGAATTTGGAGTAATGGGAACTTGCACACACTTCTAATGTGAGTTTCCATTGGTGCAACCTCTTGGGATAATGAATTGTAATTAAAGTTGAAAATGCACCTGGTCTATAACCCAACAGTTCCACTCCCTGGGTATATACTTGACAGAAATATACACGCATGGATGTCCAAGGGAGCAAAAAATCTGGAAACAATAGGAAACAATGCAAATGCCGTCCACAGTAGAATGCGTAAATAAATTAAAATATATTCATATAATAGATGACTTCAGAGGCAACAATATGGTTCCATTTCTTAAAATTGATGGAGACTACACAGGTGTTGGTTCCACTCTTCCTTCGAGAAGTATTTTCAACTCCTCTGTCCCTTCCACTGAGCAGAAAGAAGTCAGAGGAGGACAGATGCTTAGAGATCCGGAGCCTAACCCACAGCTTCACAAACAAGGAGACAAGGGAAGGGGACACATGTCAGGCTTTCCAAGGGCTTCTCTTGGCCTGTCCTCTTTTCCGTCTCAGTACCCGTCTGTAACATTCTCTTCCTCATTCAAGGTCCTCCTTTCAGCTGCACCCAGTGAGAAACCCAAAGTTCAGAGAGGCTGAAGGATGTGCTTGAGGCACACAGGCATGGGAAGGCGTCTCTAGCTCTCTGGAGTCGTGACCTCTTTATTGGCAGCATCCAAGGCTAATTCATATCTCTCTTCTATAGCATCTTTGAAGATAGTCCCTTATAAACAGTAAGTATTCACCAAATGCCACCTCCTCCCTTAGCTAAGTTTACACAAGAGCTTTGCAAAACTCTTATTTTGATGCTGCTACACAGGAAATGACCAGCAGATGACAGCATTTACCTTTCCTGGCTCCTAACTCTTCTCAATTGCAAGCAAAAAGGGAGAGAAGTTGGATTTTCCCTTCCCTTCTCCAAACTCAGCCGTCAGTATGTCCTAAGCGCCTGTTTCTCCCAGTCAAAGCACTCATCTGCCTACTCGTTTGCTGAAAAAAGCGTACTCTGCGTCTGCAGAAACTCTGGTATTAGACACTGAAAGCGGAGAGCACAGGGATATGCAACAAGGACATGAACACTCTTACTCCCTACAGAGCCTTATGAAATGCTGATTCCCCCCGCAGCGCTGGGATGCAGTGGGCAGAGAAGGCAGCTTGCTTAAGGTTCCCATTGTCATTCAGGGAAACAGGCTCAGAGAGGCAGGGCAATGTGCTCAAAGTCACACAGCAAGGTCAGGTTTTCTGATTCCGAATCCAATGCACCGTTTTACCAAGTTAGTTTTCGAAGGCAAAACCTACCCTGAAGGCATTGTTCAGCCAGATATGCAGACAGGAGATCTGAAAGTTAAAACACAATCCAAAACGCTATATGGTGAATAATAAAGGCACAGCATAGAAAAGGTGTGGGGGTTCAGAAGAGCACACCGTACCGTTTTCAGGGTGGGGGTGTGTGAAGGACTGTGAGGTCAGGGAGGAGCTCCGGAAAAGAGAGGAGCTCTTACCCTTGAAAGCAGTCAAGATATACAAAAGAAAAGGAGAGGAGGTGGAAATTGTAGATCAGGATGGCAAATGTGTGGCCTGGGTTCACTACTTCCTTTATCCTTTCGCTGTCTCCAGAACCCACGTCCATGACAGACATCATTAATCGATTGTTGGACTCTTTCCCCCTGAGCCCAGGGCCTACCCAGAATCCATTTTAGCACAGGGCTCTGGGCATCCCCTACCAACCCATCGAGGATGGAGCGACAGAGGAAGGCTCCTTGCTCCTCCCAACCCTGCTCTGCGGCCTCCCTGCTTGCTTGCTATCCTTTACTGCTCACTTACTGGGGGTCAGGAGCTGCACTGAGTCCTTTATACACACCTTCCATTTAATCCACTTGACCACAAAATCTCAGTTTTACAAGTAAGCAAAACTGAGGCACAGAGGTGCTAAAAACCTCTACACAGCAGAGCCAGGATGCACAACCCAAGCCCATGTGTCTTCAAAGCCCATGCTCTGAAATTGCTAGAGAGTTGTGTGAGCCAGTATGGGGGAAGGGCTGTGGTTGAGGCCCTTGATGGGAAGGTAGTAACAATACTAACGGGGCTGTGGTAGACACTGAGTCCCAGAGAACGGAGGGCATGAAAGATGCTTTGTTTGCTCATGCATTCCTTTGACATATATTTTATAAGCACCTAGTATATGCCAGATGCCTTCTAGATGCTGGGAGTATAGCTGTTAACAAAAGAGACAAGACACCCCGCCCTCAATCAGGGTGTCTAACAAACAAGTAGGTCAGCTGTACTATATGTCAGGTGCTATGGGGAAAGGGTGGAGAGAGTCATAAGGAGCTATATGGGCTTTCAAGTCTGGGAGATAAGCGAGGGCCTGGACGCCTGAGTTTTTTTGGAGTGACTGAGGCAAATGGAGATAAAGCCCTAATGAGGTGGACCCTGAGGCTCTCAAGGCAAATAATGGTGGTGAGGAGTACATGTGGGGAGGAGAGAGCGGGGCCTGACAGCAATATGAGGAATTCCAGAGGCCTTCTTCACTCTGCCGAATGTGATGTGGCTGGGGGAAAGGCAGTCTTATCCAGAATATACAGGCTCCTGAGTCCCCTCTGATTCTGGTAGGTGTGGGATGGAGGCAGAGTTCCATGTATGCATCATACAATATTTGAGCACCAGGGCGCCTGGGTGGCTCAGTCGTTAAGCGTCTGCCTTTGGCTCAGGTCATGATCCCAGGGTCCTGGGATGGAGCCCCGCATCGGGCTCCTGTTCAGCGGGAAGTCTGCTTCTCCCTGTCCCAGTCCTCCTGCTTGTGTTCCACTCTCACTGTCTCTCTCTGTCAAATAAATAAATAAACCTTTAAAAACAACAACAACAACATTTGAGCACCTAAGGGAATCGATTTCATTCTTCAGGGGTCTCTGACCACTACCAACATCTGGCCCTTTGGACGGGGTTGGAGCAGAATGGAAGGTGAATTTTCAGCTTCTGGGTCCTTACTCCCAGCAGGGCCATGAGTAGGCACTTACCATGCCAAAAATAGTAGAAAGTATCAAAACTGGTGTTTGTCACTATCGACAAGTAGCTTGGTGTTTAGTTGGTGGAGGAAAATGTCCATTAGTCTGTTCAATAGGAACCCAGGAAGCCTGCTGTTCAGAGCACAGTGCCCTCTGTGTGCCCAAGCTGACAGATGGATTAGCTAGGCTTTGGGAGAAATAAATACGCCAAAAGAAAATGGGCTTGGGGCTTGGGGTGGCTCAGTTGGTTAAGCATCCAACTCTTGATTTCGGCTCAGGTCACGATCTCAGGGTTGTGGGATTGAGCCCTGTGTCAGGCTCTTGTGCTCAGTGTGGAGTCTGCTTGTCCCTCTCCCTTGGCTTGTGTTCTCTCTCTCTCTCAAATAAATTAATGAAATGAAAAAAAGGGAAATGGGCTTGCCCTGCTAGGGTTCAGGTCTACCTTGGGTGCATGAGCAATGTGGAAAGAAGTGGAGAAAGAGGAAGAAATGCCACCCTCCATAACTAGGAAGGATTTTAGAAGTCTCATGGCCAGTTCTTTCATTCCATCTTGCCAGAGTTCAGTGCTTTATGGAGGCTTTCTTGTGGCCGCCAGGGAACCATGAATCATGTTCTTCACTTGGGGTGTGTGAACATTCTAGGAGTAGTATACCCCCAGAGCAGGGTGGATCAGTGTACATATGTGCACATGCATGAATACATGGATCCATACATGTGTGTATCCAGCTTTCTTCAAATGCCCCTAATGTGTCTATGCCAGTTATCAATTTATTACTTTTCAGCTCCAAATTCACCCACAAAGAGCTGCTGTGTGCTAATGGGCAGAATCCCCATAAGCATCTTGCCTTTACAGTGAGCATTCTGGTAAGCCTTCTCGGCAGAGCGTGTTGGGAGAACTCCACAGGAGGAAGGGGCTTCTGCTGCTGGTTTTGGCAGGTGTTGGACATCCTGTGGTGCTCTGCCCCAGCTATGTGACCAAGAGGGCCCCCAGATACCTTAGAGTCCTGTCCAGCCTGGTGATCACCTTCCCTTGACCCTCCCAACACAGACACCGTGTGCTCCTTGCCACCCACCTGCACTGCTATCTGACTCCCTCTACCTGCCCACAGATCCCACCACCGGGTTGTGACACACCTGTGCTCAGGCAGATTGCTTCACCCTTGTCTACCAACTGAAGACCAGCTCTGGCCAAGGCACCTGCAAATGTCTCCACCATCCAAGGGGCTGCCATGATACCTTCTCCAACAAGGTCTGACCCACAGCCTTGAGAGGTAGCCCCCTTCTGAGGTTGTATTCCCTTCCTTGGGTTCCCTTTCTCAGCTGTAGGGAGAGTAGCCCTAGAGGGTTCTCTTTACATCCTATAGTTATTCTTTTATCATTGCATAATATTCTTTATAGTAAACTCCCATTGCTTAAACCCCTATGTAATTCCTGTCTCCTGATTGGACCTATACTGATATAGAACTTGTGGCTCTCCAAAGATCCACCACACCTAGTCTTGGGTCAAACAAAAATAGAAAACTCTCAGCTCATTGCTTAGCACACAGAAAACAATAAATCTAAGTGGCTATGTTACTACTCTATGTCAGAGGTGGAGCCCAGTTCCCCTGCTACCAAAGGGTTGGCAGCTCCGGGGAATCTGTCTTAGGCACTTCCTCTTGCCTGTTCAGCTTGAGCTGTGTTCTCCCCTGGGGTGGCAGTAAAATAACAGGAAAGTAGAGCTATCATTTATGGAACACACTTCATAGGAAGTGGTGTGTCAAGAGCTTTATGTGTATTATTAGTCCCATTTGCAGATGAAAAAAGCTAAGGACTAAAGAAGTTGGAAAGTTGCCCAACATTTCACATCTGGCCCAGGAAGAGTTGGAATTTGAACCCTCGCATATCCTATCCCAAAGCCCAAACTCTTAACCACCATGATGAATTTCTTCGTAGCAAACATCTATTGCTGCGTCAAGCTCTGTGCTAGATGATTCACAGTAGTTATATAATGTGTTGTCATAACAACTGTGTTTGGCAAGCAGTGTTTTGGTTCCTGTCATACAGATCAAGAGACTACATTTCTTACCCAAGGCCACTCAGCTAGTGAGCATGGGGGCAGGATTTGAAATTGGCCCTCTGACTCCAGAGCTACACCTTTAACATCTAGAGTATACTGCTTCCCTGGCTCCCATAATGGAAGTGAATGTTGGGGGCAGAAAGTACTTAGATCTGGAAACCGTGATGGGTGCAGCATTGGGAAACACATGGCGCTTGACTTCATATATGGTGCCCATTCATTTCCAACCATGCCATGTGGGATAAAAGATAAAAAGCTAGTGAGGGAGGATAGAAGACTCAATAGGCCTCCCTCCCGGGTCATCACCCTACTATACCTGTCCAAACCCCAACTCTGTGTGAGAGGGATAATCTGCAGGCACTTCTATAAGACTGGTTTGGAGAGACTTATGTTGGTCTCCAAACTTCCTCTAGGGAGGGGATTCCCTGACACTCAAGATGGTAGGCACAGCCTCTAGAGCACCTTGCCAACACCCCATGCTCTGATTCCATTTCACCAACAGGGCCAACCTGAGTGATTAGTCCCCTTTGTACAGTCTCATGCTTCTTTATCAGCTTAGCTCTAAGACCCTAGCAGCAGATAGGGAGAGGGAAATGGACCTATTATAAGATCCAGAGTATTTGCAGGTTGCTTTAAAAAAAAAAAAAAGCAACTATTCCAGAGAGTGAGACCAAATAACACATTCGTTTCTACAAGTTGTCCGCTTAGAGAGGTCACTATGGACATAACAAGCATCGTGCTCAATGACATCCCTGCAAAAGACAAGGGGTCAATGTTCAAAGCCATATTTTGCATAATGTCCCTCAGTATAGATTGAGGGCCACCAACCAAAACACAATCCACTAAAAGTAAATCTTTAAGAAGCCATGGGAGGCACTCAAGCACACAACTCTGCTGCTCCAGCTGAATTGGTAATATATATATATATATTTAAGAATATGTGTCTAGAGATTGAATAAAATACATACTTCATAGGTACTTGTCCACAAACAGCATTTCTTTTGGCCAAACTTTTAAAAAGTACATTGTGGCTCTACGGCTGAAATTCGACTTGGAATGTTGGTACTTTCCATTGCCATTTAAGAAATGAGCCACATGCCTTAATAATAAACTCAACCGGGACTTCAATTCAATCCTCTGAGGAAAACTCAGGCGCCAGCAAGCACATGTTCCTAAAGCAAAGGCCAACACACATCCCCTACAAAGTGCGTCAAGGGAGTCCCTGCTTGCTTTAGGAGAAACCTGGACACAGGTGGGTAACTGAATCCCCACAGTTCCACCTCATACCGTGCAATGGCAATAAAAATCAGCCTGGAGATACAGGAAAGCAGGTATGTAAGCACAGGGCCTATTTGGCCACACAGGCAAATACCTGCAGCACATCTCATTTTGAACAGCAGGCCCTGCTAGTTAAACGTTGTGAAATGCACTCCCAAAGTAACCAAACAAGGTAGCTCTCTATTCATAACTATTTTCTATAAATCCCCTAAAGTTGGAGGATATCTCTTAAAATGATTGCTTCAGATCCAGATCCCATTTGCACCCCCATACTCTACCTTCCATCTGTAAGGCTAAGCCTTGCTGACTCTGGGGGTGGGTGGGGAGAATCAACTGGCTTCTCCTTGATTTCTCCCTCTGGGGCACCCAAGTTAAAGCATCCTCTATTCTACCAAGTCAGTTACCACTCCTCCATATGTTTTTGTCTTCAAAACATGTGTTGGGGGTGGCTGGTGCCTGGGTGGCCCGGTTGGGCGTCCGACTCTTGATACCCAGCTCAGGTTTTGATCTCAGGGTTGTGTGTTTGGGATCCACATTGGGCTCCATGCTGGTTGTGGAACCTACTTAAATAATTAAAAAAAGGGGTGCCTGGGTGGTTCAGTTGTTAAGCGGCTGCCTTTGGCTCAGGTCATGATCCCAGGGTCCTGGGATCAAGCCCCGCATCAGGCACCCTGCTCTGTGGGAAGCCTGCTTCTTCCTCTCCTTCTCCCCCTGCTTGTGTTCCTGCTCTCGCTAACTCTCTCTCTCTGTCAAATAAATAAATAAAATCTTTAAAAAAAAATAATTTAAAAAAAGTGTTGAAATTTTGCACACCATTTTCTTCTCTCTTGTTCCTTTTGCCTTTGCAGGTTTTCACCTACGCTATTCCTCTATTGCCGTGGTATTAGGATTTGGGGAGGGTGAGAAAAGAGATTGTTGCCAATCAACCACGTTTCACTGGACACATCCATTGTTCTAGTCTCTTTCTGTAACACCTGATGGATGGATGGTGGCTCTTCTGGAACTATCTTCCATGTCTATTATCTTTTCTTTTCTGGTTTATATTTATTTATCCCTTTCTGTTTTCAGGGAAAATTGCTTGGTCCAATCTGTTAGGTCACTAGCTCTTCAGCTACATACATTCTACCCCTTAGCTCATCCACTTGGGGTGGTTTTCTTTCTTTAATTATATTTTTTCCTTTCTAACATCTTTAATTGGTTCTTTTTCATTTCCTCTTGTTTGAGAATATTAATTATACTTACTTCAAAGCTCAGTACTGGTTGCCTTATTTGCTTTGTTGAATCTTGGAATCTGGAGGCAGACACCTTGGGTTGGCAGAATTGTGGCTTTGTGCACTAAGCTGTATAGCTTTGCAGGAAGTTACTTAATCACTTACACCTTAGCTTCCTCCTTTGTAAAAGGGGATTAAAAATAGTCCTACCCGAAAAGATTTCTGGTCAGGTTCAAGTTTCTTAACATATGCAATGTGTTTAGAATAGTGCCTGGCACATAAATGCTCAGTAAATATTAGCAGTGATTATTATGTTTCTTTAGTTATAAATCTTTTCTTTCATGGATTGGTGCTTCTCAAATGGTATTTAATTTTTTGGCAGTGAACTCATGTCTGCGCATGCGATTTCCTGCAGAATATCTGTTAGCATAACTCCCTCTGATGGAGGGATGAAAACCACTTTGCAAATGTGTGTTCCACACACTCGGAACAGGCAGGATGGGCAAGATGGGCAGGGTGGACCCTTGGGTGGATGCTCTTGTATTTGGTCTTTGGGGCTTAGCGGCTACCCTTTTCTCCTTGGCTTTGCCATCCATCCATCTGGGCCTTGCCCTGTCTTTCACTCCCTCATATGTGGAGACAAACACTCCCATCTTGGCCATCTTGTCTTCAAGGGTGGGGTTTAAGGAAATGTTCAGGAGTCTACTCATCTAGCTGCTCTCACGGTGAGTGTGGCTCACCCTCCCATCAGTAGCCTGTTAGCTGCCTTTTGTCCCAGGCCTCCTCTACCTCGGGCATGGGGTGTCCTTGTTGCTGGTCCTGCTTTTGTAGTGGATAGTATAGTACACACATTCAAGGATATATGTACTAGGTGCTCATGTGCTAGGCTGACGTGTTATATCTCATTCTGTCTGCTTTCAAGTTCTCAGAAATTCTTCAGTGCTTCTGATTCTCCAAACTTTATTTGTCATCTTCTTTAAAAATACCAGGTTTTTCCTTTCCTGAGATTTCTGGAGCTTGGGGCTGAGGAGATAGACTACAGCACATGCTCAGTCCCCCATCTTGAAGGAGGAAGTCTGAGAGCTTTCGGAAAAGATGACAGTTAAGCAGAGTCTTGGAGGATGAGTAGGAGCAACCAAGGTGAAAAGTGAAGAGAAGGATATTGCAGGCTGAGGGGACTAGATGAGCAAAGGTACGGGGACATGACATGGTATGGAGGGGAGGATGGATTACAAGCAAGTTGACATTTTGAGAGAGGCAAGAGTTGCATGCACTGCAAAAGGAGAGGCAGGGTATGGTCTTATGTGTCAGCCTTAACCTTATCTAAGCCTAAGCCTTAACCAGAGCTTAACCTTATCCTGGGGAGCATGATGGTCCTAAAGGAGTGACACAGTCGGATGTGAGGGGCAGATCTGAGGGGCATGAGACTGGGGGCCAGTAAGACCAGTTAGAAAGCTCCTGCAGGGGCGCCTGGGTGGCTCAGTGGTTAGGTGTCTGCTTTTGGCTCAGGTCATGATCCCAGAGTCCTGGGATCAAGCCCCACATCGGGGTCCCTGCTCGGCAGGAAGCCTGCTTCTAGAACCCTCTCTCACTACCCCTGCTTGTGTTCCCTCTCTTGCTATGTCTCTCTGTCAAATAAATAAATAAAATATAAAATCTTAAAAAAATAGAAAGCTCCTGCGGAGTCCAGGCTAGAAATCATAAGGGCCTGAAAACTAGAACAGTGGTACTTAAGCAATGGAAAGTAGGGGTCAGATGCAAGAAATATTTAGGGAGAAAAATCTATAGATAGGGAGGATTTTCTAATAGTACTGGTTTTCTTTAGTAGAATAGAAAGAGACCTCAGTCTTCTTCCAGTATGGTCATATGGTCTTGTAAAATTTGCAGAAGTAAGCTATTTGAGCTGTGAACAATTAATACTGCTGGTAGTATCATGTCGTAGGGGCCAGGGGCAAGCTGCCCAAAATATACCCTAATGGTGTATTGATTATTTTGAATTGATGCTATTTGGGAAAAAGCAGGTGCAAGACACTCAGCCCCTGCTCTGTCCTCCCAAAAGCAGAAAACAAATCTCCCATATAAAAATTACCCTCCCTACACTAAGAAGTAAAAAGACATCCTTATCACCAGATAGGAATTTTAAAGCCAAGAAAGCTGTAGAAACAAACCCTATTATTTTTTTACTAATTTACTATCTCAGCCCAAAATCCGCTTAGAACTCCTTACTAATCAAAGCTCTCCACTATTTCCTTTATCCTGTCAATTCCTCAGAAATGTATCATCTCTTTGTCTAAAAAGTATAAAAACTGCCTGCCTTGGTCATTTCTTCAGGGCTCAATTTCAATATTGGGCCTCTGTGCGCACATAATAAAACTGTTTTTTTTTTTTTCTCCTATTAACCTGTCTCATGTAAATTTAATTCTTAGTCCAGGGGCACCTGGGTGTCTCAGTCAGTTAAGTGTCTGCCTTTGGCTCAGATCATAATCTCGGGGTCCTGGGATCAAGCCCCGTGTCAGGTTCCCTGCTCAGTGGAGGGCCTGCTTCTCCTTCTCCCTCTGCCTCTTGCTCCACTCGTGCTCTCTCTCTCTCTCACTTGCTCTATCTCAAATAAATAAAATCTTAAAAAAAAGAATACATATTAAAAAAATTCTTAATCCAACTGGAAGAACTTGAAAGGTAGAAGAGGAATTTTTCCTTCCCTACACTGTATATTTGTATCACTACTGTCAAAGTTGGAAATACTTCTAGCAAGTTTCATGTATGGGTTATGAGATTTCTGGGCATTTAAGTTTTCTTATCTAAACTTAAACATTTCTTTAATTGGTATGGGTATTTGCCAGCTTGTCATGGATGTTCTTATTGTAGTGGTAAATTGAGTTTTGTGTTATTCTTGCTGATGTAGTTCATATAAAGTCATAATAAAATTTCATCTTTCTTGGCCTGTGCATCTAGAATTTATAGACTCCATTAGTATAAAATATATGGGATAAGTTAAGATGTGATACAGTGAGATACAGAAAGCATTTAATTTCACACACAGGCAGCACTTCTACAGTTGGTGCCATATTACACAGAGTGCTAGTAAAATATATTTCCTGAAATTGTTTTTAAAAATATCTATTTCTATATGTTTGTATGTAATCATTGCATTTGTTGCCTTATCAAGTATATTCCCTATGGGAGGGCTTCCATTTTAAATGGGTGTGGATGAGGGGTGCCTGGGTGGCTCAGTCAGTTACGCTACGGACTCCTGATTTTGGCTCATATCACAATCTCAGGGTCGTGAGATAGAGCCTCATGTTGGGCTCCATGCTCAGCGCAGAATCTGCTTGTCCCTCTCCCTCCTCTCCTCCTTCAGCTCACATGCTCTCTCTCTCTCTCTCAAATAAATAAATAAAATCTTTAAAAAAAACAAACAAACAAAAAATAAATGGGCCTGGATGAGAATAGACTTACATGCTTAAAACTTCATACATACAATGGTTGGAAGAATTTTCCATAGACTGGTTTCTGGTTCCAAACATATCAAATCTTGTTTCTCCTTCACTGCCTACATATTTCTGAAAACAGGTGCTATAGGACATGTTTATTATTGAACCATCTCTGGCTCTTCTGGCTGAATCAGAGCCATGTTCCTAGAAACCATTCCTACATTGAAAGGTGAGCAGTAATGTAACCACACACAGAAGTGACTGCAAATGGCATGAACATATCCTACTAAACCCTAACTAAGCGAAACTCCAGCTCACCTTTTTTTAGCTAAATCCCAAAAATACCTACGGCCCCTCTGCTGTGAGGGGTTTTTAGAGAACTCAGGGTAAAAAGAGCCAGATGTCTTAATTGTTTGTATTTAAAATAGCTTACTTTTGCAAACTCTACAAAAACATTGGACCACAGAAAAGTGTGCTAAGCCTCTCCCATGAAGAACCCGTAGAAGTGAGGGGCCCTGCAGTGGTATCTCAGCTGAGATACAGAATCCAAGAGAAAAAGCAGGTTGAGCGGGAAAGATGGTTAGTTCACTTTTTGGCATTATAAATTTGGGTTTTATGAGGGATATTCTGGTAAAGGTGTCTAATAAACAGCTATTTATTCGTATGTTTTTAATTCTAGTATCACCTCTCTATTAAACAAAGAAAATTCAAACATTCCAAATGGAAGTAGGAAAAGAGAAAAAAGAAACAAAGAGAAAGCGTATTTCACATGATATTCAAAATATTATTCCACCTGCCTGGCCCCTTTACTAACCAATAAGAGACTTGAAAAAGGTGCTGGAGGGCCCCCTGTGATAAGTATTGCCCCTTTTGTTGCTAGATCAGGGGAAGATCATGGGTGGGGGTACTATGAGGTCTCAAGGCAACCGCTATTTACCAAGCAGGATGGAAGAATTTTGATTTTTTACAATCTACAGCATTTTACCAATGTGTTTTAGGTGAATATCAGCCTTGAGTGTGTGTGTGTGTGTGTGTGTGCGTGCACGCACCCGTGTGTGTACATGTGTGTATCTCCTAAAAAGGGGCAGAGATAAGTCCAAAAATTTCTGTAATCATTATTAAAATAAACTAAACTCACCAATTAAAAGCAGATACTCAGATGAACTTTTTAAAAATTGTTAAAAAATTGTGTCATTTCCAAGAGATGAACCTAAAGAGCAGTAAAGCCTGAAAACAAGAGAGGAAAAACATACCAGACAAATACTATCTTAGATAGCAATACTAAAGAGCAGGCAATTTTTTAAGGAGAAAAGTGATAAAAGAAGATAAGTCACCAAAAGATAAACCAATTATGAACTTGTGTGAACCTAATAATTTGTTCTCAAAATTATAAGGCAAAATGAGATCAAATTATAGGGGAAAATTGGCAAAGCACAATAAAGGTAGAAAACGTTAAATCAACCTTCTTGGAAATCAACGGCTTGAACAGAAAAAAACCTGGGGTATAAACAACCTAAATAACTAGATTAGCAAACTGGATGGAGAAACACATAGAAAGAAGCTTGTGCATTCACAAAAACTGGGACATTCAAAAAAAAAAAAAGTCTATCAGGCCACAAAGAGGTCTCACCAAATTCCAAAAATCTCTAAGCATTAAAATTAGAAATATATGACAAAATGTTTTCTAAAAAGCCATGGAAACATGCTTCTAAATAATCCATAAATTAAGGATAAAATCCTAATGGAAAAAAAACCAAAATATTTATAACCAAGAGATAACAAAAGCATGACATGTTAAAACTTGTGATATGTAGTTAAAGCAGGATGTAGAGGGAGATTTATAATCTTAGGTACATTTATCAGAGAACAACAACAGAAAGATTTGGAAAATAAGAGACCCAAATGTTCAACTCTAGAAACCAGAAAAAGAACACCAGGGCAGATCCAAAGAAAGAAGGAACAGAACTCCAAAGATAAAAGCAGAAATGAAAGCAGTAGATAATTTTTTTAAAAAGAATGAACATGATTAAAAAAAAAATAGGGATGCCTGGGTGGCTCAGTCCATTAAGCGTCTGCCTTTGGCTCAGGTCATGATCCCAGGGTCCTGGGATGGAGCAGACATTGGGCTCCTTACTCAGCGGGGAACCTGATTCTCCTTCCACCTGCCACTCCCCCTACTTGTGCGAGCTCTCTCTCTCTCTCTCTCTCTCTCTCTCTCTGACAAATAAATAAATTAAAAAAAAATAAAAATAATTAAAAGTTGATTGTAAAGTCTGGCCAGACTGATCAGAAGCAGCCTTTCTGGATCTTGTACTCTACACTTCCCTCTCATCATTGACCCCAAGGATCCTTTTTACAAGCCTGTATTTTGTGAGGTATTAGGGATTTATTTGTTTCTCCACTAGAGAAGAACTGTGTTTAGAGCAAAGGAGTTTTCTTTTCTCCCTCTCTCTGGGGCACCCAGCACAGGGCCGGTCACATTGGCTGTACTCAAACACTGTCTGTACAATGACTCAATATAAGAAAGATTATAAGGGTCCTGTACTACTCAGAGCTCTGAAGCACCTGACCGGTTTACAAGGCACTCGCTTCCCCTTACCTCATCTGATGTTTGCATCAGCCCCTAGCAGCGATGAAGCAGTGGTTACTTTACAGATTTTCAGAGATTATTTGGAAGATTTCCTAAGCCACCGAGGCTCAAAGAACGGATCACTTCCAAGTGACAGGACCCAGGTGTTTGCGCACCAAACCTTTTCCCCGACACAAGTGTCCCCAGCGAGTCGGAGCTCAACACGACGTCTGTTAAAAATAAATGGTTGAAAATCACAGAAAGGTGAGCACAGTGGTAGCTATTCACCATCCTGGGCCTTGAAGAGCTCAGTCCTGACGTAGGAAAGTGTGTGCTACATGCAGAAGGAATTCCGCCCCTACTGATTTATTTTTTTTAAGGTGGTATTTAAGGAAGCAGTAGCTCATCTACGAAAAAAGTGAGCCATTCAAAGAAGCTTGCCTTTGAGGCCGCCGGGAGCCCCGGCACGAGCGGCGCCGGTGCAGGGTGTCCAGGCAGAGCCTTGAGTGGGCGCCAGGTGTGACCTTCCGCGACGAAGCCCCCAGCCCAGGGCGCACCAGGCGACAGACGCTCTCTCGGAGCGCCGCGGGCTCGGCGGGGGCTTCGCTCCGACGCCCGCTCCTGATGCGCCGCGGGCACTGCCACCGCGGTAATACCCAGGCTTGGAGGAGTCTCCTGGTGCCACTTGGCTCGTCTTCTGCTGGGGGTGGGGGCGGGGCGTTTCCTCCGAGTCGCACTGGAGCCTTTGGCTTGAGTTTCACTCTCAACCGCCCACTCATCGCTGAAAAATGCAGTTCAGCCCTGAAAAAGGGCCGCGCCTTTGCGGGGACAGGGGTGTTGCACAGGCCGCGGAAAATGACTGGGTCCCCGGGGTTCGTAGTCGGGCAGCGACTGGCTGCCCGAGGGCGCGGCTTCCACCCGGCACCCAAAACCCTACCCAGAGTCTCCCTTTGGACCTACAGCGCCCCAGTCCCTCTCTCTCTGTGCGCTCTTAAAATGGAAATAGGACCAGCAGTGCTGTTCGCAATAGCCCCAAACCGACAGCAACCTAAATGTCCTTCCCTAAGGACCTAGGTGACACGCACGTTTGCGCACCCCTTGGGTCCTTGGGAAGAACCAAGTAGAACAAGGTGCGCTTGCATGGAAAGACCCTCCAAGATGTAGTGAGTAAAAAAGCATGTCGCAGAAAAATACTGCAACACCGCTTTAAACAGTACATCTAGGTGAGTATATATACACAGAGTGTTGCAGAGAGAAAGATCTGGAAGGGCACACCTAAAAGTGAGCTGGAAGAGTAAAGTGTGAATCTCAGTTTCTAAAAACTGCTTTTAAACTACCATATATTCATTCATTACCCGTGCGAGCTTTTTTTTTTTTCAAAAATAAACTCTTTTAGAATAGTTTTATATTTACAGAAAAAATGAGAAGTTAACACTTGGTTTCTTCTATTATTAGCATTTGCTATCAGCATGGTGCTTTTGCTACAGTGAAGGAGCCAATAGTGATGCTTTATTATTAACTGACGTCCATAGTTTATTTAGGTTTCCTTAGTTTTCCTCTAATGTCCTTTTACCAGGATTCCCTTCAGGATGCCACGCTACATTATTTTCATATCTCCTTAGGCTTTTCTTGGCTATATTCTTGGAAGACCACATGGGCACATCGTATCACTAATGATTTATCTCTCTTGATGTTGACCTTGATCACCTGGCTAAGGTAGTTTGTCGGGTCTCTCCACTATAAAGCTACTCTCCCCACCCCCACCTCCATACTGCTGCGTGACCTTCTTATTGTGGAAAGTGATCTTTACCTGAAGGAGAGTCGCTAACAATGGTACACAGGGCTGGAGGGGGCTTGGGGAATACCCACCCGGAGAACGCGGCTCAGGGCGCGACTGACAGAGGAGGCGGGCGTAGCGGGGGGCTCCTCGCCGACCTCCCGGCACCGGCGGAATCCCCTCCCGGTCCAACAGAGCCAGAAGGCCTGCGATTTTTGTGCCCCGCCCCAGGAAGCGGCTCTCGGCTGGTTAGCCCTCCGGGCAATCCCCTGGGGGCGGGACCGCGCTCCGGCCCCACCCCTCGCCCCGCCCCGCCCCCAGCGCGAGCGGCTCCGCCCCGGGCGCGCTGGGCCGCCGCCGAGTTTTCCGCCCCGCGGGCTCCTCCTCCCGCCGGGCCCTGACGGTTGCGGCGCCCGAGGAGTGCCCCGAGTGCCCAGAGAGCTGGAGTGGGACAGAGCTCCAGGCCGACCGAGGCGCCGCGGCCGGGACGCCCGCGAAGAGAGCCGCTGCTGCCCGCGGCCCCGTTCGCCCCTCGCGGCCCCCACCCCTGTGGTCAGTGGCCAGTGGCCCGGTAAGTGAGGGCTCCCCGGCCCGCCGGAGGCACGGGGCGGGGCGGCGGCAAGGGACCGGGTGGCGGCAGAGCGCTGCGGCCCGGCCGGTGAGCCCCGGACCGCCCGGCGCCCGCTCCCGCCTCGGCCCTGCGGCTTCCAGGTTGTACGGCGGCGCGGCGTTTGGGGGGGGGGGCGATGGTGGTGTCGGGCTGTCGGGCTGGTCCCCGACGGGCTGCGTCGGCCCGGCTGCCTTGGCTCGATCGGCCGTGGGGAGCTGCCCTCCCTGTGGGGTCGGCGGTGCACAGGCCGGTCCCCTGTGGCCAGGGCCTCGTGACTGTGCTGCGCGGCTGGGGTCAGGGGTTCAGCCGCTCCTGGGTGGGCGTGGGACGACCGGGTGAACTTGCGACCAGGTGAACTTGCGACCAGAAGGCGACTGGCTGGTGTGGGGATGGCCGGTGGTCCGGGCCCCTCTGACCCAGCCGAGTTCTCGAGAGTGTAGGTGCCCTTCCGGCTTGTGCTAAGGAGAGCTCGCAGAGGAGGCTGGCTTCACGAACTTTCCTCCTGAACCCGGAGGACGCAAATCCTGGGAGCTGCTGCTGTTGGAGATTATTTGTAAGGCCCTTTGAGAGAATGCGGAACCAATCCCCGGGCGTTGTGTTCACCTGTGTGTTTACCCTCTCTGCCTTTCCCCTTGAGCTACAGTTTGAGGGAGGGATTCTTGAACTTTACTCACTTCCTGGGCTCTACCTAGCCCGATAAAGGCTTAAAAAGGCAGAAACCCAGTTTATTGGTTTAAAGGACAGTTGCAAAGTTCCCCTTCCGAGGAGAGAAGTTAGGCTAGCCAGTTCTAGCCCAAGCAAGTTAACAGTTGGTCCCCAGGGACATTTCTCTCCGCTTCCCCCCATCAGTGACCTTGCTTTGCTTTGGGTATCCAAGGTAGCCAGCCACTCTGCTCTCTCTCCCGATCCACCCCCCCCCCCACCACCACCACCACGCTTTACTTCTGGCTGCCCTGATGGGGGATGAGCCTCTTCCCTGCTCCCACAACAGGAACAAAAGCTTGCAGGGGAGGGCAAGGCTGGGTCCAGGAGCTGGACATGCAGGGTGTGTTCTTTTGCTCACTCCTAAATGACTCTCATTATGTTCCTTCATTCCTTCCTTGCTTCAGTCCATTGTTGGGGATTCCAGGAGGATTAACAGGGCTCCTTCCCTCAAGGCACACTCCTGTGCTTCTAGGTGGTCCCTGACAAGACAGACCAGGTGAGGTGCCAGGGAAGTCTGTTGCCCTGGCATTGGGTGCTCAGTACCTCAGGGTCCTGCATCCCTCCATAGTCTTGTCTCTTACTAGTCTCTGTGCCTTGTTTTCCTTATCTTTAAAGTGGGGGTAATAATACCTACGTGACAGGGGCATTGTGAGGATTAAATGAGTTAACACTTTACAACCATACAGCCCAGGCACTGAGCTGAAATGGTAACTGTTAGGCCATACCGGTGTGCTTTAGGTAGATGTCATCCACATGGGGTAAAGCTTACGGCAGGGCCTGGGACAGAAGTGTCAACAATAATACTACAGTAATAATAGCTGTCGTTTCTTTCATGCAGCTGGAGGTCCAAATTGAACTGCTCTCCTGCTAGCTCCTCTGTTGTAGTTCATGTTGTTCTGCCCTCCTGGAATGCCCTCCTCCCCCATCTCTGCCCATGATTCCCCACCCGCCCCGGAGCCATCCAGGGGCCTGCTGCTAGCAGGAAGGGACAAGACATACTCTGAGCCCACGCAGTCCTCCTGCACTCCTTTGGCATCCCTTCTCCCTCCCTGCCTTGCTTAGTATTTGTATGGCCACGTGTCTTATCTCTGCCCTGTCCTTTGTCTTTGGACGGCAGGGGCTGTTTCTTACTCCTCTCCTGTTCTCACAGCACCCGCGACAGGCCTTGCCTAATATATGTGCTCAGCAGAATTTCACTGCGCAGAAGAGGCAGACCCAGAAAGTAAGGTTTTCCTTGATCTTAGACCTTGAAGGCTGGGTTTGGGTAGGCAACAAAAGAGAGCCTGAGATGGAAATAGTCCAGATTGAGAGGTGGCAGTAGGGGCTGCCTGAGAGGCGCCTTTGATTCCTTTATGGAGCCAGGGCAAGGGTAACAGATAGGGCCCACCCTGGATTGCTGTACCTAGAAGGCCAAGATCGATTAGTGATGCCTTGCTCATGTGATTCCGGGGAGGATGGGTAGTTTGGAGTGACAGGAGTAAGAATCCAGCCAGAATAGGTTAGTGTGGGTTCTTGGGAATGCACTGCAGTACAGAGAGACAAAAAGCCGGTGTAGGCAGGAGGTGAATGTAGAAAGGAAATCTGCACCGAGTGCTGGGGGTCTGTGCAGAGAACCCAGGGCCTTTCTAGAGCTCTCTCCCTCCTTCCTCTTGGATTCACCTCCTTCTTTCCTCCCTCCTTAAGCCTGAGGCAGCTTCTGGCACTTGATCCCATGGGGGGGGGAGGGCGGCACCCGGGGAAGAGTCTGTGTGCTGATGTGCTTCACAGTCAAAGCCAAGCAGGCAGACTCAGGTCTTTCTGGACTTTTCCCTACAACACCTACTGATGTCATTGTCCCCTGGTGCATCAGGAATTTGAGTGATCCTAGGTAGGAAAGCTCTTAGGGGAAATGAAGAAACTGAAGTTTCTTTGTTGGGAATTTGCATTTTTAAAAGGAGTTGTTGAAATTTCAGTGGAGCTTTCTAATAATGGCTGAAACCACGCCACAGTGGGCCTGCTGACCCTGGCCCCAACACCACGTGAAATAAGGGTATGATGTCACCCGGTGGTTTGAATTTGGGAGGATCCTAACAGTACGTAGGGCCCTAACAGTAACTCGAACACGCTGATGGGAGAAAGTAACCGGTGAGGGCAACTGAGGACGCAGGAATCAAGAGTTCTCACCCGTTTTGGGTCACTGGGACAAGTTGTGGAGCCACACAGGGTCCCAGTGTTCTGGATGGTAAAATGCCTACCTCATATGGTTGTTTGCAGAATCTGGTGAGATGTTTGCAGAGGGGGTTTAAGATCAGTCAGGGTATAGCCATGACAATGTTGATCTCTTGGGTGCATTACTGCAAGAACCCTTGAGATGGGCAGGAGTGTGCAGATGGCTGACGCCTGGCTCTGTGATCCCTTAGTGTCTGGTCTTCCAGGGGCTTGTGCTCCTGAAAGTCCCACTGCCTCAGCAGAAAAGAAGGGAAGAATTGCTCCTGAAATTGCAAGGGAAGTCTGGTGTCCCCAGCCTTTGTCACCTGGAGCCTGGGGGGAGGCCGACTGGGAGGACCATGAGCTGAGAGGAATCAGAATGAAGGTGGAGAGGAGAAACCCAGAGGGGCTTAGCTGGGCCGGGGGAGCATGTAGCAGATTAAGCCTGGAAGTGGCATCTCTGGGGGGAACAGGGTGTTAATGTCGGGGGCGGGGGCTGGTGATAGCAGATGTGAGTTGGCCGTGTCCACCTAAAAGGTCACGGCTATTTTTAGGAAGTGGGTGACAAGGCATCTTTCTGTTGAACCAACATTAATGAGTACCCACTGTTTGCCAGGCCCTATGCTACCTGCACAAAAGCACAGTCCACCCCACCCACCCTAGGTTGTCTGCCTGGATTCCCCAGAGACATGGGATACTGGATGAGAACCAGGTCTGGAGGGTGGGCGAGATCATGATTGTGAATTCTGTTTTGGACATGGAGCATTTGAGGTGCCATTGGGGTACCGAGTAGGCACGTGTGTCTGGGCTAGAGAGACATTTTTATCTACATTGTATCTGCTATAAAGGGCATGATGAGGTTGAAGAACTCACCTTGAACAGCTGAGTAAAGGAACGTGAGCCCAGGAAGGAGCTAGAAAAAGAGCAGTCCATGAGGGGGAAGGAAGAACCAGACAGTGTGAGGTCACAGGATCGAGGGCGAGTCCACTTCAGTAGGAGGGAGTGGCCGGTGGTGGCTGTTGTTGCTGTGGGAAGTGACAAGGGGGACACTCAGCACGTGAGCTATGGCTGTTCTGCTGGGGTGTTGGTGTAGAAGCCAGATCAGAATGAATGGGCGGAGGAGTTGCAGGAGTGCAGATCTGGCCATGATCTGAGTGTAGACAAGCTTTGAAGGGAAGGAGAGGGACTGGGTGGTGCTGGGGGAGGCCCACACTGAGGGGGTATTTGTTTCTGTTTCTCAGCTCATCTTTCTCCCATTCCACCCGGAGGAGTTAGCAGTGTGGGTGACCTGCAGCCTAGGGGTCCCCCCTCCATCCCTCTGTGTCGTATGGACACAGGCACCTGTAAAGGTTTGCTGCTGCTGCTTTTTTTTTAAGATTTTATTTATTTGAGAGAGCGAGAGAGAAAGCACAAGCAGGGGGAAGAGGAAAGGGAGAAGCAGACTCCCCACTGAGCGGGGACCCCGATGCGGGGCTTGATCCCAGGACCCTGGGACCATGACCTGAGCCGAAGGCAGACGCTGAACCGACTGAGTCACCCAGGGGTCCTTGTAAAGGTTTGCTTCTTTCACAGAATGGATTCATGCTGCACACCTTACTCCGCAGCTTGTGGTTTTGATTAGTTTATCACGGTCAGTAACTCTGGGTGAGTGGTGCTCAGGGTCAGTAGCCACTGTAGAATGTTCTATAGTGCAGAGGGACCACAGTTTATACAACTTTTCCCTTATTGATGGGTGTTGAGACCATTGACTATTTTTATAATTTGAAATAGTATTGGAATAAACAACCTATAGGACCCTGATTGGGATGTCATCTAATGTATTGATAAGGAAGAGTTGACATTTTTATTTTTATTTTTAAAGATTTTATTTATTTATTTGACAGAGAGAGAGATAGCGAGAGAGGGAACACAAGCAGGGGGAGTGGGAGAGGGAGAAGCAGGCTTCCCGCTGAGCAGGGAGCCCGATGTGGGACTCGATCCCAGGACCCTGGGATCATGACCTGAGCCGAAGGCAGACGCTTAACGACTGAGCCACCCAGGCGCCCCGAAGAGTTGACATTTTTATATTAACTTTTCCAAATCAGGGACAGATTACAGGCCTTGTAATACATCTTTAGTAGATATTATGAATGGGATTCCAACTGGATTTGCTAACCAGATAATTTTTTTTGTATCCTTTCCACTCTTTTTCTGTTTCTTGGTCATTAATTTCAACCTTTAACATTATTCATTCCTTCTTACTTTTGGCTTACTTTGTTGCTCTACTTTTAATATCTAAATTGGTTCGTTTATATTTTTAGTCTTTTATTTTGATTTAAAAAGCATGTAAAGTGGGGCGCCTGGGTGGCTCAGTCGTTAAGCGTCTGCCTTCTGCTCAGGTCATGTTCCCAGGGTCCTGGGATCGAGCCCCGCATCAGGTTCCCTGCTCAGCGGGAAGCCTGCTTCTCCCTCTCCCACTCCCCCTGCTTATGTTCCCTCTCTCGCTGTGTATCTCTCTGTCAAATAAATAAATAAAATCTTTTTAAAAAATAAAAATAAAAAGCATGTAAAGCTCAACATTTTTCGTGTGTAGACAAGCTCTAGCTGGTGGGCCTTTGAAAGGCTCACCATTCTGTTTCTTTATGGTCACCATGTAAATCAGGGATTTTTTTTTTTTTAAGTTTGTTTATTTAAGTGGTCTCTACACCCAACACAGGGCACAAACGCATGACCCTGAGATCAAGAGTCACACATTCTTCCAGCTGAGCCAGCCAGCTGCCCTGCCATGTAGATCGGTCTTGATCCAAGGATGTTTTAGAAGACAGCATCCTGAATTTCTAAGTGGTTTTGTGGGGAGTATGATCACATTTTAATGTGGACTGCTGGTTTTATTGGGTTATGATTAGTGAATGTGATCAGCAAAATTTCTTCTCGCTGGGCTGTATTAAGATTTTCTTTGTGGCAACTCTATGATCCATACCAGAAGGTTTCACGGACAAGAAAGGCTATGTATTCTCTGTGGGACACAGACTGTAGATATATCTGTTAACTTGAGCTTGCCTGCCTTTCCTTGCATTATCGGTCTGTCAAATTCTGAGAGATGTTCCAAAAATTCTCACTATAATCTCTATTTAAGCCAGGCTGTACTTATATTTGTTCTAGATGTAGTAATCTGACATCCATGTTTGGTGTATACAGGTTTATCAAGCTTATCTTTGCGGATTGTACTTCGTGTCATTTGTTGCTTATTTAATGCTTTTGGCCTTTGGCTTTACGTGCCACGTTATCTGTGTTTCAGGAGACTATATTGCCAAGGGTCTGGGAAAATCCTTTCTTCTTGACAGACCTAAAATGAACAAACAAGTGCATTTTGTAAGACGGTAAGTGAAAGGCTCAGAAACATAGAGGCAGGCTCATTAGCCAGGGGGTTTACACCAGGGCCTATTTCAATTCAGGCTTATGGAGAGCAGGTGGTGCTCGGGTCTCCCCCACCTGCTTCTCAGCTCCCTGATTGTCATGAAATAATCTGGTCCCAATGGTCCCCACGATAGTCAACTTCTTAGGAGGGATGGGTATAATAATAATTTCCTGCAAGCTCCGGGGACAGGCCCAGGTACTGCTTCTCTCCCTTTGTGGTTCTTGCTCCTTCCTTTGCATCTGAAGACAGGGACAGCTCTGCCTGGCAATTATACTGTTCCTTCCTCATTTGCAACAGCACAGGGCCTTTCTCCATTCTGCAAAGGATGTGACAAAATAGTACACAAAAATGTCCCAAGGCCAAATGTGGAGCTATGAAGACTTGGGCCCTGGCCTGGGTGGCTCAGTCAGTTGAGCATCCAACTCTTGATATTGGCTCAGGTGATGATCTCAGGGTCGTGGGATCGAGCCCTGTCTCGGGCTCCAGGGTCAGTGGGGAGTCTACAAGAACTTCTCTTCCTCTGCCTCCCCCATCTAAAAAAATAAAAAATAAAGACTTGGGCTCCCAAGTCTTAGGCTCTTTTCTGTGCTTGTGTTTTAAGTCACATCAATGGGTTTGAGGGAAAATCCTAGTGAGTAGTGTCAGAGTCCTGTGTTTTCAGGTAAAGGCAAGTGGCTGGAAATGGACTGGAAAAAAACCTCAGCCTGCTGAGGCAGGATTATTGAAAAGTCCCCAACATATTTTTAATATAAATATTTCCACTTCTCATTTTCCTTTGTGTTTACTTAGCATGTCTCTGCCGGCCCTTAATTTTTAATCTTTCTTTCTCAATGTTGGAGCACCGGGTAGCAGTCTGTTGAGCGTCCGGCTCTTGGTTTCGGCTCAGTTCATGATCTCAGGGTTGTGGGATCGAGCCCCATGTCGGGCTCCACACTGAGTGTGAGCATGGAATTTGCTTGAGATTCTCTCTCTTCCTCTCCCCCTCTCCTGCTTGTGCGTTCTCTCTCTCAAATAAATAAATCTTTAAAAAAAAAGACAAAATGTTTCTTTTGTGCTCAGCACATGACTGGGGTTGGAGGATGGCAAAAGGCAGTGATAACAGCAACAAACCAAATTTGGTGGTTTCTGTCTTTGATAGAGAATTCAGACTTCACATACCAGATATTCTTGATTTTATTCCTTGCATCTTGTTTTCTGTTTATTATTTATTATATTTAGGTGTTATTTCTGCTGACTTGGGTAGGTTTCTCATCATCCCTCTTCCCTACCTCTCCTACATTACAATTCAGGTTTGGTCGTAGATTAAGAGAGGAGCCCCCCTCTCTCTTCAGAAATTGGAGGCCAGGGTCAATGTCTGCTCCATGAGGTCGTCCTGGCACCAGGCTCCTTGTGTAAAATTGCCCCCAGCATTCTCTAGGGCTGAGGTTTTCAAATGTGAACATATGTAAGAATAACCGGCAAGGTTTGTTAAAACACAGATTTCTGGGCCCCACCCTTAATAACGGCTCTGATTTAGGAAGTCTGGGGTGAGGCCTGGGAATCTTCATTTTTGACAGCCACCCCCGCTGTTGCGTCCATGTGGGGACCATCCCGGATAGCACTGCTCCAGGGGCTTCCCTTCACCCACGTGACCCGGGGCAGCTGACTTGCAGGGCCAGGCCCTGCCTGGTTGCCAGCGAGGCTTGGAAACTAGTCCTTATTTGAGGCTACCGTGTGCCAGGCAACGGTTTGTGTTCTGCGCCGGAAGTAAGAGAGGGCAGATGGTTGCAGGGGACAACCAGAAGTTCCTGGGACACCACCCACTGCTGTCCTTAATTTGAAACTCCTGCTGTGCTTAATTTGAAACTTCAGCCTTGCCATCGGCCAAGCCGGTATTCCTTAGGTCAGGAAGTGGGAATGGCCCGTCGCGACGGTGGCAAAGCCAGCAGGCAGCGCGGGGCACGGCCGCCGCCAACCCCATGGGCTGGCGCACTAACGGCCAGTAGCTGCTGCCACCGCTTTGCTGACGCTCTGAGGACCCTCACTCCTTCTAGGCTGCCCCCACCCCCGCCGCCCCAGAGTCGGGTCCTTTTCTCGTTTTGTCTTTCCCAGGGTAGCCTTTACATCTCCCCAGGCCAGAGGCGGGGGGGGGGGGGGAGCACCCAGAAGGGAGCTGAGTGGAGGGAGCTGGCGTGGGCCGTGACTGCGTCAGCCCGGAAGTCCAGAGACATGCTTCCGGTCTGTGTCCTGCCTCCAGCCAATCCTGAGACGGCAGGCAGATCCCCTCTGCCCTCGGGGCCGCGGCTCCCCACCATAGAAAAACAGGCCGGTTGGAGCAAATGATTTCATGAAGGCCACTTCCAGGTCCAGTATTCTAGGATTCCTGTGTAAGCCAATGCCAGGGCACCGGGAACCGACTTTTTATTTCTAGGACGTGTCTTTCAGAACTGGCTCGCTCAGGTTCAGCCCTGTGGTAAGGCTTCAACACTACCTCATTGCTACTCGCCCAGCCTCCCTTGTCCGGAGCATCTCCAGGCTGCTCGGCCCCAGGTGCCAACCCTCCCAGGACAGTCTGAGGTGCGGCCTGGCTAATGATTGACATAGGTTCTAGCGAGTCGTACTTCATGCATGGCCGGTGGGTGGGGAGTTCAATGTTTAACAGCACCTTGTGCAGCCTTTTTGTTCAGTGTGCCTGGGAAAATATGGTCAGGGTTGTGGAGTGCTGCCTGGGGCTCTCTGGCTTGTTTCCGTGGCTTCATGGCACTGTGCCCGCACACGACAGGTGAGGCAGATCCCCATGAGGGCAGGGCCCTGGGGCTCTGCCGTCTCTGCAGCGGATGAGGCCACTTACGCCCTTCCTAGCAGAGTTAGGGATGTTCATACACCCTTAAAGCACTTGTGGTCCTGCCTTGGTGTGGGGGGGAGAGAGGAGACTGTCCTTGCTGTGTCGTCCTCTCTGCCCCCGGAATTCCCGGAGCCTATGCCCCAGAAGCTCTGACCAAAGAGGCCATCAGAACAGGTGCCACCCAGGATGCGGAAGAGATGAATCAGGGTCCACTGGTATCCTGTCACCGTGCCCGGCCCTGTGCTAGCCAGTGGCAGGAGGGGGGAGGCCTGTCCTACAGCCTGGGCTCTGCCTCTTGCACTGAGAGGCCTAGGAGATCATAATTCTGGCTCTGACACCAGTTGGGTGTGTGACCCTGGCTTGTCAGTATCATCTCTGAGTCCTGGTTCCCTTGAGGTGATCGTATCTATCTTGTAGGAGCATTGTGAAGATGAATGAGGTGATATATAATGAGGTAATACATGTCTCGATCATGGGTCCTGGGAAAAGGGGAGTATTGTTTGTATACTAGAGGATAGAGAAAACATTTTAGGCTAAGTGCTGATAAGTTCCAGGAAGAGCAATCTTTAGGGGTGGAGAGATCAGGGTGGGCTTCCTGAAGGAGGTGGGGCTCTGTCTTGGCCAAAGGAAGGCCAAAATTGACATAGGCTTAAGGAAGGCATAAAGGAGCCAAGGAAGACAGACCGGATAGAGGGAACTGACTGAGCAGAAGTCCTGAAGATAGAAAGTGCCAGGATAACACCCTGACTGAGCCACAAGCATGTAGTTCCTGTGATTCTTTCCATCACACATACACGTCCAGGGACCTGCCATTTTCTTGCCATGGCACAGTGTAACTCTTGGGCCAGGGCCCTTTGGCAGAGCTTAGGATCCCCCCTGCACAGGGGTAAGCCCATGCCTGAGATCTGAAAGAGAATCTTCTCCGCTGTGATCTGTAGGCTCAGGGTATCTTTCCACTTCCAGCAGCAAAAGGTTGGCCGGGGACTTTGTCACCCTTAGAAGAGAAGCTGCTGGTAAGTGTTATTTGAAGGAAAGTTTTCCTGGAGACTCTAGGTGAGGCTGGGGGCCCTCAGTCAGGTGGTACTGGAATAGATACTCTCTCGTGTCTTACAGGTTTGAAGGGACTGAGCTTCTCCCAAGCCATTTGAACAGGCCCTCCCTGCTGCCTTCCATCCTGGTGCTACCCGTCACCCCTCTTACCCCAATTCACTGTGAGAGAGGGCCTGTGACAGGCTGTGGGCTTTCGGATGGATCATTGCCTCTTAACTGGCAGGGCCCTGGGTGATGTCATCTGTCTCTTTGACTACACATGCAGGTGCCTGCAGGGATAGCCCAGCTTGGGACGGTGGGCAGCTGAAGTAGGCACGCCTAGCTGAAGGGGTAGTCGCTGCCCCCCTAGCTGTGTGTTACCCCAAGGAAGTATTGGACCTGTGTTACCAGATGTCCTATTTTTCCATTAAAAAAAAAAAAAATTTAAGTCAGGTCCAGCTCTTTTATAGCCCCCTCCCCTCCCCCCCCGGAAATAAATGTGAACTTCAAAACCCTCATGGAGCCCCAGGTTCTGGGCAGCACAAGTCCACAACCACGGACCCCTCGCAGGCTCCCCCATTTAATAAGTGAGGGAGAAAGATGCTCAGAAGAGCCTTAGGTTGGTCAGAACCCATCAGAGAGAAGCCAGTTCTCTAGACTCTTCTCCCACCTTCCTCTCCCAAAGAATGCATTTCCTGATCTCTGCCGTAATCTCCATTCTTCCTAGGAATGGCTCTTAAACCCCTTGTGGGTAGCTTCCTGCAACTGCTCTATTGTATTTATGTCCCCAGGCAGAGGGAAAGCCTGCTGCAGGCCAGGACTTTGTTTTTTCCTCTTCTTTCCCCAGGTAGCCTAGCCCAGCCCTGGGTGCCTGTCTGAGCCCTGAAGTGGAATTACTATGAAGATAATGGAATGTAAGCTTCAGCTTCAGGAGACCCCCCCCCCCCCACCTCACTTGCCAGGGTGTGGTCCTAGCAGTGAATTTGCAGAGTCCTAGCAATGTTGTATATTCATTTTCTTGAAGAAGACCCCCAAAAATCGTATGAGCTCCAGGCCCCGCAAAACCGGGACCGACCCCTGTAGATGTGGTGACTGGCTGGCATCCTGTCTTTTGGACAGTGAGCTCTTATTCTGGGGACAGGAAGTGGGGGGTCCTGAGCCAGCCCTCTTAGGATCTTGCTGTGTCACCTGGGCATGTCACTTCCTCCTCTCTGGTTGTCAGTTTCCCCGTTTGTGAAATGAGAGCCGAGGTGGCGTGGGTAGGAATGAACTGAGTCATTGCTAGGGCAGAGTGAGCTCCCGTGCCCCAGCTGCGTGGTCCTGGCCGACTGGGGTGTGATTGCCCCGCCTGTGTAGACTACACTGCCAACCTTTGCCCTCCCCAGAGCATTTGCATTGCTGGCTGGGTGTGTCTGGCCTGGCCACACACAATCTCTCACAGCCCCGAGCCTCACCATGGTGATTCGTGTTGACGGATAATACAAGGGAGCAAAGCTTTATTGAGCTTTTATTCCCAGACCTGCAGGAGAGGCAAGCACCTGGTCCTTCCTTTCTCGGTTGGAATAGTTGATTTTGTGGTCTTGGTGGTTTATTGCTTCCCTTGTCAAAGAAAGCCTCCTGGGTTACGTAGACTTACGCTCCGATCTTTTACACAAGGAGAACAGAGGCCTTTTCAGAGAGAACACCATAGAAGGATCTGGAAGGAAGGAGATCACTGTCGTTGTTAGTTTTCTGTTGTTGCCATAACAAATTACCACAGACTTAGTGGCTTAGAATCACACAACTTATTTTGGTGGTAAAATATACATAATATAAAATTTACCATTTTCAGCATTTTTTAAAAAAGCGTGTAGTTCCAAGGCACCAAGGACATTCACACTGTTGTGCAGCCATCAGCAGCACCCATCTGTAGAACTTTTCCATCTTCCTCAACTCAAGCTCTGTCCATGAAACAGAAGCTCCCCAGACCCCCCTCTTCTCCACCCCCGGCCACCACAGTCCTCTCCATCTGCATTGGGCTGCTCCAAGCACCTCCCAGGAGTGGAATCACACAGTGTTTGTCTGTCCGTGATGGGCTGATTTCTCCGCACAATGTCCTGTCGTAGCACCTGTTGCAATCTCCTTCCTTTTTAAGGCCGAATAGTAATCTCTTCTGTGTTCTACACCGCGTTTTGTTTATCTATCCCTTTGGATGGACATTTGGGTGCTTTCCACCTTTGGCCCTTATAAATACTGCTGCTGCAAGCTGTGGTGTCCATAGGTTCGGGGCCCTGCTATCGGGTAAGTGCACCTGCCGTACTGTTTGCCACAGCGGCTGAGCTGTTCACCACACATTTCTGTCTGACACTTTTGTCTCACATGTCTCCTGGTGTTTGTGGGTGGGGTGGTATCCTTTCTGGAGGCTCTGGAGGAGAATGCACCCTCGTCTTTTACAGCTTCTAAAGGCCATCTGCATTCCTTGGCTCGTGGCCGCTTCCTCCACGGTTGGAATCCCCCTCATGCTTCAGATCTCTCCTCCTCATTTTTTCTTTTCATCCTTAACCAACCAGGAAGGGGTCTCTGCTCGGGAAAGGACTCATGTAATTAGGTTGGGCCCACCTGGATGGTCTAGGAGACCCTCCCCATCTCAAGATTGGCAATCTTCACCACACCTGCGAAGTCCCTTTGGCATGTCAGTCACATGTTCCTAGACTCGGGGGGATCAGGGTGTAGACTGTCTGGGATAGTTTTTCTTTAAGTTTTTTTTTTTTTTATTTATTTGAGAGGGAGAGGGAGAGAGAACCCCAAGCAGCCTCCATGCTGAGCATGGAGACCAACACTAGGCTTGACCCCATGATCCCTGGGATCACGACCTGAGCCAAAACTGAGTCCGACGCTCAACTGACTCCGCCCCCTAGGCGCACCTGGGATATTTTTGAAGGACCTCCTCAAGGAACCTGATGGTGCCCTGATCTCAGGCCTTGAAAAGCCCTCCCCTCCACCCCTTCTCCTTACCAGCATTGTCCTGAGACACCCCATAATCGTACAGTTGGTTAGGCATACTTCTGTGTGGGCTGGACACCTGATCCCAGACACTGAACGATTTGGGTGTATGTCCAGGATCTTGAGTGACCCTTTCCAGACATCAGAGCCTGTCCTCTTTGGCCACTTGGGAGAGACCAGCACTGTGTGAGTTGGTCACAGACTTAAGAGAGCTGTCCCATACTTGACAAAGATTTTTTCTTTTTTTTTTCTTTTTTTTCTTTTTTTTTTACTTCATTCAGTCCTCATATAACTCCAAGGCAGGTGGGCTGGTCATATCTCTGCAGACAGCATAGAAGTTCAGAGAGGTACAGTTACCCCCGGAAGGTCACATAGCAAGTGGTAGAGCCAGGACCCAGACCAAGCTAATGCTTCTGAGGAAATCAGTTAAAGCTAACGGAGCACCTACTACTGTATATGCTGATACACTCCATGGTGGGTAGCTTTATATGTGTGTGTCAGTGTATCCAGTCCTCACGGCCACTTAGTAAGATAGATAGATGTGCCTTCCCCAATTTTACAGGTAGCAAAGAAGGCTCAAAGAGGTCAGGCAACATGTCCAAGGCCACATAGCCAGCAGGTGGTAGAGCTGGACTTGGAATCATCGTCCTTGGACTTGAAACCCTGTGTGTCACCCTAGTTCCTCTGCAGCAGTGTTAGAAGATGCTATCAGAGCTGTGTGGGCTGTGGGTAAAATGCATACAGCAGAGCCGAGAAGTTTCCTGTGACTGTCCTGTGATATTTGTGGCTCTTGGGGTGGGGGGAGCGTGGGTTGTTGTGATGATGGGGAACAGGTTTAGAGTGTGGGAGAGAGAGTCATTGACGGTAGAAGGCCCCGCAGAGTATCTGGGGTTGGATGTTGGTGATGCTTAGACTGCATGACCAGAGATGAGCCACTCGGCTACCCCTTTCCCCACCCAGAGGAGGGAGGGGTCCAGGGAAGGAGCTCCCCCAGTTCCCTCCGGGCCAAGCCACTGAAAGTTGTGTTGTACAGACAGTGACCACTGCAGGGCGTGGAGGTGCTGCACCCCCGGGGGCCCAGGTGATCCTGGAGAAAGGGCGCTTGGGCTGGACTTGGTGGGAAAGGGAGGAACTTGAGAGCTAAGGGGGCAGCCAACAGGGCTCAGGCACCCCCGGCACTGGTTAACATCTGCTGGCCCCTCCTGCTTCACTTCTCAGGCGGTCTTGGGAGAAGTCCCTTCTGCCAAGGTGTCACTGGGAGCAGTCTCCCCCAGGTGGAAGTGATGAAGCACAGACACAGACCTGTCTCTCCTTGGCCTGCACTGCACTTGGAAACATAACCCACAATTTCCCTTTTTGGGGTGGGGGCTGTTTCCTTAGGGCCTGACCACAACTTGGACTTGTCACTGCCACTGTGTCTGTCACAAGAACCTTGGCATCTGCAAGGACCGAGGCCTGAGGCCTCGTCACGTTCTGGGCTTGGGTGTGAGCCGATGTTGACACCATGTGTGGGTTCACCTTCATTTTCCATTGCTCAGAAATCCCAAGTTGGGATTGTCCTTTGACTAAGTTCCGGCCCTTCCGGAAGCCAATTTGGTGTGGTGTCGGGGGAACCCTCCCATGAACAGGAAGGAGCCAGGTTTGTGGGAGAGCTGTGCTGTGGAGGGGTGGGAGGGAGACCCACGAGCACAGACTGGTGTGTGAAAGTGGTCACTCCTGCCTCGCTCCTCCCCGTAGAAGTGCCGACAGCAGGTGCCTGGGTGCCCGCTGGCTGGAGCTTTGTGCAGGGACGAGGGGGCTGCTTCTCTGGATCCCTCCTCGCGGGCAGTTTCTTCTCCAAGAGGCCTTTTCAGAGGTGATTCTCCCCGCGCACCGGCCTCCCGCTGCCCCATCCGCTTCTTGCCTTGGCTTCCCTGGCCCCTACCATTCCTGGGGCTTGGACCGGGCCCCTGGGCACCCAGGCATGCAGGAGGGAAAGAAAGAAAACTTTGCCAGTTCCCTGTAGGTGGACTCCCCCTTGGACTACCCCTTGGGGAGATGGGAGCATCCACCACAGCCGCTCCCAGGACCTACTGCTACAGGGCTGGGTGTGGTGTGGGAGAATGAGCTGGTGGGGGGCTGGGTTCCCCTCATCACACCCTCTGCCCCCACCTCTGGTGTTACTCCCCGACTCCACATCCTCTCCCCGCACTGCCCCCATGTTTCTCATCCCGAGTATTAGCAAATGGCCCTCTAGTCCTGTTTGCTATTCTGTCCTGGAGAAACGGCTATCATGAAAGGTTAAGTAATATTAGGAGAATATATTTGATATTTAATTATTACTATCTGCATTTTACACTTGTGGAAAACTGAGGCCCAGAAAGGTTAGGTAACCTGCCCAAGGTCACATACCTAGTAGAGAGCAGGACTGGGATTTGAACCTGTGTGGTCTGGCTGCAGAGTTAATGTTCTTCCCACCACCCTATGATGGTGGGAAGAACTTTGATGCCGTTGATGAAGTACCTGGGGTCACAGTGAGGCCTGATGTCCTGATTCCTAATCCCAGGCTATTCCATCGTCAGTGTTTTTCAGTTTCTGAGATACTGGATTCTGGGGCCAGTGAGCTCCATGAGGAAGTAGAGTATAGCATAGGGGTGAAAGTCCTGGGCTTTGGAGCCTGGCTGCCTGGGTGTGAATCTTGGCTCATTTACTACCTGTAACCTTGGTTGAGTTCCATAATCTCTCCCTACCTCAGTTTCCTTATCTCTAATAGGGGATCATAATCTTAGTGTTTGTTTTTGTAGAGTTGTTGTAAGGTTGAATTCCATGTAAAGCACTTAACAAAGTGCCTAGCACCTAGTAAAGTTTTCATATTCATAAATGTTAACTATTGTTATGATTGCCTAATAAGCTGGAGAAATTTGGGGATAAAGTTAAGCAGACTCCTTTGTTACAGGACTTCTCAGAGCCTTTACCATGCTATTATGAATTGGCCCTTTGGGGAGGGGATGTAGTAGGCAGCACTTTCCAAAGTTTTTGGACAACTAATCTCTCTATCCTTTTAAATTGCATCCCTCTAAATTCTCAGCTTGCAAGATGTTAAGCTGGTGTCTGAGAACACAGTTCAGGAAGCACTGAGCTGTATATCAAGCTGCTTGTTTCTGCTTGCCAAGGTTGAGTTGGGGATGGGGGTCCAGGTTATTGCTGAGCCAGCTCCGAGTGACTGTATGTGGCAGAACTCTGGCTATGCCTGGCTTCCCTCCTACCCTGTAGGTGTGGGGACAGGGAAGAGGTGTGAGCCTAGGCACCTGAGGATCTCTGGAACCTCCTGGCCATGAGGAATGGCCTTGGCAAACCCTAGTTCGAAGCATATTTACTGCACTTCCTTCTGCCCTGGGAGGAGGGGTCTTATGGTAGGTCACCCGTGGTGGGACTGGCTGGGACCACCAGACAATCCAGCCCAGCTCAGGTGGTTTTGCAGCGTGGCTCTGTTAGGAGAAAGCAGGCGGCAAGCAGAGTTCTACCATGACGTTCTCCCTAGTGTGTGTGGGGCTTGAGTAAACAGTGTCCCTGGTGTATTTTAGCTGCAAAACTAAGGGGGTTGGAAATTAGACAACCTTCAAGGTCCTTTCCAATAGGAACATTTTGGGATTGGGGTAAAAACCTAAAGAGGTGTCCCCTTTAGGAGTCCTAAAATACAAAAGGAAGGACACGGCCTGAGAGGGGAAAGCCCCCTCCAACCCCCCCCCCCCCCACTTCATGCCCATGGGATAGCAAGGTCTGGGGAGATACGGACCCGGCTCCAGGTCATTGGTTGGGATCCTTTTCCATAGGAGATTCTTAGAAGTGGATTACCCCTTTTTTTTTTTTTTTTTTTGAGAGAGAGAGAGAGGGGCAGATGGAGAGAGAATCTTAAGCAGGCTCCATGCCCAGCGTGGAGCCGAACACGGGGCTCCATCTCATGACCCTGAGATCATGACCTGAGTTGAAATCAGGAGTTGGAGGTTTAACCAACTCAGCCTTCCAGGTGCCCGAAGGAAGTGGATTACTTTAAGTAGACGTTTATGTCTTGCTTTGGGCCTCATTCGCAACCTGTCTGGGTCATTGCCTCCTTTTATCCAGCCCAGTGACCAGGGGAGGAATGCCCACCACTCCCAAGGCAGTATATGGAGGCCAGGAGCTGCTCAGACTGGCTGAGGGCGGGCTAACTCTTCATCTCCCCGAACAGTGCCAGGAGCAATGCCAGGTAGGAATGTGTACCATTAATTACCCCTGAGTCTGCCCAAGCCTAGCCTGGTACTGGAGTGAGGAGAGTTTGCAGATAAGCAAATAAATCTCTTGCTTTAAAACAGTTGTATACACATGTGAACAAACATAAACCATAGATACACGCACATGCATTTATGTGTGTGTTTGGGGGGGTTCTTGAATTACACATTAGAAACTGCTCAGTGGCGACCTTTGGGCAGAGGGTTAGACCTTTGGTTTTCACTTTGTGCCTTTCTGGTTGTATTTGAATTTCCCTACAGTGTGTTCTAATCTTTTTATTTTATTCTTTATTCTATTTTTTTAATTTTTAGTTTTAAATGTAATTTATTTTTTTAGAGCAGTTTCAGGGTCACAGCAAAATGGTGTGGAAAGTACATTACTATGAACACCATCAATATCCATCATCACCACCCCTACCAGAGGGGTACATTTGTGGCAATTGAAGAATCTACATGGACACATCCGGAGTTCATAGTTGACCTTAGGGTTCACTTCTGGTGTTGTATGTTCCATGGTTTTGACTACTGTACCCACCATTTTAATAGCATAGAGAATAGTTTCACTGGCCTAAAAAAAATCCTCTGTGTTTTGCCTATTCATCCCTCCCTCCTCTGTAATTCCTGGAAACCACTGATGGTTTTACCAGTGACTAGTTTTACCTTTTCCAGACTGTTGAGAGTTGGGATCATGCAGTATGTAGCCTTTTCTCATTTTCACCTCAAATCCCTGCGTGTCTTTTCATGGATTGATAATGCACTTCTTTCTAACACTGAATATTTCTTCATCTGGGCATTTATCCATTCACCTACTTAAGGACTTCTTGGTTGCTTTCAAATTTTGACCTTTATGAATAAAGGTGCTATAAACATCTGTGTGTAGGTTTTTGCGTGGACAAGTTTCCAGCTTACTGGGGTTAATACCAAGGACTGCTGGATCATATGGTAAGAATGTGTTTAGATTTTTTTTTTTTAAAGATTTTATTTATTTATTTATTTGACAGCGAGAGAGACAGCGAGAGAGGGAACACAAGCAGGGGGAGTGGGAAAGGGAGAAGCAGGCTTCCCTCCAAGCAGGGAGCCTGATGCAGGGCTCGATCCCAGGACCCTGAGATCATGACCTGAGCCGAAGGCAGATGCTTAACGACTGAGCCACCCAGGTGCCCCAGAATGTGTTTAGTTCTGTAAGAAACCGCCAGACTGTCTTCCAGAGGGTCTGTACCATTTTGCATTCCCACCAGCAGTGAGTGAGAGTTTTGGTTGCACTGCATCCTCACCAGCATTTGGTATTATCACTGGTTGGGACTTGATCTCATTGTTTTATTTGCAACTCCCTAATGATGTCTGATGGGGAGCATCTTTCTTGTGCTCAGAAGCCATCTGTGTGTCTTCTTCAGTGAAGTGTGCAGGTCTTTTGCCCATTTTTTAAATCAGAATTTTTTCTTACTGTTGAGTTTTTAAGAGTTCTTTTCTATATTTTGGATAACAGTTCTTGATCAGATGTGTCTTTTGTAAACTTTTTCTCCCAGTTGGTGGCTTGTCTTCTCTTATTTTTTTTTAATTTTATTTATTTATTTGACAGAGACACAGCAAGAGAGGGAACGCAAGCAGGGGGAGTGGGAGAGGGAGAAGCAGGCTTCCGGCCGAGCAGGGAGCCCGATGTGGGGCTCGATCCCAGGACCCTGGGATCATGACCTGAGCCAAAGGCAGACGCTCAACGACTGAGCCACCCAGGCGCCCCTCTTATTTTTATTTTTAAAATGTATCACCAGAGAATCATCTGAGGTGCATGACTTAAACTCTATATTTAAATTCTTGTATCAAACAGATTGAGGTCTTAATATTAAAGAATGCATACACAAGGGGATCCTGGGTGGCTCAGTCGTTAAGCGTCTGCCTTCGGCTCAGGTTATGATCCCAGGGTCCTGGGATCGAGCCCCACATCGGGCTCCCTGCTCAGCGGGGAGACTGCTTCTCCCACTCCCCCTGCTTGGGTTCCTGCTCTCGCTATCTCTCTCTCTCTGTCAAATAAATAAATAGATAGATAGATAGATAGAATGAATACACAAATGAATACTCCACAGCCCCGAGGCTGGGGAAGGCCAGTGGAGGGATCATCCCACAATAGCCCCCACTCTAGTCCTGGGCCTGCTTGGTTTGCTGCTGGGCATGGAGGGGCGGGAGGTCTCAGGGGTGATGCTTCCAGGCCTCAGCCTCCACTCAGCTTCAGCCTGCTGCACGCTCTGGGTCCCGCACCAGCCTTCTGGGGAGGATATTTCTGTATCCTTGTGCCAGGCATAGCACTGCCACCACCCACCCATCCTTTCCCTTTCATGTGCTGGAAGTCAGGCTGGACTCCAGGAGGTGTGCAGAGCCCAGCCTTCCTGATCCCCCCGTCTCCATCTCCCCTGGTTGAGGTGGGGAAACGACAGGGCTCTCCGTTATGGCAGGGGGATGAGTGAGTGGGAGGAGTAAGGTTTTTCTTGTTCTGGATGATTCTGCCTCTTCTGTCAACACGGCATTTCTAGATTCCTGTGTTTGAGGACTCTGGCTACTGCCCACTTGTGGAGCCCTTGAAATTTAAGTTATACTTGCAGATGTATACACAGCTTGAAGAAACAGGCCCTTGAGAAGTCCCCTGTATAGCTGCCATATACTTTCAACATTCACCTGATACTCTGAGGCTTGGTTCTGATGGGGTCCCGGGATGCCCAGGTCTTGGTGCTTGTCCTCAGAGCTGACTACTGGGAATAAAGGCTGGATAATATAAGCAAGAAAGTGTCCCAGTACCTACAAGGAAGGAGTGTTTCCTGGAGTGTGGAGCACAGAATCAGTTATATCAGAATCACTGGGGGTGGGGAAGGGGTGCTTGTTTAAATTTCAGAATCCTTGGCCCAGCCCAGGTTGAAGGGCCCAGAATGACTGGGGCCGGGGCATAGGCATTTTCAGCAAGCTGTCCAGGTGATTCTGACGCGTGATGAAGCAGTGCCACCCAAAGTGTGGTCCATAGTCAAGTAGCATCAGCGCCACCGGGAAGTGTGTGGGAAATGCAGATTTGGGGGCCTGTCCCAAACCTACCGATTCCGAGACTGTGGGGAAGATAACCAGCAATCTGAGGTTTACCAAGTCCCATAGGTGATTGTTTCGCGGACTGAAGTTTGAGAAGCCAGAGGGCCACAGCTGGATGAAATCGAGTGCCTAGCAGCAGGGGGATGGCCCTAGTGGGGAAGCAGGGGTGGGGTTTGTGCCACACAGTCCCCAGAGTGGCAGGACTGGAGGCTGGAAGTGCCCCAGAGGCTGGTTTCTAAAAATTGGAATAATCCCTAAAGAGGCCAGCTGTCTACCGTGTGGAATACGCTCTCTCCAGTGAGTCCCCATGTCAGTGTCCGGACCAGAGCCACCTCAGAATGGGCGATATGCCCCGGCCTGCCAGAACTGCTGACGGACAGGAGGAGAGCCTTGGTCAGTGCGGAAGGTGTCATGATACCTGTGGACACCAAAGAGAGTGCAGATCTGCTGGATTGTAACTCACTGTGTTCTCCTCTGTGGTGGAGAGCGAGTGCCAGGCAGGCAGTGGGGAGGGGAGAGCAAGGTGCGGAGCCCCTAGAAGCCTACTTGAGCTCACCTCCGAGCAGGGATGGTGCCAGGAACGACTTCACCCGGTACAGCAGGCCCTGTTGGTGGCCGAGGGTAGCTGAAGACTGGACGATGAGCAGATTTCTTAACGTTGAGAAAGGGGAAAGCAGGTAGACATTGTGAGTCGGAGAGCCGAATCCCCGCAGCCTCCGAGTTGGGTAGGCACTGGGGGTAGGGATGGTTCACCCCAAGGGCACCCCAGGTCATCCAGCTTCCGTGGCTGTCCTCCTAGGCATTACTAGGCGGGTAAACCGGGGGTCTCTAGGCATGGGCCGTGTGTTCGAATCCTCATCTGACGTGGGCCCTCTGTACACCGTCGTGGAGTTGATGGGGAAACGTGTGTGGCGTCTTTGGGGTAGAGTTAGGGGCCCGAGTGCTGGCTGCGTGGCTGCACCTGCCGCTGTTGGGCTTGGGTGTGGTTGGCCGTGACAGTTCAGGACTGTTGTCCTTGGCCTTTTTCCTACCAGTTACTTGGAAGAAAGCAGATGTCACGCGTACCAAACAAAGCTGGGCGCTAAGATGTTTGACGTTGGAATGTCCAGACACCTCAGCGGGCTGAGCAGCAGGCAGAATGCGAGGGAGGAGTTGGACAGGATCCGCACCAGGGCTGCGTGCCCAGGACGCTCCGTGTCCCAACCCAGGGAGCCGGGGAGGGGGGACATGTGGTCCGGCCCTGCCCTCTGCTCTGCCGGGACCACAGCTGAGGCCTTGGGTTCTGAAAAGAGCTCCGAGACAGAGAAGGGAGTGGTACTGCACAGAGAAGGTGGTAGGGAGATGAGGCTGCTCTCAGGGGAGGGCCAGACCGGGGGTGGTCTCTTGGGGAAAGGGGAAGACCCAGGGGGCTCACTGCCAAGGGACAGCTTTTGACTTCTGCTGGGAAGTCTGCAAAGCCCTCCTGGGAATGTGTGCTATCACCCTGGGAGCAGCCTGAGGCTGCCCCGCGGTCCTGCCCCGTGCGGGGAAACACGAGTGGACCCTCTGGGTCTGAGTCCCGTGGTGCATAAATAAATGCAGTAGTGCTAACCCCAGGTTCCGAGCCGGGCTGCCTGCGGCTGAATAGAGCCTGTGTGAGGTGTTCAAAATCTTGGAAGAACAGCCCTGGCCTCAAGTGAGCTCAGAAATTGCCACCTGAATGGACCTTTTTTAAAGTTGTTTTTTTAATAGGAAGTACATGCATGTGGCCAAAAAATGCAAATATAAACTAAGCTTCATGTCTATAACCAGTTTTTCCTTCCAAAGACAACCAGTGTCACCAAGTTTCTTGTTTATCATTCCAGGGATGGTGTGTGTGTGTGTGTGTGTGTGTGTGCGCGTGTATACACCACCAAGTTCGTCTGTTTACAGCTTTTTTTAAAAGATGTTAGCTTAGTAAATACACAGTTTATACCTTGATCAAGAATGATGATCATTTCGTATGCCCATATATAGAACTGGCTAATTGTAAAAATAGCTACAGAGTGTTCATTGTACGGATCTGTTCTAATTCACTTCACCAGCCTGCTGCGGATGCATAGTTAGAGGTTTGTTATCACAGAATGCCCCAGTACAATCCATGTCCCTGTCCCTTCACACAGGCATAAGTGTGCCTGTGCCCAGGAAATAAATTTCCAGAAGGTGAGTTTCTGGTTCAGAGCAGGTCGTTTTACATGTTGACATCTCTGTATTTGTAATTGGCGACTCTAGCATCTTAGTGTGGGTAAAACCTTCCGTTCCTTTTCTATAACTGCCTGTTTATATCATTTGAGTTTCTCTATTGGTCACTGGGTTGGTTTTTTTTTTTTTTTAAGTGCAAAACATTTTCCTTAAATTTGTTATTTCCCTTGTCTTTCTGTTGTTTTCTTTATTTGTTTCTTATTGTGCACAACTTTAATTTTATGTCTTTTTTTAAAATTTTTTTAATTTTTTATTATGTTAATCACCATATATTACATCATTAATTTTTGATGTAGTGTTCCATGATTCATTGTTTGTGCATAACACCCAGTGCTCCATGCAGAATGTGCCCTCTTTAATACCCATCACCAGGCTAACCCATCCCCCCTACCCTCCTCCCCTCTAGAACCCTCAGTTTGTTTTTCAGAGCCCATCATCTCTCATGGTTCGTCTCCCCCTCTGACTTACTCCCCTTCATTCTTCCTCTCCTGTTATCTTCTTCTTTTTCTTTTTTCTTAAAATATGTTGCGTTATTTGTTTCAGAAGTGCAGATCTGTGATTCAACAGTCTTGCACAATTCACAGCGCTCACCGTAGCACATACCCTCCCCAAGTCTATCACCCAGCCACCCCATCCCTCCCACCCCCAACCACTCCAGTAACACTCAGTTTGTATCCTGAGATTAAGAATTCCTCATATCAGTGAGGTCATATGATACATGTCTTTCTCTGATTGACTTATTTCACTAAGCATAAGACCCTCCAGTTCCATCCACGTCGTTGCAAATGGCAAGATCTCTTTCCTTTTGATGGCTGCATACTATTCCATTGTGTATATATACCACCTCTTCTTTATCCATTCATCTGTCGATGGACATCTTGGCTCTTTCCACAGTTTGGCTATTGTGGACATTGCTGCTATAAACATTGGGGTGCACGTACCCCTTCGGGTCCCTACATTTGTATCTTTGTGGTAAATACCCAGTAGTGCAATTGCTGGATCGTATGGTAGCTCTAATTTCAACTGTTTGAGGAACCTCCATACTGTTTTCCAGAGTGGTTGCACCAGCTTGCATTCCCACCAACAATGTAGAAGGGTTCCCCTTTCTCCACATCCCCGCCAACATCTGTTGTTCCCTGACTTGTTAATTTTAGCCATTCTGACGGGTGTGAGGTGGTATCTCATGGAGGTTTTGATTTGGATTTCCCTGATGCCAAGCGATGTTGAGCACTTTTTCATGTGCCTGTTGGCCATTTGGATGTCTTCTTTGGAAAAATGTCTGTTCATGTCTTCTGCCCATTTCTTGATTGGATTATTTGTTCTTTGGGTGTTGAGTTTGGTAAGTTCTTTATAGATTTTGGATACTAGCCCTTTATCTGATCTGTCATTTGCAAATATTTTCTCCCATTCTGTCAGTTGTCTTTTGGTTTTGTGGACTGTTTCTTTTGCTGTGCAAAAGCTTTTTATCTTGATGAAATCCTAATAGTTCATTTTTGCCCTGGCTTCCCGTACCTTTGGCGATGTTTCTAGGAAGAAGTTGCTGCGGCTGAGGTTGAAGAGGTTGCTGCCTGTGTTCTCCTTTAGGATTTTGATGGACTCCTGTCTCACGTTTAGGTCTTTCAACCATATGGAGTCTATTTTTGTGTGTGGTGTAAGGAAATGGTCCAGTTTCATTCTTCTGCATGTGGCTGTCCAATTTTCCCAACACCATTTGTTGAAGAGACTGTATTTATTCCATTGGACATTCTTTCCTGCTTTGTTAAAGATAAGTTGACCATAGAGTTGAGGGTCCATTTCTGGGCTCTCGATTCTGTTCCATTGATCTATGTGTCTGTTTTTGTGCCAGTACCATACTGTCTTGATGATGACAGCTTTGTAATAGAGCTGGAAGTCCGGAATTGTGATGCCGCCAGCTTTGCTTTTCTTTTTCAAGATTCCTCTGGCTATTCGGGGTCTCTTCTGGTTCCATACAAATTTTAGGATTATTTGTTCCATTTCTTTGAAAAAAGTGGATGGTATTTTGATGGGGATTGCATTGAATGTGTAGATTGCTCTAGGTAGCATTGACATCTTCACAATGTTGGTTCTCCCAATCCATGAGCATGGAACGTTTTTCCATTTCTTTGTGTCTTCTTCAATTTCTTTCATGAGTATTTTATAGTTTTCTGAGTACAGATCCTTTGCCTCTTTGGGTTAAATTTATTCCTAGGTATCTGATGGTTTTGGGGGCCATTGTAAATGGGATCGACTCCTTGATTTGTCTCTCTTCTGTCTTGCTGTTGGTGTATAGGAATGCCACTGATTTCTGTGCATTGATTTTATAGCCTGCCACTTGACTGAATTCCTGTATGAGTTCTAGCAGTTTTGGGGTGGAGTCTTTTGGGTTTTCCACATACAGTATCATATCATCTGCAAAGAGTGAGAGTTTGACTTCTTCTTTGCCGATTTGGATGCCTTTGATTTCTTTTTGTTGTCTGATTGCTGTGGCTAGGACTTCTAATACTATGTTGAATAGCAGTGGTGAGAGTGGACATCCCTGCCGCGTTCCTGACCTTAGGGGAAAAGCTCTCAGCCTTTCCCCATTGAGAATGATATTCGCTGTAAGTTTTTCATAGATGGCTTTTATGATATTGAGGTATGTACCCTCTAACCCTATACTCTGAAGAGTTTTGATCAAGAAAGGATGCTGTACTTTGTCAAATGCTTTTTCTGCATCTATTGAGAGGATCCTATGATTCTTGTTCTTTCTTTTGTTAATGTATTGTATCACGTTGATTGATTTGCGGATGTTGAACCAGCCTTGCAGCCCAGGGATAAATCCCATTTGGTCGTGGTGAATAATCCTTTTAATGTACTGTTGGATCCTATTGGCTAGTATTTTGGTGAGAATTTTTGCATCCGTGTTCATCAAGGATATTGGTCTGTAATTCTCCTTTTTGATGGGGTCTTTGTCTGGTTTTGGGATCAAGGTAATGGTGGCCTCATAAAATGAGTTCGGAAGTTTTCCTTCCATTTCTATTTTTTGGAATAGTTTCAGGAGAATATGTATTAATTCTTCTTTAAATGTCTGATAGAATTCCCCTGGGAAGCCATCTGGCCCTGGGCTTTTGTTTCCTGGGAGATTTTTGATGACTGCTTCAATTTCCTTAGTGGTTATAGGTCTGTTCAGGTTTTCTGTTTGTTCCTGGTCCAGTTTTGGTAGTTGATACTTCTCTAGGAATGCACCCATTTCTTCCAGGTTATCTAATTTGCTGGCATATAGTTGCTCATAATATGTTCTTATAATTGTTTGTATTTCTTTGGTGTTGGTTGTGATCTCTCCTCTTTCATTCATGATTTTGTTGATTTGGGTCATTTCTCTTTTCTTTTTGATCAGTCTGGCCAGGGGTTTATCAATCTTGTTAATTCTTTCAAAGAACCAGCTCCTAGTTTCGTTGATCTGCTCTACTGTTCTTTTGGTTTCTAGTTCATTGATTTCTGCTCTGATCTTTATTATTTCTCTTCTCCTGCTGGGTTTAGGCTTTATTTGCTGTTCTTTCTCTAGCTCCTTTAGGTGTAGGGTTAGGTTGTGTATTTGAGACCTTTCTTGTTTCTTGAGAAAGGCTTGTATTGCTATATACTTTCCTCTCAGGACTGCCTTTGCTGTATCCCAAAGATTTTGGACAGTTGTGTTTTCATTTTCATTGGTTTCCATGAATTTTTTTAATTCTTCTTTAATTTCCTGGTTGACCCATTCATTCTTTAGTAGGATGCTCTTTAGCCTCCATGTATTTGAGTTCTTTCCGACTTTCCTCTTGTGATTGAGTTCTAGTTTTAAAGCATTGTGGTCTGAAAATATGCAGGGAATGATCCCAGTCTTTTGGTACCGGTTGAGACCTGATTTGTGGCCTAGGATGTGATCAATTCTGGAGAATGTTCCATGGGCACTAGAGAAGAATGTGTATTCCGTTGCTTTGGGATGGAATGTTCTGAATATGTCTGTGAAGTCCATTTGGTCCAGTGTGTCATTTAAAGTCTTTATTTCCTTGTTGATCTTTTGCTTAGATGATCTGTCCATTTCAGTCAGGGGGGTGTTAAAGTCCCCCACTATTATTGTATTGTTGTCAATGTGTTTCTTTGCTTTTGTTAATTGCCTTATATAATGGGCTGGTCCCATGTTTGGGGCATAGATATTACAATTGTTAGATCTTCTTGTTGGATAGACCCTTTAAGTAGGATATAGTGTCCTTCCTCATCTCTTATTACAGTCTTTGTTTTAAAATCTAGTTTGTCTGATATAAGGATTGCCACCCCAGCTTTCTTTTGGTGTCCATTAGCGTGGTAAATGGTTTTCCACCCCCTAACTTTCAGTCTGGGGGTGTCTTTGGGTCTAAAATGAGTCTCTTGCAGACAGCATATTGATGGGTCTTGTTTTTTAATCCAATCTGATAGCCTGTGTCTTTTGATTGGGGCATTTAGCCCATTTACATTCAGGGTAACTATTGAAAGGTATGAATTTAGTGCCATTATATTGCCTGTAAGGTGACTGTTAACTGTATGTTCTCTGTGTTCCTTTCTGATCTTTGCTTTTTTTAGGCTCTCTCTTTGCTTAGAGGACCCCTTTCAATATTTCTTGGAGGACTGGTTTCGTTTTTGCAAATTCCTTTAGTTTTTGTTTGTCCTGGAAGCTTTTTATCTCTCCTTCTATTTTCAATGACAGCCTTGCTGGATATAGTATTCTTGGCTGCATATTTTTCTCGTTTAGTGCTCTGAAGATATCTTGCCAGTCCTTTCTGGCCTGCCAGGTCTCTGTGGATAGGTCTGTTGCCAATCTAATGTTTCTACCATTGTAGGTTACATATCTCTTCCCCGAGCTGCTTTCAGGATTTTCTCTTTGTCTCTGAGACTCGTAAGTTTTACTATTAGATATCAGGGTGTTGACCTATTATTATTGATTTTGAGAGGGGTTCTTGTGCCTCCTGGATTTTGATGCCTGTTTCCTTCCTCACATTAGGGAAGTTCTGTGCTATTAGTTGCTCCAATATACCTTCTGCCCCTCTCTCTCTTTCTTCTTCTTCTGGGATCCCAATTATTCTAATGTTGTTTCGTCTTATCGTATCACTTATCTCTCGATTTCTGCCCTCGTGATCCTGTAGTTGTTTCTCTCTCTTTTTCTCAGCCTCTTTATTTTCCATCATTTGGTCTTCTATATCACTGATTCTCTCTTCTGCCTCATTTATCCTAGCATTTAGTGCCCCCATTTTTTATTGCACCTCATCAATAGCCTTTTTGATTTCGACTTGGTTTGATTTTAGTTCTTTTATTTCTCCAGAAAGGGTTTCTCTAATAACTTCCACGCTTTTTTCAAGCCCAGCTAGTATCTTTAAAGTCATGATTCTGAACTCTAGGTCTGACATCGTACTAATGTCCGTATTGAGTAGGTCCCTGGCTGACGGTACTACCTCTTGTTCTTTTTGCTGAGGTGATTTTTTTCGTCTTGTCATTTTGTCCAGAGGAGAATAGGTGAATGAGAGAACCAAATGCTAACAGGTTTACAACGTCCCCAGCAAATATACTGTATACAAATCAGAAAAGACCTGAAACCAGGGGAAAAGAAAGGGAAAGAAAGAAAAAAGAAAGAGAAAAAAAAAGATAAAAACAAAAACAGAACAATACAAAAAAAGCAGAATATGATCAAATATGATCAGGCTAGTGCATAGATCAGTGACACACACTCGATTTTGGGCGGATTTTGGGCGTATTTTGGTCTGTTAGAAAAAAGTGCCTCCTAAAATTTTAAAGGAAGAAAGACATATATGTACAAAATAAGGGTTGATACAATGAAGGGATGGAAGATGACTGTAAAGATGAAAATTATAAAAGATTTTATAAAAGGACTTGATAAGAAGTTGTTTGAAAAAAGAAAGAAGATTTAAGAAAAATAAAAAAAGGAAAAAGGGAGAAAATGTGATCAGGCAGGAGACTAGAACAAAGCCATACACTAGTGATTTAGGGTATATTTTGATATGTTAGAAGAAACTGTATGTCAAAATTTTAAAGAGAGAACAACTTATATATATAATGCAAAAATAAGGGTAACTACTATGAAGGGATAAAATATGAGTCTAAAAATGAAAAATAAAAAAAATTTTTTTTTAAAAAGGGATTAATAAGATGTTGGTTGAAAAGGGAAAAAGAAAAATAAAAAAAACAGTTAACAAAAATTAACTTTGATGAACTAATGAATCATGGTTAAAAAAAAGCCATGAATTCTATGTGCAGTATTCCCCCAGCGCTGGAGTTCTCCCGTTCTCCTTGATCGGTAAACTTGGTCTTGGCTTGCTGGCTGTTCGTGCTGATCTTCTGGGGGAGGGGCCTGTTGCTGTGGTTTCCAAATGTCTTTGCTGGAGGCTGAATTGCCCCGCCCTTGTGGGTCCGGGCTAAGGAAGCTGCTCGGGTTTGCTCTCAGGAGCTTTTGTTCCCTGCAAGCTCTCCGTACAGCTTTGGAGGACTAGGGTGAAAATGGTGGCCTCCCAATCTCCACCCAGAGGAGCCGAGAACTCGGGGCCCCGCTCCTCAGTGTGCCCCCAGAGAAAAGCAGTCACTCCCGTCTCCCTGTTCTCCGGCTCACCTGGCCTGTGACCGAGCGTTTCCATCTCTGGCACCCGACCCCGTGTGGAGTCTCCAAACTCAGCAGATCCCTGCAGTGCGTTCCCGCACCGCTCCTCCTGGGGGAGGAAGGGGAGTCTCCCCAGCTCTGCTGCTTGTTGGGTCCCTGCTGGAGGAGCAGTGGCCCGACTGGGCTGCGGATCACAGTTTATGGCCACCCCGAGCTGAGAGCCCGCGCCTCGGCTCCGTCTCTGCAGCCGGCTTCCCTGCTCTGGTACCTGGGAGCTCTGCCGCACTCAGGCATCCCCGGTCTTTCTGTGACCCCGAGGGTCCTGAGACCACACTGTCCCATGAGGGTTCCACCCCCCGCTTAGCCACTGCAGCGATGTCCCTCCGCGGAGCCGACTTCTAAAAGTTCCGATTTTGTGCTCCGCGGCTCTAGCACTTGCCAGAAGCGGCCGGCGGAGGCCCCTCCCCCGCCGTCTATCCTCCCGAATATCGCCTTGGATTCACCTCTCCGCACGTCCTACCTTCCAGTAAGTGGTCGCTTCTCTGTTCAGAGAGTTGTTGTTACTCTCCTCTTCGATCTCCTGTTGAGTTCGTAGGTGTTCCGAATGGTTTGATCCCTATTCAGCTGAATTTCTGAGACCAGACTAAATCTAGGTCTCCTACTCCTCCGCCATCTTGCTCCGCCCCCCTAATTTTATGTCTTATATTTAAATCTCTGGTTTGGCTGAGATTAGTTTTGATGATAGAACAGGGTAGTACCCAGCTTTTGGCTTTTTCCCCCCTGCTCTAGCCATGGGTGGGGCCTTTTGGCCTCATTCCTCTGGGAGGAGAGGTGAAGGGTAGTGAGGGGTCTTTGGTGCCCAAAGCTTGTGCTTAATGGTGATCTCCAGAGGAGAAGGGTGTCAGGGACATAACCTTCGCTCATGCTGGCCTTGTGCAGGGCTCTTCCTCTTTCTTCCAGCAGAAGGTTCCTGGCCCATCCATCATTCGGATTTCCAGGCTCTCCTCATCAGCAGGGTCTGAGGATTCCGGCAGGGGGGTCAGCCTGAGGGCAGGACCTGGGAGGGCTTTGGCCTGATGGCTCAGCCAGCCACAGGGAGAGGAGTCAGAGCGAGGGCACCACCACAGGGGCCCTCAGCAGCCTCACCGCGGTGCGCAGGGGAAAGGGTCTTCAGCGCACACCGCAGGTGGCCAGTCCTAGCTCTCTCCAAGGTCACTAGGCTATCACCTGGCCTTTCGCAGCTCTGTCTACAGTCACCTCTGGGCGCACTGACCAAAACACATCCCCATGCATATCATCCCTGTGGGTCCCGTAGGGACTGGTGGCACCTAAGGAAACCCTTCAGCCTCCTTGCAAACACCATGCGCATATCTCCAATGTAGCTGTGAAGGGCACCTAGAATCCTGTAGGTGAATGATGGCATCTAGAGCAGTGGTTCTCAACGTGGGATCCCTGCACCAGCAGTATCACCTGGGAATTAGAAATGCAGATTCTGGTTTTGCGGTGGAGCTCAGCTACCTGTGTTTAACAAGCCCTTGGGGCGGTTCTGATGCACACATTGCAGTTTGAGAACCAGGTTGGGGCCCGATGTGCGGGGGGGGGGAGGAGGTCACCTGGGGTCAGCAGGTGTGATGGTGGAGGGGGCCTGCAGGTCCCCTGACACCCTTACCTGTCACTGGACACCTCTGCAACTGCAGCAGCCACTGGCGAGCAGGAGGAAGTAGGTTGCACAGGTTGCAGCAGATCTGGATCCCTCCTGGGCAGTTTAAGTGGCATGGAGCATGGCAGAGGGGTCTGTATACAGAGGGACTTTGTGAGAGCAGCTGTCCCACCCAGCGCCAACAAGCAAGAGCCCTGGGTTCCAGGCCTTTCTCCTGCCCTACTCCTGATCTGCAAGTCACTTACCCTTTCTGAGCTCCAACTGCCTCACTTGCCCTCATTCCAGATCCTGGATCACATGAGCCTTCCTGAGGTCTCTTGTCTCTAGCAATGAGGATTTCATGCCATGCTCCCATGCCTGATGAACCAGAGGTTGGAGAATGAAAAATGTAGCTTGGGGCAGATCCATGTTGGCCACCGTGGATAACTTGGGGTCTGTAGGCTGGGCACAGGGGACAGGGGCTCTGGCTGGATAGTGATGAAGACCCTGGAAAGTAAAGACAAATAGACCTGAGCCCCTGAGAACGAGGCAGTGCAAGCTCGCCTCTGAGGTTAGAGAACAGCTCCACACACTCAGCATCCCGTGTCAGTAGAGGTGGGAGTGAAGCATGGGGGAAAGGGGTTTGCAGGGAAACATAGCCACTCATGCGTGGTAAGCCCTGTCATGGTGTGTGTGGGCACAGGTGCGGGCCTGCCCCTGGTCGCGCTTTCTAGTTGGGGGCCCAGCAGGTGGAAGGTAAATTGGGTTGAAGTCAGGCCTGATGTAGCCTCTCCTCCTGCAGGCGCCTGGCCTGTGGCAGTTGCTGGGCTCAGCAAGGCCGGTGGGGGCTCCCGGCAGAGCCTGAGGACGCTTGCTTTCCTCTTCCCTTTCAGATTGAACCATGAGCTACCCAGGTTATCCCCCGCCCACAGGCGGCTACCCCCCAGCTGCACCAGGTAAGAACGTCTGGGGCAGGGGGAGGGGGGGAATGCGCTCTCAGCTCAATGTCCCAAGTGAGGACAGGGAGAGAGTAACAGTGCTTTCCGGTCATCTCTCTACCCCAAGGGTGCAGCCAGAATGGGGAGGGGCTGGAGAAAATCCTGGACCCAGGGGCCCAGAAAGGCCTGGATTTGAAGCCCTTCTGGAAAGCCAGGACGAGGCCAGGACCCAGTTTCTTGCTTTATTAGCTGATAGCAGCAGGCAAATGCCTTCTTTTCTCTGGGACTCTGTTTTCTCCTTTGCACATGGTGTCCCGTATCTCTCCTTCACTGGGTTGTCCCTGAGACTAGTGAGATAGCCCGGTAGAGCCCCTGGCTCCATGTCCTCCGAAGCAGCATTTGGTGATGATTGCTCCCGCTCAGCAGCAGGGCCCCCTGCCAGGAGAGGAAGTGGGGGCAGTTGCTAAGGGTCAGATGTCCCTGCTGCAGCTCCAGAAGCTGTGGGCTGACGGCACTGGGGCTGTACCCGAGGCCAGGCTGTCAGAACCCAGCCCCACCTACACCACATCCCTTCACAAACACATCAGCTGCACTGGCCCTGGCCCTTCCCAGGTTCCTGAAATGAGACTGGGTCGCCATGGTAGGGGAGCAGATGGGGGGATCATTCCAGGCTGGTTACTCCGAGGTTGCCTGAGCCGTGCCGCCCCTTGCCCCACAGCGCCAGCAGGCACGTTCACTTCCCCAGAGCAGAGGTCCTTGAGTCTGAGCACCCATGACCCTTAGGCCATTTGTGGCCCACCCTGCCATTCAACAGGCGGAGAACAGGTCGGGAGCAGGGAGGTGGCTTGGCCACCGTCACGTGGCGTATCGGGTTGAGCAGGGCCATTTCCCACTGAACGAGGCCTGGCCCACGTGTGCCAGTGCTGGCCTCATGGTTGGTCTTCTGCCTGGTAGGGATGCTGCCATTGAGTCCTACCACCGCCACCTCCACCACACCACAGCAGAGAGGGAGCGGGCTGGGGATTCCTGATCCGCAAGTCACTTACCCTTTCTGAGCTCCTCTGAGCATGCCGTCCTGAGTGGCCCGGAGCCCTGGATCGGAAAAGCTAAACTCGAGGCCCTCGGGGCCTGCTCACTGCCCTGGTCAGAAAGGCACCTAACAGGCCAGCGGCCCACACAACGATGCTGGCTGTGGCCTGGGAGCCCCTTGTCTCAGTGTCGGCCGCGGCCTGGGAGCCCCCCGCACAGGCTTTAGGTCTTCGTCCCCATCCAGGAAGTTTGAGGCAAACTAATCATCATCCCCACGTGTCGGCCGAAGAAGCTGAACTAGAGGGGCTGAGGGCCCCACCCCAGGGCACATACCTGGTCCCTCTGGGTTCAGAGCTGGGGCTTTTTACCACTCTTCTCCAACTGCCCCCCCTTGTAGGGATGGGTGTCTGTGTTGCATGACCCAGCCCTGTCTCCTTCCACCCTGCCCTCCCTCCCTTCACAGACTTGTCACTGCAAGTAACCCAGTCGGCAGGACACCCACCCTTCCCTGCCATGCTTTCCCCTCACTGTGGGTTCTTGGTGCTCTCTGAGCTCACGGCTGCTCATGCTGAGCACAGTGACCCCAGATGATCTGTTTTTATGTCTGTGTTTCCTTTCCATGATGGTGAGCCCAGGAGGGCAGTTCTGTCCTTGGTCCTTGGCCCTCCTACCTCCTTAATCCCAAACACTCTTGGGAGGGTTTGCTGATCCCCACCTTCCTGCCTGGAAGGAGGGGGAAGTTCCCTCTTTTCTCTTCCTCCAGCAGCGGGATTGGGTTCAGCTTTCTTGCCTGAGTGTTTCTGTGGGGTCTGGAGTGCTGTCTGCCAGGCCCTGCTTTGGCCTCCCCACCTGACCGCCTGAGAGCTTGATGCTCTGCCTTTTCCTGTGGGGAGTGCCGGCAGCCTGCTAAAGGGCTTAGTGTTGCTTTTAGGTGGTGGTGCCTGGGGAGGTGCTGGCTACCCTCCGCCCAACATGCCCCCCATCGGGCTGGATAACATGGCCAACTACGCAGGGCAGTTCAACCAGGACTACCTCTCAGGAATGGTGAGTCCAGCTCTCCTGCTGGGGCTGCCCCTGGGGGTCACACCTGCATGGCCAGAGGGACAAAGTCTGCTGGCTTGAGTGAGTGGCTTCAGAGGTGTCTTGTGTGTGTGCCTACCTGTGGACACCGAGTATTGAGCTGCGCCTTAGAGCAAAGGGTTTTCGTTGGAGCTCTCTCTGCTCACTGTCCTCTGCATCTCGATTTCCTATCTGTGAAATGGAGGGAAGGGGCAGGCATTGGGTTGCCTGGTCTCTCAGGTCCCTTTCAGCTCTGAATTGGATGGGGGTGGTGCCTTCATAGAATATGTATTGAGCGCCTTTTGTCTGAGCACAGCATAGGATCAGGAGGGAGGTGAGCGTATGTATGCGTGTGCCAGTGTACCCATGCATGTGCATATTTGTGTGCGGGTGTACGTGTGGATGACTGTTCTGCTCCGGCCTGGGTGCGGGTGCCTGGTAGCATAGGCAGACATGCTACTTTTATTTGTTAATTGGTTTGTAAAAGAATATATTTTATAATCTAGAAACAAAGGCTTGCTCAGTGTCAACCGTGCAGCCAGTGCACAGTCTCATTTGTGCCAGGCTTGTTCTAGGCACTGGGGATATGTGAATATAACAAACAAAAATCTCAGCCCTGAAGCTCCTGGGATGACAGACAGTCACCATAAGTAAACTGTGTGGTGTTAGAGTAAATATGGGTACCTTGGGCATAAGAGCAAATAAAGAAAGGGCTCAGGAGAACAGGTAGAGGGGATGCAGGACAGTAGTTTCAAGTTGGGTGGTCAGGCTGGGCCTTGCTGAGAAGCCAGGGGTGCTCAGACTCTGAGCTCTGAGCGCTGCTGGGCTCAGGCCAGGGAAGGATGGATGGACGGGGTGTGGCTGTGCTCCTCGGGGGGCCATTCATCTTACGCTTGCTTTGTGGACTTTCAGGCATCCAACATGTCTGGGACATTCGGAGGAGCCAACGTGCCAAACCTGTACCCTGGGGCCCCCGGGGGTGGTTACCCTCCCATTCCCCCTGGGGGTTTTGGGCAGCCCCCTTCTGCCCAGCAGCCTGTTCCGCCATATGGAATGTATCCGCCCCCTGGAGGAAACCCGCCCTCCGGGATGCCTTCATATCCGCCCTACCCAGGGGCCCCTGTGCCAGGCCAGCCCATGCCGCCTCCTGGCCAGCAGCCCCCGGGGCCCTACCCCGGACAGCCGCCGATGACCTACCCTGGGCAGCCACCCATGCCACCTCCTGGGCAGCAGCAGCCAGTGCCAAGCTACCCAGGTTACCTGGGGTCTGGGACCGTCACCCCTGCTGTGGCTCCAGCCCAGGTGAGTGCCTGTCCCGTTGCCCTCTGTCCAGGCTTGGGTGCCAGAGGCCTGAGGCTCGTGGCCCAGTGTCCTCTGCCAGCAAGGCCAGGGAGGGTGCAGCGGATGGAGAAGGGCTCTGTCCTCCATCTATAACTTCTTGTTTTAACAGAGTGTTGCTTTCTCTCACACTCCCCACTCCCGGTTTGTATTCTTAAAGACCTTGGGGAGCTGCCCTGTTTCTCACAGCTTGGTTAGATGTTCCATGTGCGAGTTGGATCTGAACGTCCCAGGGTACTCATCATTCCTCCTGTGTCATTTACTGCCTGGGCTCTGTGCTTTGTCGGAACTGTCCGGGCCCCTGGCCTCAAGCCGTGTGCCCAACGGCTTAATCTTAAGTCCCCCGAGGTGCCTCTCAGGCTGGTCTTAGAGGGTTCTTAAAACCTCCTTTGGCTAGGGAAGATTGTTGGCAGTTCCTCCGGGGCTGCTCTTGGCTCATTTTGGAGAGCATTTCATGTTTGCAGTGCCTAGAATTCATTGTCATGGTTACGTGGCCAAACCAACCAAGCACAGGGCTAGTGGTATGTGCTCGACTACTATTATTAGACGGAGGGTCCCTCTCCTCCCTGCCCCCACACTCCCCTACCCCTACCCCTGCCCTGCTCTCCATCTTCCCTCTGCCTTCTCCCTCATCCCTTCTCCGAGCTTCTCTTCTTAACTCTGTTAAAACCGGTAGTGCACTAGCCCCAGAAGGTAAGCCACCAGGAGACCACTTAGGCAGGAAAATTTGTTTGCTGGGGAGTGCAGCTGTCAGTGTTATGAAGGGGTCCAGCAGGCAAGCAGGTCTGAGAGCCTAGAGAACAGTGCTAGGAAAAGCAGAGTCCAGGAGGCAGTGAGGCAGTGCGTACCATGGTAAAGGCCAGACACCGGCATTTCTGCAGGGAACATCTTTTTCTCATCTGCACCGAGGTGCTCCATGGACTACCCAAACCCTGTCAGGAGGGCCCTAATACGTGCTCACATGTGCTATGGCAGTGAGCTTCCCAGGGCTGCCCCCCCATCAGGAACCCAGGCCCCGTCCTAAAGGATCTGGGCATAGGGCAGATTTTCAGCATCAGGACTCAGCTAGAGACGGGCTTCTAGCCACGGGAGCCAGGCAGAAGCCTCAGCACCAGAACATGAGGATATCTAATGATCACAGTAGGCTCACTCAGTTACTGATTACGGGCTCCTTCCGGTACCCCAACTTGTAGTAAAAAGGTCACTTTCAGAGTCTGGGGCGGGGAAGTCTTGCATTTGGGGGATACAACATCTTACGTGAGTCTGTTTGTCCGAGCAGTTTGGAAACCGAGGCACCATCACAGATGCTCCTGGTTTTGACCCCTTGCGAGATGCCGAGGTCCTGCGGAAAGCTATGAAAGGCTTTGGTGAGGAACCCTGGGTGGCTCGGGTCCTAACTGCCCGCCTGACTTGCCAGCTCTGTTCAGGGCTGCTGGGAGGAGGGAACCTGGTTCCTGTGGTGGTGGTAGAAGAGGAGGTAGATATGGGGGTGCAGTTGGGATGCCCAGGAGAATGGAAGGGCCCAGGCCAGGGAAGCCTCCAGTGCAGAGCATCCCCACAACTTCAGCCCTGCCCACATCCACCTCTTCCCCCAGGGACCGACGAGCAGGCCATCATCAACTGCCTGGGGAGTCGCTCCAACAAGCAGCGGCAGCAGATCCTCCTGTCCTTCAAGACCGCTTATGGGAAGGTGAGTGGGGGAGGGGTGGCAGGGAAGGGAGGCCTGGTCCCCACTGAACTGAGGCATAGATCTCCTGGGTGGGCAGTAAGGCCTATTAGGGCATTTTCTGCTACCCACCCAGCAGTGACCTCTCAGCTGATGGCATCTTCTAGAACAGAAGGATGCTCCGAGGGGGAAATCCAAAAGTTCACAGGGCACTGAGGTTTGATGAGAGGCACCCAGAGATCTGGGTTCTAGCCCTGGCTCTGCCATGACTCACAGAGACCATGGACAGGTTATTTCCCTTTAGCTCCTACTGGGCCGGTTTTTCCTCCTGGGGACCCAGGCTGCTAATCCCTGCCCTCTTCATGACCACCCTAGGAGGTGTAGCTGGGAGAGGAGCTTTGAAGGAAAAGGCTTACAGTTCCACACAAATGCATGGGGATGTATTTTGAACTTCTGGGCTTTTGAATCTTAGGTAAACACTGGGTAAGTTGAATAGACTGGTGTTCTGGCCCAGTGCTTCTCCAGCTTGAATGTGGGTCCCCTGGGAAGCTGATTGAATTGCGGGCTCCAACTCTGCAGGTCTGCGCTGGCTGAGATTTGGCTTTTCTGCCAGGCCCTGGCTGATGCAGATGCTGCTGGTCCTCAGATCTGGGATGTTGTCCCTATTAGTCACCTCGTGTGCATTCTCAAAATAGGTTTGTTTGTCTGTTTGAATATTCTGTCAGGATTTGATCAAAGATCTGAAATCTGAACTGTCAGGAAACTTTGAGAAGACAATCTTGGCTCTCATGAAGACCCCGGTCCTCTTCGATATTTATGAAATAAAGGAAGCCATCAAGGTGTGTACATGTTTGTGTTTGTGTGTGTGTGCTCACATGGATACACAGGCCAGGGAAAGGCCTGGACTGCACGGTGGGGCTGAATCCGTTCATTAGCTGCCGTTGTCAGTGCGGTTCCTGGATCGTCTCGGGTTGGAGTCCAAGTGCTATGGAAAGGGTGACTTCTGGTGACTCCCCAAGAGGCAAAACAGGTGTCATTCATCATCGGGGGCATCTGAGTCCATCTTAAAAAGCATGGTGGCAGCGGGGTGGTAGAGCTGGTGGTGACATGGTGATAGGAACAGGGGCAGAGGCCTCGGGTGGTATCATCCTGCTTCATTTAGGACTCTGTGTGAGCAAACAACAGAAACACTCTTGAGGGGTTTAAAGGAAACAGGTGCAGAATCGGTTATGAGGGTAAAGGTGAGCTGCCCAGCTTGAGGAAGGGCAGGGACCCAGGCAGGATTTCTCTTGTCTCTGCTGCTTCCCGAGTGCCCGCTTCAGTCTTCATCTGCTGGGCGCAGCGGATCCCTGTTGACCCCACTCCATTTACCTCTCAGAGATTCGGCCACAGAAAGGACCAGCTGTCCCTCAGTCCAAATTCCAAATGGGAGCAGACTCTGGCCTACTTAGGGTTTACTGTCTGTCCCTGGTCAAGTCACTTGTGACCAAGGGGAGTGTCGTCTACATTCCATAGTCTCGTGGCTCCCAAGATCCACAACAGGTATCCCGTGGATGGGGAGGGGGCAACTCCCACAGAAGGGGGACATCCTTGTGAATTGAGCAGGTGCTCCAGAAGGAGTCTACCATTTTTCAGAGGCTTGATAGGCACAATGACTCTTCCTGCCCCCAAGAGGAGAGGCAGAGAATTCAGTATGGAGCCTGTAGGTGGGAGAGGACCCTGCTGAGATCCTCAGACACACCTTCCTCTAGGGAGGGGTCAGGAAGCAGTTGGGGACAGCACCCAGGAGCGGCGCCCAGACCTCTGCCCGGCCCAGCTGCTGCCCCTAGCCGGCTTCACAAGGTGGTGGCAGTTGTGGGGAATGGGAAACCACACGGGGCTGGGGTCGCCTGTCACTGACGAGCCATGTGTCCTTGAGCAAGGAAAATGGGACCGCGGACGCCCTTTCTTGTGGCGTGTGGTGAGCATTGAGCTCGGTGGCTAGCAGAAGCTCTTTGCAAGCTCTGAGGAATCACAGTTGTGCTCAGCATGAAAAGAGCTCCTCCTGTGCTGTGCTTCCTACGTGACTGGCACTGTTCTAGGTGCTTCACGTGGGTAACATTTAACCCTCAGCACTTTGCAGGAGGTAGGTGTTAGTGGTGCTCCCATTTGATGCACAAGGAACCTGAGGCACAGAGAGGTGAAGAAGGGCACCCGAGAGGTCACACAGCTAATAAGCAGCAGGCCCAGAGTCAAGCCCGCCCAGCAGCCAGGCCGCTGCCTGTGTCCTCGGCCTTCTCCCCGCCCTTGACGTGCTCCTCTCTCTCTCTCTCTCTCTCTCTCTTTCTCTCTCTCTCTCGGCCTCGTTGGTGCCGCCTCTTCTAGATGTCTTCAGATGCTCCACAGTCCAGTCCAGGACTCTCCTCTGTCCACATGTCTACTCTTGCTTTATACCCATTTTTCAGTTGTGTCTTGTCTCGTTCATGAGCTGAGCTTGGAATAAAATGGATCTGGGTCCACATCTCAACCCACCATTTCCTGTGTGGCCTTGGACAAGGCACTACACCTCTCTGATGCTCAGTTTCCTGGTGGGGGTATGAACATGGTCCTTCATGTGACCTCTGTTCATCACCATGTCGCTGTCATGATCTGGTACTTTTCAGGGCCTGGGGCAGTGGCAGGGAGCTTGGCTGCCTCGGGTGGACCCAGCAGCCCCACCGGGGGCGTGGGCCTGCGCTGGTGGCTGCTACTGTTGGGACTGGTGCCGTGGGGCACAGGGCCCCTGCTCTCTTCCCTGGGTGCCAGAAAGGGAGCTGTAACAAGCTTGTGGTTTGTGCTCTCTGCCCCCTTAGGGAGCTGGCACTGATGAAGCCTGCCTGATCGAGATCTTCGCCTCCCGCAGCAACGAGCACATCCAGGAATTAAGCAGAGCCTATAGAACAGGTTAGGCTGGCGCCTGCCCCTCAGCCCTCCACAGACTCCTGTGCTTGCTGGGCCTTGGCCACACCCTCTCCCACAGCCTCTTAGACCTTCCTGGCCTTCTTACCGCCTCATCCCCTGCCCCGCCAACACGTGGGGCTTTGATCCAAGACCCAGCGGGGCAGGTGACTAAGGTAAGGGAGGGGTAGGAGGGAGAGCCTCTAGGGTGTGGTTTAGGCCGATCCTGACAGATGCCAGGTTGGCCTGGAGGTCACAGCCCCCGCGTCCCTGGAGGGCTGTGTGGACCACCTGTCTCGTCGCACCCAGGGCTCCTGGGCCCTTCTCTTGCTGGCGTCTGCTGCTGACTGTGGCTGCAGGGTGGGCCTTCCCTGTGTCTCCCTTTCAGAATTCAAAAAGACCCTGGAGGAGGCCATCCGAAGCGACACGTCGGGGCACTTCCAGCGGCTCCTCATCTCTCTGTCTCAGGTACCTTTCCCATGACAGAGTTCGGGGCTCAGAGCAGAGAGAGGTGGAAAGGGCACTGCAGGGAGCAGCCTTGACCATACCTCCTGCTTCCTTTCAGGGAAACCGGGATGAAAGCACCAATGTGGACATGACGGTGGTCCAGAGAGACGCCCAGGTGGGTGTGATGGCCAGGTGCCCCAGCTGGGCTTCCTGAGTCGGGGGGCGCCCCCTACTTTCTTCTTATTCCACGAGGGAGGAGCTCTGGGGTGGAAAGAGTGACGGATAAGGAGCGGGTTCCAGATGCTGTGAGTCTCGGGTGGGCTGTGCTGCTTATCACCCATGAGACCTTGAGTGTCCCCCCGCCTCTGTAGTCTTCTGATCCTGCCCTCGGCGCGAACCTGGGAGACAATCAAGTATGACAGGAGTTGGTAGGTCATGATGGGTGTGGGATTTCACGTGACCTGGTCCTCTTCCTGTGGTCGGTTGCATATGTCATTGTGTTTGCAGACAGGCAGACTTTCCACTTGACTGTTAATGCTTTTGAAGGTCGGAGCCTAGAAACCAGCTGTCACATTAGTTGTGCAGCCTTGGAATTCCGCAGCCGGGCATGACTGCAGACAGACGGCGAAGTTCTCTCCCGTTCCCTGTGTCCATCGGGTCGTCCGAGCGCCTCTGTAGAGGAGCTTGGGTTTCCCACGGATGAACTCGGACCACAGCAGTTGTGGCTGGAGAGAGTCGCAGCTTTCTGGTGGGATGGAGCTGGCTAGGACTCTCTCCCGCTTTGTTGCCCCTGCCACCCCCAGCCCGGCACTCCCCAGGAGCGGCCAGCGATCCTCTTCTGTCTGCCGTCTGTCAGGCAGAAGAGGACCTCTGTGGAGGGGCCTCTTTGTAGGGCTGGAAGACGGCTGCTCTCTCGTCTGGTCCGTGTCCTTTCCAGATGGGGAAACGGGGGCTCAGAGAGGCTGACCCTTGTGCCTGGAGGAACCTGGAGGCAGGGACTGGATAAGGGCCCGGACGCCTGGCTTGTTCCATGTGTCCCGGCTGCACCCCAGATGCCCTCCTTCAGGGTCTGCCTTAACATCTCCCCTGGCTTGAGACATGCACTCCCATTTCTGCACTCAGGGCTGGGCAAACCCAGGCTGCCAGCTCTGTTGCCGCAGAGGGAATTTTCCTGTTCCCACTTTCCTGTCAGACGGGCCTGGCCATTCCCTGGCCAAGGCAGAAGCTGCCTCACTTTCAAGGTTTTTTTGTGCCCACTTCTCTGTCTTCTTAATTATGGATCTGTACCTGCCTCACCTTCACCTGTGGGGTCTCTGAGCCCCTGGTGGCTGCCCTCCTCCCCGGCCGTCGGTGCCTTGAGATCCCAGAGCCACTACCTGAGGCCTGGGGAGTGCTTCTGGGCCATCTGGCATGAGGGGTTGCAAATTGGCAAATATTTGGGGTGCAAACTTGCAAAAATTTAACAGGCAAGTACAAATTCTGCGCTTTTGCCAACATTATTATGGTATATACAGGGAAGCACAAGGAAAGTGCCTGCCACATGCAGTCCCACACTCACAATTTCCATCTATTCATTGTCATAGTATTTATTGCCATAATATTTAGTGTTCCCCCTTACAGATAGGGAAACTGCTTATAAAGATTGGGAATTTCATATAGAACTCTGGATTTCTGGCAGCTGTGGGTCCATTCTCTATTAAAGTCCCCGGCAGGTGCTGAGAAGTGATCGCCCCTCTGCGTGCTTAGCCTTTGTCCCCACCACCCTCTGGCCTCACAACTGGCCTGTTCCCCTCATTTAAGTCACCCAGCTAATCCCTTTGAGCTTTCAGGTTTGTGACCCCGAATCTAATCTGACCTTCGCATTTCAGAGGTGAGAAAGTGAGGCTCCAAGAGGGCCGTGGCCTGCCTGGAGCCCCATGGCAAGTTGGCAGCAGAGCTAGGACTCCAGCCCAGCCCTTGCTGTGTTGTCCCTGTTGTACTGCTGCTCCCTCTCTGGGGTTAAAGCTGCCCCTTGCCTGTCCCGGCCTCAGCCGGCCTCGGTTCTCCTGGTCCTGAGTGCCTGGCCCCCGGCCCCCACCCACCAGCCTGCCTCAGAATCCTCTGTTGCCCAGCGAGACGACGAGGGGATGGTGTCTAGTTCTGCACGGTGCATGGAGCACAGCCAGGGCCCCGCCCCCATTTCCTTCCCCAGTGGGCCTGCACGGCTGTCCTGGGTGACCCGGGCCCGGGCTGCCGGGTGAGACCTGCACTGCATTCCTATCTTCCCCTCTGTCCAGGAGCTGTATGCAGCTGGGGAGAACCGCCTGGGAACAGACGAGTCCAAGTTCAACGCAATTCTGTGCTCCCGGAGCCGGGCCCACCTGGTGGCAGGTAAGGCGGTCCCAGGCCTCCCTAGGGCCAGATAGATGAGGGCAGACAAGGTACGAAGGGGAGACAGCTAGCAGGAACACTTGGCAGTCCCACTCCATAGGGCTTACTCTTCCTTAAAAGAGCCCCCTGGTGGCGATATAAAAGATCTTAGCAGCGGGTTTCCGGAGTTTTCGGCATGCATCTGGTTCTGCAGGAAAGCAAAGGAAGAGGTGAGAGAAATGGCAGCCCCCTGCTGGCAGGTGTCTTTATACACCGGAATGTGGAAATTAGAGCTGAGAAAGCCTTCAAGAGCACCTGATCTGATGCTTTCCAAAGCGTGGCATACAAAAATCAGCGTAACAATTGATCGTACAGTTACAAAAGTACACTGTTTACTCATTCATTCAGAATCTATAAAACAAGCTCCTGCCATGGGCCATGTCCCAGAGTGGGCGTGGGGAAGCAGCAGGGCACAGCATTATGGAGTCACTGCTGTCCTGAGGCTCACATTCTTGTTCTGGGAGACAGGCAGTAAACAAAAATCAAGTGAAATCGGTACCAGCTGGTAAATCCTTTAGTGACAATAAAGTTGGAAACAGAGATAGGGAGTGGTGCAGGGGTCAGAGATGGTGCTTGGGGTGGTCCTTGCTGAGGTCATGACATTTGAGTTAAAAACATGACAGAGCTGCAAGTGCAAAGGCCCTGGGGGGGCCGGGTAGGACTGAGAATGACAGCCACTTAGCAACACGGTGATGTTCTGTGCACGCACTAAGGCCAGAGCTAGAGTTGGCACGTGGTTCTCCACTGGGCCATCTGCCTCTCTAGGAGCCTGGAGTCCCAGTGCCGTGGGTGCTCAGTGTGTCCTCGGGTAGGCTGTGGGGGCCGGACAGGTGTTAGCTCATCATCCCGCTGAGAGACAAGACAGACACATGGAATGCTGGAGAAGGAATGTGGGCATGGACCGGAAGTGAAGGGATTTGAGAAGAGAGCGAAAATTCTGTTGGTGTGTGTGGAGGGGTGCTGGGTGGGGTAGTAAGGTATGGCTTGGGTGAGCTGTGAGCTGATGGGAGCGAGATGCACGCGTGTCGTGGGGTGAAGAGCCTGCCTGACTTGAGAGCAGGGTGGGTGGGCCTGGTCAGTGGGGCCGCCTGGCCTACCGCCAGCTGAGGGGAGAGGCTGGCTCTGGCAAGGCTCCGTGTTCGTTTGCTCGGGTGGCCACAGCAAAATACCACACACTGAGTGACTTACGTGACAGATACTCATTTTCTCACTGTCCTGGGGGCTGGAAGTCCAAGACCAAAGTGTCAGCGGGTTGATTTCTTCTGAGGCCTCTCTCCTTGGCCTGCTTCTTGCCGTGTTCTAAAACACGCTCTCCTCCGTGTGTGCATCCCTGGTGTTTCCTTGTGTGTCCTGATCTCTTCTTACAGGGCCACTGGTCAGATTGGATTAGGGCCCACGCTAAGGGCCTCGTTTTAACTTAATCACCTCTTCAAAGGCTGTACGTCCAAATACGGTTACGTTCTGGGGTGTACTGGGGGTTAGGACATCACCGTATGACTTTGTGGGGACAGAATTCAGTTGGTAATTTATCCCTTCTCTCTTTCCACTAGTTTTCAACGAGTATCAGCGGATGACGGGCCGAGACATCGAGAAGAGCATCTGCCGGGAGATGTCCGGGGACCTGGAGCGGGGCATGCTGGCCGTGGGTAGGCGTCCTGGGCCTGCCCAGCCGCCGGCCCGCCCGGGGCTGCTCCCCCTTCTCTGGCTGCGGGGTAGTGGCGAGCACATGATCCAGGATTGCTAAATCCTGTGCCCAAATGGTGGGAAAGCAGCCTGCTTCCCAGCGCGCAGCGTAGCCGTACCTCCAACCACCCTGGCGGGGTGCTGTTTGTATTTCAGGCACAGCTCTGGGGCAGGGAGCTGCCGTGTGGGCACTGGTGGGAGAGCGACCAGCTGCTCTCCCGGAGGAAGATGACTCACATCCTGCCAAGTTTCCTCTAAAAATACATCCCTGCAGGCACTTGTCAGATGTGTGTGATGGAAACACGTGGAAAGATTTTTACTTGCAACAGCAGAACAGGCCCTTGCTCAGGAAGGCTGGCTTTGCTCCCGGCTACGTGGGGCGCCTCTTGCAGGGCCTGACCCGCCCCACGGCCGCCCACCTGCTCAGGCCTCGCAGCCTCTCCGTACCCTGTGGGGAGGTCACAGTCTGCCCATCTTGAGCTATGCTTTTCTTTCTTTCTTCCTTCCTTCCTTCCTTCTTTCTTTCTTTCTCCTTTCCTTTCCTTTCCTTTCCTTTTTCCTTTCCTTTCCTTTCCTTTCTTTCCTTTCTTTCCTTTCCTTTCTTTCCTTTCTTTCCTTTCCTTTCTTTCCTTTCCTTTCTTTCCTTTCCTTTCTTTCCTTTCCTTCTTTTCTTTCTTCCTTTCTTTTTCTTTTTCTTTCTTCCTTTCTTTTTCTTTTTCTTTCTTTCTTTCTCTTTTCTTTCTTTCTTTTCTTTCTTTCTCTCTTTCTTTTTTTATTCGAGAGAGAGTGAGAACTAGAGAGAGAGCACACACACACAGGGAGAAGGGGAGAGAGAAGCAGGCTTCCCACGGAGCAGGGAGCCCGATGTGGGGCTCGATCCAAGTACCCCGGGATCACGACCCAAGCCGAAGGCAGACACTTAACAACGGAGCCACCCAGGCGACCCACGCTGTGCTTTTCCTGGAGCCTTCTGGCCGGGGCAGATGGCGGGTCCTCCCCATTTCCCTGCATGTCCCCATGACACAGGGATCATGGCCTTGAGACACTCATGCCGCTTGGCCGTCCTTCCTCCATGAGGGTCACAGCCCCTAGGTTGCCCCACACGCTGGAACAACCAGATTTCTAACCTACATGGCTCCTTTCACCACACTGTTGCCGGAAGGAGGTCGAGGTTGGGGTCCGGCATGTTTGTATTCCAAAGAGCCAGAGCCAGGATCACAGATAATTGAGCTTGGAGGAGAACGAGGAGAGGAAGGTGGATGTGTCCCATGTGGCCTCTCACAAGGACACTTGTTCTCTCCATGGCCCCTTGGACCAAGAGTTTTCTGCAGATGGAGTCACGCTCTGTTTCTCTCTTCTAGTGAAATGTCTCAAGAATACTCCAGCCTTCTTTGCTGAAAGGCTCAACAAGGCCATGAGGGTACGTGCCTCACACGTGCAGGGATCTGGGCAGGGGGTGGGGGGGCGGTGTCTCAGCCCGACCTGTGACCCCGCCCTTGCTCAGGGCAGAAGGCACAAGGAGAGCCACCCCTCAGCCAAGAGGACAGAGGGCCCATGGGCAGGAAGGTGGGACAGTAAGGAGGCCCATTGCTCATGCCTTTGGTGGACTGTCTTCAGGGAGCAGGAACGAAGGACCGGACCCTGATTCGCATCATGGTGTCTCGCAGTGAGATCGACCTCCTGGACATCAGAATGGAGTATAAGCGGCTGTACGGCAAGTCGCTGTACCACGACATCTCGGTACGGCCCTCGGCGGGGATGAGCGGGCTGCCTACTGTGGACCTCCCTGGCCACCCTCTTGTCCCCTGTACCTCCCTGCTCGGAACTCTGGCCGCCTCGGCCCTGCCATGCACAGGCGTCTTGCCTGTGGGCTTCGTACTTGCTCTTTCACCTTCTCCTGGTTTGTCCATTCGCCCCCAGACTCTTAAAAGCTCCTGAGGGCAGGCTGGGTGTTGACCCTGCTGGCACCCCCCACCCTACATCCCCAGCACCCACCACCCCTGCTGCTCAGTAAAGGAGGGGAGGGGGAGTCCCAACACCAGTCTCAGAGAAAATGCAGGGCCTCCCCACCTTGGTACTTGGTCACCCTATGAGTCTATGACCTTTTGGTGAGGACTCCCATCCCGAGGTGACGAGTCCTTCTGTCACCCGGCCGCACGGCAGAGACAGCCCTGGAAGCACCTGGGCACCAGGGCTCTGGGGTCATTTGGCCTGCAGTCTGGTCTGGCTCTTCTCACTTGCTGACTGTGTGTGACCTTGAGCAGCTTCCTTACCCTCCCTGAACCCCAGTTCCATCATCCCCAAGACCAGGGTGATAACAGTAGTCCCCCCAAGAGTTCGGGAAGTCTTGAGCAAGGCAGTCCTTGTCAGGCACCTGGTGTCACATAGCTAAGTGTCTCAGAAGCACTAGCTTCGCTTTGGCCGGCATGACAGAACGAATTCCTCTGACTGTTAGGTTCTGAGCCCATGTGAGCCTTGAAACCGGAGTCACCACAACCAGCTTCTAATTTCTGGCTCCCTCAGATTTCATGTTGGGCCTGTCACGGAGAAGAGCTCATCTCCATTTTCTGGCTATAAAACTGCTGCTGTTGATCTCAGAGGATTCATAGTTATTCACAAAGTGGCTTCCGTGGGCCCGTGGGCCCGTGGGCTGCTGGAAGAAGTTACAGGCCTCGCCCCCGGGGATGGCCGTGGCAGGAGGAGATGGTCAGATGTTAGCTAAGCGTCAGGCGCATGGCCGGCTCAGTCGGTAAAGCATGCGACTCTTGATCTTGGGGTCATGAGTTCAAGCCCCACGTTGGGCATAGAGCTTTCTTAAAAAATAAGTAAATAAAAAATAATATTTAAAATAAATATGTATATTTTAAAGAAGTTAGCTATGTGCATTCTGCACTTCCTCTGATGGGATGTGACAGAGAGGTCGGGGTGAGCTGGGACGTCCAGATGATGACAGTGCGTGCATGGACGCTCCTGTCGCAGTAGACTACACCCCAGAGCGCATGTCATACGGCGTCACGTGCAATCTCAGTCCAGCACAATGAAGACACACTGAGAAAAGACCACCACGAGTTAGCCCTGAGTTCGGGGCTTGGAGGGCTGTTTTAAATTTTGCATGTTTGTTTATTTTTCAAATTCTGGCTTTGATCATTGGGGTGAGTGCAGCTGTCTTTTCTCAGCAGGGGCTTGGGGAGGCTGACCCGCACGACTCGTGCTGGGTTTGGGCCGCCGTGACGCCGCGTGCGTGGGCCTCCCCGACCCTGGGGCCGCGTGGTGGGGAGTGCCCCCCCTGGAAAATTAGGAGGTAGGAGGCCACAACTGGCCACAGCTCCCTTCACTGATGTTTTCCTTGTTTCTGCGACCAGGGAGACACTTCGGGGGATTACCAGAAGATTCTGCTGAAGATCTGTGGTGGCAACGACTGAGCTGTGACTGGTGGCTCACACTTCTGTCCACCTGCCAGCAACAGCGGTGCCAGGAAAAGGTCAAAAGAATGTCCATCTGTTTCCAACAAATCCACAAAAGAGCTCCCCAGGTATCCCAGTGCAGCCCGTCCGTCAGTAGAGCCTTGGCCCATCCTCCACCTCCGCCCTCCTCTCCTGCTCCGTACGTAGTGCTCATGCTGTAGGACCTGGGTCCCTCTCTCAGGGTGCCTATACCCCCGCCAGCCCTCACGGCCGCTTGCTGTTAAAGTAGACGTTTTATTCCTTGACTCGTGCAGTCAGTCCCTTTGGCTTGTGGCTGAGACTCTTGGCTTCGTATTAGTCGTGTAATTTTATATCTTTATTTGGAGACACCTTTTTTTAATAGTCCTTGCCAGACAGATGCATATAAGTCTTTGCTGCATACACATTTTGGGTGAGAGGTTGGCGGGGGAGCGCCGTGTCCTCAGTAAGGAGTAAAAGGGAAGACCTTTAACGGTAATCTTAGCGTCTGGTGAGAATGTGTCCTCAGCTTTGTTATTGCCAAACTCACTTCAGTTCTTAGAGTTTTCTTAGGAAAGAAAAGGCCAGAAAGTCATCTGTTCCTTCTTCCATGCAAAACCATGAGAACAAAGCCAGCTCCCTGCCAGTGACAGGGTTTCTTGTAATTTGGAATGTGCCTTAAACCTGAATGTCAATAGCCAAAAACTTTCTAAATTAAAGTCAGCCAGCTCTGGAACATTTTGGAAATGTTTGCCTGGTGCCAGTTTGTTTTCTTCTGCCTCATGATTCTGCCTGTAGCTCAGGGTTCTGGCCTTAATACCCAGTGAAAATTTATGTGACTTTAAGTAGAAACTTCTGCTCAGGAAACTGTGAGCGTGGGTCATTTACGGAAGCCTGGGTTGTAAGGAATGAGAAGGGAGGTTCCTGAAATCCATGCTCGGGGCCCAGATGCTAAAGAGGTGTGTGGATTTTGCTCAGATGTGGGCGCGGTGTAGTCCACCAAGGACAAGGAAGGAAGAGTGCAGTCCTTCATCCGGGTCCTGAAGAAGAGGCATGGGCAGGAGGGCATATGCATGATTCCTGGGGTAGGCCTCATGGCCGCATGCTGGAGAGGAGGGTGGGGACAACCCAGAGAGGCACAAGACTAGTGCCTCCCCCCAGGGACCCTTTGGTCTGAGAGGGTGCTCCTGGCTGTGGTCCTGGTGGGCCTTTGGCCCCTTGGCTGGTGGTGGGTAGGAGAGGGTGAGTCCAGAAGGGGCAGAGTTTCCAGACATCATTGTTTTGTCCAGAAGCCTGGAGCTTTCCTTGCTGGCTAGGGGTTTGACCTCCTTTGTTGGGAGCTTAGAAAGGAGAGAATTCAGGGACTGAGGTGGGAGATCAAGCCAGCTGGGCCCTGGCAGGGACCCCAAGGAATGGCTTGTCCCCAGACAAGCCATTGTCTGCCTGGGAATACCCCCCTCACTCTCCCCTGGACATACGGAGAGGAGAGGATGGCCCAACGGGCACGGGGCAGTCCTGAGCAAGACCCTAGCCTGCTCCACCTAGACCCACCTGCCTGAGCCATAGAAGTTGCCATGGGCACTGGAATCGATGGTAGGCCCCACTCTTCGCTTCAGGTCCGCCTGCCTCCATGCCTGCAGCCTCTCAAACAAGACCCCGCATGCTTGGCTGAGGGCTCCCCTAGGGCAGGCCCCTTGCTCTGGGGTGCCAGGTGGGCCCTGCCTGGTGGGATGGATTGATTGGCATGACAACTTGCCGCACACCCGGGCGGACCCCGGCAGCCTGCTGAGCTGTGCCAGGGCCTACATTCAGCCCCTCTCTAGGGAGACTGGAGATGTCCTGTGACATTCCTTTGCCTCGTTGTCTCACCAGAGGCTGCACCCTGGTGTCCAGCAGGCAGTTTCTGACTGTACGTGCGTTTACTTTGGTCCTCAAAGAGTCTTTTCAGGCATTTGATTTATTGCCAACATTTAGGTATTGAGAGATTTTGTATTTTTTAAAAATTTGGAATTCTGGCTTCTCTTGAAAAATTAAATTCTGGCAACCCTGCAGACCAGGAGCTGCTGAAGCCAAATTGCAGCTGCCCCCTTTAAGCATAAGCTCTGTTTTGCCACAGGCCCTACCACTCCCTGTTGCATGTTACCTGTTTGGCCCCTGTAGGCCTTTGAGTTTGAGACCCCTGGTCCACACACTTGGGGACCATCTGTGTCCACCCTGGTCTGGGTCCTGGTTTCTCTCCACCTTCCTGTCCCCAAAGCTGCCCTCTTGGTCATGCCCATGGGACCCAGCCCATAATAAGTATGGGCTGGAGGACAGCATGAACTTTTCACTGAGTTCTCTCCAGGGGTAAAGGCATTTACTGCCTTCCAAGGTCATTGGGAGGTTATTAACTCTGTTGATTATGCTCCGGACAAAAAAGATGGGGAGGGAGAACTTCAACCTTACAGGTCATCTCTTTCTGGGAGAGAACTACACCTGGTGGTGTTTGTCGTTGTTGTTGCTGTTGCTCTTGTTGTTTTGCCTCCTGGAGGTGTTAGTCAAGACCAGTTCTTTCTACACATCTAACATCACTTCCAGAAGAACCACTAGAAGATGAGATACCAGGTGAATTGAGCCCTGAGTGAATTCTCAGCAGCTGTGGGGCATTGGAAGGAACATTGTGTTAGGGGCAGGACCGGGACTCGGGTGAGGCAAATGAGTCACTTGTCTTGGGTGCAAAATTAAAGAAACCATCCTTACTGTATATCAGGCTGTATAAGGGTGCTTACATTGTGGATGGGGAAATGGTCCTCAAGTTGTGGTTCTCAAACCCCGGTGTGCATCAAGATCATCTGAGGAGCTTGTTAAAATGCAGGTCCCTGGGCCCCAACCTCACAGAACTGAGCAGGCCTGGGGGTCAGGAAACTGCTTCTGTATCCTGCTTGCTTTGTCATTCTGATGCTGATCTAAATGCCCCTGAGCTCAGACAGAACTTCTGAGATAAAGGTGTTCCGTTCACACAGAGGGCAGCAGGTGAGGTGGAGGCAACCTGTGTTTGGAATTCAGTCAGGTGATGGAAGATGGGACAAGTCTACTCCCAGCTTTGGAAAGAGGGATTTGAAAGACGAACCTCTGCAAATGCCCATGGTCAGGGCAACAGCTGGGTGACCATGCCATGTCCCTCCTCTTGCACTGGCAAGGAGTTACAGCTCTAGCTTAGGACTTAGCCCCTTTTTTCTGCTGTCAGTTCCTTTCTGCCCTGGCTGATGGAAGTGGAGTCAGACTTGGAAACAGAAACAAGCTAAATCATCATGGCTTTCTTCCCCAGGCAGATAAGAGCTTAAATTTTCACCCCATCAAACCTGAAAGCTCTCTCTGGCTGTATTCCTTTAAGAGATAGGGACATCATTACTCGGTCCTCTGCCTGGCCCCTTACAGGGACTTTCCCAGTAAAAGATGCAGTCAATGAAGCCCTCGGCTCTACAAGGGACTCCTACCCTCAGCGCTCACTCCTTGGAAAGCTCCCCTTGGCCCAACACTGGTGCCCACTCTAACCTGGTTCCTTCCTACCTACAGTAAGAGTTGACATTGTCCTGAAGCAGAAAGAGCACCAATCTGGGAGTCAGGTATCCTGTCCTGATCTCAGGTCAGCCACCGATTTGCTTTGTGACCCTGAAGTAGTCCCCTCTTTGGACCTTTGTTGTCCCTTTGTAAAATGAAAAGACAAGATCAGAGCTTCTTAAACTTCAGTGTAGTCAGCAAAAACAGTGGAGTAGGGACCTCCAAAAGTGTACCTCCTACACAAAAGCAACAAATAAGATGGCAAGAACTGTTAGAATCAACTTTATCCAAACTCTGAAAACTAATGGAAAGTCTGCAGCAACCAAATGCCTGAGAAAAAAGTCTCAGTGAGAGGGTTTTGTCAGAAACCATGCAGGACAGAAGGCAGTGGGATGACCTATTTGTTGTGCTGAAAGAAAAAAAAAATGTCAACCAAGAATCCTACATCTGGCAAAATATTCTTTAAAGATGAAGGAGACATGAAAACATTCCTGGATAAACAAAAATGGAGATGGTTTGCTGCTAATAGACCTGCCCTCCATAAGAAACACTAAAGAAAGTTCCTCAAGCTGAAATGAAAGATAATGAGCAGGAACTCAAATCCACATGAAGAAAGAAAAGACGTTGGTAAACGTAACTGCGTAGGTAAACATAAACATTCCTGTTAATATATTTTTTTATTTGTAGCTCTTTTTTTTTTTTCTGTATGATTTAAAGATGACACCAAACAACATTGTTTTGAAACCTCTAGCCAGAGCAATTAGGCAAGAAAAGGAAAAAGCATCCAAATTGGAAATAAGTAAAACTTCCTGTTCACAGATGACATGATCTTATGTAGAAAATTATAAATCATATCTACACAAAAACTAGTAGAGCTAATAAATGAATTGGGCAGAGTTGCAGGATATAGGATACATGATCAAAATACAAAAAGCAGTTGTGTTTCTATATAGTAGCAGTGAACAATCTGAAAATGAAATTAAGATCCAATTTATAGGGTGTCTGGGTCCTCACTGGGTTAAGCGTCTGCCTTTGGTTCAGGTCATGATCTCAGGGTCCTGGGATTGAGCCCCACATCAGGTTCCCTGCTCAGTGGGGAGTCTGCTCCTCCTCCCCCCCCTTGCCCCTGCTTGTGCTCTCTTTCTCAAATAAATAAAATCTTTTTAAAAAGGTCCTATTTATAATATCAAAAAGAACAACTATTTAAGGATAAATTTAAGTTGGTGTAAGACTTGTACACTGAAAGAAAATACAAAACATCCTGTGCTCGTGGATTAGAAGACTTAGTATTGTTGACATGGCATATAGTCTGTAAATTGATCTACAGACTCAATCTAATCCCTATAAAAATTCCAGCTACCTTTTTGCAGACTTGGACAAGCTGATTCTAAAATGCATATGGAATTGCAAGGGACTGGTCCCCAAATAGACAAAAAAAAGTGTTGGAAAAAGGGATCTCACACTTCTTAATTTCAAAACTTAAGCTACAATATAAAGCTACAGTAATTCAAACACTGTGGTACTGGCATAAAGATAGACATATGGATGGGACAGAATTGAGAAACCTAAACATCTGTGCTTAATTGACTTTTGACAAGGGTGCCAGAACCATTTGATGGGGAAGGAATATTCTCTTCAACAAATAATGCAGGAACAACTGAATATGCACAAGCATAAGATTGAAGTTGGATCCCCACCTCACACCCTATACAAAAGGTAATTCAAAATAGATCAAAGAACTAAATGAAACAGCTAATGCTATAAAAATCTTAGAAGAAAACAGGAATAAATATTCATGACCTCGGATTTGGTAATGGATTCTTAGATATGACACCAAAAGCATAAGCAACAACAAAAAAATAGATAAATTGGACTTCATCAAAATTAAAACTTTTGTATTTCAAGGGACAAGAAAGTAAAAAGACAACCTACAGAATGGGAGAAAATATTTGTAAATCATATCTCTGATAAAAGCCTAGTATCCACAATACATATAGAACTCTTACCACTCAACAACAGAAAGACAACACAATTTTTAAAATGGGCAAAGGAGGGAGTTCGATCAGTAGCGGGAGCGGAGAGCGGACCCCAGAGAGCCCTGAGCAGCCCCACCGCCACCGCCGGCCTAGTTACCATCACACCCCGGGAGGAGCCGCAGCTGCCGCCCCCGGCCCCAGTCACCATCACCGCGACCATGAGCAGCGAGGCCGAGACCCCGCAGCCGCCCGCCGCCCCGCCCTCAGCACTGCCGACACCTAGCCCGGCAGCACCTCGGCGGCGGCTGCCAGCGGGGACAAGAACGTCATCGCAACGAAGGTTTTGGGAACAGTAAAATGGTGCAATGTAAGAAACGGATATGGTTTCATCAACAGGAATGACACCAAGGAAGATGTATTTGTACACCAGACCGCCATAAAGAAGAGTAACCCCAGGAGGTACCTTCGCAGTGTAGGAGATGGAGACACTGTGGAGTTTGATGTTGTTGAGGAGGAAAGGGTGCGGAGGCAGCAAATGTGACAGGCCCTGGTGGAGTTCCAGTGCAAGGCAGTAAACATGCAGCAGACCGTAACCAGTATAGATGCCATCCACGTCGCAGCGGTCCTCCCTCCACGCCATTCCCAGCAGAATTACCAGAATAGCGAGAGTGGGGAAAAGAACGAGGGATCGGAAAGTGCTCCCGAAGGCCAGGCCCAACAGCGCCGGCCCTGCCGCGGGCGACGGCTCCCACCTTACTACATGCGGAGACCCTCTGGGCGTCGACCGCAGTATTCCAGCCCTCCTGTGCAGGGAGAAGGGATGGAAGGTGCTGACAACCAGGGTGCAGGAGACCAGTGAGACAGAATAGGTATCGGGGTTATAGACCGCGATTCCGCAGGGGCCTCCTCGCCAAAGACAGCCTAGAGAGGGTGGCAATGCGGAAGATAAGGAAAATCAAGGAGACGAGACCCAAGGTCAGCAGCCACCTCAACGTTGGTACGGCCGCGACTTCAATTACCCACGCAGACGCCCGGAAAACCCTCAACCACAAAGATGGCAAAGAGACAAAAGCAGTCGATCCACCAGCTGAGAATTCATCCGCTCCCGAGGCTGAGCAGGTCGGGGCTGAGCAAACGCCGACTTACCACCTCTACCAGCATCCGGTTTAGTCATCCACCGCGAAGAAATGAAGATGAAATTCCAGCAGTAAGAAATGAACAGAAGACTGGAGCTGAAGACCTTAAGTGCTTGCTTTTTGCCCATTGACCAGATAAATAGAACTATCTGCATTATCTACGCAGCATGGGGTTTTTATTATTTTTACCTAAAGACGTCTCTTTTTGGTAATGACAAACGTGTTTTAAAAAAAAACAAACCTGCTCTTTCTCAATACACCTTTAAAGGTTTTTAAATTGTTTCATATCTGGTCAAGTTGAGATGTTTAAGAACCTCATTTTTAATTTGTAATAAGTTTACAACTTGATTTTTTCAAAAAAATCAACAAACGGCAAGCACCCGTTAATAAAGGTCTTGAATAATTGTAAAAGAAAAAAAAAATGGGCAAAAGAGGGACGCCTGGGTGACTCAGTCAGTTAAGCGTCTGCCGTTGGCTCAGGTCATGATCCTAGAGTTCTGGGATCGAGTGCCGCATCGGGCTCCCTGCTCAGTGGGAAGCCTGCTTCTTCCTCTCCCCTTCCTCCTGCTCATGCTCTCTCTCTCTCTCTCTCTGACAAATAAAATCTTAAAAAAAAAAAAAAATGGGCAAAGAACTTGAATAGACATTTCTCCAAAAAAGACAAATGGCCAAGAAACACAAGATGCTCATCATCAATTAGGCAAATGCAACTTAAAACCACAATGAGTTACCACTTCACACTTAGTGTGATGGCTATAATCAGAAAGACAGACGGTGAAGATGTGGGAAAACTGAAACCCTTATGTACACAGTGTTAGCGGGAGTGTAAAATGGTATAGCCACTGTGCAAAAACAGTTTGGTGGTTCTTTAGAAACTTAAACATAGAATCACTATTGGACTCAGCAATTCCATCCCTAGTTAGAGACCCAAGAGAAATGAAAACATGTCTACACAAAAACTTGTACATAAATATTCATAGCATTCATAGCATTATTCATAATAGCCAGAAAGTGCAAACAGTCCAAATGTCCATCAGTTGATGTGTGAGTAAAGTGTGGCATATCCATCCAATGGAATATTACTCAGCTCTAAAAGGGAGTGAAGTACTTACTGATACAGGCTACAATATGAATGAAACCTGAAAACATTGTGCTCAGTGGGAAAAAAATTTGACCACAAAGGCTACATATTGAATGATTCCATTTATATGAAATGTCCAGAATAGGCGAGCCCATAGAGATAGAAATATTAGTGGTTTCCAAGGGGTGGTGGGAGGGGAATGGGAAGTGACTGCTGATAGGTACAGGGTTTTTTGGGGGGTGATGAAGCCGCTGAATTTGTGCAGTTTAAAATGAGTAAAATTTTGAAATTTATGTTGTGTGAATTTTACCTCAATGGAAAACTTTTTAATAAAAACTGCACACAAATTTGCACACATATCCCCTGGGGATCTCACCGAAATGTAGATTCTGATGCGGGATCTCTGGGTTGGGCCCCAAATTCTGTATTTCTGCCAGACTCCCAGGTGACGCCACTGCTGCTTGTCTGTGGCCACATTTTGAGTGGGGAGGCTACTCTGAAGGCCCTTGTGCTGTGTCACCTTACCTGGGCCTCAGGTGCCTCAGCTCTGAGCCCACTCCCTCCCTGTCTGCCCCCATAAATAGGGAGGGCAGCCCCACAGGCCACCTGAGGTCTCCCCGTCTGCGCCCCTAGGAGGACGTGGGCCTCAGGGCCTGGGAGTAGATGGAGAAGGGGCTGTGGCTATAGGGGTCACTGCCAGCAGACACGGGGCGGGGGTGGGGGGGCAGGGGAGCAGCTTTTATTTTGCACCAAGCTGAGGAAGGCAGGCCCGGAGGCACGGCTGTGTTCTCGGAGGAGAGCTGTCCCACACGTGGGTCACTTCCAGGTGCTGGGCAGCTCAGGCTCTGGTGCTCCAAAGCGATCTGAAAGAGAAGGGGTTAGCTCTTTCAGATCGCTGAGTGCTGCAGGCCCCTCTCCGAGCCCCGGAACTCCTATGCCAGGGAACACAGGGCACAGGGAGGGCGCAGGGGGCAACCCCCTATGGCCCCATCAGAGGGCTCTGTGGTGACGCAGGACGGGTTCCCTGCATGGGACCCGAGAGGAGCCCCGGAGCCCTGAGGCGGGCACATGGCCAGCGGAGGAGGCGGCGGCTCTGCGTCCAGGGCTGTGCTAGGCGGGGCCCAAGGGAACTGCACCAGCCCTTCCAGAAGCCCTGGGATGCCGAGCTGCAGCGCCCCTAGTTGGGGGTTGGGGCACAGAACTCGCGGGGTGAGCTGGGGGATGCCTCCCCGCCCGGCCCCAGGAGGAGCCGAGGCCTCTCCCAGCTTGTCCAGGCCACACCCGTGCGGTGGTGGGCAGCCACCCCCAGCCCGAGCTGTCCCCTCTGCTGCGCGAGCCGCTCACCGTCTCCGAGGAGGTCGGGGGCGGGGCCCAAGGGCCCCGGGGGAAGGTTCCGGGCCAGTTCCTCCAGCTGACCCAGCAAGCCTTTCACTTCGGCTTCCAGGTGCTCCACTGTCTTCTCCACCGTCTAGAACAAGAGAGATGGGAGCGGGGCGTGGGCGGAGCAAGGGACAGAGGGAGTAGGGCACGAGAGCGGTGCCAAGTCTTGCTTCATCAGCCACATCCTCAGGGACACCTGGCAGCCCAGTGGGCGCAGCAGGGAGAGAACTGAGTGCCAGTTCTGAATTTGTGCGGCCTCTCAGGTCCCCAGATGACAGAATCCCAGAGCTTCGCTCTCTAAGGCCGCTCCTGGCTCTGGCCCGAAGCGATGCACTCCCTCAGTCACACAGTCCGGCGCGGAGCAACGCTGGGATTCCTTTTTCCCTTTCCGGAATTCAGTGGGAGCTCACATTCTTTTTGCCGCCCCGCCCCCTGGTGGACACTCTGCCAAGTGACAGGTTTGGGATTTTGAAACGTTCTTTAGTCCGCGTTCCTAACTTCTTCCTGAATCAACCCCTTTAGCAGTCTGGTGAAGCCTACAGACCCCTTCTCAGAAACACACTTTAACTGAAAAAATAAAGCATATAGGGTTTCCACGGACCCCAACCGCGTTAAAACCTTATTCAAGTACTAAATATTAAATCTTTGATGTAAAAATGTATGTATTTATTAACTCATTAAATAACATGATCTAACATCAGGTCTAACAACTACTGTAATTTTGACATGCTGATTAGGATGAATGATATGTTGATATATTCACAACAACTATAATGGGATGAAATCTGATTTCTATTGAGAACAAAGTCACAGTACTGGTAATACTACAATGGTTTGTTGTCTACTTACAATGAATGGGAATGCTACATTTCAGTTAAAGGTTTGTGAAAGTAAAGTGTAAATCTTTATATACCCCAGTGTTACAAACCGTGGCTGTGTAACAAAACACAGTGACTGAATGTCCACCGTTTCGGTGTGTAAGGACGTGGAGATCTCTAGCTGGAGGGAAGCAAGGCCCCTGCGGAGGCAGAGCCTGTTGACGGCTGGTGAGCCTAACAGCCCTGGTAGGGCAGGGAGATGTTTCACATGGTGGCCAGGGAGCCAGATTGGCCTGGATTTCCCCCCCATTTTCCAAAGCAAGCTTCTCCTGAGCCCTAGAAAGCTACCAGCCTGGCAGGTGGTCCTGAAACTGCGTGTCCTCCCAAGTCACCCTGATTACCTCCTCTATGACGTCTAAACGGTGGTGGACAGCCATGTGTCTGTCACACCCTGCGTTCCAGGCCGGGTCTCCACGGGAGGGCACAAAGGGCTCAGCAGCTGTGGGAAAACAAGCCTTGTCACCATTTCCTATAAACTAGAGACCCCTGCAAAGCACTGGGCTCCACGAGGTGGGTCCTGAAAACAGTCACAAAGAGAAGCAAAGGAAGGCTGAGTGTGGGTCAGGGCGTGAAGATGGGACTGCCCCAGTCACTCACTTGTCTCTATGGCCCTGGTCACCTCCATAGCCAGGTGGGCTTCTTCAAGGAGGTGCTGCCTGAACTCTGTAAGGTAAGGAAGGGGGGAAAGTTTCCCACCAGACAGAATGGCGTGTGCAAAGAGGGAAAGGCATAAAATGGCACGGTTCTGTGCCCAAACCCTCACGGGGGTTGGGGTGGCTGGAAAGTACAGGGTGGAGACGGGAGGAGAGTGAGCATGGGCCAGCTGCCCCAATAAACAAACCTTATTTGGGGTTTATTTCAACAGAAGAGTCACATGGTCATATACGAATTTCTTTACATACAGAGAACGGATTGGAGGGATTTGTCGGACATTGGATGAGTAGTTACCGTGTACCGCATAGTACGCTAAACACGTGTGTGAACTCAATCAACCTTTACAACACCCTATTTAAGATCCCCAGTTGATGCACAGAGGGGTGAAATGCTATGTCCAGCGTCACACAGCGAGTAAGTGGAAAGCCTGAGGTTCATCCTGTTCGGCTCTTGGTTCAACACTTTTCTCCCCAACGTTGGTTCCTCCTTGGTTCTTCTGGCACCAACCAGCCCTCACACCGGAAGTCTCAGGGCCCTGGTTCTGAGCTCAGGTTTCAGTGTTGGCGGCCCCGAGACGCCTATAGGGCATCAGAGTTGGCTGGAACCTTGGAGAACCCTGACACTCAGGAAGAAGGCTACTGCCCCCGAAACGAAGTGAAGCAAAGAGCTTCACTGAGGATGAGGCGGTCAGCGTGGGCTGAAGCAGCAGGGAAGTCTAGCAAGATAAGGATGGAAAGACAGAGCAGTGAGAAAGTCATTGCTAAATCCCACCCCAGCATTGTTCGCGGAGTAGTGAAGGCAAAGCACAGTCTAGATGCGGTGGGACGAGGGAAAGAGAGGTCCAAAGGTAGAAAGTGGGATCCTGGGAAGCTTCGCTCTGCAGGAAGGGAGATCGCCTGGGTGGCTCAGTTGGTTAAGCGACTGCCTTCGGCTCAGGTCATGATCCTGGAGTTCCCGGGATCGAGTCCCACATCGTGCTCCCTGCTGCTCAGCGGGGAGTCTGCTTCTCCCTCTGACCCTCCCCCCTCTCGTGCTCTCTCGCTCTCTCAAATAAATAAAATCTTTTTAAAAAAAAAAAGAATGTTTCTTGTTGTTGTTTCTGTTCTTTGAAGAAACAACCACGCTGACAGCCGGAAGGACAGTAGAGCTGAGGCGAGGACAGGCTGGGGACCCAGGAGTGGGGGGGGGGTGCGGAGGCAGCGCTCGAAGGAGGGGGTGAGGAGCAGAAGTGGTAAAGGCCGACCTCTCCTCAGAGGGCCAGGAAGTGGAGTGAGCTCTCACCTGCTGGCCTCTCTTCACTCTGTAAAGGATGAGGGGAATCATCTGCGGGAAATGCACGTTGGCTTACTAAAGAGGAAGCTAGTTGTGAAGCTTTCAGGAATTCTGTGTGTGGGGCTATTAAACACAGCCATGGAAATGGGAGGCATGGTGAGAGTATTTACATCATGGAAACCAGCTAATGACTTGTTTTTGTCTTCGTCTTTGCTTTTTCAAGCCACTTTATCAGCAGACCACTGGGGAGGGGGCTCGAATACAGAGAGGGCTTCAAAAGGAGGTGAAGAGAAGGAGGCCTGTGCAGAAGGACCCCACTCCAGGGGGAACGGGGAACGCTGGAAGCCAGTCCCCCAGCGAGCAGGGGGGTACAGAGGAGCCAGGATAGGGGGCTGGCTGGAGCAGAAGCTGGGGGCTCACAGTGTGGGGGAGCAAAGGATTGAGGATTTGACCAGCATGGAGTTAAGGGGATAAGCTCTGGAGTCTAGCTTGGATAAGGAAGGAAAGGGGACCAGTAAGAGGGCCAATAAACTGGGAGAAATGGAGGGGCTGACAGGACTGGCGGTCTTGGTAAGATGAAGGAGTAACAGAAAGAATGAATGGTGACAGACCCTGCAGTTTCAGCTCCGAGAGGTGGAGCAGCTTCCTAGTGACAATATCAAGGTTGTGGTCATGGATGTGGGCATCTGAGGCAGAGTGGGGGCAAGAATTATTGCACTTGATCTATCTAGGTGCAAAACTGTTGTAACTCTAAGACCCTGGTGTGGGCTGGGTTGCCCAAGGGGACATACAGAATTGCCCAGAAGGCTGGCAGATCTTGAGGTAAGGACGGAGATGGCAAGCCATTTTGCTGGTGATGAACGCGTAACTCTGGGAGGCTGAATGACCTGCCCAAGGTCACATGGTCAGCAAATGACGGGACCCCAATCACCCTGGCCTCCTCTTGACCCCATCTCGGCAAGTTGGCCTTCCAGAGCTCCGCCAGAGGCCCCCATCACAATCCTGAGATGTTCCTGTTCCAACTCTATCTGGATCCCAACTCCTTAGTGTAGGAATGAGGACCAAGAGCAGAGACAAAACTTCCTTCCACTATGAGCATCTTTTATGGAGATCAATTTGTTTCTATATTCTCCTTTTCATTATTTCCCTCCACTTAACTTCGAAAAGCCTCTTCAAAAGACAATGGTCTTGTTGACTTTGGGGAGGGGGCAGACATGACAGTGGTACTTCGGTTATTTTTTTCATCTATGTGTGGCTGGAGTGAGTACTGGTTGTTTTTAAAAGGGAGTCTTTTAGAGCTCCATACTGAGATACCTAGAGATGAAATGCTAGGATGTCCTGGGTTCACATCAAAGTAATCCCGGGGGTGGGAGGAGACATGGGTAGCCAAACAAGACTAGCCAAGATTGATAATTGTTGAAACTGAGTGATGGGGACATGGGAGTTCATTCCACTCCTCTCTCTACTCTTGCATATATGATTTGCAATGTTCCATAATAAAAGCCAGTTGTCTGATGGGGTTGTTAGCAAAAAGCAGAAGCCATCGTGGGCTGCATGTGTGGATGGGAAATGTTCAGGATTGGGGGGGGACCTGGACTAGCCTGAGGGACCCCACCTGGAGGGTTGTGCTCTGTTCTGGGCCTTTGAGAGGCAGAAGCAGGGTTAGAGGCAGCTGTGGTGAAGGGACTCAGAAGCTTGACTCGTTCGTCTCAGCTGAAAGAACCGGGGAGCCCAGCCGAGAGAGGAAGGACTCCCTGGGGGCAAGAAGAGCTGCTCTCACCCACAGGGAGGGCTGTCCGTGAAAAGGGGGTCTACCCAGTGGGGGCGTGGGTCCACAGATACCCCTCCGGCCCCGGCTCTCCCCGGAGCCACGCCTGCACTCTCCCAGACCCAGCTCGGGCGGGGAGGAAGCAGTCTGACCTGGCTGGCCAAGTGTGAGGATCTGCCAGCCCTCTAAGTCATGAACAACATGAGTCTACTCCCCTCCGCAGCCCTAAAACATCCTGTTTTCTACATGTCTGCAATGAGGTCTAACTTGGCTCCAAAACCCCTCCAGGGAAAAAGGATTGGCTGAGGTTGCTCTCCGCATCGCACAGCACGAATCCCTCACATCTGGACAGGACTGCGTCCTGGGCGCCGCGGCACCAGTGTCCGTGAGCTCATCCGAGGGAGAAAGCCGGGGCGGTTTCTCACTCCGCACCCGCACTGCTGCTCCCTCCGCCAGCCGGGCCCTCACCCCTGCACTGACCTCTCCGCCAAGGGCCGGAAACACCCAGGAGACCCCTGTTCTCGCCCTCCTCGGCCACGAATCGCTGTGGGCCTGTGGGAAATTTCCTCTCCTCGCTGAGCCTCTGCCGCCCCCTTGCTAACACGGGGTGGGGAGGCCTGAGGCTCTGTCCCCCCCCCCACCCCCGGTGTAGTCCATGCGGGATGCCGCTCTGTCTTGCTGAGGGGCCTCATAAATTTGCTACAAGGACAGAGCTGGTGTGAGTCAAGGACAAGTTGCTTCTTGGACCAGAAGCTCTCGCAAAGCAGGAGCTGGCCGTCTTGCTTATCTTTGAGCTCCTCTGTGGGAAGGGGCTCAGGGTGATGCCTGCTTCACAGGGTTGTTGGGGTGCTCACGAGTGGGGAAGGCTGCAGGGTGGCCGTGAGCGTGCTCGAGGAGCCAAGGCTGTGGTTCTCCATGTTCCCTTCCTTCCTGTGCTCCCGCCCTGCCCCGGCCAGTTGGGAAATGGACCTTCTTGGAGGCCGGGTTGTTTTCCCTGGCCCGGCTCCCACTCAGGGCCTATGTGCACCCTGGATGGCGGCCATGGGTGGAACACAGTGCTCTGGTGAGAGCAGCCTGCGGTGGAGGCCAGAGGCCCCGCGGAGGTGCTGGGCTCACTTCTCCAGTTAAAGAGACATTTCCACTGGGTCCCCATCCTCTGAGGCGGGAAGTATGGCCTCTCCCACCTAAAGGCATAGGAGACCTTTTGTATCTGGGACTTAAAACACTAAGAAAGCAGGTACAAGTGATTTCTGTGATGACCCGTAATTTCTCAGAGGCAACCCTGAAAATTGCCGTGCCTTCTGAATCATCAAAGACACACTCTGCTTTGACCAGTGATGTTTGTCACTTAGGGGTTAACTGTATTTGACCACATTCAATATAACAGAATAATAAAATTTACCACATACAATATTTGTATTAAAATTTGTGATTCATTTAAAACCATCAGTGGTTTTTAAACTTTTTTTTTAAAGCAGAATACTATTTTCAAACAATTACATGAAGAGCTCCAATAATGTGGAACTGCTCTGCTAAACCAAGAGAGAGAACCTCGAGCCCCTCAAGAAAGAGCTCAGATTCTGAAGCACGTCTTGGTTTTGTTTTGGGAGAGACACGTCCTCCTATCCTCCTTGGACCTGAGTCTTGCTAATCACTCTGAGAGCACATCAATGTCATTCCAGTACATTCAGTATCTGATTGTGGCAGGTAAGCTGGGCTACTATCACAAAGGGCCCCCTCAACTTTGCACGTGTTTATTTTTTTTCTCATGTACGAGTTCAGAGGTAGATTGCAAAAGCCCACAAGGTGGAGGAGGTCTAAGAAGCCATCCAGAATGAACCTCTCTCGGTGTGCCATGAAAAGCACACAAAGCTGGGTGTTAGAGATGCAGTCCCACCTCAGGGCTTACTGATGGTGCTCTTTGCCCCTCCAGCAGAGAGTGAGGGATCTGCCCCACCAGGTCAACTTTGCAGGATTGCTGTGTTTGCTACTTTGCACGATTCAAGGGAATCATGTACTTGAAGATGCCTCAGAACGGCCAAGTGATGTGCAAATGCTCTATAGGGCATCCACCAGGGGAGCTGAAGATGGAGCAAGGCGGAGATTGCTCCCCAGGGCTCCCCCTCTCCACATGGAGCCAATTCTCTGATGGATCACTTCAACCAGTTCTCAGGATGAGAGGCATCTATTCTAAGAATAAACTTCTACAAGGGCCCAAGGGATGTTTGGGAGGAACTTCTCCAACAAGGACACAGAGGGCTCAGTGCTGACCTGGCTCTCTGTGCTCTCTTAGAAGCCAGTCCCACTCACTGGACTCTGTTTCTTCACCTTTACAACAGGCATAACCATACTTTATATTGGAAGTTACTATGGATTAGTGATCGCTCATGATGCACCAAGCTTACTGCTGAGTGCTTGTATACATTATCTCATTTGATTCTATTAAGAGCTCAGTACTCTTACCTCCCTTTTTTACAAATTAGAAAACCAAAGATCAAAGAGACTGAATAACATGCCCAAGATTACACAGCTACCAGGCCGTAGGGATGGGATTTGAATCCTACCTGCCCGACACAGTCTATACTGTGCACTAGCTGTGATGTGACCCTTTGTAAGTTAAGGGCCTCCTATCTTGGGGTCTCAGCTGCCTCCTGTGTAAGAGGGAGAAACTTAGCATGTCTGAATCCATATTGCTTCTATTTCCCTTGCCACTGTGACCTATAGCTTAGAAACTTCGGCTTTGCCCTGCACATAGGCATGTTAATCATTAAAGGAATTTTGTTTACAACCAAGATTTACAAAAACTGCTTTCTTACCCGAAACCTACCTCACTGGAGGAGGCAGAGAAGTACTTACAGAGTTGACTATGCTATGTTTAAGATTTAAAGGAACGATGTGACCAAATTCCTACAGGCAAAGATCAACTGACCAAGGGCAAAGAAGTTACACGACCTTTTCCTTTTTTTAAAAAGACTTATTTGGGCGCCTGGGTGGCTCAGTTGGTTAAGCGACTGCCTTCGGCTCAGGTCATGATCCCAGAGTCGCAGGATCGCGTCCCACATTGGGCTCCCTGCTCAGCGGGGAGTCTGCTTCTCCCTCTGACCCTCTTCCCTCTCGTGCTCTCTATCTCTCATTCTCTCTCTCTCAAATAAATAAATAAAATCTTTAAAAAATAAAAATACATAAATAAATAAATAAAAAGACTTATTTATTTATATTAGACCGAGAGAGAGTGGGGGTGGCGGGGCAGAGGGAGAGACAGAATCTCAAGCAGACTCCCGAGTGCAGAGCTCGACACGGGGCTCAATCCCAGGACCCTGGGATCACCACCTGAGCCGAAATCAAGAGTCGGACGCTTAACTGACTGAGCCACCCAGACGCCTCAACAGGACCTTTTTCAATGCAAACATCAGTCATTTTTTGACTCCAATCCCCTCCCACTCCCCCCCTCTTCCTAACATAAAAGAAGCTCAACTCTCATCCTCAGACAGGTTGTTCTCTGGGACTATCCTCAGACAGGTTGTTCTCTGGGACAACAGTCCACCATCTCTTCGTTTTGTTGGCTTTCCAAATAAAGTCACTTTCCTACCCCAACTTCTTGCCTCTTAACTTACTGGCCTGTCATTCGGCGAGCAAACAAACTTGGACACAGTTACAAAATGAGGGGTTGGACAGGAAATGGGGCCAAGGGGATCTGTTCACATGACATCTTTGCAGCTGTTTTGGGGCCCCCCAAGAGCCCAAATGTGTGCCTTGGATCAAACTGTCTTTAAGTGGTTCACTCCCACAATATCCATTTGTGTAAAAAGAATGCCATGACCCTCACAACAGTCCTTCAGCATCTTCCTGTTTCACTCAAAGCAGAAAGCAGAATCCCCATGGAAGACAGATGGCCATGGGGACTTGGTAGGCAGTGAGAGCACACCCAAAGGGCCCCAAGGCATGGGTGACAATTGGTAAAAGGATCAGGCTCTAGGACTTTAGATCCCTCTGACAGGAAAACAGGAAAGGAACTCAGCAGAAACCTTAACTTTTTTAAAAAGGGCTCTATAAGTATCACAGTTTGCTTCCATCAATACATAAAGAGTTTTTACAGACCAACACAGTACCACAATTGAGAAGTCTAAGACAATTCACAAGAATTTGTAGAAATGACCTATATGTGTTTAAAGAAAAAGCCCAACCTCAGTAGTAATCAAAGCAACAAATCATCTTAACAGGGCACCTGGGTGGCTCAGTTGGTTGAGCGACTGCCTTTGGCTCAGGTCATGATCCCGGAGTCCCAGGATCGAGTCCTGCATCGGGCTCCCTGCTCAGCGAGGAGCCTGCTTCTCCCTCTGGCCCTCCCCCCTCTCATGTGCTCTCTCTCTCTCTCACTCTCTCGAAATAAATAAATACATCTTTAAAAAAAACATCTTAACATATTCTTGCGTAACAGCAGATGTTTCTAGATCTAACTACCAGTTTATAGACAATACGGGGGAGAGAAGAACATTTAGAAGACTCCTGGTAGATACAGTCAGCTGAAATCTAACATGGAGAACTTTATAGAACAAACAGCCCAGTTGCTTCCACAAATACATTTTAAAGAAAAGAGGGGGAAGAGAACTTACATATTAAAAGAAACGTAACTGAAATAGCAGCCAAAAGCAATATGTGTACCTTATTTGGATAAAACAAAGCCAAATGTAACAACATGACATAATTAGGGACATTTAAACACTGATTGGATATTTGATGATATTAAGAAATTATCGTCCAGGGGCGCCTGGGTGGCTCAGTCAGTTGGGCGTCTGACTCTTTAATTTCTGTTCAGGTCGTGGTCTTGGGGTCGCAGGATCAAACCCTGCATCAGGTTCTGTGCTCAGTGGTGAGTCTGCTTGAGATTTTCTCCCTCTCCCTCTGTCCCTCCCCCTGCTCTCTCTCAAATAAATAAATAAATAAATAAATCTTTTAAAAAAGAAACTATCGTCCATTTTTTAGGGTGTGATAATGGTATTGCGGTTATGTTTATTAAAAGATTATTTATCTTTGGGGCACCTGGCTGACTCATTTGGGAGAGCATGTGACTCTTGATCTTGGGGTCATGAGTTCGAGCCCCACAGTGGATATACACATTACTTAAATAAATAAAACTTAAAAGATTACTTATCTTTTAGAGATACTTAAGGAAATGTTTATGGATGAAAATATATGATGCCTGGAATTTCCTTTAAGATTATTGGAGGGAGGAGAGAGAATGCAGGTGACAAAGGAAACAAGACCGGCCACGAACCAGTATCGCTGAAGCGGGGTGGGAGGTACATGGGGGTTCACCATGCTGTTCTGTCTTTACATCTGAGAGATTTCATAATCAAAAGTTAAGAAAAACAGGGGCGCCTGGGTGGCTCAGTTGGTTAAGCGACTGCCTTCGGCTCAGGTCATGATCCTGGAGTCCCGGAATCGAGTCCCACATCAGGCTCCCTGCTCAGCAGGGAGTCTGCTTCTCCCTCTGACCCTTTCCCTTCTCATGCTCTCTCTCTACCTCATTCTCTCTCTCAAATAAATAAATAAAATCTTAAAAAAAAAGTTAAGAAAAACAATGGTAAATTGTCTGAAGTCTGAAAGATTCTACATAAAAATATGTGAACTCAGGGTGAGATTACATTAACTTTCTCCCTTTTAAAAAAGTCTGTAGCAAGGAGCGTGCCTAATCAGAAAGGAAGTAATGTTTGAAAAGGGTTTTAAATTAAAGTGTATATAACAGTCACAACTAAAGCGGCCGCAGAAAGTGGGCGGCAGCCAACTCCTCCCTCTAGGGGAGCACAGACTGAGCTTTGTGCCCTCAACCCCTGGAGGTGGGGACTCAGGAAGGAGGGGCGGGGGGAGGAAGGGGGGAAAGTAGGGGGAAAGAAGGACCTGCCCTGTGGGTTCTGTGCTGAGCACAGTCCCAGCCACACCTCACACAGCCTTTGAGGAGGCAGTCGTTGGTCCTCTGTAATTGATAGGTGGGGGCACTGAGGCTCAGAGGGATCACTGAAGCTGAGGGGATGAGAAGGGGACAAAACCTGCTGAATTCCATGCTGGGGACTTCTTTCATTCAATTCCTGCAGCCAGCTCTCTGGAGTGGGTATCATTTTCCCCAGCTTACAGAGAAGGAAACAGCCTCCCAGAGGGAAGGCGACTCACCCAAGAAACTCAGCCAGGGGCTGCCCAGGATGGGCACTGGACTCCACCCTGCCCCTGGGCGCTCACTCCCACAGTGGGCTGTGCCCTGAAAGGCCCTGGGCGGGAGGCTTCTGTTCTAGGGGCAGGGCACTTCACCTGTGTGATTCACATCCTCTGGCTCTGGGCTGATGGGTGAGCAGCCTGGCAGGGGCAAGGGCCCCCCTGAGGGAGTAGGAGGCCTGGATGCCTGGTGAGGCCTCTGGCTTGGCACCCCTGGGGAGACCTGAGCCTTCCCCTCACCTGTACTGCTCGGATGAGCACCAGCTCCCACTAGCTGAGGACTGCATGAGACTCTGGGTAAATGTGAGTGTGGCTTATAAACTGTGAAGTACCACATGATGTGCAGAGCCTCGGGGTGGTGCAGTGCGCATCTGTGTGCAAGAAGTCTCTCTGCAAAGCGCCTGGGTGGCTCAGTTGGTTAAGGACTGCCTTCGGCTCAGGTCATGATCCCAGGGTCCTGGGATGGAGCCCCGCATCAGGCTCCCCTTCCTTGGCGGGGAGCCTCCTTCTCCCTCTCCCTGCCACTCCCCCTGCCTGTGCTCTCTCTCCCTCTCTCTCTCTCTCTCTCTCTCTCTCTGTTAAATAAATAAATAAATAAATAAATAAATAAATAAATAAATAAAGGCTCTCTGCAACTGCCCCATCTGAGCCTCACCTGAGAAGGGGCAGCACTAAGGCTGTTGTCAGGGGAGGGGAGAGGGGACGGTGCAAGGCAAGGCCCCCAACGGGTGGAGAACCAGAGGGCCTCTCCCTCCTGCATCCCAAGCTCCCCAACCCCCCCCCCATCACCCAAGGCAGCTCAGGCCCTCAGGGAAGATCTCTGGAAGCAGGGAGACTGGCCTCCTCACCCAGGCCGCAGAGCCCTCCAGGCCGGCCAGAGGACAGGTGAAGCCGTGGCCTCTCTCCTGGGGTCGCCTGCCTGCCCGCTGGCCGTGCTGGTCCAGGCCTGGGTCATCGCCTGCCGGAACTCAGCTTCTAAGGCAGTGCCCGTAACCCCAGGCCTGGGGGCCTCTGCAGGCCCTCTGGAGGCAGCTGGCCCTGGGGGTACTGGGGGATGTGTGCCCACCCTGCGGACTTAACCTCCCTCCCTGCGATCCTTGCCTCCTCTCTCTCTCCTCGGGGCGTCGGGTCTCTACACTCTTTCTCTACATTTCGGTCGTTCTCACGTCTCTGTTCAACATCCCCCCCCCCCCCCCCCGGCCCGTCGCCCTTTCTCCAGCTCTCTGCTCTCCCTCCGACTCGGTTCCACCCCCGGCCCGCCCGGCCCGGCCCCACTCACCGGCGGCGCGGAGCAGGGCGAGCCCGGCCAGCGCGCAGAGCAGGGGCTGCATGCTGCCGGCCGGCCGGCCGAGCGCAGCGCAGCGTCTGCCCCCGGGGCCCGCGCCGGCCCGCCCGCAGGAAATGCTCGCCGCCCGAGCCAAAATTCCTGGGCGGCTCCGGGCTCTCCGGCTCGCGCGATCCGCCCCCTCCGGAGACCCCGCGGGCGGAGGGGCCGGCGTGCCAGCCTGGGCGCCCCCCCCAGCCGGGCCCCCAGCCCTCCCCGGGCGCCGGAGAGCGGGAGGGGGCGAGGCCTGGGCTCCGGGCCACCGCTCCCCTCGCCCCGGCGTTTAGGAGCCCATTTCACAGACCAGCACACTGAAGCGCCTTCCTCCGGGTCCCGCACAACTCAGGCCCCGGACCTGCACCCCGAGCGCACCGAGTGTGGAAGCTTTTCTCCGTCCACCTACGAATAGGTCATTAATTCCATCGGCCAGTGTCTGGCCCTCAGAGAGGGACGCAGAGGTGGTGTCTGCCTTTTACAGAAACTTCCTGTTCTGCTACCGGGGTCCCAGCAATGCTAAATGATATTTTAAGGCCGCCTAAGTGGCTCAGTCGTTAAATGTCTGCCTGGGGCTCAGGTCATGATCCCAGAGTCCCGGGATCGAGCCCCGTGTCGGGCTCCCTGCTCGGTGGGGAGCCTGTTTCTCCCTCTCCCTCTGCCGCTCCCCCTGCTTGTGTGCTCTTTCTCACTATCTCTCTGTGTCAAACAAATAAAATCTTAAAAAAAAATAAAAGATACTTAAAAAAAAAAGGTAAAATCGTGACTTTCATTCAGATATAACATGAGCAGGTGCTGAAGATTTTCTTTAGTTCGCTCTTCATGAGGGATCCAGGAAGAGGTGACAATCCGTCGGAAGAACAGACACACATCTGGAATATTGTCAAGAATGTGCCCGCGGAGGTGAAACTGGCTTCTTCCACACCCAGAAGGAGAAGTAACTGAACGTGTAACAGGAATCTTTTGCATATCTGTAGACAAGAATTATTTTAATTGCTTCCTATAACTTACAGACTTGTAAAATGGCTTGAAGGCTAGGAAAGACCCAGAGCCCTAATTGAATCAAAATCCGAATCATGGGCTCAGTCCGTGAAGCATCTGCCTTCAGCTCAGGTCATGATCCTGGAGGGGAGCCTGCTTCTCCCTCTCCCTCAGCCTGCAGCTCCCCCTGCTTGTGCTCTCTCTCTGTCAAATAAGTAAATAATAATAAAAAAAAAATCTTAAAAAAGAATCAGAATCACAGTGTACAGCAAATACTTAAGCTCTGTACTAGAGAGTGTTAGATAAAGCATGGAGGAGGAAGGAGAGAAGTTAATTCTCAACATGGCATGTCTGCCTCCAGGAGTTCATGCTCTAGGAACCACCGTCAGATTAATAAACCGCAGCTCAGCTTTGATGGATTTACTTCTACCTAGACAACCTCTGTGATCTTCACTGCAGCTCCATGAGGGGCGCATCCTTAAGTCCCTTCTGCAGATCAGGACATTGAGGCTCCGAGGTGTTAAGAACCTTGACATAGTCACGTGGTGAATGCGGAGTCAGAATTTGAATCCAGTTCTCATGTCTCTGCGGGCCAGCCCTTCCACAAGGCTAGACTTACACATGGTCCCTGAGAGCCGGGTTTTCTTTCTCAATCTAAGCAAACCCAGAATAAGAGTTGGGTGAGTTTTTCAGTGAACTTCAAACCTCCACCTCCCCTCCAGTTCAGAACACAATAGCCGAAGATGCGCCCACGCAAAAAGTGCAAAAAAAAAAAAAAAGGTTAACTTTTAATGAAAACAAAAATCGAAAGCTACACAAGCTACAGGCATAGGGTCTGCGCTACAGAGCTCTGAGTGGTTGGCCCGGCCCTGCTAGTCCGCTAGTGCAGACCTTATCCACCAGGTACCCCCGCTGGGGTTCCTAAGGAGCCCTTGCGGCGCGCCGCCTCGCCGCCTTCTGGGTTCCCGCCTGTGGCTGCGCAATTGCCCTCTTCAGCCACCACCCAGGGACCCTCACTGGTCACTTCCTCCTCCAGATAATAGCCCCAGGCAGAAATTCCTGTGCTGAGTCAGCAGATCTTGGACAGAGAATTGGATCTAAAGCTCTCCTGAGATTAAGGGTGCCCATAGGATCTAGCTCAGAAAAACTTTTTTCAGAATGGCAACAATTTCTCACACTTAGTGGGACATTCCTCAGTAGTTTAGCCAGGTGGGAAGTTGTCAAAGAACAGGCGAACCCACAGGGATTCTTGCAGCTCAGAGCAAGTGGGCTGCTTAATATTTTTGATTTGCAAAGAAAACAACACATGGGCTATGCTTTCTTGTGGTGGTAGAGTCACGAAGTAATAAAGCATACAGAGTAAAACCTGAAACTCCTCCCTGTCACCAAGCCCCCAACCCCAGGCCCAGCCAATCCAGTCCAGTTCTCTCAGCGTGGTGGACTCTTCCAGTTCCTTTTCTATGCATTCTTACCCATAAACATATATTCGTGGGATTGAATAATAGATATTTTGGGGATTCGCTTTCACATTCATGTTCATCTTAGTCATGACATTAAATCTTGAAGATCATTCTGTTAGTACACATAAATCCACCTCATTCCTTTGAAGGGTTGCAAAATATCTCATGAATGGATGCACCATCATCTGTCCAGACAATCCTCTATTGGATGGTTTGTTTCCTTTCCCCCCAATATAAAGCGGGCTTCAGCGAACATCCTTTTGCATCTATCTCTATGTACACATTACACATTCACGTGTTTCTGAAAGGCTAGATTCCGGGAAAAAGAATCATTGAGTCAGAGGGACTTTAATATTTTGGTGGATATGCCAAAAACTCTTACTTAACCTCCAAGGGAGGAGGCAGGCACTGAGTTCTGCCCCATGGGGCACCCAATTCCCTCCTAGTTAATGTCGGAGCAGTGCTGCAGGGGGCGCCATTGACATAAAATACTTCTGGAATGGAGCACCAAGTCCCAGATCTAGCAGCCAGGCACATTCTCCAACGTTGGATATTTATCTCTAAAATTTTGATAATTTGATGACGAAAAATGTGACCTTGTTTTCATTTACATGCTAAATATTATGAGTGAAGTTAAGCTTTATTTGCTTAGTCAAATACTTTTTTCTGGGGTGCCTGGGTGGCTCAGTCGTTAAGCGTCTGCCTTCTGCCTTCGCCTCAGGTCATGATCCCAGGGTCCTGGGATCCAGCCCTGCTTCCGGCTCCCCACGCTGCCTGAAGCCTGCTTCTCCCTCTCCCACTCCCCCTGCTTGTGTTCCCTCCCTCACTGTGTCTCTCTCTGTCAAATAAATAAATAAATAAATAAATAAATAAATAAATACCTTAAAAAATACTTTTTTCTATTCCCCCCCCTTTTTTTTACATATTCTGATTATTAATCCAGCACCTGTGATGTATGTTGGCAATGTTTCCTTCCATTCTTCCACGGTCTTTAACTTTCTTTGCAGTGTCTTTCATCATACAGAAATTTTAGATATTTAGGTGACCAAGTCTCTCAGTCTGTTCTTTTACGGCTTCTAGGTTTTACAACTTTTATGATTCCTCACATCAAGACTATAAAAATATTTTCCAATACTTTTGCCAACTAGCATAAAGCATTTGTTAAGGTATAATCTCTGATCCATCTAGAATTTTTACGTGGTTGCAAAGAAAGATTCAAACTTAAATTTTTTTCCCAAATGAGCATCTAAATATCCTAACACTCCTTCTTGCATAGCCACTAATCGGATCATAAGATAAAATAGCTATTCATTTCCAAGTGGAGTTCTGGAAAAATCTCTAGCCATCATGTCTGCCATAAGGTCAAAGAAACAAAAATGAGAGAACCTTATCATTTCAATAAGGACTGAAACTATTGTTTGATGAAATTAAACAGACATCCCAGACGAAAACACAACAAACTCTGAGAGGTAGAAATAAAGGAAGTAAAGGGACATTTCCTTAACAAGGTAGCAGCGTTTGCCTCACAAGAACAATTCACATGTACACAAGGGAGAGAGGGGAGAGGCATTCTCTGTTAGGCTAGGAATAAGGTGAAGACGCAACCATAGGGGGCACCTGGGTAGCTCAGTCAGTTAAGTGTCTGACTCTTGGTCTCAGCTCAGGTCTTGATCACAGGGTTGTGAGTTCAAGCCCCGTATTGGGCTCCACACAATGGGAAAAAAAGATGCAACTATAATCACTATTTATGCACAGTGTGATCCATGCAATGAAGCACAAACGAAGCATTCTGAAGGAGACAAAATGTGGCTAATTGTAGAAGGGTCCATTGCTTTCTTAGAAAATCCAGCAGAACCAGAGCAACCTGAGTTACTGCATGAACTGACTGGACTGAGATGAATGTCTGGAAATCAATTTAGTTCCACATCCCAACAGAAATCAGTCTAAACACGCACAGGAAAATTTCTGGGCCAGACGACATTAAACAGTTTGTTAATACCCTCCTTCCAACATTCTCTAGAAATGACCAATAAAACTAAAAATGGGGAAAACTGGCATCAGTGCCAGGAACTAGGGAAATACGTCAACCCTATGCCAGGCCTCAAGGCAAGTCGGTGGCCAGGGGGACGAAAGACAATGAGCGTCAGTGTGTCTTATTACTCTGTTACTTGCTGACCTTCTTGGAACCTGGTCTTGGGCAAAGGCTGTCCATGGGTTTTCTCATTTAATCCTTGTGCCAATAAACCTATAAAGTGGGTATGCTTACTTCCATTTTTCCAATAAGATATGCTTGGTCAAGGTCAGAGCAGGGCCAACCCCAGGTGGAAAGCCATGTAGATCTGATTCTAAAATCCACGCTTTTAAGTCGTATCAGGCCTCTTGACTCTCAGGCCCCAGGCCAGTAAGTAAGTAGTTAGGATGTCTGGGGGGAGGTGGAGGTGAGTAAAGGGCAAATGGGGTATTGGGGGGCTCAGAGTGGCAAGTTCTTGGCAGTCAAGGGGAAACACCTAGAGCATCCTGCGTAAATGAAGTGCTGTAACTTGCAGAGGCTTTTTATTCAACGCTTCCTGTCATCCTGGCAGGTTGCATCAAGATCCGCAACGTGAGGCTCAGAGAAGTTAAGAGGCGGCCCAATGTCACACAGATCCCATGTAGAAATGTGGGGATTTGCTCCCAGGGAGCCCATGTCTCCACAGGCCACCCTGCAGAATGTGTGGGCCTCCTACCGCGCTGTGCTGCTGGGGACAAAGGGAGGGGAGCCAGGCAGAGGCTTGCTCTCCTAGCCCACACCCAAGGCAAGAGGCCAAGGGAGACAGGAAATGGGGGCTGGCCATCTCTCAGCCCAGTGGAAAGGGCCTCAGTGGCTAGAAGTGTCGGAGCTGGGCCACACAAAGCCTCCTTGTCTTCTTGTCTCAGCACAGGCAAGACCTCAGGGCTGGGTGAGTCAGGCCACCTCCTCTCCACATAGATGGAGGAGGCTACTAGCTGAGCACCCCACAGGCCGTGGTCAGAGGAAGGGAACCTGTGGGGTATGGTCATGGATGTCTCCATTGCCAAGTGGAAAGCAGTGGGGGGTAGGGGTAGGTGGAAACTGACAAGTTGAAATTTAAGAACTTTTTGTTTTTAATTCCACTCCCTTTATTGCGTGCAGTCCTGAATCTTCCCAGATAGAAGATGTAAGGAGATGGGAAAGTCTGCTGAGTACAGGGAGACAAGAAGTCGGGAGGGGAGAAGTTTAATATTAACAATGATAACATCAGTAACCACAGCCCCGAGAGCTGACATTCACTGATTCCGACTGTATCAAGCAGAGTTGGAAGCCCGTGAGCTCCGTTTCTCGGTGGCTTTCAGCTGCTACTGTAGGAGGTGGGTTCTGTGGTCAGCCCAGAGCTTGGCAAGAGCAGCTTGCCAGCCGGTGTTTTCTAAAGCCATGAATCAGGCTTCTCTGAAGCCTAATGGGGTCTGGCAAGGTATCCCGCCTGCTCAACTTTGAGATATTTTGGCAGATTCGCATTGCTCCATGTCCATTCAGGTCATCATAAAAGGCACTGACACTTCCCGAGAATGCGTTGGTGATGCATGATTCCAGCATCCTCCATGTGGTGGGTGGGGGTCAGCTGGCATTTCCCCTAGCTCTCTGAGAATCTTGTCTGCAGTGCTTTCTTTTTTTAAGTTTTTTTTTTTAAGTTTTTGTTGTTGTTGTTGTTTATTTAAGTCATCTCTACACCCCACGTGGGGCCTGAACCCACAACCCCTGAGATCAAGAGTCACACACTCCTCTGACCCAGCCAGCCAGGTGCCCCACTGCTTTCTAGGGAGATCTCATTTTGCTGCTCGAGGCTGGAGTTGGGGTAAAATGTAAACTGTCTGAGGACGCTGCTTGGCTGACTATTCAAAGCATTTCAGTTCGAATCCGTCAGTAGGGGAGGGAAGGAAGTGGGTTTAAACCCTGACTCTGTCCTCACTGGCTGTGTAGCCTTAGGAATATGACCTCCTTTCTCTAAGCTCCAATTTCCTCACCAAAAAGAGGGGGTAACAGTAACACCCCCTCCCCGCAGAAACTGAATTCCCCTGCCTGCCTCTGGTCTGCTTTCCCGAGCTTTCTTTGCAGGTTGAGTTTCTTGAGGATAGAAAGGGTGTGAGCACTGCTTGACAGGCCTGCAGGGGGCCCTCAGGGGGAGTTCAAGGTTCCCAGAGAGTCAGTCAGGAAAGTCAACTGCTGACCAAGTAAGAGCCAGCCAGCAGAAGCTGCTTCCAGAGGAAGGTTCAGAGTCCCAGCCCCATGAAGGTGATCTTTAAACACTAGGACTTTTCTTTTCTTTTCTTTTTTTAAAGATTTTATTTATTTATTTGACAGAGAGAGACACACAGCGAGAGAGGGAACACAAGCGGGGGAGTGGGAGAGGGAGAAGCAGGCCTCCCGCAGAGCAGGGAGCCCGATGCGGGACTCGATCCCAGGACCCTGGGATCCTGACCTGAGCCGAAGGCAGACGCTTAATGACTGAGCCACCCAGGCGCCACAACACAGGGACTTTTCTAATCACTGTTACTACATGCCTTCGAGATCGGTGGGGGGAATGTTTGGCCTGATTGTGGAGGGCCTTGAAGGTCACTCTCGGGAGATTCTGCCTTTATGCTCTGGGCAGAGGTGCTGGAAGAGTTTTTGGCCAAAGTGTGAGACAATCATACCCAATCCCCTTCTTCTTTTAAAAATCTTTTTCTTTCAAAATAATTTTAGACTTAGGAAAATAATACAGCAAGTTCCTGTATAGGCTTTACCAGCTTCCCCAAATAGTAACATCTTGAATGACTACAGAAGAATTAGCAAAGCCAGGAAATTAACATTAATGTAATAGAATTAAAGAATTTACAGTTTACTCAGATGTTCCCAATTGTCCCCCTACTGTTTTCATTCTGGTCTAGGATGCCATCCGTGATCCCAAAGTGCATTCAGTTGTCATGTGTCTTTGGGCTCCTTTAATCTAGAACAGCTGCTTTTTTTGTGTGTCTCAGAACTTTGAGGGTTTATCTTAAGAGTCCAGGTCAGTTATTTTTTCCTTCATAACCTTGACATTTTTTTAAGAGTATTGGCCAATTTTTTTTTTAAGATTTTATTTATTTATTTGAGAGAGAGAGAGAAGGAGAGACAGTGAGAAAGCACAAGCAGGGAGGAGAGGGAGAAGCAGGCTTCCCACAGAGCAAGGAGCCCGATGCAGGGCTCAATCCCAGGACGCTGGGATCATGACATGAGACAAAGGCAGACGCCCAACTGACTGAGCCACCCAGGCACCCCTGGCCAATTTTTTATAGAATGTTTTTCACCTTGAGTCTGTCTGATGTTTTCTCATGCTGAGCCTTGAGGTTATGCGTTTTTGGTGAGAGTCCCACAGAAGTGATGTCGTGCCCTTCCCAGTGCATCGGATCAGGAGGCACATGTGATATTGTCGTGTCTCATTACTAGTCATGTTAATTTGGAAGGATGATGAGGTAAAGGTGATGTCTGCCAAGTTTCTTTCTCCACTCTAAATTATTGCCTTTCCTTTTGTAATTAACAAGTATCTTATGGGGAAATACTCTGACACTATACAATTCTCCTATTTATCATCATACTTTCAACCTACTAAATTTAGCATTCATTGCTGATTCTTATCTGTAATATTTATTACCATTGGCTTTCCAAAGGTGATTTTCTATCTCCATAATTCCTTCTGCATTGATTAATTGAAATTCAATTGGAAGGAAGAGCTGTCCCTTCTCTCCCATTTATGTATTTATTCAATTATTTCAGTATGGACTCATGGATATTTATTTTATTCTCTGGGTTATAATCCATTACTAACATTATTTGTTTTGTTGCTCAAATTGTCCCAGATATGGCCACTAGGAGCATCTTCAAGTTGGCTCCTGTGTCCTTTTGAAATACTCCCATTCTATCCTGAGCCCTTCCTTACTTCCTGACAACCACAAGATGTTTCGGGCTCATCTCATATTCCCATTACTCTCATCCTGGACTCAGTCATTTCTCCAAGGAACCCGGGTTCCTTGTCTTGGAGAATGGTATTTAGAAACTAGGATTTGGGTGCTGGGTGTGCTCCTTGCTACCGGGGTATCATTGTTTCTAGGCACTCTCAGCTGACACACTAAAGAATATAAAATAAAGAACAGTTCTGAAGCTATTTTATGGGTATTCTCGGATTGAGAAAATAAGTAAATGTGTTTAATGGGAGCTAGGTTCCTCACCATCAAAGAAAGGAATTGCAAATAAGGAAAGGGGGAAGGGCAAAATGAGCCCTGTTGTGCTCAATCAGAATTGGAAACATCAGCATGAACCCATGGCTTTGTATACATAGGCAGATTGATAGATGCAGAAATAAATATGATCTAGCACTTCCACTCCCGGCTGTATATATACCAAACGGAAACACATGGTCACGAAAAGACATGGACAGGAATAGAGACCTTCACCGTCACCACAGTCCCGAAGCAGAAAACTACCCAAATCCCCATGGACAGCTGACTAGATCATCAACAGATCTACCCCTGCATGCAACAACATGGGTGAAGCTTAGAAAAATACAATTCATGAAAGAAGTTTTCACAAAAAACTTCTGTATGGTTCACTTTACACAAAGTACGAGAACAGGCAAAATTAACCCATGCTGCGAGAACTCGGTGTTGAGTCCCTTCGTGTGTGCCCTGGTTGGCAGGTGACTGCAAAGAAATGAGGGGCCCCTCAAGGGCCCATAATGTTGTGCAGTGCGATCTGGGCACTGATCACACGGGTGTGTTCCAGTCTCACAATGACCATATGTACACTTCAATGAAGTTTGAGGGGCCCCTGGGTGGCACAGTTGGTTGAGCGGTGGAGGCGGACTCTTGGTTTCAGCTCAGGTCGTGATCTCAGGGTCATAAGATGGAGCCTTGCATCTGGCTTCATACCGAGCACAGAGTCAGCTTGAGATTCTCTCCCTCTGCCCTTCCTGCTCATGCTCTCTCTCTCTATTAAAAACAAAAACAAAAACAAAAATACTTAAAATAAGAAAAATAAAACTTTATTTTATTTTTTTAATTCTTTTTTTTTAAGATTTTATTTATTTATTTGACAGAGAGAGAGACAGCAAGAGCAGGAACACAAGCAGGGGAGTGGGAGAGGGAGAAGCAGGCTCCCCACAGAGCAGGGAGCCCGATGCGGGGCTCGATCTCAGGACCCTGGGATCATGACCTGAGCCGAAGGCAGACGCTTAACGACTGAGCCACCCAGGCACCCAGAAAAATAAAAGTTTAAAAAAAATCTTCATGTTGTCTTCATTTCAGCTCAGCTGCTGGAGCAACCCCCATTAACCAAACAGAATGAGAGCAATCTCTAAACTTCAGGCATTGAAGGGATCCCTGGAGGGCTCAGTCCGTTAACCGCCTGCCTTTGGCTCAGGTCATGATCCCAGGATCCTGGAATCAAGTCCCGCATCGGGCTCCTCAGGCAGCCTGCTTCTCCCTCTGCCTGCCACTCCCCCTGCTTGTACTCTCTCTCTCTCTCTCTGACAAATAAATAAATACATAAAATCTTAAAAAAAAAATAGTTTAATTCTTTCTCTTAATCTTAGTTGAGAAAGCCTGTGGGCAGTAATTGAAAGATCATGCAAATTGGTATTGACCTTTATCAACTCTCCTCTGGCAAACCCCCCACCTGCATGCAGCTATCTAGACTTCACACCTGTTTGATGCTAGTCTTCTAGGGCTAGGACCCTTGATCCAGCCCCAGCTGGGGCTGTAGAGTGGGAAGGGATTGTTGTAGGCCCACCCAACTAGAAGGGTGGGGAGGTGTAGGGAAAGGAAGTGACTTGCCCAAGGCTACCCCATGCTGGGAAGAGCCAGATTACATCAGTAAAGGTCAATGTCAGCTACTGATCTTCTCAGGCTACCTTTTTTTTTTTAAAGATTTTATTTATTCATTTGACATAGAGAGACAGCGAAAGAGGGAACACAAGCAGGCAGAGTGGGAGAGGGAGAAGCAGGCTTCCCACTGAGCAGGGAGCCCAATGCAGGGCTCAATCCCAGGACCCTGGGATCATGACCTGAGCCGAAGGCAGACGCTCAATGACTGAGCCACCCAGGCGCCCCAGGCTACCATTTTTGTAATGAATTATAATGAGCAGGGCTTCTGTCCTATGCATTATTAAAAGTTACATTCTTTTTTTTTTTAAGGTGAAATGGTGTCTCTCAAACAGATACAACACAAACATGTGTTCTAAAGATTTTATTTCACTGATTCAATAAAGGAATGAGGCCGATTATAATTGGTTCAAAGGAGAAGTTTAAAAAGCACAAGTGTATAGGGCCCCTGGGTGGCTCAGTCATTAAGCGTCTGCCTTCGGCTCAGGTCATGATCCCAGGGTCCCGGGATCGAGTCCCTCACCGGGAAGCCTGCTTCTCCCTCTCCCACTCCCCCCTGCTTGTGTTTCCTCTCTGGCTGTGTCTCTCTCTGTCAAATAAATAAATAAAATCTTTTTAAAAAGCACAAGTGTATAGAAGTAAAGGAATAGTGAAACAAATGCATGAAGGAAAGCAAAACCAGCTTTTTCCAGAGTGGGAACTTCTACTCGTCAAGACAGAATGTGAATGTCTAGGGACAAGAATTATTTTTCATCGCTATCAGTTACCTCCATTTTACAGGACTGCAAAACAGCTCCCATGGAATCAAAACCAAAATGCAGAACGGGGTGCTACAGGCAATGCATAGTTTTCCACTGAATGAAAATTTCCTACGGTTTCTTCCCCTTCTGATCAAAAACAATTTCATCTCTTCCCATGCAACTCATCAATACTATCATATCAAATGGATCTAATTATTTCTGGTACCTCTCTTTTTATAAGGTGAAGTAACAAATCTTTCGTGATTTTCCTTGGGCTTTCTGGGAGATCTCAGATATCCTTACAATTTTACTTTGTTTTATGTTTAGGATTGATTTGAGGAAGGCAAGAACCCAAAGTTTTCAGGAGATTTGAACACGTAAGGTAGGATCATGGGTGTCTGAGAAATAATACTTGTCTACTTACTTGAAAGTGACATTAAAGAAAATGATATGACTGTAAAGCACTTTAGCTCTCTCCTAAGCAAGAAACTTGGTTTTCTTAAACAATTAAAGACATAATAAAATCAACGTAAAAGTCAGATATTCTGGTAAAACTCGGAGTCTTTGCTTTCTAGGCAGATCACAGGGGAAAAAGAATAACCCTCTATATTATGGGTAACAATAAAACAGGAAACCAAGAAAACGGGGCCATCAACATTAAGCAAATTTTTCTAATATTTTAAACACATTTCCTAGTGTCTCAGACTCAGGTGTTATAAACCAAGGCAAACAAAATTCATTGTGCTTCATTTTTTTTCATTATGCTCTTTCATATTTTACAACAAACTGACTCTTTAGGATTGATCTCAGAGGACCCATGAGGTCAGAACTAATTTTATAACACTGCTAAGATGCTATTAACTTGCAACACATTCATTTTTGCTATTTTCAAATGAATTACTAAATAAGCATTAAAATTTTTTTCGGTTTCAATTTCCAAGACAGTAAATATCACTAGTTATAACCCACAAATAAAGCTGTTTGGTGTCCTCAATATGCTTGAAGAATGTAAGGGAGTTTCACCAAACAAACCAAAAACAAACAAAACCCCCCCAAACCAATGTGAATTCTGCTGCTTTAGGAAAAAACTACTCTTTTCCTGGTAAAACAGAAGGACACACAGTTGAGTTTTGTTCTATTGTTCTTAGCATAGTGTAACTATTGTTCTTAGCATAGTGTCAATCATGCTCAGTGATTATAACTTTTAAGCAAAGCAGCTTCTGTTTCGCAGAGAAAACCAGAGATTGGAATACTCATGAAGGTCCACTGTCTCCCGTTAGCATTTTAGCAGACAAACAGAATTCACAAGGACACAAAACACAGTTTTCTGCCGCCACGTGCATCCCCTAGAGTACAGCTTCTCCAAGTGGCAAAAATGAATACATTCATTAAGAGACCCAAAGTTATAGGCTATCCATAGCATATAAAAAAAGAAGCAAAAGTATGTAAACTTAAATTATGCTTAGTATGCGTGTCTCAGGGCCCCATTTTGCTTAGAAATAATCTACATACCCAGTGAATATACACTAATCAAATCAATCAGTCCAAGGTTTTAAGTTACCTAAAGATCCTAGAAATTATTTTTAAGCCGATAAACTACAAAACATAACTTGAAAAATAAAATTCATTAGCATAACAATACAATTTTGTTAAACACGGATTTGCATTTACAAATTTTTTTTTACTTTATTAAAATACTGAGTTTATTTCACATGTATATTTTTGTCTCCCCACCATTTCCATTTGTCTAACCACCACTACTACTATGTCCTATCATAACATTCCATACATACTTAAAACCAAGCAAAGGGTGGAGTTCCATCTTTAAAAACTAAACAGGCATTTTGGACAACACATTCTTGGCAATGGAACCTGGACAACATTTATCAGACACGGTAGGGAAAGTTCTCACTCTGCATTATAAAAAGGACAACCAGATATCAACTGTTACAGAAAAGAAATAAGACGGAAAATTTTAACAAACTGTTTAAACTATTTTCTTAAAGAGACTTCCTCCACTGCCAGAGATCTTGAATAGCCTCTTGGTCAGTCATCGGGAAGCAATTCTTCACATAATTGATGAACTTGGCTTCCACTTTGGGAAGAGAACCACCTTTTTCTATACTTGCTTGCATTTTTGCTTTAATGTCTTCTACAGAACTAGGTCCTTTCGGTGTTTTGGGCGTCTTTTCCTGTTTTTTGAAAGATTCTTGACCTTTTGTTCTTGGTGTTGACGGTTTTGAGTCTTTTCCATTCTGGTTTGATTTTTGTGCATTTTTGGCTGGAGTATCTCATATAGATTTCTTTACTGGAGCCTTTTCTTCAGCTTCCTCATCATCAAAATCATCATCATCATCATCTTCATCATCATCATCATCGTCGTCATCTTCATCATCATCTTCATCAGCAGCAAGTTTTACTTTTTTCTGTGGAACCTTGCTACCACTTCCAGGAGCAGAACGCTTTCCAGATATACTAAGGAGTTTCACGTCCTCTTCCTCTTCATCTTCTGACTCTGCATCTTCCTCCACAGCTACTAAGTGCTGTCCACTAATATGCACAGGCCCTGAACCACAATTCAACCGTAAGACCACAGGTGGTGTTATTTCAAAGCCCCCAAGAGAAACCGTTGGCTGTACAGACATTTTCAAAGTTGCCAGTGTGACTTTAATTGGACTGCCTTCATAATTCATTGCCTCTGCTTCAACAATGTGCAATTCATCCTTTGCACCAGCTCCTAAACTGACCGTTCTTAAAGATAACTGGTGCTCATTTTCATCATTATCCACCTTAAAGTGATAATCCTTGTCAGCCTTTAGTTCACAACCGAAAAGATAGTTCTGGGGCCTCAGGGGGCTCATGTCCATGTCCATCGACTCTTCCATGGGGTGGTGGCATGCACTTAGGTGGAAGAGAAGGCGGACGGAGATAAACGACTACTGTTCCACACAACGGCTGCGCAGGATGGAATCACACCAGGGCTGCATTTACAAATTTAAACATGTAAGATCGCGCTAGCTTATTTGATGAGTAAATGTGTGTCAGTTTAGGAAAAAACACACACAAGTAGAATACAAATGTATGCTCCTGTATACATTTCAAGAGTTATTTTATTCATATATAAGCAAATAAACATACATACATTTCTGCTTCATTACAAATATTAGCATATTTGTACACTTTATTTAACTCCACCTATTTTTTAGAGATCTTCTATTTCAGCACATAAAAGAACTTTGTTTTCTTTTACGGCTGCGTAAGATTTTATTATCTCCTATCACAAATAATGCTGCAGTGAAAAATCTTGTCCATGCATTATGTGCATGCATCAGAATATATCTGTATTTCTGGTTCAGAGGCTATATGCATTTGCCATTTTGCTTGATAACGCCAAATTGACTTACAGAGGTGACTCCAGTAGACGCTCACATCAGCAGCGTGTAAAAATGCCGTTTTCCTCACACAAGCTCCAACAAGTATGTTATAAAACTCTTAGATACCCTCCTCAACATGATAGATGGGAAACTGTTTTCTGAGGATAATTTGAATTTGAATTTCTTTTATTATGAGTGAGGCTGAGTGTCTTTTAAAATATCCAGAACCGCAGTGCCTGGGTGACTCAGTTGGCTGAACATCCAACTCTTGATTTTGGCTCAGGTCATGATCTCAGGGTCCTGAGATTGAGCCCCATGTCTGGCTCCGAGCTCAGGGCAGAGTCTGCTTGTCCCTTTCCTTCTGCTCCTCCCCCAACTCACGTGCATGCTCTCTCTCTTAAATAAATAAATAAAATCTCAAAAAAAATATCCAGAACTATTTGTATTTCCTTTTCTGTGACCTAGATTTTCATATCATTTACTCCTTTTTCTATTGTCTTGTAAAGCTGTTCCTTATTGAATTGTGGGAGTTCTTTACATATTATGCCTTCAGCATATATCAAACTCCTCTATATACTTAGATCTGTTTCTGGATTTCCTACTCTGTTTATCTGATATGTTGGTATATTCATGAGCCTGCTTTTCATTACTGAAGCTTTGTAATGTGCTGTAATATGTGATAGGGAGAGTTCCTCTTTGTCTTCTAGATTTTCCCCCTGATTCTTCTTGATTCTATTTTTCTATAGGAACTTTAGAATCAGCTCCTCTGGTTATAAAAAGTTCCCATTTGTGTTTCCTTTGTAGCTTGTTTAATTTATAGAATAATTTAGGGAAAATCAACATCTCCATGATCTTGATTCTTTTGACTCAAGAACATAGAATGTCTTTCCATTTGTTCCAGTCTTCTTTTGTGTCCCCCAGTAGCATTCCCAAGCCTTCCTGGAGATTGTTATCAGTTAGCTTTTGCTGTATAATAAACCATCCCCATACTTAATGGTTTTAAACATCAGCCATTCTTGAGCTCCTGATTCTGCAGGTTACCAATTTGGGCTGGGTTCGGCTGAGTGGTTCTTCCGCTGGTCTCTGCTGAGCTCAGGTGGGCTCACTTATGAACCTATGATGAGCTGTGGGACAGTGGGCACTCGCAGGTTAGGATGGCCTTGTTGTTTGGGAGGATTAGAATGGCTTGGGACTCTATGGGGTATCTCACCCTCCAGAAGGTCAGTTTGGGTTTTCTACATGATGTCTCAAGTACATTGAGATTTTGGATTAGCTCTTTGAAATTATATGCAAAGTTGCATGTACAGGTATGGGTGGGTACATGTGTGTGTACTCAGGGCACAGGTCCCATGCTTTTATCAAATCCTAAAAAGGGTCCATGATCCAAAGCTGTGATCTCCCCTGCTGCAGAATTAAGATGAAGGCTTTTGTTCTCCCTTCTCAATAGCAGGAAGCATCCTCCAACCTTGGGTTTGTAAGTAATCATCCTATGTCACTGTGACCTGCTGGGGGGGGGCGCACAGAAATGCTCCCATTCTGCCCATCCTCAGTCTAACAGAGATGGCCTTTCCTCCCATCCTATGGGCTAAAGGCTCATTCTTTCGGACTCGGATGGGCCTAGGACTAACTCATCACTCAGATCCGGTTGTCCCGATGGCTCTACCTTTACATCAGGTTGTAAGCCTCATATTCTGTTGGAGGAATGTAAATTTGGACAGCCTTTGTGAAGGGCCATCTGCCAATATCTACAACAATGCTAAATGTGCATACCCTTTGACTCTGCAATTCTACTTCCAAGAATCTGGTCCATAGATAATGAAACAAATGTACAAAAATGATATATGGTATACTAAGGAAATGTTTAAATGAATGAACTCTAGCTACATATACCAGCATGGAATCACCTCCAAGACTTATTGTTGGAAAAAGAAAGCATCTTGGGAGAGCAGAGGAGGGGCTGAGCCCTGCCTCCCTAAACTCTGAGAGTTCCCTGGTCCAGTGAGCAATGGAGAACAGGGATTTGGGCCCCAGCTTTGTGGCATTGGGCACAGTCCCTGGGTGTGAAGGGCAGGTGGAGGTGGCCATGACACCAGCTGTGGGTGATGCTGATGACAATCTCTAAGTTCATCTGAGAGCAAAGAGGGACATGTAGCAGGTGCCAGAGACCAGGGTGCAGAGGCCCAGACCTACTAAGCCCCTTCAGCAAACATTTCCTGTGAGGGAGCCCTGTCATCACCCTCATTTTACAAATGGGATTGAGAAGGGATAAGAAACCTGCCCAAGGTCACCCTGGACTCCAGAGCCTCCTCTCAACTGTGGATGTGCTCCAAGATTATGGAAGGGCACCTTACTAAGGGGGTCACAGCCAGCTTGTCACCTAAAGTTACACAGGCTTTAGACACTCTTTAAATCATACTGACATTGAGAATTTTGCACCCCAAATTTGAAACCACTGAACTAAGAAGAAACAGGAAGGAAGGAAGGAATGAAGGAAGGAAGGAAGGAAGGAAGGAAAGAAGGGGAAAAGGAAGGAAAAAGAGAGTATAGCAAGTATCTTTGCCCTGGAATAATTCTGCTTTTAACTCAGTTCCCTAGGACTGAAAGGGTAGATGAGTGGAGAATTCTAAACTGTTCCTACCAGTCCGCAGATTTTATTCCTTTATGAACCTAGAATATATTGAAGAATTTGTGTGTTGTGAAGCTTAAATGGGAGAGTCACATGTTTCCGACTGAGGTATAAATTTAGTTTGTAAACTAAGCGTTCCAGGGATGGCTGTCCCTTCTGGGCCCCCAAGTGCACAGGAAGTCCCAGCCCCAGCAGATAAGTAGAGAGGACCGGGGAGGAATTCTGGTGGGCTGATGGCTGGGGCAGAAGTATGGTAGGCAGGAATATGTCATTTTGGGTAGATCTTAGTGAGGAAATTTGCCTCAAAGCAGAAATGCTGACTCAAGCTCAGTGAGAGGTAAATCTGGTTGTACTGGGGTGAGGTTAGATTAGAATTTTTAGAATAGGCAGGAATTGAACTTTAAATAAGTACCAGGCTTGTGAATCTCCGATTTGCTGTGGCTGATCCATGCGCCTTCATGAGAAAATACATCTCTTCAGATCTCAGAACCCAGGGACTATCAGCAACATAGCGTGAGCCACCACAGTAACGCGGCTTCGCTAAAAACAAAACCAAACAAAACGTCAAGCACTGGCCTGGAAGGCAGGATGCGAGGCAGCTGGTTTCCCAACTCTGCCCCTTACTTGCTGTGTGAGTTTGATTTTTTTTTAATTGTTTGATTTTTTTATTTATTTTTTAAATCATAAAGAGAGAGAGAGCACAAGCAGGGGGAGCATCAGGCAGAGGGAGAAGCAGGCTCCCTGCTGAGCGAGGAGCCCGATGTGGGACTCAATCCCACGTCGATAGGATCATGACCTGAGCGGATGGCAGACGCAGGCTGAGCCACGCAGGCATCCCACTGTGTGGGTTTGGATAGTTAGCTCACCCTTTCTGGGCGTTAGTCTCTTCCCCTCTGCGAAGGGAGGTGGTGGGTGGGAGGGGCCCAGAGCATCTGAGGTTCCCCGCACCGACCACCAGTCCTTCCTGCTCTCGGCAGCAAGCCCTGGGAAAGCCGCCTTGTTGGTAAGCCTGCCGCCTGCATTCCACCGCATGGCCTGGCACTCAGAACCCAGGCCAGGGGAAGGCATGCCTAGCTCAGCAGCCGCAGAGGCTGGTTGCGGAATGAAGGACGGTGGTTAAGATGGGTGTAAATGTGTGTAAATGTGTGTAAATGCTTGGAACAGTGCTGGGCATGTCGGCGCATATTACCTACTTAATGATAATAACATTATTATTATCGTTTTTATTATTCAACGTCAAATCTTAACTTCCTACCTAATGTAGGAATTCTCCCTAGGACAATACTAGACAAGTGGCTAGTCTCACTCTTCTTGAATACTGCCAGTGATGGGGAACTCACTACTTATCCCAGTAAATTGTACTCGTGAATGGTGCTTCTGGAATTTTAAGGAATTTTAAAGCTGGAAATCTATAAATCATCAAGTTTAACTGCCTCAAGAGGAAAGCCAGGTTCAAGAGGTGAAATGATTTGTTCAGTATTGCATATGGCTAGTTATACAGCATCTGCTATCCTCTTCTGCCTTCCGGTCTTACTAAGTCCATTTTCCTTAGTGCATCTGAGAGCCTTGGTGCTGCATCCACCAGTGCCCCCCACCTTCCCCAAAGAACAATTCCTGGAGGTCCCAGGCTCTGTTTGCTGGGCCTCTTTGGATCCCAGACCATATTAAAGGTTCACTGATCCACCCCTGGACCCCAGGATAAGAACTATTTTGGAACTTCTAAATGATGAAGGTCGAGTTGTCCTTGCTACATTCTTCAAGACAGTCCCCTCCCCTGCATCAATATCACACGGATCATTCAGCTTCCCTCTATTCCTGGGCACACCCTTTAGGTTGCCCAGCCCCCTCCAGTCCCAGTGGCCTCTTAATCTTCGCCTTGATCCTTCTTGAAGATATCTGGTCTCTGGCTCACAGGCCCTGGAGGCCAGTGTCCATTTACCTCCCTGCTCCACTGGTCTGGATGTGGTGGTTACCGCTGACCTCCTTGGGGCTATGTCCCCCGTGGCTTCTAGCAAGTCCTTGGTCAGACTCACATTCAGATGGAAATGTCTTTCCTACTTGTTGCCATTTCAAAAGGACATTCAAATGAATCCCTTGCTTGGAGTAGAGGTGGAATATTTTCTATCTAAGGAATTAGATGGTGGAGTCCATTTTGAACATGTATTTCGTGGAGCCGTATATCTCACTGTGAATATATTAACACCAAGGAATGATTTTATGCTGTGTTTACATCTGTCATCCAGAACCAATGGGCCATGAATGCACATTACAAACATAGGCCTTGTATTTAGAGGGATCCAGGCTTGATTCCTGGTTCTCCACTCCCTGGCTCTGACTTTTAAAGAGCTCTACTCAATTTCATTAGGCCCCAGTTTTCTAACTGGGAAAATGGGAGTGGTGCCTACTTCTTAAGGGTTAGTGAGTTTTATTTATTTTATTTTATTTAAAGATTTTATTATTTATTTGAGAGAGAGAGAATGAGAGAAGGAGAAGCAGACTCCCTGCTGAGCAGGGAGCCTGATGTGGGACTCGATCCCGGGACTCCAGGATCATGACCTGAGCTGAAGGCAGTCACTTAACCAACTGAGCCACCGAAGCACCCAAAGGTTAGTGAGTTTTAAAGGAAAGAATGCAAGCAAGGCACTAAGCATAATACCTGGCTCACCGTGAGACTTCAGTTAACGTTTGCTCTTACTATTATCAACATAGAAGCCATTCTGTGAGATCCCTGCAGTTTCAAAGGAGATCATGGGATGACTTAAGGAATTCCGGCCTGTGGCCAACAGCGTATTTTGCAACAGGCGTGACAGGCCACCAGGACAACACTAGTGACACACGGAACACTTAAATTCCATAATATATTTATTTTCAGTTTCCTAGGAAATACTCTGTAATACGCAGAACATACGCCCAGCAAGCTCGCCAACAGTGCAGATGTTAAAGCTTTGTAAATGCTATAAATACCCCTATTCCATACACATATGCAACATATTATTGCCGCATCTTTCATCAATGGCAAGAAAACCCCGAGGTCAGCGGAGTGTTTGCAATATGTGTATATTGCTATGGAGACAGTATCAAAGGCAGGCACCCATCACATGAGCAGGATGTAGGGCTTTAGGGCAGCTAACAGTGATGGAAATAATTCTCACTCTTCACGCACCATTCTTGGACAATATGTGTAAAATGTTTGGGCAGTTAGGCATGCTGTTGTGAGCAAGACTTTGGATGTTTCATCCAACACTGCTAGCAGGCAGCTTGGTGAAATATGGAGAATTCAGGGACGTAGGTCTGCCCTCAAACTGGCTGGATGACATTGGTGGTCACCTTGCTTCCCAGGCACTCAGTTTCTCCTAGTGTAAGATGAGGGGGGTGTCTAGCTGAAAATTTCTCCAGTCCCTTCCAGCATTCTGATTACAAGTGGTCTGCCAAGCATGATTTCAGCTCATAGCCTGTGTCATTTAATGCCATTCTAAGTGGAACAAAATTAAGGTAGATTTTTGGAGGCATCCAAATTGAGCTCTGCTTAGAACTTGGCTTAGAACTTGGCCAGCCTGAACTTTCTTTTTCTATTGTTACCTGGCCTGTTCACAGACAGATAGGCTCCAGCTGCTTCTCACACTGTATTGGAGACAGATCTTTCCCCCTCCAAGGGAGCAACATGGAATGTGAGCAACTCAGCTCTTGTTGGCAAATTGTCAGAAATTAAATGAAAATCAGATTAAGTTACTAAACTCACACTGTCCTGGAAGTCCTTCTCAAGAGGTCAGGTTTAGTAGCAATTGACATATTCCGACATGATCAGGTCTTTAAGTCCTAATATCTCTCAATAGATTCATTTACATTAAAGATACTCGCTCACAAAACCACAAGGTATGTTTTGCACGAATGCATGCACAGCAACGTGTTGGAATTGTTGCCTGGGAATGGGGGCAGAAAGGACGTGGGGATGAAAGGAAATAAAACAAGAAGGGAGCAGACACCGAGACTCGAAGAGACAATGAAACTTGGGCATAGTGACATTGGTAGTATGTATGGGGTAACAGTGTGGACAGAGCTGTCACTCAAAAGCCAAGGACCCTACTCCTTTACACCATGATGCCTTTCGTTCTTCCGCAGAGACAACAGCAATAAAGGATTGCAGTGTGCCTTACTAATTAATCAGTTCTCTCAGAGGGGTGCTATGTTTTTACTTTGGAAAGTAAGTACCTGAAAGTTTCCTTTTTTTTTTTCTTTTTTCTTTTTCTTTTTCGAGAGAGCTCAGGCAGGGGAGGGACAGAGAGAGAATTTTAAGCAGACTCCACAATCGGTGCAGAGCCCTGTGTGGGGCTCAATCCCACGACCCTGAGATCATGACCTGAGCCGAAACCAAGAGTCAGACGCTTAGCCAACTGAGCCACCCAGGCGCCCCTGCAAGATTCCCTCTAATGGAGCTTTCTCTTTATTAGATCTTGTCTTTTTTGGGGTGATTTCATTTCCCAGTAACAAGAAAATTAAGGTAAATTTATTCAACTTGGGTATTCTGAGGTCACATCAGGGGAACAGTTTCATTTCACTGAGATTTAAGAGGACTCTAGAGGGTTAGAAAGTGGAAAGGTTTTCAAAATTTCATTCTTAGTTTGATCTACCACTTTCCCAGGGATGGGCCCCCCAAATCCTATGTCAGGTGTTTTGTGAAAGAGCCTGTTTTTGTCTGGAAAATCTACTCCATGGTGGGCATCTATTAAAGGAATTGACACCTAAGGAAAAGGCAAAATAAGAATATGTATTTGCTTTCATTTGCAAAATTATACACTGGAGGGATAAATCAAAATTAATGATATCTGTTATGGGTAAGGATAAATAAAAGGGTAAATGAAGGGTAGATCAAAGAATAAATAAAAATAAGATTGAATTTTCCCTGTTGCCAAAAGGTAAAGAGGATCTTTTCCTCCTTCTTCTTTCTTAGAGTATCCTTAAGAAAGTGTATTTGTGAATATATAATTTTTATAATATAATAATAAATATATAATATATAACATAATAATATATTTGTATTTATCAGTGTACTTATGAGTAAACTGTATCTATGAATCCTTTCCCTGTTCCTTTGATATGCATATAAACCTTATATAAAAGCTAACTAAGCCTCTTTTTTTATGGAGGGTCTCATGGTTTTTAAATTTTATATATATATATTTATTGTTTTTAATTAACATATAATGTATTATTTGTTTCAGGGGTACAGGTCTGTGATTCATCAGTCTTACACAATTCACAGCGCTCACCATAGCACATAGCCTTCCTAATGTCCATCACCCAGCCACCCCATCCCCCCACCGCCCCTCCAGCAAACCTCAGTTTGTTTTCTTTTTTCTTTTTTTAAGATTTTATTTATTTATTTGACAGACAGAGACATAGCAAGAGAGGGAACACAAGCAGAGGGAGAGGCAGGCTTCCTGCTGAGCAGGGAGCCTGATGTAGGGCTCGATCCCAGGACCCTGGGACCATGACCTGAGCTGAAGGCAGACGCTTAATGACTGAGCCACCCCCTCAGTTTGTTTTCTAAGATTAAGAGTCTCTTATGGCTTGTCTCCCTCTCTAGTTTTGTCTTATTTCATTTTTTTCCTCTTCCCCTATGATCCTCTGCCTTCTTAAATTCCACATATTCAGTGAGATCGTTTAATTGTCTTTCTCTGATCGACTTATTTTGCTCAGCATAATACCCTCTAGTTCCATCCACATTGTTGCAAATGGCAAGATTCCATTCTTTTTGATGGCTGAGTAGTATTCCATTGTGTATATATACCACATCTTCTTTATCCATTCATCTGTTGATGGACATCTGGGCTCTTTCCATAATTTGGCTATTGTGGACATTGCTGCTATAAACATTGGGGTGCATGTGCCCCCTCAGATCCCTACATTTGTATCTTTGGGCTAAATACCCAGTAGTGCAATTGCTGGGTCATCGGGTAGCTCTATTTTCAACTTTTTGAGGAACCTCCATACTGTTTTCCAGAGTGGCTGCACCAGCTTGCATTCCCACCGACAGTGTAGGAGGGTTCCCCTTTCTCCACATCCTTGCCAACATCTGTCATTTCCTGACTTGTTAATTTTAGCCATTCTGACTGGTGTGAGGTGGTATCTCATTGTGGTTCTGATTTGGATTTCCCTGATGCCGAGTGATGTGGAACGCTTTTTCATGTGTCTGTTGGCCGTTTGGATCTCTTATTTGGAGAAATGTCTGTTCATATGTTCTGCCCATTTCTTGCTTGGATTATTTGTTAGTTGGGTGTTGAGTTTGATAAGTTCTTTATAGATTTTGGATACTAGCCCTTTATCTGATATGTCATTTGCAAATATCTTCTCCCATTTTGTTGGTTGTCTTTTGGTTTTGATGACTGTTTCCTTTGCTGTGCAAAAAAAGCTAACTAAGCCTCTTGACAACAGTAGCACCCAGCAATGTTTTTGCTAAAAGCCTGGAGCCAGGGCTCCTGGGTGGCTTAGTCAGTTAAGCCTCTGACTCCTGGTTTCGGCTCAGGTTATGACCTCCGGTTGTGAGATCGAGCCCTGCATCCAGTTCTGCACTCAATGAGAAGTCGGCTTCAGAGTCCTTCTCCCTCTTGGGGTGCCTGTGTCTGCCTTGGGTCTGATCCAGGGTCCTGGGATCAAGCCCCACTTCTCCCTCTCCCTCTGGCCCTCCCAGCTTGAGTTCACTCTCTCTCTATCCCTCCCTAAAATGAATAAATAAAATCTTGAAGAAAGAAAAGAAAAGAAAGGCTGGAGCCATCTCTTTGAAAAATGTAAACCTCAAGGACAATGCTCCTTTCCCCCTCCTCCCCATTCCCTGGTCACTATGGGAGGGTTAGCCTAGGAGCCTTGTTCCAAGATGTGACTACCTTCTCATCCGTAGAGAGAGACGTCTTATCCTCCCTTATGATGAGGGTAATTAATATGGGTGGTCACCCCAATGACCATGTGAGTTTGGGAGGAGCTATGAACGAAATACAGCACAGGGGGCTGTCGGATCCCCTTGCAAGGACTAGTTGTGGTTTGTCTTGAGAATGTGTGCGGAATGGGGGGTGTTACCTGCTTGGCTGCATAGAAAGGTAAGATTTCTGGGGCGCCTGGGTGGCTCAGTCGTTAAGTGTCTGCCTTCTGCTCAGGTCATGATCCCAGGGTCCTGGGATTGAGCCCCGCATCGGGCTCCCTGCTCAGCGGGAAGCCTGCTTCTCCCTCTCCCACTCCCCCTGCTTGTGTTCCCTCTCTCGCTGTGTCTCTTTGTCAAATAAATAAGATCTTTAAAATAAAAAAAAAAAGAAGGGTGAGATTTCTTTCTGTCTTTGCAATCTCATGCTCAGATGCACATCATAGTCTGGTTTAGAGCTTATTGAATAATAAAACGGTTTTCTTTCTTTCCTACATTTGTGGAGAGGATGTTCTGGTTTGGCAGGAGATTTCATGTTTAACTTTTCCCCCTCATGTTACCTGTAGGGAGAGGGTAGGGATGGAGAACAGAATAAGACCTCTCCAAATACCTTTTTATATAGTTTTGCCTTTTGAACTTTGTCAATGTCTTATATATTAAAGGATGTAAGATAAAATTAACAACGCTAGGGAAAAAGAAAGCCCTGAAATTGAATACAAATTAGCAAATGAGCCCAAAACCTAACTGAATACCAAACCAATTAATAGCATATTCACAAGGAGACAATAAATATAACTCCATAACATATGTCATAATGTATTGAAAGGATCAAATGAGTGCAAAAACAGTTTGTTGTTGGGGCGCCTGGGTGGCTCAGTGGGCTGGGCATCTGCCTTCAGCTCAGGTCATGATCCCGGGGCCCTGGGATCAAGTCCCGCATGGGGCTCCCTGCTCAGCGGGGAGCCTGCTTCTCCCTCTCCCTCTGCCCCTCCCCCTGCTTGTGCTCTGTCTCTGTGAAATAAATAAAATCTAAAAAAAAAAAAAAAGTTTGTAGTAATATTGGCTGATGAACTGAAGTCTTCTGAAACCATTTTGTGTGTGTTGTAGGACTGAGTGATGAAGAAAACACTGATGTTCAAACCAAGGCTCTCACTGTGGGAGGAGGCAGCACAGGGACGGGCAGGGCCCCAAGGGGTAGAATTGCAGGGACAAGGCATCAGCATACACTCCTGATTAAAAAACAAAACAAAACAAAAACCTATGTTCTTAAGTCTGGCCTCTGAATGGTACTACAGCAAAGACACCCTTGACAGCAAGGAACACACCAGATCTTAGTTGCTAAATACCTTTCTTCAATTAAATTAGGAAGCCAAACTTGGAGAAATGGCTGATTCTAGGGCTAGGGCAGGAAAATCAGTTTGTTGAAAAGACTCAAAAACAGATTAAGGGCATTTCAAAAGGACACATGAACCACCTTGAAGGGCCAACTTGGAACATCAAAATGAATAATGATAGAAATGGTTTATAATATATAAAATTAAAAAGAATCCGTAAGTTCATAGTGATGCCTCCAATATTAAGCGAACACATAAATGAAAGTAGTGGAGCAGGGAGAAAGGAAACCTCTTCTTTGCAGAATGCCAACTAATAAATGTAAAAGAAATGACAGAAATAGGAAAATCACCAGTTTATAAGCATCATGGTAAAAATTGGTTGAGGTGAGAATCATCAATGGATACTTCAACCATCGGGAGCACGTGGTCCTGTGGTATTGAAGTATCAGCCTGCACACCCCGTATTAATTCAAAGGAAGGGAAGATGTCTTTAAAATGGAGAAAACCAACTTAACCAAGTAATGAAATTTAGCATCATAGATAATGGGACCAACATCCCCGCATGTCTCTGAACTGATGCACTGAAAAGGACCTGGCTGTGCTCCTCCTGGAGCCTTTAACTTCAGTCTGATCACGAGGAGGCAGACAAAATTGGGGGCCATTCTGCAACATGGCTGGCCTGGGTGCTTCAGAAATGTCAGTCATTAAAGGCTAAACAAAAACAAAACAAAAGGCTGAGGAATGCTTCTAAAGAGCCTAAGGAAACCTGACAACTAAATACTTTGTGTGATTCTGGACGGGATCCAGGACTCTCCCACCCCAGCTGTCCCAGAGGCTCTGAATGACATCATCAGCACAATGGGGGAGATTTGAATCTGTACTGGGTAGAGGATAATGTTAAATTTCCTGGAGGTAACAATTATGCAACACAACGCTTGTGTTCTTAGGAGATGCACGCTGAAGGTGAAGTGCAGTGGTGTCTGCAAATGCTCTCAAATGATCCAGGGGAGAAAAAGAAACAATTATATGCTGAGGGAGAAAAAGAGAGGGATAAAGCAAAGATGGCAAAATGTCACTAACTGGTGAACCTGGGAGGTGAAGGGCGTATGGATGTTCTCTGTACTCATGTAACTTTTCTGAAGGCTTAAGAATTTTCAAATAAAAGCAATTATATACCCTATTTTTGTCCATATGGCACTTGCACCTAATTCCTCAGTTCATGTTTATTTATCCCAATTATTTTCCTAAACTTATCAGTATATTTCCCCTTAAGAAGGCAACTATTTTAACTTAATGTCATGACCAGTGAACTTACCCCACTGCTCCCAGCCCACGCCGCTCACACACACAGAACCTGCCTGCGTTTTGGCGAGATTGCACGTGATTGCACGTGATCCATGCGCATGGTCAAGTTTGAGCAGCACGGGACGCATTGCTGGCGATTAGCAACCTTCCAGTAAAACTGTTACTTAGTATGTTACAGTTTTACAATTGCTTTATCTAGATTATTTCATTTAAATTTACCATACTATTGTCATCCCAGGCACAGTGTAAAATTATTCTTACTCTTTTAATCATGAAACTGAGATCCACAAACGTGACAAACTTGCCTAAAATCTTGTGGCTAGAGCCAGGTTAAATGGCACACTTCAATCTCATCGAGTAGTGTAATACTTTTAAATTGTTACTAGTTTGCTGACTGTATCATTGATGTACATGGTGATCTAGGTAATGATTGTGCATTATTCTCGCATGTATCAGAGAAAAAGTAAAATGAACAAACCAAGCGGGGCATTTCGTAGTTATTCCTGCCTAGGAAGATTTTTTAAAGCGAATTATGTGTAGTGTAGACATGACTAGTCTTGTGGGGGTGGTCCCTACATGCCTGAGGTTTAGGGAATGCTTCTCTATATTATAGATGCCAATACTCTCATCTGTGGTAATGTCAAGATATTGATTTTAGTGGCAATTTTTATGAACGAATTTCTGTTTACTAGGAACATCTCATGCCACAGCTTGGCACAAAGAAAAAGTGAAAGTTCTTTTGTTAGCTAGAAGCTAGATCTGAGCAGTGGGAAAAACGCCCTGAAGCAGAATCCCAATCCTTGAAGGGGAATGATAGAGACTAGAGCCGGAGGCAGGGACGGTGATTTAAAAAATGCTACACATTGTAAGCCTGGGAGCTCATCATCCTGACCCGTGGCTTCCAAGACCTTGGGCCTGATACATCAAGAGTGACACGTGCCCAACATGCGCTCTCCTCTTCCATCTCTGCCCCGGGGTAACCCCTAGACTTACTGTAATTCATTTGCATTGCAAGTACAGCCCCCTCCATGGAGAAAGGCTGCCCTGACTATTCTGGGACCAAGCTTGCAGGGTCAAAAACTTCCCCTCCCAACCTGTGCGAGGAGTTTCGCAAAAGTTTGGAAGCAGCCTCCTTTAGAGACCACCGCACTGTACCTCACAGCTCTTCCCAGCCCAGAAAGACCCAATAATATCCAATTCCAAAACAACCACTCCAAGAAACCTGTCTCCTCTCCCACTAATAAACTGCTCGATGATTGCTCCTTTCCTGCTGTCTTTATTGGAGCACGGAGCCCCACATAAATCTTTTCATGGGGAATCCAAGGACCGAGACCTCCATTCACACCTATGACGCAGACTCGCCCACCCCTGACACTGTCATAAACACTTCCCTGAACAGTATCAGGGTGCCAAAGGCATCTTCCTTAATCCACCTTCGTGATTCACTGCAAACAAAAAAGAGACAATCGATATACTCAACCCTATTAAAAAAGTTTAGGAGCCGTCTTAAAATGTTTATAGAAATTACAAATATGGGGGACAACAGCTGGGTGGCTTGGTCACTTACACGTCTGCCTTCGGCTCAGGTCATGACCCCAGGGTCCTGGGATCCCCTATCGGGCTCCCTGCTCAGCGGGGAGCCTGCTTCTCCCTCTCTCTCTGCCGCTTACCCCTGCTTGTGCATTCTTGCTAACAAATAAATTTAAGAAAAAATTACATGTACAGTATTTTGAATACGATTTTCAAGTATCCACTGTGGAATCAGGATAGATCTCTTCTTCAGAGAGAAATGTGAAATAATTATAGTCTCTCGCTGTCCAACACTATGATAAAGAGAGAACAGTTGATTCCCAATTTGATGTGGATAAGCAGTCTTGCAGCGAGAGGTCTCACACCTTTACAAATATATTACTCAGCCACCCTACTAGCATCTTTTTTCCTGTGCCAATAAGGTAATGGGATAAATGATATTTATGCTAACTGAAGAGCTTTGATTAACAAGGCTCCAGGAAGGGCCCAGGCAAAGATAAAAATGTGACTGCACTGTGTTCTCGAATCTCAACGGCAGGTTCTCCAACTTTTTTTTGTTTTCAGATCCTCCGTGTAAATACGTAGGGCTCTCAAAACAAGTTGTTTTGCTCAAGAACCTCTTTACATCTGGAACATGACCTCTTAAGCCCAAGCCTTGTTTTAAAACCATGGCTTAAAAAACATGTTTAGATGTGGATTGCATGGGGTCCTGAACAGGCAGGTTGTTGACGAGGAAACACTGCACACTGGCCCGTCACTGCTGAAGTGCTGAGGTCATTAGTTGTGGGTTTTTCCATGAGTCCTTTTTTATTCTTCCAAACTATATGTGCTTCTGACATCTTCGGGGTAGGGGCAGGAGGTAAGAAAACAGTTAGTTTGTCTGGCTTCCACGGTTGCTTCCGAGAGAGAGCCTTCTGGCTTTTTCTCATCTGAACTCAACAAGGATGTTTCTCCCACGTCACCATTACAGCTTCAACACGAAGACAATGTCTCCATTTCTCTGTTCTTTTTTGCTTCACAGACTTAACTTCTACGCTCCTGGGCTGTGGAGGACGGGAGAAACACAAGATCCCGTCGGAGTCTGGCCTCTGTGTGATGTGAGGTCACTTCACCTCGATGGGATGCAGTTTATGGGGCTATAAAATGACCCTCGCCATTTGCTCATTAAGATCTTTTTTTGTTGTAAGTCATGATAATATTCCAAATAAGATGACAGGATTTTATACTTTTGGCATTTAAAAAGTAGAAATACTCCTTTCACTTGCTGCATTCACTGTATCAGATGCTGAATGAAATATAAATGAAAACAAAAGGAGGGCAAATCCTACAATGAAAGGAGACACTCATGTCCACCCATGACTCAGTGTGCATGGAGTGAGGTGGGCTCTGGGCAGCTCCATAAGCATAACGAGGGGCAATATGCCCTACAATTAGGGCATTCTACATTATCAATGAAAAAAGCCTTGATACTTGTTTTTGTTTTTTAAAGATTTTATTTATTTATTTAGTTGACAGAGAGAGACAGCGAGAGAGGGAACACAAGCAGGGGGAGTGGGAGAGGGAGAAGCAAGCCTCCCGTGGAACAGGGAGCCCGATGCAGGGCTCGATCCCAGAACCCTGAGATCATGACCTGAGCTGAAGGCAGACGCTTAACGACTGAGCCACCCAGGTGCCCCAAAAGCCTTGATATTTGAACTGTTCAAACAGTTCTATCTACTTGGAAAAAAGTAGAATCAAATGTGTGACAATATAACAAAATGGACATACAAAAAAGCATTTGAACAGAGAAGACAATTCACAGCATTTATTCAAGTTAATTCATTCATTCAGTAATCTGCCATATCGTTGCTGTCATTACTATTTCTCTTTCGAGAGGACCATGCTTTTAAAAAATCTGTGTTGGATTTCCATGATGCTTAACTCGATGATCAAAAATTTTTTTCTCTACTAAAAGCCAACCCCTTCATGACAAAAGAAAACAGGAAAAACTGAGATATAGTTGTAGAAAGTCATCTCCACCAGAAACAATTCATAGTCCATAATCTTTCAGGGTTGTACTTTTACTTGGGGTCTCTTTTGGGGGCAAAGGGGCTGTCTCTCATAAATGTTTGCTTAAAATAGAGAACGTGCCCTACTGTACCATAGAAGGAAAATAAGGTCTAGTCCCTAGAGAACTAGGGACTGCCTAGGTGGTCCTCCAAGAAAGGAACTCTAATGGCTCCTAGGTGACAGTCATTCTGCCAAGGTCAGTGACCCTCCTGCCCTGACCAGTCACTAGTAAAAAGGTTTAGTCAGGTGAATGGGAGAGGTAGTCACTAGCTTCCAGTTAGAATCTCTAGCTCAGGAACGTCTGTGTTTAAGTAAGCTGGAGCTGGAGGGAGATGTTACAGAGTCTGAAGAAAATGACTAAGAATAGGCAAGTGTGAAAAAGACACAAGTTTCCTACCAGGGGACCCACAGAAAGGGGGTACCACCAGTCAAGGGCAGTTCTGTGCTTTTCTTTGAGAATACACTGAATGGGTTCTGCAGTTTTCAGATAACAACTGGAATGATACTGAACAAATGACAAGTTAATTCAGTTTCGGTCTGTGGTTCAGAAAACACTGACAGAACACCTGTGTGCAAGGCAATGACTCAGGTGCTGGAAAAAAAAAATCAAGCTAAGATGTGGTCCTGACCAGAAGGAGCCATCTAGCAGTGGCCATCAGACGCCTGCACAAGGATGGCTTCTGGCTGGCTCTATCAGGGGAGGCATTCCCGATCCTCTCCTCTAGGTACTGTGTGTCCTCTGTGCCTCTAGGTCACTGCTCGGCCTGGCCCATTCCAGGCACTTGCTTATCTTCCTTTTCTTGGTGTGTGAGAAATGGAAGTTTGAGAGGATAAGATCCTGCTTCCCAGGTGCCTAGTGCATGTGGAATTGATGTGTTGGGGAAATGTCACTCTGTCTTGGTTCAGAAAGGTGGAAAAATTTGGGGAAAAGGAGAGCTAAGATGCGGTGGTAAGGGTAAGGTGTCTTAGTCAGAAGGTGGGACCAAAGTTATACCAACAAGCAGTTTTAGTACACAGCTTAAACCAGATGATACAAGGAGCACCAACATGGCCAAGGACCTCAAGCAGGTAGCTTGGAAGCTCTCAGCCAAACAGGGTTAGTCTGCAGAACTGGGAAGCTTAAATCCTTTCCTATCATCTAGTCAAGCTCAACCAGAGCGTATGAAAGAGCAATGAATAACTAGAGGGTCTTAAATTTCTGGAAAATAGAAAGATCAAGTAAACTCAGCATCCCCCAGCATCTCCCCCACCCCCAAAACAGTGAAGATGAATGTCAAAAGTGTAAAGAAAGCTTTTGGGTATCTTAAGTTTGTTTTTGGCGTTTTGGTCTGTAAGCTATCAAGATGGAGAGAGATGCTATCCCAAAGAGATACGTTTGTAGGAACCAGAGTAGTTGAGCCCGACCATCTGTGATGCCTTTAGACCTAAAAAAAAAAACAAAAAGAAAAACTTAGCCACCAGAATTTTAATGTTATGGTTTCATAAGAGTTACTGTCTTCCATTGAAAAAACTATTCCCTCTATTTACTTTCATTAGGTTTATTTTGCCATTTTCCTCCAGCTTCTTAATTCTCATGGTTTATTTTCATCTTTGTGTGTGTGCATTTAGGACAGTACACTCTTCCCTCAGATGCAGTGTGGCTACTGCCTAGGGCACGGTATTATAAAACCATTTCTCATGAGGCTTTGAAGAGCAGATAGGGTTAAAAAGCTCCAGCACCAGGATGGCTTTAGAAGAAGTGTTTTGAAGGTAGAACAAATGTAAATCCTGGCTTGCCAAGAGCTAGCTGTAATGCTGAGCAAGTCACTCATTCTCTCAGAATCTGTTTCCTCCTCTGAAAAATAGGAATATCAGGGTGCTTGGGTGGCTCAGTCAGTTAAGTGTCTGCCTTCAGCTCAGGTCATGATCCCAGAGTCCTGGGATCGAGCCCCTCATCGGGCTCCCTGTTCAGCCAGGAGTTTGCTTCTCCCCCTCCCCGCCCCCCCTTGTACTCTCTCTCTCTCAAATAAATAAAAATCTAAAAAAAAGAACAGGAATATCAGTATTTATCTCAGTAAGTTTTGAGATGATTTATGAAATAACATACACAAAGTATTTAGTAAAAGGCCTGGCACATAGTAATAATAAACACCTTGTTGCAGTCATTCAAACTAAACTGCTTAAAACAAAGCTCAAAAGAAAACGACCCAACTGAAGTGAATGGCCTTGCTAGTCTCGTCTGTATATGAAGAAGTCTCATGTGGATGACTTCTAATTTAAAACAAAATTTAAAAACAATGTATGTAAAAATGATATAATTTTCCACACTAACAGAATAAAGGAGAAAAATCATATGACCATCTTGATAACTGCAGAAGCATTTGAAAAATTACAGCATCCATTCTGAATACAAGTTCTCAGCAAACTCAGAAATAGGATAGAACTTCCTTATTCTGATAAAGGAGGTCTACATGACCTAGAAAAAACGTTAGGAAAATATTGAAAGCTTTTCCTTTTTCAGCAACAACGGAAGGGCCAAGATGTATGAGAAATTCATGTTCATGCAGTATTACTTATAATAATAAAAGTGAGGGCGCCTGGGTGGCTCAGTCGGTTAAGCGACTGCCTTCGGCTCAGGTCATGATCCTGGAGTCCTGGGATCGAGTCCCACATCGGGCTCCCGGCTCGGCAGGGAGTCTGCTTCTCCCTCTGCCCCTCCTCCCTCTCGTGTTCTCTATCTCTCATTCTCTCTCTCTCAAATAGATAAAATCTTTAAAAAAAATAATAACAAAAATGAGAGACTTAGAAGTGTATCAGAGGGCGATTTGTGAAATACACTAAGGCACATCCATATAACAGAATACTACGCACCAATAAATGAATGAGGTAAAGTCATAGGTACAGACATGGAAAAACAGGCATATGTGACAATGGAAAAATGCAGAGAAGACTTTACATCTATACGTACATATACTCTGGTGGCCATGAAGTCAAACATATAGTCCAATCTAATCTCTGGTTAAAAGGAATTCACCAATTCCTTTTTATTGCTGGACAGTGTGATTTGGAAGGCTACAAATGTACATTCACTTAGATGTATTCATTCATTCATAATTCTAAAGGAGTATTTGTTCCAATGTAGAGTGACAAGTGATAATACTACAACATGTGAGACCATAAAGAAATGATTTCAAAAGCACAATAGTAACCTAAGCTCTCTGTACCTGCTCTCCCTTCCCCCTTTTTTTTTAATTTATTTATTTGAGAGAGAGAGAGAGTGAGAGAGAGCATGAGCAGCGGGGAGAGGGAGAAGCAGACTCCCCACTGAGCAGGGAGCCCGATGCGGGACTCGATCCCAGGACCCTGGCATCATGACCTGAGCTGAAGGCAGACGCTTAACCGACTGTGACACCCAAGCACCCCTCCCTCCAGCCTTCAAAGACCTGGACAGCAAGAGGTTAAATTTGAGTCCTTTGGTTTTATTTAGAGGCTCCAAATGCCACAAGAGAACGGGTATCAAATAATGGTGTCCGAGGGGTTAGACCACACACCTCCAAGCTAAGATTTCACTGTGAGGCTGAGGGACCATTGCAAAGAGGTACTAGTGCTGTGGCATTTCCTATTGTAAGTCAAGTTCAAAGAACAGCATCAACAAAACCACCTGGAGAGCTTGACCTAAGTCCCCTGGAATTTGGGGGAAAAGATTAATATCTAATTCTCAAGTTTAAAGACTCAGGTACAGCTTACCTGATGGGAAATCAAAGGTACATTGCCGCAGTGAGAACTGCATGTACTTGTGGATTTATCCCACTGGAGGGATGAGGAAGCTGTTACTGTGAGCCATCCCGATCTGCTGGAAGGCCACAGGCACAGTGGGCTTAAAAGGGACCCTGTCCCAGAGGCCCTAACTGAAGGATAGAAGAGATCTCAGTAAAAGAAAAATTCCCTCCAGGGGCGCCTAGGTGGCTCAGTTGGTTAAGCGTCTGCTTTCAGCTCAGGTCATGATCCCAGGGTCCTGGGATCGAGCCCCGCACCGGGCTCCCTGCTCAGTGGGGAGCCTGCTTCTCCCTCTCCCTCTGCCACTTCCCCTGCTTGTGCTCTCTTGCTCTCTCTGTCAAATAAAGAAACTCTTAAAATAAAAAAAAAAAAAAGAAAAAAGAAAGAAAGAAAGAAAAAAGAAAAACTCCCCCGAGTCAGAGTTCCTGAGAGGAACCCGGCCAGGGGCAGGCTGGAGGAGGCACCTGAAGGAACCATCAAAGGGACTACAGAAGGGGATCCCTAATGATGGCTGGCTTCTCAGAACTCCACCAGGCCCCCCTGGAGAAAAAAAGCGAACACTGGGCATGCAACATCCATAGCGCCCAGCTGCCTGACCACAAGGCAGACTGTGCCCTGTTTCGCCTGATTGCTGTCCCCTCAACAGGCCATAAGCAGCTGTTGCTAGCAAATAGGAAAAGGAGGTGGCCTGAGAGAGAAGCCACCAACTATACTCCCTTCCCCACAGCAGGCTCCTGAGCCCCAGCTGGATGAGGGACTTAGGGACCAGTTTATGCTTTTAATAAACAGACTGGACTAGACTGGAGGGTATCAGATAGTGACTGGGAAACCTAGGGAAGTGCTTTGGATTTCATCCGGGGCTACGGGGGGAGGCAGACCCCAACCCACAGGGTAAGAGGACCTGGAAAGGGCTTGAGAGAGGACAGGGCTGCTTTCTGCTCCTCTCCTAAGAAGGGCAGCTTGTTTCCTAAACCAGAAGATAGAGTAACATCATCTCTTTAAAGCACTTAGCAAGTGTCTGGCATAGTGTACGCTCAATAAATATTACTTTTATTATTAAAACATGGTTGTTGTTGTTTTTTTTAATTACAATGTTTGAACTTTATTTGGATCCTGATTCAGAAATTCAAGCATTTTAAAAAATGAAATAATTGGGGAGATTTGCACATTGACTAACATATTTGGTGATATTAAGGAATTACTGTCAATATTTACATGCGTGATAATTATTGTAGTTATGTTTATAAAAAATAATTCTTATCTTTTAGAGGCACATAATAAACTATTTATAGATGAGATAATATAATGTCTAGGATTTGTTTCAAAAGAATCCAGGAGTAGGGCAAGGAGGAGGGAAGGGGTATAGATAAAGTTTGAAATTTTCTATAATAATTTTTTTAAATTATGGAAAGCAAGGTTCATTATGAGTTTTGTTGTTGTTTGTTTGTAAAACATGGTTGTTATAAGGTATCTTGCTTTGCCCTTTTAGAAGTAATACAACAGTAATAGAGGTGATAGCTCACCTTGACCAGAAGTTAACTGCAAAGTAATTTGGCATTACTGTAACCACCTCTTCATGACACCATATTGTCTGTACATGCTTACATGAAGTACTAATGTCAAGAGAATCTTTCCGGGCACCTGGGTGGCTCCGTTGTTTAAGCGACTGCCTTCGGCTCAGGTCATGATCCCGGAGTCCCGGGATCGAGTCCCGCATTGGGCTCCCTGCTCAGCGGGGAGTCTGCTTCTCTCTCTGGCCCTCCCCCCTCTCATGTGCTCTCTCTCTCTCTCTCTTTCTAGCTCTCTCAAATAAATAAATAAAATCTTTAAAAAAAAAAGAGAGAATCTTTCCTAGGTCCCTCACACAGTATTAACCTACACTGGCACCTGCTGAGTAGGGTCGAACTGAGAGGTTTTCTAACTTGCAATGCATCCCAGAATTGTTTGTGGAGCTTGAAAAAAAGAACAGACTCCCATTTCAGAGGCCAGGCCTACTGAATCAGGTCTCTGGGTCTGTACACCAGACATGTATATTTCAAAAAGCTCCTCAGGTGATTCAGTTGTGAAACTAGGATTGAGAATCATCGGCCTATGTCAATAAATTGGCTCTTTTTCAAAATAGAAGGCAACCCCCAAATCTTTTGCTATAGGTGGAGCTATACAGAGAATTTTTTTTTTTTAATGAGAAAAATCATCCAAATTAAGTAGTCAAATAACTAACTAACTAACACAAATGAAATGAATCCATTAATTAAATAGTTACCAAGTACTCCTTCGGGGCTAGGCTTAGTATTAGGTGTGGAGATTCAACTCTACCCTGAGAATGTTCTCGGCCTACAAATCCATGAATTATTTAAATGTGGCTACTCTCAACTTATATTAGATACCAAGAGAAAAACGCTAAAGCACTATTAAACACACTTACTTGCACAAAACCATGGCGTACAAGGACTCTCCCAAGTGAATCAGCCAGGCAAGCCAATACCTAAAACAAAAGTCAGCCTAGTTTAAGGTGATGGTTATCTGCTGATGAAATCTAACACAGAAACCTCAATGCCTTAATGTGAACCAGCGACACTCTTAGATATCTAAAGGCAAGTGCAGGCCTTCCAGATCTACAGTGGAACTGGAGCTGCAGGGTCCACATCCCATTTCCAGAGCCCTGCTTACCCATTGTGCAGGAGGGTATGATGATGGTCCACCAAGTACTGAGTGAAGAGGCCCAGCGGCCCGAGGCTCTGATAAGGGATACTCTGAGGCCAGAAGACAACCCACTGCAAGAGAACCAGAGGCATAGAATACCTATTAAGTCACTTAAATCAGCAAATGTTTATTTTTGAGAGAGACTATGAAACAATCCAGATTCTACAAGAAAAACTAGAGACCACAGAATTTCCGAACTAAGTCATCTGGGCTTCCACTCTCCACTTCTGTTTTCTTTTCTTTTCTTTTTCAAGATTTTATTTATTTGACACAGAGACACAGCGAGACAGGGAACACAGGCAGGGGGAGTGGGAGAGGGAGAAACAGGCTTGAGGGCCCTGGGATCATGACCTGAGCCGAAGGCAGCCGCTTAACGACTGAGCCACCCAGGCGCCCCTCCACTTCTGTTTTCTAAAAGCTATTCCAGTGGGAGATCTATGTGGAGGAAGCTACATGGTTATCAGACTCAGTGCCCAGACGGGATGACTTCTATTCTTAGTGAATTCCACCAAAAACATTATTTTATACAGATTATTAATAAGCTTTAAGTTTCTGTGCCCTGGCTAGCTTCTTTACTGCAGAATCTATGGCTGGAGCCAAACCCCTCACTTAATTTAGAATCCTTTTTCCTTCTTTCACTTTTCCTACATCTAAAACTGGGAATGATCCACTTCACAGAGCTGGAAAATAAGTACATCAAGTTTGTGAAGTGCTAATCACATTAGGTTTTTGTAATCTGATCAACTTTCCCTTAGTCTCTATGTTGTAATCTCTGCCAGCTTAGGTTTTTCTGAGAATTCAGTGCCAAGAGGTCCAAAACTTATTGTACCATTCATACCTCAGCCAAGAGCAGTACTACCTCTCCCATTATGTCTTATGCATCTAAGATTTAAATAAAGCATAAATATCACTGCACCCTCCAAAACCAAAAGGAACGGAAGGGGCAGCACTTGCCAGCTCCATAATATTCCAATTTAAATAAGACCTCGCTACCAGGGCGCCTCTCGCCCTACGAGGGGCCGGCGGCCAAAAGAGACGCACCGCCTCGCCCCACGCCTCACCGCGAAATAGCCCAGTGCCAGGATGGTGACCAGCGAAGGTAAACATCTGGCCGGACGGAAGTAGGCGGAAGCAGCCCTCCGGGCCTCGGACTTCGTCACCACCATCTTGAAAGATCTACACACTGAGTCTTGGGATGGGGAGCCTACCCGCCCCCGCCCCCATACCGAGAAAGCCTGGGTAACTGGTTTCTCGAGACCGTGGGCAGAGCCGAAAGGCGCAGGGAAGACAAGTGCGCCTGCGTCTGCTTCCCGGGCCTGGTCCCTTCCCAGTGGGCTCCGGGCGCGCAGAGCCGGATTGCGCCTGCGCGACCCCTCCGGCCGGCTGACCCGGGTCCTGCGCTGGGGGGCCGGGTGCTCGCTCTCCTCGCGGGGCTGCGCTCCGCTGCCGCTGCCCTTACCGTGTAATACCCAAAGGAGAGGGTGATGACGGTGAACCAGAACGGACTGCCCCTCTGGAAGTACGCATTACCGCCTGCTGCCGTCCCCATCGTGGCGGCACATCCCCGAGAACCTGAGACCCGGCTCTCCGCTGCGCGCGGGGTGGAGGCGGGACGGGGCTCGGGCGAGCGCTCCTCCCTGCTCCCTCCTCCTTCCCAGCACCCGGAAGCACCTGCGGGTTCGGGAACTCTGGCAGCGGGGCTCGCGGGGCTCTGGCCTTCTGGGCCGGTCGCATCTCACAGGGGAGACCCGCTCTGTGAGTGGCTCTTTCCCGGGCTTATGAGAACGGTGTTGGAATAGGTGGTGCTTTCCGCCTCCAATAACCGCGAGTCCAAGAGAAGTGATGCTCTTCCTCTTCGTTAGTGAAGATGTATGGAACCGTACTGCACAGCACTTAACGAGCAGGGCCTGTGGAATAGACGACCTGGGTTTAAGTCCCCCACCTCTGCTACTCATTTTTGGCCTAAGCCTGCACCAGTCACTGTTAAACAACAAAAATTCAGCTTAGTAATTTGAAAGATGAAATTGGCTTTATTGAAGGGTTCATGAATGGGGCAGCAGCCATCTAACAAGTAGAAAGGAGCTCAGCTGAGCCGCGGAAAAGGAAAGTTTTTTTGTTTTTTGGTTGTTTTTTGTTTTGTTTTGTTTTGTTTTGTTTTAATAAAGGCAGAGAGAGGGCATAAAAATAGGAATTTATTAGCAAGGATTGCATAGCTTTAGGCAATGTCGCCCAGGTAAAGGGTAAGGGGTCTATCTGGGGATTACCTCCCGATGTTGACCAAGAAATTCTGGTGATTGGTTAAAGGTTACATAAGGGGAGGGGAGTGGAGAATGAAACTGCAGTTAGGTTAGGTATTAAGTCTTAATATGGGGCCTTAGTATGAGGTGTGGAGTATTTCCATAGTTGACATGGGAAGGTTCTCTTTCCTCATTTTTTTACATGAGTGTGTTGGGCTATGTTTTTATTTATTTATTTATTTATTTATTTATTTATTTATTTATTTATTTATACATTTGCTTTTAACTCCAGCCTTTTTCTTTTTCTTTCTTTCTTTCTTTCTTTCTTTCTTTCTTTCTTTCTTTCTTTCTTTCTTTCTTTTTCTTTTTTCTTTCTTTCTTTCTTTTTCTTTCTTTCTTCCTTTCTTTCTTTTTTCTTTCTTTCTTTCTTCTTTTTTCCTTCTTTCTTTCTAACAATTTTATTTATTTGTCAGAGAGAGAGCACAAGCAGGGGGAGCGGCAGGCAGAGGGAGAAGAAGGCTCCCCACTGATCAGGGAGCACGATGCAGGGACTCTATCTATCCCCGGAACCTGGGATCATGACCTGAGCTGAAGGCAGGCGCTTAACTGACTGAGCCACTCAGGCATCCCTGGGCTGTGTTTTAAAGAATTAATTCCAGAATAGGTGACACTGTCCATTTCCCAGATAAACCACAGTGCCTGTTAGTATTTGGGTTACCAGTCCTAAACAGTTTTTTTTAGTCCTAATTTCTTTCCATCACACCAACTTAATTGGTTCTCCTCTCTCTCTGAATACCTCTGCCTTCTCAGCTTTCCTTTTACTTTTTGTCCCCTACATACAGGTTTTTCCTATGATCTTCTCTCTGTATTTGTAGTACCTTTGAGATTCAATTTTTGCCTCCATCTGGACGACTAAAACAATGTCTCCAGCCTTAACCTCCCTCCACTTTCCTGCTGGTCATCTTTACGAGGTGTCACACCCACCCTTCAAAGACAAAACCACTTTTATCCTCAGAGTCAGTCCTCACACAGAGTCTCCCCTGATTATGTTAACATCGATTTCCTTCTTTGAGGGACCCAGACTCCCTCTCTTTGGTTGCCTTCATATCTAGTCAGCTACCAAGAATTCTGTTGATTAACATTACTTCTCATCCTTTTGGATCAAACCATGGCTTAATTTCTGCCCTCCTTGGGCCATTCCTTCCTGTGTTCTACTGATGTGGGAAACAAAGGCAGAAGAAAAATTATTAAATTTCCTCACTACTTGTAACCCATTGACAAGTCCTTGAAATAGGCAGAGTGACGTTCCTCTAGGAACGCAGCTGCCTCCATCTTGATACTTTGCTAAGAGCAAATCTTAGCCTGACCTCAGGATCCTGTTGAGTCTACTTTAACATACAAAAATTCCTTTGGAAACTTCTTTATCTCTGTCCCCCAAGATACAGGTTAACAATTATCCTCCAGGCATAGGACCCACTGATATATATCTGAAGGGTCTCATGACAGTTTTTACTAAATAGTAATAAATGAATGACCTTTCCCTAACAATAGCTAGCCCCCTCAGGGTCCTGAAAACCTTTCCAAAATACCTTGGAGGCTTGTGCTGTCCCTAACTCCCTCCCAACTTAAAGGTATATAATGGCCCACCCTCTTGATCCCAATGCAGCTCTTTCTGCCCACAGGTCTTGTCCCTGTTCTTGAATAAAACCACATTTTTCACTGAACAAGTCTCAAGAATTCTTTATTGCCCTTCGGCTCTGGACCCCAACCATTTCCTACATCACCACCACTTCCCCCCACATGCACTCCCTTTATCAAATTCGACCTACAGTTCTCTACAAAGTACAGTTCTCACCAAACCCTAACCTTACCAAAAGTTTTCAAGAGCTTCCCTCATTTTAGGCTATTGTTTTTCTATTGTTTTTCAGTATTTCTCTCCTGGTGTGAAATTTGCAGGGAGTGAGATGCAGGAGAAATAACTCATGTTAGGATAGAAGTTGTTGAGGAGGCAAAATGGCTAGGGTCAAAGGACTACAGGAAGCTAGATTTTAACTTCGTATCTTCCACTACCGTGGTCTGAGCCCAGCAAGTTACTAAGTGCCCTGTGCCTCCCCTCCCCACAGCCCTGATTATGGTGGGGAAGAGTGGTACAGCCATGACTGAGGGGCCTTACCATTAGACTATCATGCACACATAAGGAATCCAGATGAAGGTACCAGGAGAGCTTCAGTCAGATGTGAGTAGTTTATGTCAATCCATTAAGAACCCACAGTCAACTGGAGATGTCAGCTGTAGACTCAAAAGGATTTTGTCTTTTCCAACTCACCCTCTTCACATGTGACATGCGTAGCTAAAGTCTTCATCCTCCACGTGTCCTATGTTGCCATCCCCTCTGGGTTGGCAAACAAATCTTTCACCCTTTATACTTTCTCTTTCCTTTGGATGGACTAGTACCTACACATTGAAGACAATGAAGAAAATACGGGAGGGCGCCTGGGTGGCTCAGAGCAACTGTCTTCGGCTCAGGTCATGATCCTGGAGTCCTGGGATCGAGTCCCGCATCAGGCTCCCTGCTCGGCAGGGAGTCTGCTTCTCCCTCTGACCCTCCTCCCTCTCATGCTCTCTCTCTATCATTCTCTCTCTCAATAAATAAATAAAAATCCTTAAAAAAATTATTAAAAAAAAAGAAAATATGGGAAAAGAGTTTGACAACCTTTGAGAGAAGGGAAAGAAACTTATTAGCAAAATATTAAAAACCATAGAGGGAAAGATAGAAATTTTAACTGCATCTAAATTAAAAACTTCATTCTTATGAGTGGCGCCATAAATTTGAAAAACTTGGAAGAAGCAATGCTTCAATATATATCATCAACAAATGAGTAAAGGGCATGAATCAGACATCCTTAAAAGAGAAAACTTGAATGGCCAAGAGACATGAAAAGATGCTCAACCTTAATGGCAATGGGGATGTGCAAAATAAAGCTCAATAAGATACTATTTTTTCCCATAAGATTGGCCTACCAGGTATTAAGATACACTAAAAAGAACTATAATAATCTAGAACATCTGATATTTGAAACCCAAATCAAATCAATGGAAAGTGATACTTCAGAGATAGCTCTGACATATATCAAACCATTTACTTTATGTTAAAGGTAACATTTAAAATTAAGGACGAAAAAAATGGACTATTCATTAAATTAGGATGACTGGTTATCTATTTGGGGAAATTCTCTTTTTAAACTCTACTCTCCTCCCTACACAGATACACAAATACTGCAGTATCATGAAGTACAGAGACGATAGTAACCCAGGGAGTGTGGTGAGATGGGTGAGCATGGGCTGATAAAGCAACATCCCCCATAGTCTCCTAGGATTACCATCGGGAGGGAAATTTAAACATTTGGGATCTAGATAGAGCATTGTGGGTCCTGAGAATTAGAAGCAATTTGTTGTTGCAAGAAGGAACAATGTGAAATTGAGTGAAGGAAGGTAAGTCTGGAAAAGGCAGGTAGGGTCCTGATCATCAATGGCATTAGGTGTCAAACTGAGGAATTTTGAGCCCTTTGGCAAGATGAGTCCGTGAAGATTTTTTTTTTTTTTTAATCAGTGGAGTGAAAATGGTATACATTGGATGGAAGTAAAATTGGAAGCAGGGGAATCAGGGAAGTTGAAAGATAAAGTAGCATAATGGGGATGGAGAAAAGGTTCCATCATTCATTCAAATAGTAAATATTTCTGAGGACCCGTTTGGTGTCGAGCACAGTGCTAGGCCCTGGATACAATTGTGAACAAGACAAATGCAGTCCAGGTGGGGACAGTGTAGTTCTCTGACGACAGGCAAATCAATAAAGGCTCACTGGAGGCCCCATAACTTAACCTTTTAATACCAACTGACCATTTTGACCTTAATATTTGATATCCTACATTCAGGGGTTGCAAACAGAGATGTCCTCAGGCCATCAAATTAACAAATGAATGAAAGGGGCAGAGATAATGGAGTAGGGTGTGGTGAAGCTGGGAGTGGGGGCGGGGAGAAGGAGGGTGTGTTTGTCCTGCCTACAAATCTTCAAAGGATGCCGATGATTGCTGTTGATTTGATTTTGTGCAGGATCTTGGCCTATGGGACTCTGATTCTTTTATTTCTTTTCAAATATTTATTTATTTTATTCTTTCAGTGTTTTAAATTTTATTTTTTATTATTTATTATCTCTTTATTCAAATTCCATTTTAGATTTATAGAAGAGCTGAGCAGGTATTTCTTAGAGTTTTATATATTCACCCCACATCCTCCACCTTCACACACAGTTCCCCTATTTTTTTTTTAAAGATTTTATTTATTTATTTGACAGAGAGAGAGATAGCGAGAGCAGGAACACAAGCAGGGGGAGTGGGAGAGGGAGAAGCAGGCCTCCCGCGGAGCAGGGAGCCCGATGCGGGACTCCATCCCAGGACCCTGGGATCATGACCCGAGCCGAAGGCAGACGCTTAACGACTGAGCCGCCCAGGCGCCCCACAGTTCCCCTATTACTAATATCTTACATTTGTATGGTCCACTCATTAAAATTAATGAATTAATATTGATGCATTATTTTTTAAATTTAAATTCAATTAATTAACATATAACGTATTATTGGTTTCCGAGGTAGAGGTCAGTGATTGATCAGTCTTATATAATACCCAGTGCTCATTACAGGGACTCCGATTTTTTTTTTAAGATTTTATTTATTTATTTGACAGCGAGAGACAGCGAGACAGGGAACACAAGTAGGGGGAGTGGGAGAGGGAGACGCAGGCTTCCTGCAGGGCAGGGAGCCCAATGCGGGGCCTTGATCCCAGGACCCTGGGATCATGACCTGAGCCTAAGGCGGATGCTTAACCGACTGAGCCACTCAGGCGCCCCGGGACTCTGATTTTTTTATATGTGCTTGGGAAGTGGTTAGTTTAGAGGTGGCATAAAGTAAAAATTCAATAAATGTTTTCTGGTTGTTCTTACTGTTGTTAAACATCAGTGAACTAAACGTCAGTGAACTAAGTGCTGTGTTGTGGGAGGAAGAAGTGAGCAAATGCCTAAAATTCAGTTTGAGAAAATGCAATACATTGAATGGGCAATTTACATAAAGTCAACAAGACCCAATATGCCCAAAGCCAATTTGCTGAATTACCAGTTTGCCAAATTCACCAAATTTATGGAGTGTGGCTTTAATACTTCAATAGGGAAATTATTATTTTTTTAAAAGATGTATTTATTTGAGAGAGAGAGAGATCACGAGCAGGCAGAGGGAGAGGGAGAGGCGGACTCCCCTGTGAGCAGGGAGTCTGACACAGGACTTGATCCCAGGACCCTGAGATCATGACCTGAGCCAAAGGCAGGCACTTTTTTTTTAAAGATTTTATTTATTTATTTGAGAGAGAGAGAATGAGAGATAGAGAGCACGAGAGGGAAGAGGGTCAGAGGGAGAAGCAGACTCCCTGCGGAGCAGGGAGCCCGATGTGGGACTCGATCCCAGGACTCCAGGATCATGACCTGAGCCGAAGGCAGTCACTTAACCAACTGAGCCACCCAGGCGCCCCAAAGGCAGGCACTTAACCGACTGAGCCACCCAGGTGCCCCGCAAAACTTTATTTTTATCCCAGAAATCCAGGTGTTGATTTCCAGGGCTGGTTAACCCTTGCAGGTATCCTCAGACCTGTGTAAATAATTTTACTCTTTCTTGTGGAATACTGCTGCACATTGCTTACAATTTGACAGAGATCAACTTGTCATGAGCAACCGATATTTCAGTATGGGGTAGGGGATGGAAGGAAGTGAAAATACCTAATAATTTCCCTTTGAGCATGTATATTGAGAAAGAAAAAGAAAAGGGTATCACCTAGGGGCAAATGTAATGTCTTTGTAAAAACAAACAAACAAACAAACAAAAAAACAAAGAAAAAATGACCCAGACTTGGATATAATGAATACATTGTTACTAATCTCTGGGTAGAAAGATTGTGGCACAGGGTAGGGGCTCAGAAATCTGTATGGCATAAATGAATGAATAAAATACTCTGTTTCAAATATCTGTGTAGAAGGAAAATCTTGCATCTTCCAAGTAAGCAAACTGAGGACTAACCATATTTTTGGGCATTTAAGTTTAACTTTTTTTAAAAAAAGATTGATTTTAGAGAGAGAGAGCGAGGACAGAGGGGAAGGGGCAGAGGGAGAGAGAATTCCAAAGAGACCCCCTGCTGAGCACAGAGCCCGATGTGGGGCTCCATCCCAAGATCCATGAGATCACGACCTGAGCTCAACAGACGGAGGCACCCACGTGCCCTTGGTTATTTTCTTTGAAAGTCGCCTGAAACTTATTTTTGTAGCTCAGGAGGCAGATCCATAGGCCAGGAAAGGCAGAGAGTATCACAGTAGCTGTAAATGGTCTGGCCTGGTTGGAGCTAAGAGTTTGCAGGAGGCCATGGAGTCTCAAAGGCCAGGCTGAAAGAAGTAGTGGCCAGGTCATGAAAATCCCTGTTAGGCATTCTAGTAAGTTATGACATTTCCTTACAGGTGATAATTGGGAGTTAAGTATTAAAAGTTCACCCAAATGCTGGTTTTCTGAGCACAGAGACTGTATTTTTGGAGTTCACAGCCATATCATGGGCCTCAATGCACAGGACCTGGTGTCTGTTGGGCTCTTATTGTTACAGGGTATTTTTAAAAAGTTCAAAGGACTCAGTAGATATCCCTTGAAGCCAAGCTTATTATAAAGAATCTGAAGTAAGACAGTTTTCAAGAAAAAGAAAAAAAGATTGGCCAACAATGTTTGATGACTTAGGGAGGAAGATTAACTATAAGACTGGGCAATTTAAGGGCTGATTTGTTGACCTTTTCCAGTGACGTCCAAAAATGGAGTGGGAACAGAAGCGAGATGGACTGGAGGTGAGGAAGAATGTAAGGCAAGTAATGTAAGGAAGTGGTGTCTGGTAAAAATGCTTCGGGGAAGCTGCTTCAGGGAGGGTGAATGCAAGGTACTGAGAGAAAATATAAAACAAAAACTTTTTTTTTTTTTTTTTAAGATTTTATGTAGGGTGGGCGCCTGGGTGGCTCAGTTGGTTAAGCGACTGCCTTCGGCTCAGGTCATGATCCTGGAGTCCCGGAATCGAGTCCCGCATCGGGGTCCCTGCTCAGCAGGGAGTCTGCTTCTCCCTCTAACCCTCTTCCCTCTCGTGCTCTCTCTCTATCTCATTCTCTCTCTCAAATAAATAAATAAAATCTATAAAAAAAATTAAAAAAAAAAGATTTTATGTAGGGGCGCCTGAGTGGCTCAGTTGGTTGGACGACTGCCTTCGGCTCAGGTCATGATCCCGGAGTCCCGGGATCGAGTCCCGCATGGGGCTCCCTGCTTGGCGGGGAGTTTGCTTCTCCCTCTGACCCTCTTCCCTCTCGTGCTCTCTCTCTCTCATTCTCTCTCTCAAATAAATAAATAAAATCTTTTAAAAAAAAGATTTTATTTATTTATTTGACAGACAGAGACACAGTGAGAGAGGGAACTCAAGCAGGGGGAGTGGGAGAGGGAGAAGCAGGCTCCCTGCAGAGCAGGAAGCCCGATGTGGGGCTCGATCCCGGGACCCTGGGATCAGGACCGGAGCCGAAGGCAGACGCTTAACGACTGAGCCACCCAGGCACCCAAAACAAAAACATTTTTGATCTGAATTTTGAATTACTGGGAAGAAAACAAAAGAAGGCCAAAGAAATCAGTTTAGGTGCAACCTTATTTTGGTTTGCTCTGCTCTCTTAGTCTCCAGTCTCCTCCAACACTTCCTGCTTCCCAGATACTCCCCTCGACTACCTCAGAGCACCTGCTTACTGCCCCAACAGACTGGTGGAACTGTCAGTGCCTCTGACCCCAGCAACCAGCAGAGGACCCATCTACAGCCATAACTCACTGACGTGACCTCCCATGATTTCATCTGCCCTTTGAGTCTGTGCGTCCTCATGCTTTTTTTTCCCTGTGGTTGGTGAGACACGATCTACACTGGGGTCAAGTCAGGAACATCGGGCTCCCGTTCCACTTTCAGCCATTAACTTGCCCAGTCAATACCAAGGAATTTTTTTTTTTTTTTAAACTAAGCTCTATGCCAAACTGCTGAGCGTGAGGCTTGAACTCATGACCCCGAGGTCAAGAGTTGCATGTTCTACTGACTGAGACAACCAGGCGCCCCTTAACTTGCCCAATTAAAACTCTTACTTTCATCTACTTTATGTTTCTCTAGGCATTTTCCTATTTTTAGAGTTTGACCTCTCTGTGCTTCAGTGTCCTCAAATGTATATTGGGTGTAAGTAATGTCTATCCCCATTGGGCTGCTACAATTTAAGTCAATGTATGAAAAATCTGTGCTTTGGGCCTGCCACATAGATTTGTAGCAGTTTGGTTAAATAGATGGGGGAACATGTGGACCCCTCTGAATTCTGACAAAATAATCTGAAACGGCTGTCAAACAGATGTTGTGTTTCCACACCTGGAGCATTAAAAAAAACTTTCTCCCACACATTTGGGAAAGTCTACAGATGTGTAGAAAATGCCAGTGGCTTGCAGTTTTCTCATCTGTTAAAATGGTTGTTTCAGTTATATCAAAGGACTGTCTAAGGGTGGGGCGGGGAGCCTGGGTGGCTCCTGGGTGGCTCAGTTGGTTAAGCATCCGCCTTAGGCTCAGGTCATGATCCCAGGGTCCTGGGATCGAGCCCTGCATCGGGCTCCCTGCTCAGCGGGAAGCCTGCTTCTCCCTCCCCCACTCCCCCTGCTTGTGTTCCCTCTTTCTCTGTGTCTCTCTCTGTCAAATAAATAAATAAAATCTTTAAAAAAAATCATTCTAAAAAAAAAAAGACTGTCTAAGGGATAAGAGGAATTAGCCAATGATCTAATGCCCATCATCCTTATTCAGTATTAATCTCTGATCTCTCCTGCCTCCAGTCACACCCAGTAGGGCTTCGTCAGGGATATATCAAACACTGTGGATCATCTGTGAACCATAGGAAGCTACTGTCCAACGGTGGCCAGCAGTCTGTCACATAATCAGGTGATGGTGACAAACATGAGGCCAGAGGTCAGACTGCCCCTGCCAGAGGCTCACTCTGTGGTCTAAACCTCTTTGCCCCCAGTGTCCTCATATCTAAGTGGGAAAAAAATAATACCTATTTTTGTCAGGGTATTATGGGGATTAAATAAAATTAGCTTCAGTGGTGCTTTTTTTCCCCCAAAGATTTTTATTTATTTATTTGTCAGAGAGAGAAAGAGAGAGAGCACAAGCAGGGGGAGCAGTAGAGGGAGAGGGAGAAGCAGGCTCCTCACTGAGCAAGGAGCCCAATGTGGGGCTCAATCCCAGGACCCCAGGATCATGACCTGAGCCGAAGGCAGACGCCTAACAACTGAGCCACCCAGGCATCCCAACTTCTGTGATGCTTTAAAGAATGGAAATTAGGTTTTGAAAAGGTGGATTTGGTGATGTGATCAAGGGGCGTGTCTGGGGCGGAGCGATCCAGGGCTGTGTGTAAGGTGGGTCTAGGGTGGGCACCTCGGGGGTATATTACTGCTGCTCCGACGCTCATTGCTTTATCACTCAGAAAGACTCTGGGTTAGAGGCTCAAGGAGGCTCTCAAGGGTGAGTTGCTGTGGGGGGAGAGGCAGCCTACTTGATGTTCTAGTGTTTTGTAGGGCTTTGAGCTTTCATTTTTTGAAAAGTGCAGGCCTAGAGGCTGGGGACAGCTCAGGTCGCATTTGTGACTGGTTGCTCTACACTAGATTTGGGCAATAGGACTTACGGAGAGGCTCGGGTAATTTAAAAATGCACCTTTGGTTACATAAAAGGGATTTCTTGTCAATTATATCCCAATAAAACTTGGGGGTGGGATTTAGAATAAGTAGACCCAACCTTAATAAATAAGAGACAATAAGGAACTGGCCTTAGAAAAAGATTTCTCATATTTTAGATATACGGAAGTGTTTCGGGGTGAAACAATGTATGTAGGATTCACTTCAGAATTTGGAGGGGGTGTTGAGATGAGTGGAACGGGTGGCTTCAAGAAATAAGATGGGCCGTGTTGCTGGACAGCAGAGTGAGCGGTGAGATTGCTGGGTTCATCATACTCTTCTCTCTTTTAATTTTCATGGATGGCAAAAAGTTAACGGGATACAAAGTTTTATTTATTTATTTATTCATTTATTTATTTTTTAAAGATTTTATTTATTTGACAGAGAGAGACACAGCGAGAGAGGGAACACAAGCAGGGGGAGTGGGAGAGGGAGCAGCAGGCTTCCTGCCGAGCAGGGAGCCCGATGCGGGGCTCGATCCCAGGACCCTGGGACCATGACCTGAGCCGAAGGCAGACGCTTAACCGACTAAGCCACCCAGGCACCCCGGGATGCAAAGTTTTAAAAAAAATTTCCCAAACCAAAAGAGCTAGCCTGGAAGAATGGAAGTGGTCCTGGGATTTTGGTTTTCCCTACCTCACAAAGGATTCGATGTTCTGGGAAATTCAGAAATCATTTGGAACTTCGCAAGGTTGGGATATGGAAGAGGCTTGACACTCCCGTTCTTTGAGAAAGTAGATTCAGAAAATACAGGGGATCCTGACTTTTGATTTCTTTCTCTAGATGAACCCTTAAGTGAGGCAAGACTCTGTGGTCTGTTCAGCTGTGCCTTGTGTCTTTTGGGTGGTATGCTAGTGAGTGAGATGTGAGTCGTCTGTCAGAGGCCACTCAGCTACGGATTGGTGGACCCAGGAGTGCACTGGTCCCATCACCATCCCTGTCTCAGCGGCAAAACTCTGCATCAGAGTGATCCCCAAGCGATGGTGGCCCAGCAGCAGTGCCTTTAGGATGTGAAGTCCTCTGTGAAACTGCTCTAGAAATGGCCTTCAGCCCAGCTTCCGGAGAGCAGCCAAAGATGCAGAGTATGGCCTGGGAGGACCGTAGCCTTCAGCACTGCCCCATGGGCCATCAGCCTCAGAGCACAGGTAGGTGGACTCCAGAGCCCTGCTCCTAAGGGTCTGTGATGATACAAAAGAATGTCTGTTTGCTTGCTATTTTTACTGAGTTTCTATTATTTTTTTCACTTTTTATTATTATTTTTTTTTATTTATTTGCTGGAGAGCGAGTGAGCGCATGCACAAGCAGGGGGAGCGGCAGGCAGAGGGAGAGGGGCAGAGGGAGAGGGAGAAGTAGGCTCCCCATGGATCAGGGAGCCCGATGCGGGACTCGATCCCAGGACCCCGAGATAACGATCTGAGCCGAAGGCAGACGCTTAACCGACTGAGCCACCCAGGTGTCCCACTGAGTTTTTCTTTTTAATAAATGTGCACATTTGCTTTTCAGAGATGCTGGGAAGTCTTTATATAGATTGATGGTGAACGGGAGGGGGCTAGGGGATGCAGTAAAACCTCAAACCAGATCTACCCACCCCCCTGCCCCCCGTCTTGGCCATCTCCAGCTGGTCTCCCTAAGCAAAGACCCTGAGTGCCATTTTGCCGTGAACAGAGTGCTCTCTTGCTCCCTTGTTAGTGTCGTGTGTTCCCAAACCCTACAGAACTTGGAGTCTCACAACCAGTGGCTCAAGAGGGAGATCTGTGGATGTGAGGGTAATCTGGCTGTGACATCTTTAACCCCATTGACACCAGGGTTGATTCTTGGCTGATCTGGCTGGCTAGGTGTGTGTCTCCACTCCATGTGCGTTTCTCCTTAAGCTGTGCATTCAAAAGGTCAACCTTCCCTGATAGAGGAGGACCCTTCCTCCTTCGGTGAAGCGTATACAAGTAGGTGCGCTCCCCTGAACCTCCGAACAAGCCCTCAAGCTGGAGAACTTTGACAATTCTCAAGGGCAATGGGTAGGAAAGTGGTATATATATTGAAGTTTGTGGGGGAAGGTAAGAGTTTTTTAAATACAGTGCTTCCTTTTACTTTGGACCAGCCTCTTACTCCCAGCCAAGGATCAAAGATTTAAATAAAACTTCCAGAGTTCAACTACTTTGTTTTACATGAAGTAAGTTGTCCTTTGGGCTCAGGCCAACTTGGATGGGGTTAATGTTGTGGGAATTCATCCGCCTCCTTCCTCATCTGAGGCCCTGGGAGTTAAGGAACCACACTGTGTCTGGCCTGAAGGCTAGATTTGACCTTCAGCCGCTGCCTCTTTTTGCTCATGCCCTTGGGCAATGCACTTACTGTCTTCCAACTTCTGTTACTTCCCAAGGTAAAAGGTGTATAATAACTTCCCTAGCACCCTAAATAGGAATTATGACACTGGGAACAAATAATTCTTGGGAGAGCACTGTCCTGAGGGGTGAAATGATATGCTCATGGTCACACAAAAATAGGAAAGGTTTGGCCCAGAGAGATGGATTTTACAAAAAACAAAAACAAAACAAAAAATGGGGGCTTCTTTCCCTAATATCCTTCAGGCCCCTTCTATTGATTTGTGGGTTTGGGCTCAGCACAGATGAGATTAACAACATTGCTGGGGGTTCATTAGCTTCCACTTTGTGCAGGGGGTCACTCCGTACTGCTTTCCTTTAATATTCTCTGAGGAAACACTTAATGGTAAACAGGAAGAAAATTACCATTATTAGTGTTTTCAAGACCTGCCTTGTCCCCTGGATTTTTTTTTTTTTCTCCTGTAGCAGCTAATCTAATCTTCACTCCCACAAATGGAAGTATCTGAGTGTGATATGCAGGTTGGGAGCTGTTCTCACTGGGCAATTCCTTCCCTGCAGACTGACTCTGAATCTGTCTCTTCACTTGCAAAGTAGGGAGGGGCTCTTAATGAAGAAGGTTGGATTTGTAAATTCCAGGGTAATTTTTCTCTTTAAGCAACCTGTAGTTCTTTGTAGGTCATTTTGGGATTATTTCAGACCAGGTTAGGGAAGCCTGGGTCTTTGACATTGCTGTGTTGCTATGGATGGAGACCCAGGGCTAGGAATCAGCCTCCAGAATGCTCTGTGGCCTTCCTCCCTCTCCTGGATCCAGTTATCATCTTTGGCTCTGGGTTACAGGTGGTCTGGAATGCAACATGGTCCCCGTTCCCCTATAGTCTCTACGAGTTTCTGGGAGAAAAGGGTAAGAGCCAACAGTTACTGTGTTCTTAGTATGAGCCGGGATTTATTCATTCATTTTTTTTTTTTCATGGCTCCATGCTATAGATCTGCTTAGACCCTGTTAGGTGGAGAAATGGAGACTCAAAAGAGGTCTGTTAACTCATCCGGCAGCAGTTAGGAAGGGCTGGAGTCCCTAGAGCCAATATTTGGAAATGTGTGGGGGCAGTTTTCGGTTATCTTTCCGACTGGAGGGAGCTACTGTCAACCTTGGAGGGAGACTGATTCCATGTACGAGTGTATGAGAAGTTTTTCAGAAAGCACTAACCCCAAATGCTAATGGCTTCTCCGAGAATTAGCCCTGCTCTTGATATGTGTGCCATGTTTTCACCTGGGAAAGGAGAAACAAGGTGAGAAGGAAGAAAAAAGGAACTTTTGGTGAGTTCAGAAGTCAGAAACAGAAACCTGGGGCTGGTAGAAAGTAGAAACTATGCTCAACAGTTTAAAGGACACATACTGGGCGCGCCTGGGTGGCTCAGTCGGTTAAGCCTCTGGCTCTTGATTTTGGCTCAGGTCATGGTCTCAGAGTCCTGGGAACCAGCCCCACCTTGGGCTCCCTGCTCAGTGGGGAGTCTGCTTGTCTCCCTCTTCCTCTGCCCCTCCCCCTGCGCGCTCTCTCTCTCTAATAAATAAATCCTTAAAAAAAATAAAATAACAACAACAAAAAATAACAAAAAATAATAAAATAAAGGACACATGTTGGGCAGAGACAAACTATGATGAAAGTTTTCTTTTAAGGGTTTGATTTGTGTTTCCCTAATGATTAGTAAAATTAAACCTTTTTTCCTATGCTTGTAGCCATTTGTGTATCTTTGGAGAAATATTTATTCAAGTCCTTTGCCCATTTAAATCCCGTTTGTTTTAATCTTGAGTTGTAGGAGTTCTTTATATATTCTGGATATTAACTCTTTATTAGATATGATATGCAGATATTTTCTCCCATTCCTTAGGTTGTCTTTTCGATCTGTTGACTGTGTCTTTTGATACATAATTAAAATTTTTGATGTAGTCTGATTCCCCCCCCCTTGTTGCCTGTGCTTTTGATATCCCAAGAAAGAATTGCCAAATCCAATGTCATGAGATTTTGCCCCCGTTTTCTTCTAGGAGTTTATTTTTTAGTTCTGTTGAGATTTTGATCTGTTTGAGTTTTTTGTATATGATGTAAGGGTCCAAGTTCATTTTTTTTGCATGTGGATATCCAATTTTCCAACCCCATTTGTTGAAAAGACTATCCCTTCCCCTTGAATGGTCTGGACACCCATGTCAAAAATCATTTGACCATATATGTGAGGTTTATTTTTGGGCTCTCTATTTGATTCCACTGGTCTACCTGTTTGTCTTTATGCCAGCACCCACACTTCTTCTTTGATTACTATAGTTTCATAAGTTTTGAAATCAGAAGGTGTGAGGTCTCCAAATTGCTCTTTTTCAAGGTTGTTTTGGCTCTTCAAGATCTCCTGAGATTCCAAATGAATTTTAGGCTGAATTTTTCTCTTTCCACAAAAAAATGCTATTGGAATTTTGATAGGGGTTGTATTGAATCTGTAAATCACTTTGGGTAGGGGCGCCTGGGTGATTCAGTCGGTTAAGCTGCTGCCTTCAGCTCAGGTCTTGATTCCCAGGGTTCTGGGATGGAGCCCCGCATAGGGCTCGCTGCTCAGCGGGAAGCCTGCTTCTCCCTCTCCCTCTGCCTGTTGCTCCCCCTGCTGGTGCTCTCTCATGTTCTCTTTCTGTCAAATAAATAAAATCTTTAAAAAACAATAACTTTGGGTAGTATAGACATTCTACCAGTATTTAGTTTTCCAATCCATGAACATAGATGTATCTATTTATTTGTTACATCTTCTTTAATTTGTCTCAGCAATGTTTTTCAGTCTTGGTAGGTTGTGTGTTTCCAGAAGTTTATCCGTGTCTTCTAGCTTATCCAATTTGTTGGTGTACATTTGTTCATGGTATTCTCTTGTAATCATTTTTGTGTTTATGACATTAATTGTAGTGGCCTCATTTCTGGTTTTATTTTTTTCTTAGTTAATCTAGGCAAACATTTATCAATTTTGTTGATCTTTTCAAAAAAACAACTGTTCTGTTGCTTTTCAATTTTTTTTTCTATTTTATTATCTCTGCTCTCATCTTCATTAGATCCTTTATCTTCTGAGTTTGGATTTAGTTCTTCTAGTCCCTTGAGGTATAAAGTTAGATTGTTGATTTCAGATCTTTTTAAATGTGCTTGTTTAGAGCTATAAATTTCTCTTTTAGCAATGCTATCATTGCGTCCCATAAATTTTGGTGTTATGTTTTTCATTTGTCTTAAGTATTTTTTAATTTCACTGTGACTTCTTTAACCCAGTGGTGGTTTGAGTGTTGATTAATTTTCAGATTTGTGGATTTTCCAGTTTACCCTCTGCTATTGATTTCTAGTTTCGTTCCATTATGATTGGGAGTGGGGAGGAGTATGATTTCAATATTCTTGAATTTAAGACTTATTTTGTGGTCCCACATGTAGTCCAGAGAATGCTTCTGGTGCACTTGAGAAGAACGTACATTCTGCTGTTAGAGTATTCTGTATCTGTTTATTATGTCCCACTAGCTTATAGTGTTGTTCAAGTCCCCTGTTTCCTAATTGATCTTTTGTTTGGTTGTTTTTATCCATTATTGAAACTAGGACATTGAAGTCTGTTATTACTGTATTTCCTATTTCTTCCTTCAGTTTTTGTCAATGTTCACTACATATATTTGGAAGCTCTGAGGTTTGGTTCATAAATATTTAAAATTGTTTTATCTCCTTGGTGAATTGACCCTTTATCGTTATTATAGAAGATCCTCCTTATCTCTTAGAACAGTTTTCAGCAAAGTGTACCAGCATGGATGCAGATTTCCTGCTTTCTTTAATCTTTGTTGTGCTTCCACCACCCCACCCCCATACATCTCTATTGTGGGTTATCACATGGGTGTGAGCTGGCTTATTTTGTATTTCTTCAATTACTAATGAGGCTGAACATTTTCTCATCTGTCTTTTCCCCTGTAGTGTATGACTCTTTGTTAGGCTAAAGAAATCCTTCCATGTCCTGGCTCATAAATCTCATTTTCTCATAATTTTAAAGATAGGCCTTTAACTCATTAGCAATCTTATAAATAGGTATGAGGTAGGGATTTACTTTTTTTTTTTTTTTTTAAGATTTTGTTTATTTGACAGACACAGTGAGAGAGGGAACACAAGCCAGGGGGGAGTGGGAGAGGGAGAAGCAGCCTTCCCGCCCAAGCTCGATCCCAGGACCCTGGGATCATGACCGGAGCCAAAGGCAGACGCTTAACAACTGAGCCACCCAGGTGCCCCAGGGCTTTACTTTCTAAAAATTTTATTTTATGAATGGTTAGCCAGTGAACTGGCTTTTTTTTTTTTCCTCTAGATACTATCGGTATTCCCCAGTGCTTTTGTTTTTCCATTTACAGGTTTTTTAGGATCTCCAAATGAAGATGGTCATAACAAAGTAAAAGAAACAAAAGGGAGAAGAGTAATCCGAAAACCCAGACGTAAATTTACTAAGGATGAACTGTGCCTACTTAATCACATATTTGAAGATACTCCTTACCCTGATTTTATCACTCGAAAAAAACTGGCTGAACGACTCTATTGTCAAATATATGCGATTGATGTAAGTGAAATAGTCAAAGCTTTACTGTATCTTTTGTAGACTATAGAGAATGTAAAGGAATTAAGAAAAACTTTAATAGCATTTCATCACATGGGACAAAGTGTTGACATCTGGGTCACTTTTCTTATTCATCTCAATGTGGGTATGGATATATTCCGTTTCCTGGAAAAATCTGATGCTTGTGAGGCAAGTCTGGAAGCAGAGACCAGTTAAGAACATATTGCAGTTATCTAGAATCAGGACAATGATGGTTTGGACCAGGCCACTCAAGGTGGGGCTGATCATTTGCTGAGGGATTTCTGCATTCTGTCTCATTGCGTATGCAATAGAGAAGGCTCCAAAATGTTGGCTTAAGCAAATGGAAGATTGAAGTTGCCTGTAAGATAGGGAAGGCCTGGGAATGGAGGTTTTATGCCAGACAGAAGCACTAGGAGTTTCACTTTGGACACAACAATGATTGGTTTGCCAATTAAACCTCCAGGAGGAGATAGGAAGTAAATGGGTATATGGGTCTGAAGTACAGGAGAAAGGACTTGTCTTGATAGTGCCCCCCACCCCCCACTTGGCATAATACCTCACAGCTTTAGTGGGTGCTTCACAGCTATTTGTTGGATGAAACAATATCTTTTTTAAGTTTTATTTATTTAAATAACCTCTACACCCAACATGGGGCTCAAACTCATGACTCCGACATCAAGAGTCACATGCTCATCTGACTGAGCCAGCCATGAGCCCTGTCATGAACTGATACCTTGTTCAGGGAATCTCAGCTATGATTTTGGAAATGATTGGTGAATCATCAGCTGTATGAAATTATTAGAGTTGCAATATTTTTTTATACACACAATTAAGAAAATTATCATTTCTCTTATGTTATTGTCCATAAATCACTTGATTTGTTGGTTGTTTGACAACAGGAAGATCTAGGTTGGTTTGGAGGGTAAAAGTATAGGCAAATACTATGGAAGTAATGATGTTCTATTGTAAAAATTTCATGAACTGGAAACATTGTAAGGAAAATACAAATCAATGATTCCATACAAATAAGTAGAAAATCTGAATAAGGTAATAACCAGGAAAGAATTGAGTGGTCAAATAAGTTGACTTGAGGACACATGTGCTTAGCTTAGAGAAAATGCCTATGATGTGATAAGGAAGTGAGCACAGCTTGGGGCAGGGTCCTAGGAGGCTGTTGTTACACTAGAGAAAGTGAGCTTGGTTTTTAGTTGAGTCCTCATGAGATGATCTTCTAATTGGCCCTATAACCGCTGACAAACTGACTCTTGCAACTCTGCTTTCTGTAAAATTATCTATGTTGGACAATTGTAAGAATGAGTATTTGGAGGTGTCAGGTTCATTGTGCATAAGAGTTTTGTTTTAAGCAATCATCACGAGTGGATCAGAGATCCTTCCAGCTTCAGCACTACTAATGGCCTAAAGCATTCCTGAACTTGGAGACAGAGGGGATTCCAGGAGTGAATAAATGGGCAAAAGGACCCCCACCCAGACACTATTACCCATGCTGCATGACTGACTGACCTACAGAAACCATGGCTTATTAGAGTGGATTATCTAAGAAAGCACTGTATCACTTCTGCCTCCCCCAAAGTCCCAGGGATTATGGTTGGCATGTATAACTGTCCTCATTTTAGGGAGGAAAAAAAATGGGAGACTAGAGGTGCTAAGTAGAATACTTAGGGTCACATAAAATACGCAGTCAAGTTATGAGTCAGGCTCTTGCTTATGTGTAGCCTTTGAAAACAAATTTCAAAACATAATTTAGAATACATGGAGTCACGAGTTCGTTCTGGTGTGGCAGCTTGAGTAAAAGTAACAAGGCTTAACTATATTTTCTCCCACATTATGGAACTGTGTTATGGAATGATAACAAATAAGCCAACTTGATCAATCATGAGTCTCTTTTCTCCTTAGAACTGGTTCCAGAACAAAAGAGCCCGCCTGCCACTGAAAGAGAGACAGAGAATATTCGCAGCTAGGAAACTGCATGCGTTCCCTATCCAGGGTCATTCACGTGGAAGCCTCCGGAATCCCCAGGCAGAATCTCCCATCTGGGCCCCTGAGCAGACCTGCTCCTCTGCCCTGGAGGCTCTTCCAGGAGGAGTGGGCTATTTCTCTCCTGAGACAAAATGGGTTCCCAGTCAACAGGATGGCTCAGGGGACACTGGGGTCCCAGGCATTAAAAAGGAACAGAGCTATGCTTCGGAGTATCAGGGTGACATGGGGAATAGACTGTATCCCAACTATTCATCTTATAGCTACGAATCAGCAATCTGTCTTCATCCTTCGACTTCTTCTGTGCAGTACTTTGAGAAGTATGGGCCTGAGACTGGGCAGAGCTGGAATGCGAGGGCCTTCATTCTGCAGCAAGTTTATAGTCAGCAGGGGAAGAGGCAGCTGCGGCAGCAGGCCTACTGTCCTTATTCACTGTATCAAGGACAGCAGCAGAATGGCTACTTGATGTCCTCCACAGCAACCTCGGCTTCAGAAGGATCAAGACAAACTGTGTTCCAGGATCAGCTGCTCATGCACCTGAATCCTGGGGATTTAGGGCAGCAGGTGCTCTCGTCCCTTAAGTCACAACAGCAGGGCAGGTGTTTTCAAACTAGTAGTGGTCAGGTTTCTGCTAACACATGGTGAGCCAGAGAATGCAGCAGCTTTGGGATGAGGGGTCTGCAAAGGTCCACTGGTAGGACCAAGAATGTGGCTCCAGAAAATGGTTCTAAGCTTCATAATAAAACAACCATAGGTCATCATCCCGCAGTCATCCATACAGCAGCCCAAGGCAAAGGCCTCTCTAGAGCCTATGCATAAATGCTGTCTTCAGGAAAGCTCCATGAGCTGATGATCCCTCCTGGTAGACCGGCAGTATTCCCCAGGGCTTAGGCCTTTGGCTGTGCAGTTCATGGTGCTTTGGAGAAAAGCTGGATTAGAGTCTGGAGCGTAAAACCAACAAGTACATGGAGAAGACAGCTGGATTAGAGTCTGGAGCGTAAAACCAACAAATACATGGAGAAGACAGCTGTCATTGAACAGCAGTTTGGTCTTCAAAAGAAAGAGGCTCTTGGACAGCAAGATGTCACAAGATCTGAGAGTACCCAGTTGAGCATCTAAATGCCATGTTGTTAACCAGAGTTTTTGAGGAATAACCTGGTGTCTGTGAACCTCCAGCTTTGAAATGATTTCCTAATTTTGAGCTTTAGGATACAGAATCATTTCTCAAGCATTTTGGAGCATTTTCTGTCAGTCTGGTATGCTTTTTCCCACACTGTATAATGTGTTTTACATACTTTAGTATTTTTAACCCAAATCGTGTCCTGCTAATTGCAGAATAAAGCGTGTCTCCTACATCTTCCCAAGGCAGTATGACATACAGATCTACTTCATTTTGCAAATATCTCCCATCTGTTACTACAAATAAGATTGAGAGTAGGTGGGGAAATAGCAACTGTGATGAGTATGATTTGCTTAGTCACTCTGCACAGCCACTAGGAAATATTCCTAGTTGATATTCCTATTGAAGTTGTGGATATTTGGCACCCCTGCTACCAAATGTATCCTTTAAAGAAACTTGCATGTACTTATACAACAGAGCCCCCAAATATCATATAAGGTAATAATCCTGCATAATTCAGAATAATAGACTAGAACTGTATAGTTGAGAGTTCTGGTATACAATGTTCAGTGAAATCAAGTTGCCTAAATTTTATAGTATGACATTTATAAAAAGAACTTCAGCAATAAATAACGTTGATTATTCTTCGATACACATACATATGCAGCAAAAACAAAAACATGGACTGGGTTTATATTCACTGAATTATGGAGAGTTGCATTAGGGCAAGGAGGAAAAGAAAATACCTTTTACACTATGAAGCATAGCCTATATATACTGAGTTATAATAGCAAGGGGTGGTGGCATTGTCTACATTTCCCATTTCACATTCAGTATGATATTATGTATTATCAATTTCTGCCAAAGGAGTCCATTTATTTCTGATTGGCTCAGTTTATTTCCTCCTCCTGTACAGATTTTGAAAATTTTAATTCCCTTTTTTCATTAATTACCATAATACAATTTCTAATCCTGTAACCTGTTCATGTAGTGTTTTAAATAGGTTTTTCTTGTATTAAAAGAATGTTTTGTGTTCTTGGAATTACCCAATTAGGTCATGAGGTATCCTTATGTATTTCTGGATTAGAATTTTTAATATATTTTTTTTAGTTGCTAATATTTTGATTAAGATCATGGCATCAAGAAGGCCTGTAATAATTTTCTTTATTGACACTAGGTTTAGGGGTTTAGATCATGTTAAGATAGCTTTGGAATAAATTATGTATGCCAAGTCTTACTAGTATCTAAAATCTTGTGTAAAAATTTATTCATCAAATGAATGTCCTAATGAATCAGTTTGGTCTGATGTTTTCTTTATGGGAAGAGTTTGGACTAATTCTGTTTTTAAGTGATTATAGGACAACCATTTCTCCTTGAGCTATTTTTGGTAAGTTGAATTTTTCCCTAAATATATCCATCTCACCTGAATTCTCAAATTTAATTGCCCTAAAGTCATTGGAAACATCCCCTTTATGCCTAGAGCATATGTAGTAAATGTATTTTGCATTTTACAATTAATATTTGTACTTTCTATTTTTTTTCCTTTGTCAGAGGTTTGGAAAGAGCCAGGTAGTGTGTATGGGGCCTGTATTTCCCTGTGGACGGGACTCCCGCAGGCCAAGGATGGTGCTAGGAGTCGGGTTTGGGTGGGTTGATGTCCCTGTGGATCGGCTCAGAGGAGCCCTGCTCCCCACAGGGCCGTCAGAAGGCACCTGCTCCCCTGAGGTCCCCGCTGTCGCTCTCAGACTCTATGTGCGTGCGACTGCGGCGTCCAGCCGGGAGCTGGTGCAAGTTTGGGGTGGGAGCCTAGGCTGGGGCTTCCGCAAGAACAAGGCATCTGGAGTGTAGCATGGGGACTCCACAAGGGAGTCTTGTCACTCTCTGACTGCTGCACCTGAGAACTGGGGACCAGAAGTGTCAAGTTCTGGGTCAGGTCCAGGTCCCTTGGGTTGTCGGGCGCCTCTTGTGAATGCCTGTTGAGTGCAGCGAAGCCTTAGGAGCAAGAAGCAACTGTTTTGCCTTGGGAGCGCGGATTGGGATATACCGGTTAGCGATCTAATCGGATCTTAGGCTGTGGGGAAGAAGGTCAGAGCATCCTTTCCGCTTGGTGGGAGAGTTGGGACTCACTCCCGGCCCAAGCAGTCGGGACTTTGTGCAGGTCCGAGGTCAGGATTTGAGGCTGGCTGGTTGTTCCCCAAACAGCTCCAGCGGGGAGCGGAGGTTGGAGAGGAACAGGAGGGTGGCAAGTGGCTGGCCAGTGGCAGAGGGGAGCCTGCCCCAGGGCTTTGGGTAGTCCCTGGTTACCACAGCACCTCTCCTTAACGGCCTCTGTGCACTCTGAGACCCCTTCTGGCTGATGAACAGGTGAAGGTCAGGTGGCTGGTAGCTGTATGCCAAGTGTTCAGGTGAAGAAAGTATTGAACCTCTTAAAGTGTGTGTTACTGGCTCAGCTAAGATGTGGTCACAAGGAATTCCTCTAGGAAGTACCACAGGTATTTCTATCAACTTACAAGGACTCCATTGGATCCTCTTCTTCATTCACTTCATGCCTTGATAGCACATCAATCACAACAGTGTGGTTGAAATGGCACTTACAGATCTGCTGTTCATTTCCTCAGTCATAGGAGAAACCAACACAAAGTCTTTGAGGTATACCCCAAGAAAAAGGCCCATGAGGAGTATCTGCCTCTTTGCATGTCCATTCTACAATTTTTATTTTTTTTTTAAAGACTTTATTTTATTTGAGAGAGAGAGAGCAGGCTTAAGTGGGGGACGGGGGAGGGCAGAGGGAGAGGGAGAAACAGACTCCCCGCTGAGCAGGGAGCCTGATGCGGGACTCGATCCCAGGACCCTGAGATCATGACCTGAGCTGAAGGCAGACGCTTAACCCACTGAGCCACTCAGGCGCCCCTGTTCTATAATTTTTTTTAAAAAGTCAAGAGTTTTATCATTGCCTAAACAGACAAATGGAAAGAAAGAATAGGGGAGCAAACTTGATTTGTACAAAGTTTGTATTAATTTCTTTGTAGTACATTCTATTCTATAATAAAGATTCAAATTCAAGTTGTAAAATAAGTATTTCACATTGAAAAGATTTAGCAAAAAGCATTGGAAAATTCTTTTTTTGATGGATAAAATTGTCCCTTGGGACAACACCATGACCTCCTTGGGGCACTGTCTCTCTCACTGAAAATGGTCTCAGCTGGAAAACGACACACATCTGCTTTTGATAGAAGAGCATACATGAGCTCTGCACACACTACAGAGGATAAGCTGGAGCACAGGGAACTTAAAAAGGTCTGGATGCTTCCATGTGGCCCTTGTGTACCACAGAGTTGCTGGTCCATTCCCTGTGAATGTTTGTGTAATCTTCCATCAAGGCTTTATTAAACTATGATTTTTTTAAAAGTTTTTAATTTAAGTAATCTCTACACTCAACGTGGGGCTCGAACCCACAACCCTGAGATCAAGAGTCACACTCTTCTGACTGAGCCAGCCAGGTGCCCCATATAATGGTTCATTCTTAAAGATCTGTGTCCAGAGAGGATCTAGATGCCTGCCCTGTCATGACTCTGACCTGGTTTATGGTGAAGCCTCCCTGATGAGCCAGGGCTGATATGAACTTCATGGTATGAGCCCTGGAGCATTCTAGTTCATGCTGTTGTTTTAACATATGGAGGTCCCACCCTTCAACTCCCGTTCAAGAAAATTCCTAAGTAGTGATTTGGCATGTCATAGGGAACATACCCTTGTACATAAAGGATATCTGAACTCCTGGGAAAATACTGTTCTTTGATCTGGGCCCTGGTGTTTCTTCTGTGAATAGCTAATAGTTTGGTCCCCTTGGGTGCAGACCTAGTGATATAAGTTAAACTGAGACCTCTCTCTCTCTTTCTTTTTTTTTTTTTTAAGATTTTATTTATTTGTCAGAGTGAAAGAGAGAGCACAAGCAGGGGGAGTGGGGGAGGGAGAAGCAGGCTTCCCGCTGAGCAGGGAGCCCGACGCGGGGCTCGATCCCAGGATCCTGGGATCATGACCTGAGCCGAAGGCAGACACTTAATGACTGAGCCATCCAGGAGTCCCGAGACCTCTCTCTTTCTTATCTTTAATAGAAATACACCAGAAATGCAGTTACTAGCCTGACAGTGCCAGTGGGAAATCCTGTGCAGTTTTCTTGAAAGATTTGGCATCTAATGTCCTTCTGCTGGTAGGGTTGGAATATCTCACCCCTCACCGATGATGGACAAATCTGCAATGTCTCTTTATTCAGTGAATCAAAAGTGCTGTGCCTTCCATCAGGCCCCATTGGTGCCTGGATTGATTGGTCTCCATTTAATAAATAGCTGTAGATATGGAAAAGCAAATCCAGAGAGGTCTTTATCTTTTTTTTTTTTGGTCTTTATCTTTTTAATCCTTTTTCCTAAGGTACTAATAACATTCAAGGGCAGAGAAACATTTGGCCCACCCACTCTCTTCTTCCCCTGTAGGAAACCTTCTCTATCTTTGTCTCTTTAGTACACTGGGTCCCCTTCAGTTTCTTTTGGCGCAACACGTGAGTGCTTTGGGCAAACATCTTCCCCACGATCTCTTATGTGATGAATCTTGTCCTATGGGTACCCCATTAAGCTTCCAACCTGAGAGAATGGCAAGCCTCTTGGAAGATTTCACTTAGAAAGTATATTTTATGTCCTTCCAAAATACGTGGAAATTTTACTTTAGTTGAAAAGGGGGCAATGAAGTCTGTAGGGAAGGATCTCTGGAAACATAGGCAAGAGCTGAAGCTGTTCTCCATTTTGGGAATTTATTCTTTGGGGAATTCTCAGCTTTGCTCTTTTTTTTTTTTTTTTTAAAGATTTATTTATTTGAGAGAGCGAGAATGAAAGAGAGAGAGTACATGAGATGGGGGAGGGTCAGAGGGAGAAGCAGGCTCCTCGCTGAGCAGGGAGCCTGATGTGGGACTTGATCCCGGGACTCTGGGATCATGACCTGAGCCGAAGGGAGTCGCTTAACCAACTAAGCCACCCAGGTGCCCTCAGCTTTGCTCTTAAGACCGTCCACTGATTGAATCAGTCTCACCCAGTTGTCTTGGATAATCATTTGCTTTTAGTTAATTGGGAGGCCGGGGGTTGGCTTGCTTTCTCACTGCAGAAGAATTTGGGGCTTTAACCCTGCTCGCTGCCAACCTGAGGTCCAAAGGAGGGCCACCCAGGTGGGCCTGGCTGCCACTTTCCCGTCTGGAGGCACCGAAATGATATCATTTCTACTAGGCTCTGCTTTGCAACTTATGATTGTCCTTTGATTATTGAGCAAAGCTGAGGACACTGAGGCCAAGAGAGGGGCCTGGCTTACCCAGTGAAACTTTTCCTGGGAGGCGCCAGGCTCCCCTTAGAGACAGAAGAGCTGCCTGGAGATAAGACCATGTCTCAAGCGGAGGAAGCAGAATGAGATGCACACCTGTCTTCCCAGCATCTGGAGGGGGCTCTGGGAAGGTGGCAGCGTCCAGGCAGCCCCTTCCACAAGAGTCCCAGTCATGCTGACATGCAGCCTGTCCACGTGTCAGTGAGCCAGCTCTGTTCCCTCCACTCTGTGCCAGATGCTGGAGCCAGCCATAATCAAGATGGCCTGACTTTCTGGAGGTTCCAATGAAGCAAGAAAGAGGAGCGTAAAGCAAATGTTCACACAGATCCAGAGTGACAATTGTGGGAAAGGGCAAGAAGGAAAAGGAGAATGCGCTGTTGGGAGGGACCAAGCCAGTCTATTCCAGAGTTGACACTTTCCAGGTAACCAGGAGGTGGCCAGCTGGAAGGGCACAGACGCTTCCTGCACAGAGAGTAGGTGTGAAGGCGCTGGAGGTGCGAGGAGAGGGCATGGCCCGGAGCCCGAGGAGGACGGCAAGTGTGTACGAGGAGCGGTGAGCCAGCGCAGGCCCGTTGCTGGTGCGGGTGCCCAGAGGCTGGCTGAGCCCTCTCTTAGGGGCCATTGTGAGAAGCAGAGGTCTTGAGCCTAATCTTGGCAGCTTTCTATCTTAGAGTATGAGCTCCCCTGGGCTTCATCTGCTGAAGCCAATTAGAATTTCTTATTTTATGGATAATCTGATTGATCACATTCAACAAATACAGGAAACATTCACTGTGCCCAGCTCTAGAGAAAAATAGGACCAAAAAAGAGACTTTGTCCCTGTCTCTCTGGCCCCCTTCGGGAGGACGAGCTGCGCAGAGCAGATGAGCACTTCAGTAACTCTAAACTAAGCCAGACTGGGTTCGCAAAGAAACCCAAGGCCTGAGGTCCAGTGACCAGACCGGACAGTTACAGGAACTTGTCATGTTAATGGCCACATCTTTGAAACGCTTGTCACACCCATTGGGAGTGTTTCCAGAGAACATAATTTAAGCTGAGCCTTGGACCATGATGGAACTTTTTATTTTTAATATTTTTTTTCCAATTTAAAAATAATATATGCTCCTAAAAGAAATTTGGTAAATATATAGGTTGAAAATCTGCACATCTAATAATGACTATGTATTTTTACTTTAAGGATACAGATTAAGCCCTGCTAATATGGACACATCAGTACAAATATATATTTTGGAAAGGATGCTAACCAATAATCTAAGTATACAAAGCAAGAGGTTACAGAAAATCCACAATATTACATGCAAAGAAAATACGAAGCAATAGAAACTAGGAAAATTCATAAAACTAAATGAAAAAAGTAAATATCAAGAAAAAAGTTAAATGTCAAAATAACAAAAGATGGTACTTTGGAATAAAGACCCATTTTAATAAAATTAAATATAAAACATGAGAAACTCCATTTCTCCATTTCATTTTCCCTCAGTGTTAAGGTAACTAGAAAGCTAGCTGAAACAGTTTCGAGCAATTCTCTTCTGTCAAGTATTTTGCCAAGATGTTTTTTTTCCTGTCATATAATGGAAAAATAACAAACAAAAAGCAAGAATTCTGTTTATAATTTTTACTGACAGTGGAAATATTACTGTGTGTATTCACTGATGGGGGAAGGATAATCTACTGTCTCAGGTCCCCCCCCAACCCCGCCCCACCCAGGAGATAATGAAATCACACTTTGAGATTATAGAATACAGGTAGGTAATTGTTTAGGTAATTGTATCAGTATGATAATAGATATTGTGTCTTTAGTGATTAGATTATATACAACACAACAATAATTGACATAATTTTGAGAAAACCGTGGAGTAAGAATTCATGAAAATTCCCAATTCATAGGCTAGTCTTTTTTTAGTTAATATTTCAAACATGATTCATAACAAGAGTATTTAAAGTAATATATATACTGAATTATTTTGAGTTAAAGTATTGATGTGAAAATGAAACTATGCTGGATTTCTTTTAGTTATTAAAGAGACAGCTATAAAGAGACATAATTCTACCGGGTGAAATAGTATTTAAACTGGTGAAGAGAAGTAAAAATGTCTTTTTAGAGGCCAATGAGTTCAGGTTTTTGTATGCAATATATACTCTCAGATTAACCATAAGCTGTAATGACCTCAGTTTCTGAGGACGCTGGAGAGAAAACATTTTTCTTATCTCTTTATGTTATCTGTTCTCAGTAGGGGAGACAGGATTTACTCAAACCCCAGTAATGGAAGTACTTCATGTGGGAACACCTGGTATTTGGCTATCAGAGAGTAAGGGAGCCAGAGAGCAAGAAACAGACAGACCAGGAGAGATTTGCTTTGGGAGACCTAATCGTGTCTTGAATCAGGGAAATTTACTTAGCATACCATGAGAATGACCATAGAAGACATGATAAATGAGTTCAGATTGAGTGCTGTCCTGAATTGCATGCTAACATTTGAGATGATAATATCATTCCTAAAATAACACATTGCCTATCTCGTACGGATGATATCCCACCAGCAGATGCCAAACCAGTTTTGTTCAATTGGACTGATGTTTGGAGTGATATAGATTGAGTTACATGACTAACATTCTTTTTCATTTAGCTTTGGTTTAAAAGCCACAGATTGAGACAGACAACTGAGATCTGAGCGGGGCTGAGGAGAATATCAGACCCAGGGACAGGCCAACCCTCAGCTCAGGGTCATGGTAAAAACCCACCAGTCATAACGCAGTTCGGCAAAAGATCTCCTTGAGAGGGCAAACAATTATGCACATTTTTCACATTTTCTGCAAAGAATGCTTAGATTAGGAACCCATAATAACAGGTTTTGGGCTTCCTAGTGTCAGAAATATAAACATCGTCCCACTGTTAGCTGGGAAAGGCAGGTTCTTAGCAAGAAAGGCTTTGGATTTTCTGTTTCTGCTCTTGCTAAGCAGTTCTGCATCCTGATCTTTTGTCACCCCGGGGGTTTTATCCAGAAATTTAAAATCTGTTGTATTTCTATACATAAGCAATGAACAGTGCAACACGGAATTAAGAAAACAAATCTATATGCAGTCATATAAAAAATACTTAGGAATAGATTTAACTGGCACAATGAAAACTATAAAACACTATCAAAAAATATAAAAGCTATAAATAAACAAAGAAGCATCCTGTGTCCATGTAATGGAAGACGTCATATTGCCAAGATGGCAATACTCCCAAAAGAAATCTACAGATTCAAGGCATTCTGTACCAATATTGTAATTGCCTTTTTTGGCAGAAACTGACAAGCTGACCCTAAGATTCATTTGGAAATGCAAGGAATCCAGATTAGCCAAAACAATCTTGAAAAAGAAGGACGAAGTTGGAGGACTTACCCTTCCCAATTTCAAAACTTACTACAAAGCCGTGTTAATCAAGACAGTGTGGTCCTTACACAGTTCTAAACATATAAATCAACTGAATAGAAATTTGAGTCTAGAAATAAACCCACACATCTATGGTCCATAGAGTTTGACATCAATGCAAGATAGTTCAATTGAAAAAGTATAGGCTAGGGGCGCCTGGGTGGCTCAGTAGGTTGAGTGTCTGCCTTCGGCTCAGGTCATGATCTTGGAGTCCTGGGATGGAGCCCTCCATCGGGCTCCCTGCTCAGCCAAGAACCTGCTATTCCCTCTGCCCCTCATCCTGCTTATGCTCTCTCTCTCTCTCTCTCTCCCTCCCTCACTCTTTCTTTCTCAAATAAATAAAATCTTCGGATGCCTGGGTGGCTCAGTCTGTTAAGCATCTGCCTTCGGCTCAGGTCATGACCCCAGGGTCCTGGGATCGAGTCCCGCATCGGGCTCCTTGCTCAGTGGGGAGCCTGCTTCTCCCTCTGCTTCTCCCCTGCTTGTGCTCCCTCCCTCTCTCTGTCTCTCTCTGACAAATAAATAAATAAAATCTTTTAAAAAAAGAAAAACAAAAGGTGGTTTCATTAAAAAAAAAGAAAAAGTATAGGCTTTACAGAAATGGTATGAGGAGAGCTTGGATATCTACATGGAAAAGGATAAAACAGACACCTGTCTCACAGTCTATACAAAACTAAAAAATTAAATTATTTCAGTTGGCAAATAACAGATCCATTTTCATAACTCATAGAACTCTTTCTACATATATGTTGCAAATCTGGGAAGGTGACTAGTGATAATAAGAGCTCCGACCTCTGACAAATCCTGAGAATCACCTAGGGGAACAGAATTATCCGGGGAAACAATTTAAAAATAAAGCTAATGGCATGGTATCAATGTTGTCAAATAATTACATCAGAACCTTTTCAGATACATTTATGCCACCAATATGTGGGTGTACATGCACCTGCACACATGCATGTCTATTTTAATTTCCAGATGATTCATGACTATATGGTTCATATTAGGCACAATAACTTCCAGTGATTGTACTTTGATAATAAATACTGTGGTTGGAATATTTTGGCACTTGTGTTTTAGTGTGTAAACCCTTGCACATAGGTACCTAGACACACCAATGCGTACTGACCTCATTCTAACACCTTCCAGTGTGAAAAAAGAGAGAGTAAATGAGTGAAAGATTGTACAATGGGGCAGAATGCAATTTGATAACACAATGAAGTAATATTTATTTTTCAGGGATATTTTTGTTGTACAAAAGTAGAACCACATACACCTTGATATATACTAATGTATTCTAGAAATTATCACTTCAAAAGAAAGGAGAAAATAGAAAATAAGGGTAATTTAAAAAAAATTGAGATATAATTGACATGTAACATGTGTAAGTTTACATGTACAACTTACTGAGGTGATAGATTTATACCACGGTGTGACTGCTATTGTAGCATTAGCTCACACCTTTTTCATGTCACATCATTATCATTTCCTCTAGTGGTGGGAACAACTGAAATCTAATCTCTTAGTAAGTTTAATGTTTACAGTAGAGTTTTGTTGTCTGTGGTCCCTGTACTGTATTGAATCTCCAGGACTTGTGTATCTATTAGTTTCAGACATGGATCCTTAAACCCCCATCTCTCCCCTCCCCCTCCCCCAGGGGCGGGGCCACTTTATAGTCCCACCAAGTGTGCACGAGGGTCCATCCAACAAGGGTTATTGTTTCCCTGAGTTCACTGAGTTGTCTGCGTTCTCCTGAATCGCACAGAATTTCTTAAAATAATTATTAAAAATTTTTTTTTCAGATAACTTATGGCTCTCCATTTCTTTGGGGTCAGTTACTTGAAAATTATGTGATGTGGTGGTGGCATCGTGTTTCCTTGCCTTTCGTGTCTCTGCTGGTTTTGCGTTGATGACTCTGCACAGTCATCTCCTTTGACCTTTTCAGACTGGCTTCCGCAGGGAAGGACTTCCATCTGGAGGTGGTTCTGAGGGCGCTGGTTGGGTGGGATGCAGCATCTCTCGTTCCTGGGAAGGCATCGCGGCAGCTTTATCAGCTGCGCTCCGTGTTGGCCAGATGCTGGGAGTTTCCTGGGGCCGACAGGGCAAAGGTCATGCAGGTGGCCCTGGTGAGCGGGGCTGCTGGGATCCTCAGAGGGGAAGGCTGCTTGGGTTCTCCTGTTCTTTTTTTATCTGCGGGATGAAGTGACGCCAGCCGGTGGGGTAGGGGGAGAAGCTGCAGCATGGGCCCTGGCCTGATGAGTTGTAGTCATGGCTTGGACCCAGGGGGCAGGGTACAGTGGCAGCACAGCTTGGGGATGGTGGGTCAAAGCCTCAAATCTGGCCCCAGGGGTAGTCATGAGACAGGAGCAATATGCTCTGACGGTGTGTGGTCCACTAAAGCCATGTTTTGGGACCTGGGCTCAGAGTGTTACAAAACCTGGGCTGGATCCCCCGACAGAAGAACCAAGCGGCACCCGGAGATCTTGGAGGATAGGAGGTTTATTTAACACCGGCGCACTCAGAGGAGGGTGAGCCCCAAGCACAAACAAAGGGGGCAATTTATACACATCTACTTGTGCATCCTTGGCACTTTTGGCCCATGCGCGAAGCGGGGCGGGGAGAAGAACCTGGATTGGTGCGTGCAGGAAGCAGAGCAGGGAGAAGAACCCAGAAGAGCCCTGGGGCAAGGACTGGGACTCTCTGGCTGGCTCTGCCGGCCATCTTAGGACACAGATTCTCCTTATCAAGAGCAGTGACCGTTCAGAGCCGTGAGCTGACGCGTGGGTAGGACTCAGAGCGGTGACCGCACAGGAAGGCAAGGACAGTTCAGAGCCATGTCCTGGGACAATGACCCCAGCAATGAGGAGTCCGGGCCATGAGCTGGGACCTGGGATGCTGGGCTCAGTGCTGGCAGCGCTCTCAGGCAACGATGGCTCAGAGTGACCTGGGGCTCTGCAGGCTCAGGGCGATGGCGTTGCTCCTGGGTGATGACCTGTCAGAGCTGCAACCTGGGTGCATCATGGAGCTCAGGGGAGCAGCAGCCCCGTTGCAGCAATGATGGGTCAGAGTCATGACCTGGCAACCCAGGGGACAGGGCTCAGGGTAGCAGGTGGCCAGTCCTAGCAATGACGGTTCGGAGCTGCAACCTGAGATACAGTGTGTGGGGCGCAGGGCAGAGGCAGCTCCAGTCTGTGTATGGTGAGGGGCTGCGGTATCCTGATCCTGGAGAGTGGGGCACCACAGCGACTGGGGTTTCTGGGGGCAAGCCTCACCCCAAGTGACAGCTCCAGTCCCGGGGAGTAGATGAGGGGGAGGGGACTCCAGGCAGCTCCACCCGCTGGGAGCAGCATTGCTGCAGACTGTGGGATACCTGTGTAGCAAAGGCGGCACATGTCCACAGTGGTGAGGCTTTCTGGGGTTCTCCTGCTCTCTTTGTCCCCCTGCGGTGAAATCCTCTTAGGGAATCCCCTGTGGTTCCAAGCTGCTCTTGACTGGGGCCTGGGATGATACAAGTTAATGTGCTTCCTGTGGTCTTTGATGTGGCCATTCTCAACTATTGAGGTCCAGAGGGTTTTGCTGCTTCTTAGAAGTCCAGAGCTTTCTCTGAGCTATTTTTAGAGGTATTTATTTTTATTTTTACTCATTTTATTTATTAAATTACAGAAAAATTGTAGTTCCAGTATAATTAACACAGAGTATTATATTAGTTGCATGTGTACAATATAGTGATTCAACAATCCTAATCATTACTCAGTGCTCATCATGATAGATGTGCTCTTAATCCCAGTCACCTATGTCACCCATCCCCCCACCCCCATCCCTCTGGGAACCACCAGTTTGTTCTCTATATTAAGAGTTTGTTTTTTGTTTTTCTCTTTTTTTCTTTGTTTTGTTTCTTAAATTCCACATATGAGTGAAATCATATGGTGTTTGTCTTTCTCCGACTGACTTATTTCAGTTAGTTATTTTATTAAAAATTTCTTGTTGTTGTTGGGGGAGAGATGCACATTGAGACCTCCTAGCCCACTATCTTGCTGATGTCCTCCTTTACTTTTTTTGGTCCATTTCTTTTTATTGGAGTTTTAGCACATTGTGTCTTTCAAGAAATTTATCAACTTCATCTAGGTTATCAAATTTATAAGCAGAGTTTTAATTTTTTAATTTTTAATTAATTTATTTTAAAATATTTTATTTATTTATTTGACAGAGAGAGAGAGAACCAACAGGGGAAGTGCGAGAGGGAGAAGCAGGCTCCCACCGAGCAGGGATCCCAATGCGGGGCTCGATCCCAGGACCCTGGGATCATGACTTGGGCTGAAGGCAGACACTTAACCGACTGAGCCACCCAGGCGACCCTGTAGGCAAAGTTTTAAAAGTATTCCTTTATTAGCTTTCGAGTTTTCCTCTATCTCCAGAGATACTGTTTCCTGTCTACTAATAAGCATTAATCAAAAGCATTCTTCATGTCTGTTATAGTTTTTTTTTCATCAGTAGCATTTGTTTTTGGTTCTTCCTTAGTTTTTCCCTGTCTCTGTTTACTTAACCCATCTGTTCTTGCATGCTATCTACTCTATCAGTTAGAGCCCTTATAATATTAATCACAGTTGTTTTAAATTCTGAGTCTGATATTCTGATATCCCTGTCAAGTCTGGTTCTGATGCTTACTCTGTCTCTTCAAATTGTGTTTTCTCTCTTTTTTTGTTGTATGCCTTGTAATTTTTCCCAGCTTTATTGAGATGTAATTTGGCGCGAGCCAAGCTACTCATGCTGTTTGACAAAGTCCAAGTATGGGGGACAATCCTGAAAATCAGGAGACTCCACAGCTGGCTCCTGCTACTTCCTTTCATTTTATTTGTGGCAATCTTTATAATCATGGGATTTTTTTCTGGGGTTTCATGATAAAATGATTTATAAATTTAGTTATGCCTATGTAAGCAATCACAATGAAACTGATTCCAAAAAAGGCTGACGATGGGCCAAGAAGTAAAAATACCCAATGTCCTCCAATCCGTAATTCATCTAACATGAGCAACGCGGAGTTCTTTCATAAGTTTCGCTTAAGGGAGCTGTTGGATCCAGGCCCAGTAAAAGTCCCTATTGATGAGATTCCTCGGGCACCTCTGAAACATCAGAGTTCTAGGAAAGGAAAATCTCATGTCATTCCCACACTACAGGCACCTCCCTATGTTACTTTGATAGGATAGGGTGCACACATTGTAAGTTGCCTTGGGAGCAAGAATAAACTTTAGATAATCTTTAAGCAAGAGTAAAAATATAACTTTTTCCGCATTAGCACACAATAGCAGATAGGTTACGCTTGGTCTCGCACGGTCACGCTCTGTCTAGTACCTTTGTTTTTAAATTCAAAATGATTTAAGATGATTTGTAATAAGATGTAAAAAATAAAATCCCATGTTATGAAAGAATGGAAAAAACAAGGAAATATTCTAATGTATAAATAAAGTTCCTCCGAGGCTATCAGTAGGAGATGCTTGCAACCTGATCCTGTGTCCGTGTCTCCTCACTCGCCGATGCCATCCTTTCCTTCAAGGACCCCTCCCCTGCTGGAGATGGACTCTGGCAAGTGGCGCCTGAACAGGGACTTGAAGGTAAGGCTTTCTACAGGGACGGATAGGACTCTGCTCGTGGGTACTGCAGGCCCCTCTGTGAAGGAATACAGAGTAAGTGTGAGCAGAAAGACAGAACTTTAGAGAAGCTATGGGCCATAAGGAGTCGAAGGAACGACGACTCTTTATTGATATCATTAAGCATATGATAGAGAAAAGGGGTGTCAAAATTACTCATGCTCAGTTAGCTAGATTTTTAGCCTTTGTTGAGGTATGTTGCCTCCGGTTTCTGAGAGATGGTAGTCTCGATATTAGAACATGGAACAAAATAGGAGAGGATATGAGGCTGTATTATTCTAACCATGGGCCTGAGAATGTGCCCGTGGAGGCATTCTCATTGTGGGCACTGCTGAGAGATATGTTAGACCCTTTGCCCAGTTCACAAGTTTTAAATAAAAAATTAATGGAAACGCATGGTGCCACTCCAACTGAGGAAACTCCCTTACCGCCTGTTAAGAGTATTGGTTTTAAAGGAGCAATACAAGACGCCCTGCAAGATGGGGATCTAACCTTTAAATGCTTTCCTGTTACATTTGATGATGAATGGGATGAATCTCAGTGGGAGCCACTTCCCTATAAGGTTTTTAAAAGAACTCAAAAAGGCAGTATCAGATTATGGTCCTACTTCCCCATATACTATGCAATTAGTCGAGATACTTGCCAGTCGCTGGATGACTCCTTATGATTGGCATCAGAGTGCCAAATCCCGTCTTCCCGCAGGGATATACTTGCTTTGGAAAGCTGAATATGAGGAGTTGGCTAAACAACAGATTGCTATGAATAGAAAATCAGGTCGTCGCTCCATAACATTTCCGATGCATTATTAACGTGTGGGCGAGGCTATGCTTGTGTCTTTCCACAGGACGCTGACTCACCTATCTGGATCCCTGACAGACTAATTCGGCATCATGTCTCACGGACACCCTCCACTCCCATGACCAACACGTAGACCTTTACCCCCTTTAAATATTCCACTTAGAGAAAGTTCTGCCCAATCTCCAAAAGCCGCTGATGTCTTGGTTCCACCCTTACACTGGCTGTGCTTTGAAGAACCATAGACCAGTCCTGTCGTGTCACCTACCCCTACTACACTGCGTAGCAACCCACCGACTTGGGGACAGCTGAAAGAACTCTCCAATCAAGCACAGTGAGTCGTGGAGGGACAAGGTGTTAATGTGACTCCTGAGAACATGTTTGTGGCTATGCTTGCAATCATCTCGTGTCAGGTGATATGTGTTTCTGCTTCTCAATATTGGGCTTATATTCCAGACCCCCCAATATTACATCCTACACCTTGGGGGTCTTCTTCTATTCGTGTGTTCACTAACAATTCAGATCTTTTGGGAGGAGAGTCAAATTCATTTATCCTACATAAAACAGATTTTTAAACTTTTCCTTTCATGAAAGACTTGATAATCCTCCTCTTTGTTTCGGTACTAAAACAACAAATTTACCTGATGGTTGTCTTCCACTTAATTACAGGAGTCTATTAACTGATTCTCCTAATGGAAATCTGAAAACTAGGGATCTTTGGGTACTTAATTTGCAATATATTGGGAGTTATAATTACAAGGATACTGTAGTCCATGATAATCCACCTACGTCTATTCCTCTATGTGAGGCTTTATTAGGGAATTTAAATGATGCTTGGAATAACGTTGATAGATTTTTAAAAAATTTTTTTATTGTTATGTTAATCACCATATATTACATCATTTGTTTTGGTGTAGTGTTCCATGATTCATTGTTTGTTCATAACACCCAGTGCTCCATGCAGAATGTGCCCTCTTTAATACCCATCACCAGGCTAACCCATCCCCCAACCCTCCTCCCCTCTAGAAACCTCAGTTTGTTTTTCAGAGTCCATCGTCTCTCCTGGTTCGTCTCCCCCTCTGACTTACTCCCCTTCATTCTTCCTCTCCTGCTATCTTCTTCTTTTTCTTTTTTCTTAACATATGTTGCGTTATTTGTTTCAGAAGTACAGATCTGTGATTCAACAGTCTTACACAATTCACAGCGCTCACCATAGCACATACCCTCCCCAATGTCTATCACCCAGCCACCCCATCCCTCCCACCCCCGACCACTCCAGCAACCCTCAGTTTGTTCCTGAGATTAAGAATTCCTCATATCAGTGAGGTCATATGATACATGTCTTTCTCTGATTGACTTATTTCACTAAGCATAACACCGTCCAGTTCCATCCACGTCGTTGCAAATGGCAAGATCTCATTCCTTTTGATGGCTGCATAATATTCCATTGTGTATATATACCACTTCTTCTTTATCCATTCATCTGTCGATGGACATCTTGGCTCTTTCCACAGTTTGGTTATTGTGGACATTGCTGCTATAAACATTGGGGTGCACGTACCCCTTCGGGTCCCTACATTTGTATCTTTGGGGTAAATACCCAGTAGTGCAATTGCTGGATCGAATGGTAGCTCTAATTTCAACTGTTTGAGGAACCTCCATACTGTTTTCCAGAGGGGTTGCACCAGCTTGCATTCCCACCAACAGTGTAGGAGGGTTCCCCTTTCTCCACATCCCCGCCAACATCTGTTAACGTTGATAGATTTAAAGGATTTCCTCTGTGGCATGAATGTATGTTTCAATCTAAAGGATTACAATTTTCACCTCATAACTCCCATTTATCCGTTTTTGATTTTTCAATATCTAGTCCAGACTATGATTACAGAGAATACCTAAATAATCAATCAACAAGATATTATTGGAATGATAACCTAATAACTAAACCAGAAAAGGTGAACAGATGGTTTTCGCTAGGATGGGTTAGCCCTATATTCATTACTAAGTCTCACAATGGCACTCAGATATATCCTGAATTATATAGGTTATTGGCTGCCATGGGAATGATATTTCTAAAAAGACCAAGGCATCCTGACCACATGGACATAGTCACAGCTTGTGTGGGCCCCCCTCATGCCCTTTTAATACAGGGCCAAGGGCAGTTACATGTAAATAGAATCAATCATACCTATTATATATTTTGTTCAAGATGCATTTTAACTAACTGCATTGACCCAACTATCGGTCCTACTGTCTTTATGATTGTCCATCAGCCTCCTTATGTGGTTCTGCCTGTGAATTTGGAAGAACAATGGTATGATGATCCTGGCATGTATGCAATTCAGCTTGTAGATAAGGCTTTACGTCGACGAAAAAGATTTATTGCTGTTCTTATTCTAGGCATTACTGCTCTTATAGGAATAATAAGTTCTTTTGCTATATCTACTACTGCCTTAGTACAAGAAATACATACTGCAAATCATGTAGATAAATTAACACAAAACATTTCTGCTGCATTATATTTACAAGAACAGATAGATAAAAAATTTGAAGCACGGTTAAGTGTTCTTGAGAAAACTGTATTATATGTAGGTAACCAAATTCAAAATCTTAAAACCCGTTTGACTACTAGATGTCATGCACATTACAAGTGGATCTGTGTAACCCCCCACCTCTATGATTCCTCATCTGTCCCTTGGGACAATGTCAAAAACCATTTATTGAGAGTATGGGACAATAATAATGTGTCCCTAGATTTAAATTCCTTACAGCAAAAAATCAAAGAAATCAGTTTGGCACATGTTTCCTCTTCTGCTGCTTCAGAGGTTGCCGATTCCTTTATTTCCACCTTACAACCACCACTGCCTGGTTCCCCTCCCTTATCAATCTGGGTATATCAGCACTAATTATAATTTCCCTTTTATTTCTCTTTCCAGTCTTCGTCAAATTGCTAAGTAAAGGAATAAAACAAACTCACTTGGAATTGAAGACCCTACAATTGAAGGCCAAAAATAGAAAAGGGGGAGATGGCGTGAGCCAAGCTACTCATGCTGTTTGACAAAGTCCAAGTATGGGGGACAATCCTGAAAATCAGGAGACTCCACAGCTGGCTCCTGCTACTTCCTTTCATTTTATTTGTGGCAATCTTTATAATCATGGGATTTTTTCTGGGGTTTCATGATAAAATGATTTATAAATTTAGTTATGCCTATGTAAGCAATCACAATGAAACTGATTCCAAAAAGGCTGATGATGGGCCAAGAAGTAAAAATACCCAATGTCCTCCAATCCGTAATTCATCTAACATGAGCAACGCGGAGTTCTTTCATAAGTTTCGCTTAAGGGAGCTGTTGGATCCAGGCCCAGTAAAAGTCCCTATTGATGAGATTCCTCGGGCACCTCTGAAACATCAGAGTTCTAGGAAAGGAAAATCTCATGTCATTCCCACACTACAGGCACCTCCCTATGTTACTTTGATAGGATAGGGTGCACACATTGTAAGTTGCCTTGGGAGCAAGAATAAACTTTAGATAATCTTTAAGCAAGAGTAAAAATATAACTTTTTCCGCATTAGCACACAATAGCAGATAGGTTACGCTTGGTCTCGCACGGTCACGCTCTGTCTAGTACCTTTGTTTTTAAATTCAAAATGATTTAAGATGATTTGTAATAAGATGTAAAAAATAAAATCCCATGTTATGAAAGAATGGGAAAAACAAGGAAATATTCTAATGTATAAATAAAGTTCCTCCGAGGCTATCAGTAGGAGATGCTTGCAACCTGATCCTGTGTCCATGTCTCCTCACTCGCTGACGCCGTCCTTTCCTTCAAGGACCCCTCCCCTGCTGGAGCTGGACTCCGGCAGTAATTGACATATAACATTGTGTAAATTTATAGTGTACAATGTGATGATTCGATATATATAGTCATTGGGAAATGATTATCAGAATAAGGTTAGTTAACACATCCATCACCTCACAAAATTACCATTTTTTGTTGTGGTGAGAACATTTAAGATGCTCTTTTAGCAGATTTCACGCACACAATACAGTATTATTATAGTCAGCATGCTGTACATTAGGTGCCTAGAACATACTCGCCTTATAACTGAAGTTTGTTCCCTTTGGTGAAATCTCCTCGTTACCCCCACCCCCACCACCGACTCCAGTCCTGGGCAACCACCAATTTCCTCTTTGTCTCTATGAGTTAAGCTTTTTTTAGATTCCACAATAAGTGAACCTAAACAGTATGTAATTTTTTCTTTTTTTGAAAGATTTTATTTTATTTATTTATTTATTTATTTTTAAAGATTTTATTTATTTATTTGACAGAGAGAGACAGCGAGAGAGGAAACACAAGCAGGGGGAGTGGGAGAGGGAGAAGCAGGCCTCCTGCTGAGCAGGGAGCCTGATGCAGGACTCGATCCCAGGATCCCGGGATCATGACCTGAGCCGAAGGCAGACGCTTAACGACTGAGCCACCCAGGCGCCCCGAAAGATTTTATTTTTTATTTATTTGTCAGAGAGAGAGCACAAGCAGGGGGAGCGGCAGGCAGAGGGAGAAGCAGGCTCCCCGCGGAGCAGGGAGCACGATGCGGCACTGGATCCCAGGACACTGGGATCATGACCTGAGCTGAAGGCAGACACTCAACCGATGGAGCCACCCAGGCGTCCCTGTAATTTTTTCTTGATAGCCAGACACCATGTACTGGGTAAAAGGTACTGATGTACATAGACCTTTAGTAATGTGCTAGTGAGGTGTGGGGGGAGGGGAAGCATTCTATCATCATATGACGAGGACTTAATCTTTTTATAAGTCTATGCCTCTCCACTGTGGGATTCATGATTGTTTCTCAGATTCTTTTGTCTACTTGTAGGTGGGAGAAGATCGGTAGACTGGATTTGGTATTGAGGGCTAGAGCTGGCTGGAGTTTGATAATCACCTCTTACCAGGTCAGGTTCGATTCTGATAGGATCCCAGCAGGCTAGGCTCTGATTAACTAGTTCCTCCTGGAGTGCAGGTTTTGTTAAGAAGAACAGGATGCTCTGGTTATGTTTAACAATGGTTCCTTTTGCCCTCCTCCTGGCAGAAACACAAGGTAATTTATCTATGATATTTACTGTGAGAATCCAGTCAGGCTTCTGGAATTAAGTCTCACAATATTGTGGTTGCCCTTAAACAAAATAGCAGCAAACCCAATTCAACAGCATATTAAAAGGATCATATGCCAGAATCAGTTGAGATTTATCCTTGGGATGCAAGGATGGTTCAACATACCAAATCAATAAATGTGATGTAGTACAGTAACAGAATTAAGAAAAAAATCATATGATCATCTCAACAAAGGCATTTGACAAAAATTTGACAATAAATGTTTTTTGTAGTTTTTTTGACATGTCACACTTGACAAAATACAACATCATTTCATGATAAAGACTCTCAACGAACTAGGTGTAGAAGGAATTTACCTCAACATAATAAAGGCCATATACGACAAGCCCACAGTTTACATCATACCCAAGAGTGAAAGGCAGCCCCACAAGCATTATTTGGACAGAATTCCTAGAGTGGCATAGCTATCAGAGGACAAATATCCCAAATTCCAAATTGAAATATTTTGAATGGAATGATCAACATGGAAGTGAAAAGAATCTGCATTTATCCAGTTTCCAAAAAGATACCTGGGAAAAGCACAAGTATACCAGGAGAAGCTATATTCAGACTGCCAATGAATATCTCAAAGCAACTTTCTAGCGGAAAATTCTGAGATCAGGATGTTGTATCCAGTGTTATAATATTCAATAAGCCATTGACTATGGGCACCTCAGTTTGAGGGCATACAGGGGAGAATAACATTTCTTTCTCCTTATGCTCATGTTCCAGGTGACAGAGATAGCATTTACTCAAATCCTAGTAATAGAAGTGTATTCTATGGGAACATGTGGTGATTGGCAGGCTGAGTGGCACTGGGTTCATTTGAATTGATGTTGAGGAAAGAATGTCCAGGAAGCAGTGTAGGACGACGTTTACTCTGCAATGGTGTTCTCCAGTGTATTCATTGCTTCCAAGTTTCCACCTGTGTTTAAAGCTTCTTTCCTGATATCTGCAGTAATCAATCGAGAGAACAGATGTAACATTTGTGCACAATGCCCAGGACATAAGAGCAGATCCACAGATACTGGCGTCTTTAGCATAGAAGAAGGCTTATCACGAGTTATCAAATTTTCCATATAAAACACTCAGAAATGCATCCCTATACTGACCCCTGCATTGAGGAAGCCATGATAGTGGTTCATTGTTTGTCAACAATCATGTCATGGACCATTGTTTCAAAGTTAGGTATTAGGTTCCCAAGAGCCTCCTTATTGAGAGTTGACTCTAAATGCAGAAAGGGGAAAATGGAATGAATATGTGCCCAGTCAGGTGTATTGGTCATTACTGTCTACCTGTTTCAGGAGATCTTATCAGAGAAGACTTTGAAACATATTTTGTATTACCAGAAGGAGATAACACAGGCAGAGTGAAGACATGCAGACATTTACAAAACCATTGGTTATAGATGGGGAGGGAGAGGCGGAAGCATCAGGACACAGATTAATTGGTTAAATCATGTGGGAGGATAGGGTGGGTTAGATCCAAGTATCAATCAAAGATATTTTCTCTCTGAGGGGCAAAACTTAGGTGTATATTATGTGAATAGAGCGAAGTGTTAGGAGCAGATGGGGATTAAGTGTTGAGGCCTCAGTAGGGGAGGATAAGGTCTTGACCTAGTGTGGGTAATTCTCTCAGCAATCTGTCAGGTGAGTTCAAATTTATAGGGATGCTACTTGGCTTAATAGCTTTGCTGAGGCCACACAACTTACCAGGCAATAGCGAAAGGAAGTAACCAATGCATAATTCATTATTTTTCTCACATTAGTAAAAGTCAGTGTATATTTTTGGAGTTATGCATATGAGTAGCGTACACGTAGCCTGAAAACGTCTTTGCCCTCATAGATTAAGACTTTGAAGAATGCTTTTAGGTCAGATGAGTTTTTAAAAATGTACTCAAACATTCAATAATCACGCAGTCACTCTTGAGCATATTTTTACATGAAAGTGGTTGGTGTCACAACATCTCTACCACAAATACTTTTCCATGAACTCAGAAAGGAAAAAAAAGTTAGAAATTCATGATACTATTTTTTTGAATGCAGTGGTGTTTTAGGGAGTTGGCTCATAGTAGCTCTTGAGAACATATTCAGGAATTTTGCAATTCCGTTGTTAAACCATTTGTAGTTTTAAATCATGGAAATCAGCAAATACTACCAATGAGTACTTTTTCCTTCCAAGAGCTGGTTTACCAGTACACCACTAGATATAAGTGTCTGGCAATCAGAAATCATAGTCTATAAATAAAGATGAATAAATCCTGGACTTGGAATTGTAACTTACGTGCTGTCACACTGGAAACAATGAGGCTTAGGAATTACGTGATCTGCTGACTATGGTTGTAATCATTCACCATATAGCCACTGTAGTAGGCATCTTCAAAACATTTTTCATATTCCTTTTGCAAATTCTCACATAATAATTCTTCATAGAACCAAGTATCAGTAAAATGTTACGCTTTTAAGTGAATTAACATACTTCATTCTATCAGATATGGTGCGTTATTTCTCATGCTTTCTGCTTTTGTTTGGAAAGGAAGTATAATGCCAGTCAACTTAGTCATCTCCTTGCTCAGCAGGGAGTCTGATTCTCCCTCTCTCTCCTTCTGCTTGTGCTCTCTCTGTCAAATAAATAAAATCTTCTAAAAAAATTTTTAAAAATTATATATTTTCCTTGGTTTCAAATAACTTGGATGTATATTCTCTTAAATAGTTCCAGTGAACACTTCAACAAGGCTTTAGAACCTACTATATATTTTGCTTTTAACACCAAAGTGCCATTTATCTTCATATTTATATTATCTTCTTAAATCATAGCTTAAACTGTTGCATTATATTCCATCAGATTGACATGTCAAACTTACCAAGTAGCTTGTTGTTTCACCAGAGTAGAATTAAAATTCTCAGTACTTGAATTCCATTCCTATTTCACATCCCTGGTTTTCTGTTAACACCAAATTAATTTTTGGAAAAGTTGTGTCCCTAAAGGATTATTTTGTCCCTGCACACTTCGTTAGAAGAATTTGCTGCGGCAATTATGTCATCTCTCTCTCTCTCTTTTTTTTTAAAGATTTTATTTATTTATTCGAGAGAGAGAGAATGAGAGATAGCACGAGAGGGAAGAGTGTCAGAGGGAGAAGCAGACTCCCCGCCGAGCAGGGAGCCTGATGTGGGACTCGATCCCGGGACTCCAGGATCATGACCTGAGCCGAAGGCAGTTGCTTAACCAACTGAGCCACCCAGGCGCCCTATGTCGTCTCTCTTTTTAACACCACCTCAGAGACTCACCTGTCCTGAGACTGTCATGGCAAGTGTAGGTAATATAATCACATCCCAATGGAGATGAGAGCACCATGTGCCCCCATGACCGTGGGGCTGATATGTTCTCACCAGCACCCGCCTGTCATTTGTGTCCCACCTGCGCGTGGAGGAGAGGCATCAGACTCAGGTGGGTCACTTCTGCCTTAGCTCCTAAGGAATGACCAGACAGACTCTTCTGAAAGACTTCCCTACTCTCCTTGAGGCTCACCATCATGTTTTTCTCATTTTTCCCTTCTATTTTTCCCATATGTGTCTTCTCCATTTCTCATCATTCATTTGCTTTCTGTTTTCTTTTTTCTCTCATTATTTTTCTTCCTTGCTTTCTTTTCTTTCCACATTGCATATCATCTTCTGGGGTTTTTTAAAATTTTGATTTTTCTGATTTTATCCCATGGTCTCTCCTCTTTATGAGGTGTCACAGCACAATGTTAGGAGACCTGAATCTGGAGTCCGGGCTTCCTGGGCTGAATCTCAGCTCTGACCTTTACTAGATGGATGACCTTGGGCATTATGTTTGTACCACCTGGGTTTCCATGTCCTTACCCATAAAATGAGAACAAAAATAGCAACTTCCTCTTGAGGATTAAACAAATTATCACAGGTAAGTTATTTAGGAGTGTGCATGGCCCATAAAGGGGCTTATTAACATTAATATTCTACTATTAATATTCTCACTGCTTTCCATCCTTTATTTGTAGCTCACTTTCATTGCTCTTTGGCACCTGTCACTTTCGTGAGTGACTCTCTTTTCCTCCGTCGATAGCCTATGTGGGCTTGTTGTTGCAGTTGCTTTGTTTCCATTTGTGTTTTCTTACACTTCCTTTTTTTTTTTTTTTTTTTTAAAGTAGGCTCCACACCCAGCGTGGAGCCCAATGCTGGGCTTGAACTCACAACCCTGAGATTGAGACCTAAGCTGAGATCAAGAGTCGGACGCTTAACTGACTGAGCCACCCAGGCGCCCCTTCTTACACTCTTTTTGCCCCTTTAGTTCATTTCTGTCTTTTCTTGCGCTCAGAAAACTTTCCAGTTATAATTTCCTTTCAATTCTCTTAATTCTTTACCTCTCTTTTCTTTAATGCCTTCGAGTCCATTTAATTTATTGCTGGGATGAGGTCTTGTCTAGGTTTTCCATTTATTCTGTTTCCTTTGCCACCTCTTCCTTTATTGGTGCTTGTCTGTCTCTTCGTCATCTAGTCATTCAGCTCAGTGACCCTACACATTTTCACATTTTCTCTCTTTCTTTTACATTTCATTTCTACTCTCTGCTTCGACTGCTTCTCCCCTTCTCTTTATGATTTTATAATGTGATACATCATCTCTTATTTTGTTTTGTTGATTTTTCGTATGGTTTTAGTGCTTTTTACATTTTCTTGATTTTTCTTTTCTCCTCCTCATTTATTTACTTTGCAATCTGTTTATGTATGACTTACTTCTAGCCCCTTTATTTCCTCAAATATACGTTTTCTTCTCATTTATCATTTACTGTGTTTTTTCCTAAACTTCTCTCGCTCTCTTTTTTCCTAAGATTTTATTTATTTGAGAGAGAGAGCGCGTGAACAAGCGGGGGAGTGACAGGCAGAGGGAGAAGCAGGCTCCCTGTGGAGCAGGGAGCCCACCGTGGGGCTCCATCCCAGGACCTCAGGATCATGGCCTCAGTCGAAGGCAGACGCTTAACCAACTGAGCCACCCAACCGCCTCAACTTCTCTCTTTTGATCACTTTATCCCCTGTCTTATTTTCTTCAATTCAATAAATGTGTTTCCCCAGAGAGTCTTTGTTTTATCTTATCTCACAAACCCCTTTCACCTTACCTTCTTTACCTGTATTCTCCCCTATATATTTCATATTCTTTGCTCTCTTATTTTTTCTCCATTATAATTTGACTTCTCACCTGCTATCAATATTCATACTTTTAAAAATAGACTTATTTATTTATTTCAGTGAGAGAGAGAGCACGTGTGCCAGGGCAAGCAGAGGGGAGGGGCAGAGGGAGAGAGAGAATCTCAGGCAGATTCCCCACTGAGCTTGGAGTCCGGTCCAGGGCTTGATCCCAGGACCCCGAGATCATGACCTGAGCCAAAATCAAGAGTCGGCTGTTTAATTGACTGAGCCACCCAGGAGTCCCTATCAATATTCATTCTTAAATATTATTTTAAATGATCACTTGTATGTTTTCTTATTGTGTTGACAGGTAGTTTAAAAAATACCTCCTATGAGATAATCATAGCTCTATTAGCTCAGAAGCAGATCTTTGATATATGGAGTTCAATTGCTAGTAGAAGCAGAAAAAAAAGATAATTTTAGTGGTGTGATAAATGGTGGGGGAAAGATAGGCAAAATATCCTCAAGAAGACTAGAAAAGTCTAACACAGAACATTTTCTATCTTTTTATATTATTTCATCTACTTTCTTTATTTTCATCTTTTTATGCTTTTCTTATTTTTCTTATTAAATATTCCATCTCTCTAACAAAAAATGTTTCTATTCCGTAAAAGAATATCTGTAGTGCTATAGAAATTTATCTTAATAATATTCTAAATTCTAAATAAAGCTATAGTCTATAGATTGCATTGAGGATTTAGTGAATTACTGCTACCATTGAAATTATTGTAACTTTTGAGATGAAATTGACAATATTGTTCTTTTTTTTTTGAGGTAGGCAAATCTGATAAACACTTTATAAGGTTACCCAGAATTTCAAGTTCACTGGCTTTGTTATCAGATGGGTTTGGGTTCAAATCCAGCCACCATTTAACAAGGCATGTTAATATTGTTCTTAAAGCTTTGAAAGTAAAATGAAAATGTGAGAATTACTATTTTAAAAAATTAAAAAGAAATATCTGACACCTTACCAGATATTTAGCCATATTTAAGCAACAATAAATAAGTCTGTATAATAATGGTTAATTAAAAACTCAACTATTCAATAGAAAAAAGTAGCTCAACAACAACAAAAAAGGACTTTCATAAACTACTTTTTCCTACAAAAAAAAAGGAAGAAGTAGCTCATTAAAGAGCAGATCAGAGGAAATGTAAGCAATTTGCACACAGTGAATTTGCATAAATATTTAGGAAAGAAAAGAAAGAATATCGTCTATAATCTGTGCTGTCCAGTACAGTAGCCTTTACCTACTAGCCAGTGAGTACTTGAAATGTGGCTAATCCAACTAAGATGTGCTGTAAGTGTAAAATACACACTGAATTTTGAAGACTTAGTATAAAAAAAGAATGTAAAACATATTTATTACACGCTAAAATGGTATTTTGGATATATTGAGTCAAATAAAACATATGTTTATTTCATTTGTCTCCTTTTTTAATGTTTCTAGTGTAAAATTAAAAATTATGTATAATTTGCATTATATTTTATTGAATAGCTCAGTACTAGGTAGGTGTAGGGGACATGTTCAGTGTCTCTGTCTGCCTGTCTCCTTTGTATTGATTGGGTTCATCATCACATACCTCCTTTCTTTTTTTTCTTAAAGATTTTTTAAGAATTTATTTATTTGAGAGAGGGGTGAGGAGGAGCAGAGGGAGAGGGAGAAGAAGGCTCCCTGCTAGCAGGGAGCCTGACATGGGGTTCCATCCCAGGACCCTGGGATCATGACCTGAGCCTAAGGCAGATGCTTAACCCACTGAGCCACCCAGGCACCCCTCTTTTTGTTTTTTTAAGATTTTATTTTTAAGTAAGCTCTACACCCAGCATGGAGCTCGAATTCACAACCCCAAGATCAAGAGTCATATGCTCTACCAACTGAGCCAGCCAGGCGCCCCTTATGTGCCTCCTTTCAAGCACACTGCCTTCATCAGTCCAGGACTCTAGGAATGTGTGTGTACATCTACATGTCAATACACAGTCAGTTCCCTCAAACTCATTCCCCAAATCCTCTTCTCTCTCGCATAGTCATTTACAGCTTTGTACTTAATATGCATGAATTGTTGTGTGATGTTCTGTTCTGATTCGGATCTTGTCACCCAGGGCTATTTTTTCAGATCTCTGCATGTTAATGATTTAAATCTAAATGATTCTTAGTATGTTTTGTATTATACTTTTTTCATTTGCATCACTCACATTTATATTCACCTATATCTTTTTTTTTTAAGATTTTATTTATTTATTTGACAGAGAGAGAGAGAGAGAGAGAGAGAGAGAGAGTACAAGCAGGGGGAGTGGCAGACAGAGGGAGAAGCGGGCTCCTGGCAAAGCAGGTGGAGCCTGATGCAGGACTCAATCCCAGGATCCTGGGATCATGACCTGAGCCGAAGGTAGTCGCTTAACTAACTGAGCCACCCAGGTGGCCCTATATTCACCTATATCTTAATTGGTGAATACTTTTGTATGTCTCCCTGTAAAGCTGTCTGTACTGAGTTTATATTCGGGCATAAAACTGAAGTGTCAGAGGGCATATACATGTTCAAGTCAATAATATTTCCAAATTATACTCTAGAATTAACATACTTGTTTACCATATCACCGATAGTGTCTGAAAGTTTCTATTTTCCCACATCTTCACCAGCCCTTGAGATGATCTGTTTGATATTTTTGTCAGCATCATGGTGAAGTACAGTATCTTCCTGGTCCTCTGATACGTATTTTTGTAATTGTTAGTGAAGTTGAGTGTATTTTCAAAGGCTACCTAACCATTGGGTATCCCCTTCTGTGAATTATTGTTCCATAAATTGTCCAAATGTTTTTTGGGTTCCCTGTCTTTCTCTGACGGTTTTTAAGGAGATATTGACATATGTAAGAGACACAAATAACATTTTCAGTTGTATACACGGCAAATATTATCTCTCACTGTGTCTCCTGCTTTTTTGTTTTCTGTTGCAATAACTTTATTGGATTTGGTGTGGGATATATTATATGCATGTATATACACACATATATACATATATAATACATATAAATGTATTATATATATGTATATACATATTTGTATATATACACTAATAAATTCCAGATGAAATCAAGTTAATTGTTACTAAATGATTAATAAAAATCTTGAAAGCAAATCTTAAAAGTTGGAGGACAATTTTCTTATCTTAAAATAAACAGAAGAAGCACCAAAGGACAAAATAATTTTGTGTACAGTAAATTAGATTCCTCACTAAATTAGAAAAAACATATGACCACAATTCAATGGCAACATACAACCTGAGAAATATTTACTGAATACCTAAAATTTAATATCAGCTGAAAAAAGCGTGTGCAAATCATTAAGAACACCACTTTGAATTGATACTTAACAAAAGACGCAAGGCAAATCATCAAGTTTACTTTAAATGTTCAACATAATACAAAATTAATCAAATCAAAATTACAAGAGCACAGTGATGTTAATTTCTTTCTCCAAAATTGGTAAAGATTATGAAAATTATTACATTTTATGCTGGTTTGGTTAGCATAGTTAGATACAACAATTTGTTAGAGATGAGGTTTTATTTTGGTGTAACTTTTCTGGAAATAATTTGGCAATTATTGCCTATTGCCCTTTATGCCTAAAGAGCGGAGAGGTATTTCTAGGAAGAAAAATGTGGAAGTAACACATATGAAAATGCTCTCAGAAATTGTTAAATATTAGAACATAATAAATAATAATATTAAATATGAGAATTAAAATTATGTTTACAAAACACTTTTGTTTACATGGTAAATGCTTCTGTTATGTTATCAACTGCAAACATGACACCAAATTCTGTATACGTTATCAGTCCTTTAAAATATTATAATGTAGGGGCGCCTGGGTGGCTCAGTCGTTAAGTGTCTGCCTTCAGCTCAGGTCATGATCCCAGGGTCCTGGGATCGAGCCCCGCGTCAAGCCCCGCATGGAGCCCCGCATCGAGTCCCACACCAGGCTCCCTGCTCCGCAGGAAGCCTGCTTCTCCCTCTCCCACTCCCCCTGCTTGTGTTCCCTCTCTCGCTGTGTCTCTCTCTGTCAAATAAATAAATAAAATCTTTAAAAAAATATATAATGTAAAAATCTGCAGTAAAGAGTATCAAATGTGTTTACCTCTGCATGTTTAGGATTATGTATATTTTTAAACATTGCATTATAATTCTTTTCCCAAATTTCTGCAATTATAACTTATGAAGATGCCCCTATCTTTTAAGCATAACATACTTAACACTATCTTCAACCATGATTTTTTTGCTTTTCTCTGTAGCCTACTTTCTTTTTTTTTTTTAATTTTATTTATTTATTTGAGAGAGAGAGAGAGAGAGACATGAGTAGGCGGGAGGGGCAGAGGGAGAGAGAGAAGCAGACTCCCCGCTGAGCAGGGAGCCCGACGCGGGGCTCCATCCCAGGACCCTGGGACATGACCTGAGCTGAAGGCAGATGCTTACCTGACTGAGCCACCCAGGTGCCCTGAAGAAGGCATAATTTTTAAGTTCACATTACAGATGCGGAAATTTAGGCTTATAGAGATTGAGTAAGTTGGCTGCATAGTATTGCCAGGACTTGACAATGGACTATACTCTTTGTCTCTACTCTATCACTGAAACTGTAATCTACATAAGGAGATAAATTATACATCTGTACCCATTAAACATAAGTAATAAGATATGCAGTAAACAAAATAATTCCAGAAAATAGATTACTCGTGCAAACCCTGAAGATGAATTACTAAACTTCTTAGGACTTAGGGTTATAGGAGGTTTTCACTTCTGGGAAAGTTACATGTTGCTGTAAGACAAGAAACTAATTCTCCTGTTGCAACAATGAGAAAACACAGAGTTCCAAAGAATAAGTATTTGCAGTCATTAATAATTGAGTACTTTTATTCTCTTCTAGGGTCCAGTTCCTCTTTGAAAAATATTAATAAATTCTTTTTTGATGTTTTTTGTGTGTTTGTTTCTGTTTTTTTTTTTCTTAATTTAAATTCAATTGACATATATTATTGGTTTCAGAGGTAGAGGTCAGTGATTCATCAGTTGCATATAACACCCAGTGCTCATTACATCACGTGCCCTCCTTAATGCCCATCACCCAGTTATCACATCCTCCCCACTCACCTTCCCTCCAGCAACCCTCAGTTTGTTTCCTATGCTTAAGAGTCTCTTATGGTTTGTCTTTCTCTCTGATTTCATCTTGTTTTATTTTTTCCTCTCTTCCCCTATGATCTTCTGTTTTGTTTCTTAAATTTCACATATCAGTGAGATCATATGATAATTGTTTTTCTCTGATTGACTTATTTTGCTTAGCATAATGCCTCTAGTTCCATCCATGTTGTTGCAAATGGCAAGATTTCATTTTTTTTTGATGGCTGCATAATATTCCATTGTGTATATATACCACATCGTCTTTACCCATTCATCTGTCGATGGGCATCTGGTCTCTTTCCATAGTTTGGCTATTGTGGACATTGATGCTATAAACATTAGGGTGCAGATGTCCCCTTTGGATAGCTCCATTTGTATTTTTGGGGTAAATACCCAGTAGTGCAATTGCTGGGTCATAGGGTAGCTCTATTTTCAACCTTTTGAGGAACTTCCGTACTGTTTTCCAGAGTGGCTGCACCAGCTTGCATTCCCACCAACAGTGTAAGAGGGTTGCCCTTTCTCTGCATCCTCGCCAACATCTGTTGTTTCCTGACTTGTTAATTTTAGCCATTCTGACTGGTGTGAGGTGGTATCTCATTGTGGTTTTGATATGCATTTCCCTAATGATTAGTGATGTTGAGCATCTTTTCATGTGCTTGTTGGCCATCTGTACTTCATCTTTGGAAAAATGTCTATTCAGATCCTCTGCCCATATTTTTAATTGGATTGTTGGTTTTTTTGTTATGGAGTTGTATGAGTTATTTATTTATTTTGGATATTAACCCCTTATCAGATACATCATACGCAAATATCCTTTCCTATTCAGTAGGTTGTCTTTTAGTTTGTTTTTTTTTTTAAGATTTTATTCATTTATTTTTTTATTTTGTTTTTTTAAGATTTTATTTATTTATTTGTTAGAGAGAGACATAGAGAGAGAGGGAACACAAGCAGGGGGAGTGGGAGAGGGAGAAGCAGGCTTCCCATGGAGCAGGGAGCCCAATGCGGGGCTCGATCCCAGGACCCTGGGATCATGACCTGAGCTGAAGGCAGACAAGCTTAACAACTGAGCCACCCAGGCATCCCAGCTGTCTTTTAGTTTTGTTGATCGTTTCTTTCGCTATGCAGAAGCTTTTTAGTTTGATGTAGTCCCAATTGTTTATTTTTGCTTTTGTTGTCCTTGATTTGCAGTCAGATCAAAACAACAACAATAACCAAATCCTAGAGCTGAAGAATACAATGGCTGATCTGAAAAATTCAAGAGAGAGTCAACAAAAAACTTGACTAAGCAGAAGAATAAATCAGTGAACTTGAAGGTGGATCTTTTGAAATTATCCAGTCAGAGAAGGAAAAAAAAAAGTAAAGTAAGCTTCTAGGATTTATGGGACATCATCAAAAGAAATAATATATGCATTGGAGGAATCCCAGAAGGAGAAGAGAGTTAGGCCAAGAAAGTCTATTTAAAGAAATAATGATGGAAAACTTCCAAATTTGGGGAAAGAAATGGAATTCCATGCTGACCTAGATCTCTAGGAGAAACATGAACATCCTAGAATGGGGAGGGCTGTGTGTTAATGATGAAAGAACTCTGTCATTTGGGGCCCAGGTGGCTCTACTATGGATCCTGCTTCAAAAAAACTGCCGTATGGGAGACAGAAGACCTTTCCCTATGAATTGAGGCATTATAGATTCTACAATACACAAGGGGATGCCACAAGGAGCATCAAAAGCCAAGAACAAATTGGCACCACCAGTGGAGTGGCCAGAAGAGAAGCTTGGAGACATGGGGCTGCTGGTATGTGGAACTAGGCAGAGAATCTTTGCAAGAGATAAAGCCACAAGAATCTAGAAGCAAACAGAGATTACCTTTGATAGTAAAGGCAAGAGGGTGGGCAACTGTCTTACAGTAGTTGGAAGTTAGATTCTCCTTGGGGATGACTGCCGCAGTGTATCAGCAGCTCAGGGGTCCAAACTGGTTGCCTGAGTCATGCACAGGGCAAACTTCAGCTAAGAAGATAAGAGGTGAGGGCCAGGAGGTTAAGGGAAGTCCCTCCCATAAAAGGCAAGTGGAGGTCTCTCTGAGATCTAAAGCAGGAAATAAAAGAGTGACCCTGCCAGGTGCCGGTTCCCCTAGCCACTGCTCCCACAGGCTACAGCTTCCACAGCTTCTCCACTTGCCCCACCTCTGCCCGGATATGCCGAGGAATGCCCAGCTCTTTCCCAATATCTGGGCAGCGACGTTGAGGTGAAGGGGGGAGAGAAGTGGGCATAGCAGGTCCTGGATCTTGGAATCCGCAGATGTAGGTTGCATTTGCAATAGGTGTAGATCATTGTGCAACTTGCCAGTCGTCTCTGGAGCTCAGATTTTTGGACATCTATAAAATACAGACACTGATGATGCCATTTAACTCACAGGGCCTCAGGGGGTACCGGTGAGATCACAGACTGAGAGTTCTACAAACTCTAGGGCGATATGTGTGTAGTGATATGATTATCAGTGGCAGGTTTCCAGAATGCAGGTGGGGGTGAGAGTAAGTCAACAAGGAAAGAGCTCTTAGAAGAACAGGGCTGGGCCACTCGAGTTACAAGGTAGGCATAAATAGCCAGTGCCCGCCAAGGAAAGGCTAGCTGGACTGGAGATCCCAGAGTCCCAGAAGAAGCAACCGTGAGTGTTTCTGTCCTTTGCCCTCATTTTGTTTTCCCAATGCCTGGTGAATATCTCTCTGCCCATATGGCTGCTTTATCCTACTGGTGCTGCGAAGGCAGGATCTGGGTAGCTATTCTTTTTTTTTTTTTTTTTTTTTTCTGGGTAGCTATTCTGGTCTAGGAGGTTGAAGGGTGGGGGGGCAGAGTGGGCTAATGAGGAGTGCTCTTCTGCCCCTCACCGCTCCCTATGCCCTCTGGGCTGGGGGAGGGTGGATCACTTGGATGACACCCACCCAGACCCCAGACACCATTGTCTGGAAGCCCCAGTGGAAAATGCAATTTCAACTTCTCTCTTAGTTCCTCTCCATTCCCGATTTCTTCAGAAAGAAGGCTGGTAGAAGAGAAACAGACCAAGCCTTCACGAGTCTGGGTTCTAAGCTCATCCACATACCAGCTGCCTGTGGAACATGGACATTCATGCTTCTCTCATGGTGGAAGAAGTCCACCTTCCACAGCTGTGGAAGGCTCAGAGGTGGACTTCTTCCCCCTCAGGGGGTGGGTTTCCCTGAGACATTCAGTCAAATGTTTCCTTTAAAAAATAGCCTTACTGGACTAGGTCACTAATTTTCAAGGGAGTCATTTTTCTCAATAAAATCCGAATCTGGAAGATTGGCGTGAACACTGTGGGTTGAGGGGGCTGTAGTTCTGCCCACTCCCAATGTAGCCCCAGCTAAAACGCCTCATCTGAACCGTAGGTCTGAAAACCTGTGAGTTAGCTCTCTTCGAGGCCACTTCCTGCTACAGTGGACTGTGGGGCCTTCTATGGCATCTTGAGCTGCTGGGCAGAATGCCTGTTGCCTTTTGTTCTTCCCCAGATTTGGGGTGCAGGGCCCCAGAGTTGAGGTAGCTGCCGACAAGTGGACGATGCCCTTGCTCCGGCCTGGGTCCTTGGGTGCTCATGACCGAGCTTTTGCCACAAGTCGAGCGAAGGCCTTGTGACCCCCTCCTCCTTTGCACATGTCCCCCAGGCTTTGTTCCTAGTCTCTGGAACTCCCACAAGCTCTTTCCGTGCTCATAACTTTACAGTTTCTCTCTGAGAGAGGAAAGATGCCCAATATTGGAGGTGACTCAGGCCCCGTACTGGCCCTGGTCTCACTTAGTCCCTAAGTCCCAGTCAGTTGGTAACTGGATGCCCTACTGGACACCTGCTCTTTCTTCTCCCCAAACTAGCCTTCCCCTGACTGAACCCATCTCACACGTCCCCTTCCACCCTGAGGCCTTTCTTTTAAGTTCTCTTAGGTCGTTGGAGCAGAATACTACGTGTCTCAGGGGCTCTCCAGCTGCTAACTTCATATCTCTGAGAACTTTCACCTGGTTTCTCTGTGGGAATTTCCTTGTGGAGACAGTGTCTAGTCCACGGACGGCTAATCAGCTGGAAAACATGCAACCACATACCCATCCTGTGCTCAGGACAGACATCACTAAGCATCCAAGACTCTGACTCTTTTTCAGAATAGTGCTGCAGACAACACAAGTGCTAGTCCATCCAAGGCAGCAAGTGAGAGGGAACGGGTTTGCCTTGTTGGAGCTAAGCCACCCACCTTAATAATACAGGCAGGGAGAAGGAGGCCCGGTGAGGGTAAAGTTCCTTTCCAGAACTACCCAATGAATCCTTCCTGATTCATGGTTTCATGAATCATGACTTCAGTGAGGAATCATGACTTCAGGGCTTCAGAGAGGAGTTCTACATCCTAGCCCCGGTGCCGAAGGCAGTGCCCAGGGAAGGCACAAGAAAGGACAATAAGGGGCATCTGAGAGTAGGTGGATAATGCTGTCAACTCATGTCAGGAGTTCCAACTCGTGCTCTCCCAGGCCAGACCATATGCCCACCGGGTCCCTCCACTGCTTTGAGAGCTCTGCTGCTCTCAGTCCCACAGGAGGGAGGGGGGTTGTGGAGAGGTGCTTCTCCTGACCTTCAGGAGCCAGGCCAAGCCCTAACCCATGTCCTAGGACCAAGAGCATGTCCTTTCTCTTTCTGTTCATCTGCCTAGGCCATGCTTCTCCTTCCTTTCTCCATGCTGATCCTGCTCACACAGCCCCTGAGGTCACTGGGAGCAGAAATGAAGACCTATTCCCAGAGAACAGTGGCCAGCACTTGCGCCCTGGTCATGTGTAGCCCTGTGGAGAATGGCCTGCCCGGTCGTGATGGACGGGATGGAAGAGATGGCCCCCGAGGCGAGAAGGGGGATCCAGGTAGAGCTGGGACCATGGGCTCGTCCTGGTGGAATGGGGTGGGCGTTGGAATTGTAACCAACCCAGAAACGCTGGATGTTCTGCTGTGGAAGGCTCAGAGGTGGACTTCTTCCTCCTCAGGGGGTGGGTTTCCCTGAGACATTCGGTCCTTCTGAAATGCTGCTTTACCAGTTGAAAAATGACCGGCTGTTCTGAGCCCCGAGGCGCCTCCCTCCATTACCAGTTGCCCTGATTCCTCCCCTGGGTTCTTCTGATTCCTCCTACCCCAAGAATGAGGAAATAGTGGGGACATGGAATTTGTGGTTCTCCAGAACCCGGCTCCAGGGACTTAACAGTTGATCCTCCAGATTAAATGGTGTCTGTGCAGGGAGATAAATATTTTTATTTATTTATCTATTTATCTATCTATCTATTTATTTATTTATTTTAAAGATTTTATTTATTTATTTGAGAGAGAGAGAATGAGAGATAGAGAGCACGAGAGGGAAGAGGGTCAGAGGGAGAAGCAGACTCCCCGCTGAGCAGGGAGCCCAACGCGGGACTCGATCCCGGGACTCCAGGATCATGACCTGAGCCGAAGGCAGTCTCTTAACCAACTGAGCCACCCAGGCGCCCGATAAATATTTTTAATACTGCATGAAGAATGGGAAAGAAGGAGGCTCGGTGGCCCCAGACTTAGGTCTGATCAAAAGGATTTACCTTAATACCTTACAGAGAGAATGAAAGGGAGCTCACATTTCTTTCTCCAGCCTTGTGCTTGGGCATCACTGAGTAATTCATTTAACCCTACCAAATATTTCACAAGGAACAACATATGACTCACATTTGGCGGGTGAGAACATGATGACGCAGAAAGGCCAAATGACACCCAATGTGGAGGGGAAAAGACACGGCCTTGTGCATCAGACAGATCTGTGCCAGACAGCTAGCTCCATCTCCACAGCAGGGACCCACCTTGGGACAAGCCAGTGTCCCCGAGTCTCAGGGTGCGCATCTATAAATGGGAATAGTATCGACCACACAGTGTTGAATAACTGAGCCAAGGTTTTACTTTTTTGTTAAGTTGTCAAGATCAAGGTGCATGTTCCTGCTGGCCCGATCAGGTGAATTCTCCTGAGGTTCCCAAAGGTACTGATTATTAAGGGAATTATCTGAGTCTCAGTGGCAAGGCGTCAGCATTCAGTGAACCAACAACTAAGACAAGGGACCCACAGGCACTGGGCTACGGCTATGGTGGGATCTACTGTGCTCTTTATTGTTCAGGAGTTTGCATTTTGGTTGGAGAGGAAGGAAACTAACAACATTTAAGCTAGCAAGAATGGGTAACATCTCCAGGCTTTGTAGGGTAAGGGACAAGCGAGTATCTATCTGTCCATCCTTTACAGACAGAAAGTGGCTCCCAACGTGAATGGCCTGGGGCTTGGGGAAGGCCACCTGGAAGGGAACTTAGAAGAAGGGTGGTATTCAGGGTGTCAGCATCTTGGAGAATCCCCAATCTCTCCAACTCTCAGAGGGGCCCTGAATTAAATCCCACGGGTCCCCTTTCCTACAGCCGCCCTGTGACCCTGCAGCATCTGCGGTGGGTGTCTTTTTTATGATAATCACCTGTGATCAACAAAGAATAACCAGAAGGAAATAAGACATTGAAGGTGTTATCACTAGTCCTTGCTCAATGCTGATATAGAGAGGATAAAAGGATTTAAGGTCCCTGGTTATCTGTCTATAAAAGACCAACCCTAAATGCCCTCAGTGGCGGGACCCGTCTCACTCCTGAGAGCTTTTTTCTGTATCCTTGCTTAATAAACTTCTATTGCTTTACTCACAAAAAAAAAAAAAAGAAAGAAAGAAAGAAAAAGAAAAAAGATCTACTCTCTGAGCAACTTTCACATATACAATACAGTGTTATTAACCCTAGTTGCCATGCTGTACATGACATCCCCAGAACTTATTTTACAACTGGACATTTGTATCTTTTGACCACCATGAGCCATTCTGCCCACTTCCCAAGCCCATCTCTGGCAGTCACCAATCTGTTCTCTGTATCTGTGAGTTTGTTGTTTTTGTTTGTTGGTTAGCTTGTCTGTTTAGATGCCACATAGAAATGAGATCATATGGGATTTGTCTTTCTCTGACTTAATTTCATCTAGCGTAATGCCCCCAAAGTCCATCCATGTTGTTGCAAATGGCAAGATTTTGTTCTTTGTTATGGCTGAGGAATATTCCATCATATATACACCTGCATTTTCTCCATCCATTCATTCATCAGTGGACGCCTAGGCTCTAAGCTGTCTCCATGTCTTGGCTACTGTAAACAATGCCGCAATGAACATGGGGGTGCAGATATCTTTTTGAATTAGTGTTCTTGCTTCCTTTAGATAAATACCCAGAAGGGGAATTGCTGGATCATATAGTAATTCTACCTTTAATTTTTTGAGGAACCTTCATTCTGTTTCCCACAGTGGCTGCACCGATTTACGTTCCCACCAACAGTGCACAGGGGTTTCCTTTTCTCCACATCCTGGCCAACGCTTGTTATCGCTTGTCTTTTTTGATCATAACCATTCTAACAGGAGTGAGGTGGTATCTCATTGTGGTTTTGATTTGCAGTTCCCTGATGATTAGTGCCAGGTGTCATTTCTGATAGAAACTTTGGTTCTGGGAAGGGGAGAACAAGGAGTCCATGATCAAGGGTAAATGCTGACAGATTGCCGGCTGTAAATACCGTGGACAAGCCAAGTCAGATGGGTCTTGGCTTGAATCCATAGCCAACTCTGGCTGGCCTGTTTTCTCACCTGTAAAATGGGGATGGGGACACCCATTTCCTGGATCACCACTGGACCAAGGAGTGTGGAGATGGAATGTCTCTTCAAGTAGAACCTTGAAGGTGTGCAAGGGGCCTGACATTAGAGGCACCTGGCTCCTCCTGGGCCCAAGGCCAGGTTTATACCCATTTCTTCTGCCGCTACAGGTTTGCCAGGAGCCGTAGGGAGAGCCGGGATGCCTGGACCAGCTGGCCCCGTTGGGCCCAAAGGGGACAATGGCTCTGAGGGAGAGCCTGGACCAAAGGGAGACTCTGGACCATCTGGTGAGCAGCTGGGCACGGAGTTCGGCTGTCTGCAGGTGCTGCCGCCGTCCCTGGGATTTACCGGTGGACATGCACAGATTCCATCCCGGGGAGAAGGAAGAAGGTTGTTGTGAAGGCGGCACTGGGTTATCTCAGAGACGCCTGGGAAATACTACTGCTGCCTCTCTCACCTCTATCATTGCTCTCGCCTTTTCATGTGCTCCCCCCGCCAACAAGGTTTAGCGCCCCTGACCAGGCTGGTCCTTTGCCCTAGGACCTCCGGGACCTCGAGGCATGCCTGGTTCAGCTGGCAGAGAGGGTCCATCAGGGAAGCAGGGGAACATAGGTCCTGAAGGCCCACCTGGCCCTAAAGGAGAGGCCGGGCCCAAAGGTAGGTGGTCGGTACGCGGCTGGTCTGGGAGGGAGAGGGGAGGAGTATGGTGGCAGTCCGGGATGGGACCTCAGGCAGCAAGCTCGGAGGGCCAGGAAAAGCCCAGACGGCCAGCGCTGGGTAGGCTGCATCGTGGCCCCTTCCTCTCCCCCATTCCCACACTGGTGGCGTTTTCCTGTTCGCCTCCCCGGAGGAAGCCCCGTAAGGGGCACCTTCTCCCCAGTTGTCTCTCTCCCCCTGGAGCGGTGGGTGAAAACTCCAGGACTGAACACACTTTCAGCAACATTTGTCCCAATTGGTTCCTTCCTCAGGAGAAGCGGGTGTGGCCGGCAAGCCAGGCTCTGCGGGGACACAAGGTCCCACAGGTGTTAAAGGAGAGAGAGGTGCCCCGGGTGAGCGTGGAGCCCCTGGGAATGCCGGGGCAGCAGGTGAGTGATGGGAGGAACCAGGGCCGGGCTCCGGTTCCCTTGTGCCCCCCTGGTGCTGCCAATGGCCATCTCTCCACCACTGCCACTCGTCACGTCAGAGCTGGTGTGACAGGGCGGTGGGGGGAGAGTCTATGTCCAAGGACGGTGACTGCTGGGCTCTGGGAGCTGTCTGCGTGGAGGGAGAGTGACACGTGAGCAACAGGGCTAGTCGATGTCCCGGAGAGGTGGGTCTTTGGGTGATGGGACAGTCAGCGTGCGGAGAGGGTGCATGGCTGAGTTCTGGGAACAGTCTGTATAGGGGAAGGGGGACCGTAGGCCAGTTGGACGGTCCATGTACTGGGAGGCTGAAAATGCTGGAAAACGTGTACAGAGCTCACCCAGCTCTTCTTCTGTGATCCCAGGACCTGCTGGAGCCATGGGTCCACCGGGACCTCCAGGTGCCAAAGGGCCCCCGGGACTGAAGGGGGACAGAGGTGCTCCTGGGGAAAAAGGAACGAAGGGAGAGAGTGGGCTTCCAGGTAAGGTGGCATCTGCCAGACTTGGGAGTCCCCACAGGGTGGGGACAGGGGGAGGAAGGTGGTGCTCTTATCTATCAGGACAGCCTATCCTCTCAGACTTCGGCCCCATTAATCATGGGGAGTGGTGGGAAGCAGGAAAGCTAACAGACAGGAAGGCAGGAGAATTAGGCTCTGGTTTTAGACTTACTCACTGGAGGACAACCCTGGGTGGCTTTTCCATCTGATCACTGGGGAAATCATAGCCCTCTTCCCAATTCAAAACATAGTTTGAGTATCAGATAACCCAATGGATGGGAAGTATTCCTATCCCCCCAAAAGGAGGTGCTATGGGATCCCCAGAATTTGGAGTTCAAATGTCATGTGGTTAGTGTCCGTGAGATGCAGGCACCTGCTTGTGGGACACTTGTTCATAGCAGAACCACGGGAAATCTGGGAGCAACAGGGGCCAGTTATCTTAGCCCACCCCAAGTATGTGCCTGCAGCTGGGCACCCTTCCCTTGAGGCCTAGGCTCTGAGCTGATCCCAGGCTATGCTGGGCTTACCTTCCCTCGGCCTCTCTCTTCTGCAGACATCACTGCTCTGAGGCGGCAGGTGGAGGCCTTACGTGGACAGGTACAACACCTCCAGAATGCCTTCTCTCAGTATAGGAAAGGTAAGTTCCTGGGCCTGAACGGAGCCAGGCACCAAGGCTAGGCCCCCCACTGGATCTGGGCCTTGGTTTGGCATTGGCTGGGCTTGGGTCTAGGATTAGAATGGGTTGGGACCATATTTAGGGCTGGACCTGGCTCTGGGGCAAGGTCTGGGGCTGAGAATAGGGCTGGGACAGAGCATACTTCAGGATCTGCAAGTAGATACAAGAGGCAAATAGGAGGATGGGGCCCTATCGCCGGTTTAATGGGGTGACGGAAGTATGGTAGACATTTTCAGGCTCTAGGATGCCCCCAACATCACAGCCACCTGTGACCCAGTCAGTGTCCTAAACCCTGCCTACCCCGTGTTGGTCCCTGTGATAGACAGCAGACACGCAGCCCGGGATGTGTTCCTAACATCTGTAGGGCCCTGTGTGTGAGTGCCTAGAGACGTTGCTTCACGGCCCAAGGCAGCAGAGAATCCAGACACTGTCCTGAGAGCTGCGGCTCGGATGCTGCCCTTGGGGTTCAAGGCTGTGGGGGCCTGGCCTTGCCGTGTGGCCAATCAAGTACCTCACCCTGGACATGCTCATGGTTCTGGCAGGCGGCTGGCTGCCTCTGGGCTCCAGCCAGTACTCTCCCTGCACCTCCCCGGGTGTTTCAAGCAGAGAGTCTTCCCTAACCCTGGAACGCTGCCGAGGCAAGGGCCCCTAGGAGTGCAAGCCTGAGTGCCCTGTGCCCTTCGGAATCTCCACCTCAGTCCTTGACCGCCCCTCCTCCTCATCTGCTCTCCCTGACTTCAGCACTGAGTCTGCATCACTCATCCAATCTCCCTGATCCAAAAAAAAAAAAGAGTTTTCTGAAGGAGTAGAGCATAAAGGGGCCTGACTGGGTAAGACACAGGGTTGTCCCCTAAGTACCTAAGTAGCAAGGAGGAGAGTTTCAGGTATTGGGTATGTCTTCCTCCCTCCACAAACATATTTGCCCATGCATTCACTCACTCCTATGTCCACTGCTGCACACAAAGTGGAACGTGTCCACAGGCCCCGGCCACGTGGGTGTACTCACCCCGCACCATGACGTACATGAGCACAACCAGAGGTACGCACACGTAGGTACGCACACGTATCTGGATGGTGGGTGCTGCCGTGTACCTTCGCACGAATACACGGACATGTTCGTGTATGCACGTGTGTACGCACCCAGATGCAGGGACATAACATGAAGCCCCGCACAGGCCCCGTCTAGGGCTGCTTCAAGTGCCATCCTGAGCCTATGGAGCATCTGTCCCCCGAGCCCGTGTTGAAGCTCCTCAGAGGAGGGCAGTGGGGCTGGGGCAGCCTGAGCCTAACCAGCCCAGGGAGGCCAGGGCACAGCCCTCTCGGGAGCCCTGAGGATTTTCATGCCTGAGCCCAAAAGCCAAAGGAATGCGAATGGGATGGACTAAAAAGAGATACTTGATATGCCCCATGGGTGATGCTTTTATGAAGTGTGCCCCCACTTTAGAGATGAGGAATTAGAAGCCCTGAAAAGGGAAGTGACTTTCCTTTGCCCACCTAGACAGCCATTGCCAGGTTGGGGTGGAACCCCTGGCTGATTCCCAAATAGGGCTCTCCCAGAACCGGTCCCCTCCCCCTGCCACCGCTCCGGGGCCTGTACCCGCCCCCCAGCTCCCCGGGGAGGCTGACTGCTGGGGCATCACGCACATGGGTACCAAGGGGCCAACATGGGTCTGCAGTGAGGGCAGGATTAGCACATCGAGGCTCTCGGATGCCCCCCTTGCCCCCACCCACCGCACAGCAGCCCCACAGACCTGCTCTTATGCAGGGTCCGATTTTCATACTCTCAGAAACTGCCCCAACCGCCACACTGACATCTCCCCGGCCAAAGTCATTCCAATCCCCACTGACCCCAGCACACAACGTGGGGTGAAGTAGGAAGAGCAGGTTCTAGCTCTAGTGTCCCAGCAAACAAGATTTAATCCTAACCCTACATTTGGCGGGCCTGTGACTTTGGGCCTCTTACTTAACCTCCCTGAGCTCCAGTGTCCTCGTCTGTAACTGCAGCCCACAGGACCTCCTCCCAGTGTGCACTGTGAAGTCAGGGCTGCTCTGGAACCAAGTGCCTCACTTTTGTCTATCTGGTGCCCTGATACCCCACCGGGGAGGCCTGGGTGGGGGAGGGGGGCTCCAGTTGGAGCACAAAGGTCTCAGAGCCCCTGAGCTGGGACCAGATGCTGCCATAACCCCCATCTAACTCTTCTCTTAGTGGAGCTCTTCCCCAACGGCCGAGCTGTTGGGGAGAAGATCTTCAAGACAGGGGATTTTGAAAAGAGTTTTGAGGATGCGCAGCAGGTGTGTATGCAGGCAGGGGGACAGATGGCCTCCCCACGCTCTGCAGCTGAGAACGAGGCCCTGCAGCAGCTGGCCGCCATTCAGAACAAGTCTGCTTTCCTGAGCATGACTGACATCAAGACAGAGGGCCAGTTCATCTACCCCACCGGGGAGCCCCTGGCCTATTCCAACTGGGCCCCAGGGGAACCCAACAACAGCGGCGGCTCAGAGAACTGTGTGGAGATCTTTACCAACGGCAAGTGGAACGACAAGGCCTGCGGGGAGCCGCTCCTGGTGGTCTGCGAGTTCTGAGCTGCGGGGGCCGGCCGGGGAGCCTGGCCAGCGAGTGGGGACCCAGGCCCATGTGCTGCCAATGCCCCAATAAAATGGCACCGCCTCTGCCGGCCAGGGCTTCTCCGTAGAGCCGTGGGGGGAGGCCAGAAGGCAGGTCCCTGCCTTTTTTTTTGGTATTTTCTTTTCTTCTTTTTTTAAATTAAGTTTTTATTTTAATTCCAGTTAGTTAGCATACAGAGTTATATTAGTTTCAGGTGTAGAATATAGCGATTCAACAGTTCCATACATCACCTTGGGCTCATCATGACCAAGTATTACAAAGAATGTAAATGAGAGATGCCTGGGTGGCTCAGTCGGTTAAGCATCTGCCTTTGGCTCAGGTCATGATCCCAGGGTCTTGGGGCTCCTTGCTCAGCGGGGAGCTTGCTTCTCTCTCTGCCTGCCACTCCCCCTGCTTGTACTCTCTCTCTCTCTCTGACATTAAAAAAAAGAAACACAAAATATAAATGAACCTATGCTTAAGAAATTGGAATGACACCTGGGTGAAGCACAGGCTCATAGGAGGGGGTCATGCCCTTCCCCTAGACATAGAGCCAACCACTCTCTCCCTTGTTCCCAGAGACCATGAGCTCTGCCCTTTCTGGCCCTTCCTCAATGGGTCCCCCAGGTCCTCTGCCCAACACTCCTGCAGCCACATCCTGTACATAGGACAGCAGGCCTGAAAACAAAACCGCATCTCTCACCAGCACGCAGCTCAGGCTCTTGCCACGATCTTTCTCCTGTTACTAAAAAAATTCCCCAGTTCCTGGCAACTTATGAAATATAAGTCACTTCCACAGTAAGGGCAAACAACTCTCCAGCACAGAGGCCACACCTCGACACACTCACTGAGGGAGCTTAGAAAGACCTTTTTGTTTGTTTGTTTGTTTGTTTTTAATTGCAAATATGAAGAACAACTGAATCGAGCTTTAAGCGAAATAGGAGCGTTTCTTCTAAAAACAGAGAGTTGTGAATTGGCCCAAGGAGGACTGGGAGACAGCGTCTGCTGTTTCCGTGGCTTCTGCATCCTCCCCTCTTCCTCCTTTCCACCCCAGCTTCCTCTTCTTCCCACTCCCTTGACTGCCCCTGTAAGGCAAAACGTGTGTCACAGAAATTGCCACCCAGAGATTAGAAACTCTTGCTTGATAGCAATTCAAAACTCCTATGAAAATGAGTCTGTCTCAGATGCCCGCCTCTGGTCCAGTCACCTAAATCTGGAGGGTGGGTCCGCACAGGACAGTATGGCCACTGGGATCCATGCAAGGTCATGGCGGTTTGGGCAGACCCTCTAAAAGTGATCACTACCCATCCTGACACTTAAGCCAAGCCTATTTCTTGACAAGAGAGAGGGAAAGAGTGCAGCACTAAGAAATCTTCTGTGGTGTTGAAGGCTGGGAATGCTGAGACCCCAAAATAGAAGAGGCGGCAGATCTCTCAGCACCGTGGGGCCACAGGGGCCTGGTTTGCTCTCCAGCACCGAGAACGAGTAAGGAGGGTCATTTGGGCTCTGTAGACACAGCTTGACTAACGCAGAGCACTGAGGCAAGCATTTCAGAAAATTCAGGCCTGAGCCCATTCCTGAAGTAGAGGCCTCCCTCGCAAGTACTTCTATCATGGGCAAAGGTCAACACAGATCTTAAACATTATCAGCCCCATCCCAACCATGGTAGCCATGGTCTCTGCTTTAGTAGCCTAGGTGCCATGTAAAGCCCGGACTGTGTGATTCTTATGATCTCAGGAGATGTTGTGACCCTCATAGTGCCAGGTGACATCATGGGAGCAGACTGGGATCCTTCCCTGTTTGGACAGGGGACAACCACAGCAGGAAGGCCCTGTTCAGTTTAACAGAAGATTCTCAAGTTACTCCCTGGTTCTCAACCCTCCTGGCACCACACCAGCCCACGTCCCGCAATGAACAGCCAGTGGGGAGACCTCTGATGTTTGCTTTTTCAGGATCCTAGGTTTCTTCTGAATTCCCTTGATATAAAAGGGAATTGCTTACGCCGAGGGCATTCTCCATCACTCTTATCTTTTGCATGTCCTTAACCCAAGGTTAATAGTGTGCTTCACTTTTCAAGTTACCTACATCTTATATACAAGAGCAGAGAAACCAGGTATCTATCAGGAGGAGTAAAATATGAATTTATACCTCAAATATTTGTCAGGCACTGACATACAGAGATGGAAATGGCTGGTCATGCCCTCATAGATGCTGCAGCCCTGCACATCCATAACATTAGAGGTAAGCTATAGAATGTGTTCCAGCAGTGGGCAATCGAGATGTTCAATAAGTGGATTAGAATGAGCAGGCAAGTCTAAAACCCGTTAACGGGGAGAATAGGGAGACGTCTCCTTGTGCAATCTCCAGGCTACTCAGACTCTCACTATTGTTCAGGGGAATCGTCTGTGGCTGAGGCCTCTGGATGGCTAATAGCAGGTGTTCTGTAGATGCTACTGTTTTTCACCAATATTTCAATGAGGGAGGCCTTATGAAGACAGGCTTGTGGCATGTGTCACCTCTGGGAGGACGCACATGAGGACCAGGGCACATCCCCAAATGGCCTCTTTTCTGCTGCCACTGTGATCACAGAAGGCTCTGGTGGCTATGAAGTTACTCTACAATCCAGCATTCTGGACACCTGAGCAAATTCATGGAGCACAACTGCCCTTGTGGACCTAGGGGGGATCACTTGCAACCACTTGGGCTCCCAGTGAGATTTGCAGGTTGTCACTGCAGCCTCGGTAGCCCATCTGCATCCGTGACACATTGAATAGTAGCCTCCTTGCCCTCCATTTACTTAAGCAGTGTAATCTCTCAGACTGCCTGGCTCAAACAACTTTTGAGTCCCAGAGGGACTCATGCGGGCCCTTCCTGAGCAAAATGGTACTTTTCATAGTTTTTAGTACGTCGGCAGAATGAACGGAGTAAATACATGAAAGAGTTGAGGGAATGAAATCCTCAATTCCTACTTGTAAGTCTGTTTATAGGGCTGAATAAAGTGTTTTCAAGATGTTTCCAGGCCCTTTGATCTGAGGAAGTAGCGCTGCGTCTTTACCACCAGGCTTTCTGCCCTTTTATGATCTCCCTGAACACTGCGTTTCAGGTGTGAGTGGCTGGCCCCAGGCCAGGGCTGAAAGGTCAGGCGGCAGCCTGGGGCCAAGCATGGGCACTCTGTGACCGGAGGGCTGGGTCAGGGCAAGAAGAGGAGGGAAGAACCAGGGCTGGGTTTTGAGCCAGTCCAATGCCTGGCCTCCCGGATGCCTGACCCCCATCCACCCACCGAGAGGGATGTGAGTTCGCCAAAGACTCCATCCCAAGTCCTATAAGGGCCTCATCAAGTGATTCCTAAGCTCTTAGGGAAGAATAAACATCCTAGAACAGTGAAAAAAATTTAAAAATAATGAGAATGGGGAAGCCTGGGTGGCTCGGTCAGTTGGGCGTGTGACTCTTGGTGTCAGCTCAGGTCGCGATCTCTGGGTCATGGGATAAAGCCCCTCATTGGGCTCTGCACTCAGCATGGAGTCTGCTTCTCTCTCTCTCTCTCCCCCTAGCCCCTCCTCCACCCCCAACCCCCACCCCCGCTCAGGCACACTCTCTCTCTCAAATAAAATCTTAAAAAAAAAATAAAAATAAAAAATGAGAATGAACTTGGTCATCTTATGTTAAAAGGTTTTATAAAACTGACCTAATTAGTATATTAGTGACACTGGAATAGAGACAATGTGAAAACCCACAAAGTCCAAACACGGGTCCAAGGATGCATATGTACACATTTGTATCATCTATGCATGATAAAAATAGAATACCAAAATAGTAGGAAAATGATGATTGCTCAGTTATTAATGATGAAGTAAATGGTTAAGCATTTAGAGGAAAAGTAAAATCAGATTCTTTTAGTTACATATACAAATCAAAATCAGAAGAAAATATAAGTGATGATTCTATAGTCTCAGAGGGGAAAAGAGATATCTAAGAATGATCTCAGAGAAGAAAACCCAAAACAATATTATTGATACATCAGACCACACAAAAAAGGCATAAAACTTCTCTGCCAAAAAGTAAAACCCAATGTAAAATGAAAAGTAAAATGTTGATTTATTTGCAAAGCACATAAGAGAAAAAACAATAAACTGATGAATAATTAGGAAAAATGGGATAGAGAATGAGAAGAAAAAATTCATAAAAGAAGGAATACTGATGTCCAATAGTGTTGAAACATGAAAAGATGCACAATCTTAGTAGTAATTTAAAAAACTAAATTCAGCAACAGTAAGTAGTCCCAAAATCTATGGGCTAGAGTTAAAGTTATATTCAAGGGACATATACTTTACTTTCATTATTACAAAAAAAATTTTTAAAGCATGAACTGAAAATAATCGAACCAAGTATTCATCTTTTTTTTTTTTAAAGATTTTATTTGTTTATTTGTCAGAGAGAGAGAGAGAAAGAGCACGCACAAGCAAGGGGAGCGGCAGGCAGAGGGAGAAGCCGACTCCCCACTGAGCAGGGAGCCCGATGCGGGACTCGATCCCAGGACCCTGGGATCATGACCTGAGCCGAAAGCAGATGCTTAACCGACTGAGCCACCCAGGCATCCCAGTATTCTTTTTAAAACAAAATCTCAAACAATAAAAAGTAAAGGAAGGACAAAGCAAATAGACATTAAGTGAAACTAATGAAATAGAAAATAAATAAAAATGATAGAAATGATAAGTTAGCCCAGAAACCACATTTTTAAAAGCCAAATGAGAAAAATACATCTTGATAAATCTATATAAGAAAAAAAAAAAGACAAAACACCACTATGCACCGTACAGTTGACCTTTGAACCACACAGGTTTAGACTGTGTGGGTCCACTTATATGTGGATTTTCTTTTTATAAATACAGTATAGTACTGTAAATGTTCTTTCTCTTCCTGATAGGTTAATAACATTTTTTTTTCTGTAGCTTACTTTGTTAGAAGAATACAGTGTATAATATGTGTAACAATACAAAATCGTGTGTTACTTGACCATTCATGTTATGAGTATGACTTCCGGTCAGCAGTAGGCTATTAGTAAAGTTTTGGGAAGACAAAAGTTATATGTGGAGTTTCAACTTCATGGCAGGTAGTGTCCCTAACATCTGCTATTCGAGGGTCAACTGTGTAGCAATAAGAAAGGTACTATAATCCCAGATATGAAAAAGACTAAAAGAACTTTAAAGGCAATCTATTCACTTCCTTTTAGGTGTTGATCAGGCCTAAAGGCAGCTAGGACAAAGGGACTTCGGCATCCCTCCACAGCCCTCCCTCACGTGGACTCTGTGGCTGGGGTCCGAATCCACAGCTGTGGCCCCGAGGCTGCAGCAGTGTCTAGCATCCTGGCTGGGGAGGAGGAAAGTGGCACTGCTTTTTCTCTGACCTGGAACTTAGCGCATCACCTCAGTGCATGAGTTGGGAATGACCGGTAGCAGTGAGTGTGGCGTTAAGCCACCTCTGACGCGTCCAGCCATCCTCCACCTCTGGACTCCCCAAACCCTTACACAGTGAAGCCAAAATGCACACCACCTTTTCTGATGCCTATCCTTGGAGTGCTTGGGGACCAGATGTCATCGGTGGAAGGGGGGGACGATGGCCCGGGAACAACTTCCCAGACAGAGTTCGGGAAGGGCTCAGCACAGCTGGGCAAGGTCGACTCTCCAGACCCCGTTCTCACTGGGGGTGAGGGTCACGCATGCAACCCTGCACAAGGCACCGGATAGTCCTTTTGTGATTACCGAGGCCGTAGGTTCTCAGGTGAAGAGGAAGCTGGACTTGTCAGGAACACCAGGCTGCGGTGGACAGGAAGTCACTTTCCACACACCGTCCAGATCCCTTGGTGATAATGGCAGGATTAAATGGCTTTCAGCGTCTCATCCAGGCTGAGGAGGAGGTACTTGATTGCCTTTCATCTGCCCCAGACGTAGCGGAGGAGAGGGGCACCCTGTGTGCTGATGTTTGCCATTCTTGCCTTAGGAGGGCACTGCTCTGCAGGACCTGAGGAAGCCCAACAGGGAGGATGCCCCTGAGTTTCATCAGTGAGCCAAGCCCTTTCTGGGACTTCTGCAAGACTCCTGGTGCTTCCATCAGCTGGGCTCCCAGCTTTAGGAAGACAGCATTACCTCATAGATTGCCCGGCGACAGGAAAGCATGGTCTTCTACATTTGAGACCCGCAGGAGATCCCCCATCCCTCCCTGTGCTGGGCTCTCTGTCGCTGCCCAAGGGGTCCCTGGGCACTCTCTCAAGTCTCCTTACTTACAGGTCCTCAGCCTGAACTCCTCAGTAGTTTTGAGAGGATGAGGGGTCACTACCAAAATCACAGGCAAACCTCCTTGCTAGTGCTGGGGGCGGGAATAGGGACTAAAAAGCCCAGGGCCTGATTCTGATTGGATTTGAGAGAGAGATACCTAGAAAGTCCAGAGGGAGCCCAATGGGAAGCCCACAAACCCAGCCTCCAAAGGATGAGCTGTGTGGTCTTGTCCTTGGGGGGATTCTGAAATTGCCCTGGACACAGAGATCTGAGGGGGGCAGACAAGGAGGAGGGTGGAGGTGGCATGCGGGTCCTGCCCTGAAGAACTCACAGTTAGGTTTGGAAATGAGACAGACACACAGACAACAATCAGAGAATCCCACCACTACTGAGGGCTTGCTGGACACTTGTCACCCAGAGGGAGTGTGCATCTGGATCTGGACTTAAAGGGCAGAGGCGTTTAGGAAAGGCATTCCAAGTCGGTGTAGCACCAGGCAAAAGGGGAGAGGAAGAACGCTCGGGAGTTGCAAAGAGCTCCTGAGGACCCCCCCCCCACCAGGCCCCTGCTCTTCCCTTTGCTCCCCCTGCGATCTCTGGGAGTTTGCTAGCCTGGTCCCGGGGACCGCCAGCAGAGGGCAGCAGCAGGAGGCCAAGGCCAGGGCGCCCAAGGCCTCAGGCTGTGCCCATCACCATATTTCAAAGTTAAGTTTGGCTGCTTCTCTCGAGTCCAGCTTGGAGCTCAGTCAAGCTCCAGAGCAGGCAGTCGGGTCCCACGTTTTGGGGGAGGACTGAGATCCAGTCATTCATTTGTTCATTCAACAGCCACTGAGTGTGGATGTGGTTTCCAGCCGTTTTCTGGGGCCCTGGGACGCAGGGGTGAGTGACCCGGTATTGTGACCATCACCACAGAAGCAGGAATGATCAACCCCATGAGGTGGCCACGATTATTATCCCAGCTTTACAGAGAAGGGAACTCAAACACAGGATGTGTGTGACTTGCCCAGGGTCACACAGCCGCTAGGTGGTAGGACCAGGGTTTGAATCCAGGCCGTCTGGCTCCAGAGTCTTCTTAATGGCTTTGCTTCACAGATCTAACTTGAACAAGTAAATGGTCAAGAAGATTCCAAATGACTAGAATTGCTAATAAGAAAATAACATGGAGCATTGTAATGGTGACCGGGGTTGAGGCAGGGGAGGAAGAGCCCATTAGCACCCGGACAGTCTCTCTTGGGGCACAGCTCAGGGCCCCTCGTGGACCCTTTTGTCCATGACTGAGCACCCACACACCTCACCCAGAGCACTTGGAACCCCCCCCCCCCAAGCCATGGGTCCTCAGCAAGGGGTGTACAGAGAGAGGCCTGGACACAGGCTGCAGGGGAAGGCTGAGGCTGAGCTCCCTCAGAGCAGGGTGCTGGGACTTTAAAACACTGGGTCTGTTGGCTTCCATACAGACACTCAAACACTCACACATGCACAAAAATACGTATAAATACCCCCAAATCCATGTACACACAATTCCATGTACCCAGAGTCTCACCTGCCCCATGCCTCACCTTCTCGGAGGCTGCCCAGAGCTGTTCCAGGCCCAGACCCGCTCCCTGAAGTCACACCCTGGAAAGTAGGACCCTGGAAATGCATAGGGAAGGGTTCTGGTCAGCAGTTATTTTCACTAGCAGGACATTGATCACTGAGGGAGATGATTTGGTCTCTGACAATATGGAGTTAAGTGGGACCTGCTTCACCTCATGAAGGGCTTACAGGGAATGGAGAAGCCCTGGCTTCTGGCTCTAGGCCTCCCTGCGGAGGTGATATGCCGGCAGAAAGCCCCAGAATGACTGTGTTTCTTGGGCCAGTGGTTTCATGTGGATTGCCTCAGGATCTGGAGAAAATGACAGATTTTGGAAGTTTTGACTCACTGGATCCAGGGTGGGGCTGAGAGCCTATGATTTTGTCAAGCATTCCAGGCAGTTCTCCTGGGCCCTACTCTGAAGAGCTGCATGAGGGGGCACAAAATCTCTGCCGTCCAGGACAGAGCACACCAGCCCTTGGGTTAGCAGGGACCCAGCTAAGCCCAAGGCGTTGGTTTAGCCCTTAAGTGGCGACTCACATCCCACCTCTTCAGAGCATGACACATGTGTTTGCCTGGACAAACCACTGGTCTGCAGTTGGAGACACTATCTCCCCCCCACACAGGTTGCTGCCGGGGTGGGGAGCACTCCTTCCCAGAATCCGAGCCCAGAGCTCCTCCTACCTTCCCAGCGCTCCATCAGCCACTCAGGGTCACAGGGCAACATCGCTTTGCAAAATCCACTTCCCAACATCTCCAAGGCCAGGCCCCACAGTGACATTCAATCTTTCCCGGCTAATGAGAAGAAAGTCCCTGATTCCTGGCAGGTTCCAAACCACAGAGCGGTTAAGTCATGAGCAAAGAACATTCCAGGTCAGAGGCTCTCTCCATGACCCACGGTCTGACTGACCCCTGGTGCTGGTCGATCTCTGACAGTCACAGAGAAGGGAGGCGGCATGGGTCTCAGGCAGGATGGTGATTTGAGGAATGTGAAAGCTGGGCCTTCAGCTGGTACCCCAAGTTCCCCTCCACTGGCTTGGGGCATGACTAAAAGTGAGAACGGCAGAACGATAGGACTCCGAAGAAAGATCGTCCTGCAGAAACAAGGCCATGCAATTTCAGTACCCACACTCAGGGTGAAGCCTAGGCCTTGAATGTTGTGAGCTTTGGCAGTTCTTTTCATTCTGGCCCAGGGGGCAAATTACGGTTACACTGGCTGCGTCTACGCCTCCACAGGAGACTGCTGACTTCTACACATAATTTAAATTTGAAGTTCCCATTTTGAGAACAGGGCATGGTTGCCCTTCTAACTTACTCATACTGGCTTTTTATGGACTCAAGAAATAGGTGGTAAGTGTTCAGGCCACAATTTGTTTGCACAAAATTGATTGACAGGTAACAAAACTGAAAACAGTTCTCAAATCCTGCAGCTTTGCTCGTGAAATGGGCCCTGCAGATCTGAATCTTTATGTAACCTTTGATTCATACAACTTTCAAAGGAAGAAGCCATTACAGACCAATTTACAGATAAGGAGACTGAGGCCCAGAGAGCCGACATGCCACTCAGTGCATTAGTCAGGGAGCTAACCTCGAACCGCAGGCTCCCTCTTCCAAATCCTGAACTTTCCGCCCACCAAGCCGCCTCTCTTCCAGCCCTAACAAAGCACACAGAGACCCGGGCCTTGTTCTTCTCCTGGGCATGACCCCAGAGTCAGGGCCCCAGCCCCACAGAGGTCTGAACACCAGCTTCCTTTTCAGGAACGCTCGGAGGCATGACCTTCAGGTTACTCTTTGCAAGAGGCAGCAAAGGAAGACTAGAGCTTGGGTATGTCTCCCAGTTCCTGGTCCAAAAAAACCAACCTGGGGAATGCTATGGCAGAGACTCCTATTGCATCAGAACAAACAACAGGGCTCAAGAGGAATGTGTCCCTGGAGCCCCTAAGGTCTTGTCCTTGGAGCACCCCACTCCATTTCATCCCCTGTGCAAGAGATGTCAATCATTGCATGCCCCTTAGGAAAGGAAACTGACTGCCCTTAGCCCTTGAGAGAGGGAGAGAGACTGTGAATCCATAATTACCCTCTTGTTCCAGGTCCTGGGAAGCCTGGAGGAACTTCAGTTTCTATCTTTGGACTCTGATGAGAATCCTGTGTCTGTAGATCAGCTCTACCTCCTCCGGAGCTAACTTGCACAGTGCCCCACTGTTTGCTGATATGGTGCAGGGAGGTGGGGGCCTCAGTTCCAGATTGAGTGAAGAACGGCATCTAGGGGATTCATTTAGAGAGAGGAGCTCTGAAAAGATGATCAGGTTCTAGATCAGGGAAGAACAAGCAAAGAATTCCCCCTCCTGAAGGGGGAATGGAAGAATCTGAGCTTGTCCTATGGATTTTTCCTATGTTTCCCTGACTTAGGAGACAATCCGTACATCCTGGGAAGCCATCCACATGAAATACATGATTGTAACTTCTACCACTTCACAGCTAAAGATACTGTCCTTTATGCACAGTATAAATGAAGGTTGCACACGACCCCACCCCCTTATGCAAATCAGATGGAATTGCATAGTGCTTATCTGTTTCCTTTTCTTTTCTGTTTTTAAAGATTTTTATTTGAGAGTGAGAGAGAGAGAGATCACACAGTGAGAGGGAGAAGCAAACTCATTGCTGAGCAGGGAGCCCGATGGGGACTTGATCTCAGGACCCCAGGATCACGACCTGAGCTGAAGGCAGACGCTTAACTGACTGAGCCACCCAGGTGCCCCATCTGTCTGTTTCCTCATTTTTGTCTTGGCTACGAGAAAATTCAGGTGTAACTTTCGTGCTGGTTGATGGAAATTCCCTTGTTCGGGGCTGTTGTATGTGTATCTTCTTTCCTTCTAAAAAGTTTCTGGTCTTCCCTTTTTCTATGTGCCATAACCTAGGGCTCCATATGTGCCTCTACACCATAGCAGTTTCCCCATCTCTTTGGTAAGCTGTGTGGATTTGCCCTGAAAACAGAACCGTTCTGCTCGACATCACAAAAATACTCTTCTCATTGCTCCCAGGGACAGTGCCTGGAGACAAACCACACTGAAGTTTCAGTGACAGGACAGTCTGGGTGTGTTAGAGGCCACGGACATAGGTCCTGTCACCGTCCCCCTGCCAGTGCCAAGGCCACCAGCACGTCCCCGCCCGGCGCTTCCCCCTGCCCCGACCGTCCTGCGGCAGGAACCGGCCAGGGAGAGAACTCTACCGTATATTCACCTCTCATATCCAACCCACTCCTCTGTTGGGGGATTCTTCGCCCATACCCATTCCACGAATACTCATCAAACGTTTCCTGAATATGAAGTGTTCTCTCTGATAATTTTGACGCAAAGAAAACTAACAAAGCACACAAAGTTAGTTTCATGAAATATTTTCTAATCTCATTTTGTGAATGGCATATGCTTGAAGCTGGAATTCACTTTCCTCCCCCAGTTTGCCACATGGGCTCTGTATAATCTCAGCTCCACTTACTCTGGGGTTCCCGGAAACCATCCCTGGTCATGAGCAGGGTTGCTGGCCAACATGGCAATAGAACCCTGCTCAGAGGGAGGTTTTATCTCCTGACCGGATGCTGCTGCGTAATCGGACGGGGTGACATCCATAATTTGAACGATGCTAGATCATTTGACAGGCTGGGACGAGGGTGTCCCAGAAGGAAGGGGATGCGGAACGTGGAGGGACTGAGACAGGCTCCGTGGAGACAGACACAACCCACCTGAGCATTGCCTCCTCTGTGATGCTGGCATACGTCACGATATCAAATCAGTGTCCCCAAAGTATGCAGGAGGGAAAGGCTGCTCTTTGTCCTCAAGATCACCCTAGTGATGATAGGGAGGCCATGAGCACTTGCACAGGGTAAGGGGACTCTTGGCACGAAGCCTCGTTACCCACGGGGGATACTACTGGATGTTCCAGTCTGGTGGGGCAAGGCTTCCGGGCGCAGCTCGTAGATAACTCTAACAGCACCCACATCACAGACCGGGCTGGGCTAGCCATGGGCAGGCACAGAGGGCAGGAGACGTTGGCATCCAGTAGTGGCAACACGCAGGGGAGAAGGAACTGCATCTCCTGGAGGCTGAGGTCTACTGCCCTGACACAGACTGGCCCTCCACTGGTCCCTCTGGTGGGCCGTGGGGTCCTCACTGAGGAAAGAGGGGGTTGACTTTGCCCTTTCCATGGCCGACTCTGACCTGCTGCTGTGCTCTTAGGAAGGACCAGAAACCCTCGAGGCCCACTGTCAACTTCTCTTCGCTTCCTCATCCCACACACACTTCCCCTTTATTTCCCTCCCATCCGCATGAAGGAATGAGTCAACATTAGGGGGGCCATGAATTCCCTTTCAGAGCCACAGGGGACACAGAAGGAAGGCCAGGAGAGGGCTGAGGAAGCTGCCTCCTCAGGCTGGGAATTCACAGACGGCCAGGAAGGAGGAGTGGCAGGAAATGTCATTCCAGAGCCCGTCCTCGAGGATGGTCACACAGTCCTCCCCGGAGTCATGGTCGTTAGGCTCATTTGTCTTCCAGTTGCTGTAGGTCAGCCTCCCTCCTTGTCACATACATAAACTGGCCTTCAGTCACCTCGTCCGTGATGCCCAGGAAGGCCAAGTTCTTGGCCACATTCTGGATGGCTTCGTTCTCCTCGGCATTCTTAGGGGTGGCCACAGTGCCCTGGAGCTCGGCACACAGAGCCTTCACTTTGGAAAAAGGCATTGTTTCACCATTGGTCATGTAGAGCTTCTTCCCAGTCTTTTTGCCCAAGGAGAATGTTTGCACTGAAATCACAATGGATGGGAGGGTTTGACTGGGCTTGGAGCTCAGCCCAGGACACTAGCGGGAAAAGCCCTGCTCTGGGAATTCAGGACTCTGAAAAATAGCCCCATGCTCAACCACCAGGTCAGACCCTAGTCAGGAAGCCCTCCTCAGCTGTAGAGCAAGTCCCTGGCAGAAAGCTCACGCCCTCCTGGAAGATCCCACCCTGGAGACAAATATCTGTTACAAACTGGCCCAGTACAGGGGGACGGAGGGAAACATGCTCGGGCCACCCTGCCAGTCTTGGGCACCAGGCGTGGATGGAGAGCCATCGGAGACCCGGGGTTGCCAAAGAGCGAGCCAAGATTCTGGAAGCATTAGACCTTCACATGCAATCCTTCCTCTGCTACTTCCTAGCTGTGGGACCGCGAGTGAATTATCTACACTTCCCGGACTGATTTTTCCTCACCTGCAAATGAAATGGGTCTAATCCTCACAAATAAGGCCAGTGAGAGGATTGAATGGAACCATACTGTGAGAGAAGGCTGACCCAGCACAGGCCACGGGATACGGTAAGTGTTCATAATTGTTAGTCCTCGACCACCCTCCCCGAAACCTAGAGCACACAAGAAAATGGTGAGAGCCAAGAACACACGGGGGGGGCAGAAAACAAGCTTACACTTTTTGACGTGGTCCAGTTCTGATTTCAGACTCCTTACCTCCCTCTCTAGGTTAGCCAGCTTCGTCTCAGCAACTGCGAAGCAATAGGAGGAAGGTCATTTAATGAGAAGACCCTCGATTGGAGAGGGAAGTATTTTGCCAAAGGCGGGGTGGGGGGGGGGAAGAGCTCACTGAAGAGTATGCTTATTCTAGAAAAACAAGAAACCAAAACGAAGCCAAAGGAAGAAAACCTCTGGATTTCTGCCTTCTGAGATTCACTTATTAGCTCTTGTAAACTATTAACTCTGAACTAATAATAATAAAAGATAACTTATTTTTTTTGTGACTCTGGACCTTTTTGTTCACATACTGCTTAAATGTTGCAATATTATAACTATTTATAAGAAAAAGCCCAACTCATGATTCTCCTTTTTGAAAATTTTCCTTGACCATTCTCTTTCATTTCTTATCCAGGCAAACTTATCAATCTGATGGGCCAGCTGGCGAATATTAACAAGAGGCCATCATTTTACTTTTGTTGTGACTGAATTTACTTCCTTTGACCCTGAATGAAGTTGCCATGACGTTCCCTACGATTCAGGGGTCCTAGGAAACCAGCCATTTTCATGCCACTCTTTTGACAATAGACACGAAGCTGGCGCCTGAGAGGACATCACCGTTCCCTCCCAGCCTGGAGACAAACGCAGACTGTGTGCGCTGAGGAAGAGCTGGGGCCTGTCTCCCACAGAGCTCTGGGGAGGGGATGGCCGGGTTTGGAAGTCTGCACTTGGGCGGCACACTCAGGCGAACAAGTATATTGGGTCGGGAGCAGTCGGGCATCTTCCAATGGGGCTGCAGGAAAAGGGCCACCTCCCAGCTGGCCCTCGAGGCCCCAGAGCCCCGGGTCCCCTAGGCTCACACTGGGCTGGGGTGAGCTCCTTACCTGAACTATCTCCACAGTCTCCTTTGGGGCCCTTTGGTCCTGAAGCCCCAGGAGCCCTGATATCTCCTGGAGGCCCCATTTTTCCTGGAGGGCCCTGTAAGCCCCGGAGCCCTTGCCCTGTTGTAAGAGGAAAGAAAAGTGACCCAGGGGCTGTGGCTCCTTCTCTTCTTCCAGAAGTTCAGTTTGATTTAAACTGACCCCAGAAAACCTCCAGTGAGCCAGTGGCGACCCAAAGTAAAAAGATCCTCCTGCGTTCCAGGGGACAGCCTGTTCTAAGGGCCAGCTCAGGAACAAGCAGGCAGGACATCTGATCTCTATAAGTGACCGCACATGGCGGATTCCTGTGTGGAAATGTGGGCTCCTGGAGGACCAGAGAAACATCTCTGTTTTGGAGAGAATGACCTTTCGCAGCAATGATTCTGAGTGAATGGTCACGCACTGTAATGAGAGGTGAGCATCGTCCTGTTTCTTCTAGATCCCTTCTAGGGAATCATCTCCACTGGGGGGTAAAGATTTAGGAAGTCAGAGCAGCCTGTCCTGTACCTGGCTCGCCCTTTTCTCCCTTGGGTCTCGTCCATCTCTGCCCGGGATGGCGCAGGTGATTGCTGGGCATGTCTTCTGGGCATCGCCCGAGGCTTCTGCTTCTGAGTTGGCTGTTGTCAGCACACACAGAAGGACAGGAAGCGACGAAAACAGGAGCATGGTCCTTAGGGTGGAGAAAGTCAGGGGAAATAATTCTGTCTCCTCTTGCTTTGTCAGCCTTTGCTGCCCCCTCTGCTGTGCCAGACCCTGTGCTGGGGGGCAGGAGACCCAGAGGGGACCATCACGGCTCTTGGCTCTGCGTTACTCCCAAGCTACAAGCGAGAAGTAGTAGAGGTAGTTCAGTGCTAAAATGAAGGTAATATAACAGTCGTACACGCAAGAGTGATACAACAGTGGCCCTGTGGGTTCGAGCCTCGGGAAGTTAGGCCGCCCCCGCCCTGCGTGAGAGCGCACACGGTCTGGCGATCACAAACTAGCCCTCTGCTCCCATGGCCTGGCAGAAAGACCGAGAGCTTATCGCCTGTGTGAGCTTTGGCTCCTCTTTCTTGACTCTCTTCTTGAGGTTCCAGGGAGCCCCAGTTCCCCTCTTCTTCCCCTTCCAATAGGCCCTAAAGTTAGACTCGAACTCCAGCGGTAACCTGAGGTCCCACAAGACCCATTTCTCGGCAGGACACCTGGTTTATGACGTCCATTCTCTCATTTCATGTAAAAAGCCCGTCCTTCACTCCAGGCCATGTCTGTCCCTGGGATCAATCCCCGTGGTTTCCCTGGCAGCCTGTCCGTCATCTTGCAGCAAGTCTCTACTTCGTGACAGGCACTTGCTGGGGGGGCTCAGGACCCGGGGTGTCCCGAGGCAGGGTTCTGACTCTCAGAATAGAACCTCCTTTGGTCCTTGATCCTGGCCAGATGAGACAGATTTCTCCTTCCGTTGCCTTGAGATTTTCCATGGAGAAGCCATTTTTTGCCAGCCAGAACCCAGGCTCCTGAAATTTCAGTTCATGCTGGACCTGGCAGGCTGTCAGCCCTTGTTCCTTCTCCTGGCAGGGTCCTCTGCATGCTGCTCAGAGGCCTCCCCAGCTCCGTGCCCTGAGCCAGCCGTCAGATCGCCATCCAGCTTTTGCTCAAGCCGGCCCCCTTTCCAGAAGCTTGGCAGCCCAGCTCCCATGGGCCTGTCTGGCCTCTCATCCCCTGTCCCTGGCCTTCCCTCCCGCACTGCTGCCTCTGCCCTTGCCTTCCCTGCCTGTCACCTGCCTTAACCCTTCCCTTCCTCCAGGACACAGTGAGAAGTAAGGAGTTGGAAGAGAAATTTCTTGATCACATTCTTCTCCATCTTTCTTCTTTCTATCTTTTTTCTTCTTTCTTTCTTTCTTTCTTTTTCTTTCTTTCTTTCTTTCTTTCTTTCTTTCTTTCTTTCTTTCTTTCTTTCTTTCTTTCTTTCTTTCTTTCTTTCTTTCTCTTTCTTTCTTTCTTTCTTTCTTTCTTTCTTTCTTTCTTTCTTCCTTCCTTCCTTCCTTCCTTCCTTCCTTCCTTCCTTCCTCTCTCTCTCTCTCTTTCTTTCTTTCTTTCTTTCTTTCTTTCAACTTCCCCTGATCGTCCTGGAGGCCAAGGTCAGGGCTTAAACATGTTGGCAGACACAGCCCACTTCCATTTTTCCCTTTGGCTGAGAAGACCACCCTTTCATTTGCAGAAAGGTCAAGTGGACCCTGCAAGGATACAAATGCCCCAGGTCAGAGGGAGACAGAGGCCCTGAGTGGGCCTGACCACCCCACCCAAGCCCCTGCCGGACCCCTGGCCCAGGCCTTTCCCTCTGTCCTCCAGAAATGACTTACCAGGGCCTCCTCAAAGCACGGAGGCTATGGCCAGGAAGCCGGTCCTCTAGCCCAGGGACGTCAGGTCCAATTAACCTGGTGACCGGGGACAGTGCTGGACTGGCCTTCAACCCCAGATTAATAAACGACTGTCCTTAGAACCGCTGTCTACTGCGGTAGCTCCCTAGCGCCACTGCTGGGGTCCGTGGCCCAGCACTGGGCCGCTCACTCCTTGAATAGCCTGCAGTCCTCCCTCTGCTGCTCCCTCCCATGCATCCCTGCAGCTCCGTCCCTCTGACTCTCCAGAGTCTTCGTCTAGACAATACTTTCCTCCACATATTTATTTCTAGAAGAGACATGATTAGAAATTCCACCGAACACACACTCATGTTTGAGCATGCGCACGTCCACGGCCCGCCTACACGTACCGGCTCACACTCTGTGTCGGTTCCCCCGCTCCCACTTGTGTCTGGTTCAGGGTGGGGTGGGGGGTTGGGAGGGATTGAACACTGAGTCGCCTCATTCCTCCCTTCTCATTCCCAACATTTATCAAAGGTCTTCTTTGGATGAGGCGCAGATGTCCCAGGGCGAGGCAGAGGGGAGGGAGTATTTGTAGTAATTCAAGTTCAAGGCTGGATGTGGGTACTTGCACTATAGCTGTTCCACACTAGGATGCTTGCCGCTATCTTTGCATGATTATTGTCACTCACATTGCAGTTTAAATATTCTGTCTGGAGAAAGGGCTTTCCACTACCATTTAATTTTTTTTTTTTTTTAAGATTTTTACTTATTTATTTGACAGAGAGAAGAGACAGCGAGAGAGGGAACACAAGCAGAGGGAGCAGAAGAGGGAGAAGCAGGCTTCCCGCCGAGGAGGGAGCCCGACGTGGGGCTCGATCCCAGGACCCTGGGATCATGACCTGAGCCGAAGGCAGACGCTTTACAACTGACTGAGCCACCCAAGAGCCCCTCTATCATTTATTTTTAAGTAGCCACTCCATCCTGTCTTTCTGTTTTAATTCTCTGCCTATAATAGCTATCCCTGTAAAACTGTCTTGTTTATTTAGTTGCACATTCATTGACCGTTGCCCTCCTTTAGAACAAGAACTGCTTCAGAACAGGGATCTTGTCCTCAACTGTTGCTGCCCCACTCAGAAGGGTGCCTGGAAGCAGTCACCACCACTGGGAAGGGTGCCTGGAAACAGACACCGCCGCTGGGAAGGGTGCCTGGAAACAGACACCGCCGCTGGGAAGGGTGCCTGGAAACAGACACCGCCGCTGGGAAGGGTGCCTGGAAACAGACACCGCCGCTGGGAAGGGTGCCTGGAAACAGTCACTGAGTGAATGGGTCCTTCCGCATGGCCTCCTCAGAGCAGCTCCCTGACTGCTCTCCCCACAGAGCTAATATCGGTGCCCACGCTCCCAGCTACTTCTCCAGGACAGGAGCTGTGTTTGCCTCACTGGCTTGTCCCCACGGTGCACCCCAGGGCTGGGCACAGAGGAAGGGTCGCCTGAGAGAGCGGGCGTGGGGGAGGAGCGGAGACCATGAGCAGGAGCAGGTGGTTGGCCAGTCCTCGGTGCCTCCGCGCCTGGTTTCCAGCAGCGTCTGCTTCTTATCTCCAGCGCCTCATCAAGTGGCCTTTTTCATGTGCCTGACCTGACCTTGGATTCCTGCCCTCCCCCAATTTACACTCACTCTCTGAAACACTTAGTCTTACCAAATAGCTCGAGAGGTTTGCTCTTTCCCTGGTGGGGAGTCGGGGTGGGGCCACTTTCCTTTGACTCTGCCTTGTGATTGGTGTTCTGGCTTCTTGAGGGTCATCCGCTCTGTATACTCGAAGTCACTAAGCCCTGTTCGGCAGCCCTCCCAGATTCCTGGGGCCCCCTGTACAGAAGACCCCTCTCAGGGCTGTGTTTCCTGATGCCATTGACATAACTGTGAAGGGCCCCAGGCCCAGAGGACAAAGAACATCCGACTCAGGCAACAAATGAGCGGACTTCCCAGAAGGGTGGGAGTTTGAAACAGAGAATTACATAAACCAGGACCCTCTATGCTACAGACTAGAGGAAAAGTGGCTTGGGGAAGCAGGGGAGACTATATGGCCGGAGAAGGGAGGGATGAGCAAAGAAAGGGACAATAAGAGAGCCTTGACTTTGCTGGGGAAAAGATCCACCTCTCAGGACGTGTGCTTTTAGTCTGTCCTCGCCGAAGGCCTGGGTTTTTTGTTTTTTGTTTTTTTTTAAAGATTTTATTTATTTATTTGAGAGAGAGAGAGCACGAGAAGGAAGAGGGGCAGAGGGAGAAGCAGACTCCCCGCGGAGCAGGGAGCCCGATGCGGGGCTCGATCCCAGGACCCTGGATCATGACCCGAGCCGAAGGCAGGCGCTTATCCAACTGAGCCCCCCGGGCGCCCTAGGCCTGGGTTTTAAAGCACGCTACACACTATTATTATTCGGCCAAGATGATGATTATCGACTTTTGCTATTTATGGCAAGACGACAAAGAGTTTTTCAAGCGTCTCAGCTCGTCACACCCTAGTGCACCAGAGGGACATGCATGCTGGGTGCCTCAGGATTTTCTCAGGTGGCCATCAGCTAAGTTTGAGATCCCCTTGTAAAAATTACCAAACACAGTAGGAAATAAGCAGAATGAAAGCTGACTGATACTACAAGCCTCAGAAGGAGTCCTCCCAGGACAGCTGTCTCTATAAACAGATACATTGGTATTTTTATTTTTATTTATTTTTAAAGATTTTACTTATTTTTTTTTAAGATTTTATTTATTTATTTGAGAGAGAGAATGAGATAGAGCATGAGAGAGGGGAGGGTCAGAGGGAGAAGCAGACTCCCTGCTGAGCAGGGAGCCCGATGCGGGACTCGATCCCAGGACTCCAGGATCATGACCTGAGCCGAAGGCAGTCGCCTAACCAACTGAGCCACCCAGGCGCCCGATTTTACTTATTTTTGTCAGAGAGAGCAAGAGTGAGAGAGAGAGAGCACAAGCAGGGGGAGCGGCAGGCAGAGCAGGCAGAGAGAGAAGTGGGCTCTGACACGGGACTCGATCCCGGGACCCTAAGATCATGACCTGAGCCGACTGAGCCACCCAGATGTCCCAAATTGATATTTTTAAAAAGACAATATAAGAAAGAAAGAAGCAAAGAAAGAATAAAAATTTAAACAAATTAATGAATTAGAATAAGGAAATAACTATAAAGCTAATAATACAATTTTAAAAAAACTGGTTCTTTGCAAAAATAAAATAAATAAACTTGGCAAATCTGACCAGAGAAGTTTGGACTATTTTTCCTGATATTTTATTTCTCCGTATCATAGAATTATACATCTGTGCCCTTGGCCATGGGACTTTGTGGAGCCTGCCTTAGAGCATGCGGCGTCCTCTACATCCTGCCCCCTGGGACATTCGGCTTGGCCGTGTGACCGTGAGACCTTTTGTGTCTACAAAAGGAATAGCAGCTTTACATGTGCTTGTGTGTTTAACCTGGCCTCTTCTGGTTTTTCCAATCATGGGAAGAATATGACCCCACTACCACTAATATCAGATTAATTAAACAATGTGGAGCAGACACAAATGCGCCAGAAGTCAAAAGCGGCAGTTGAAGTCTAGGCATGCATCCGTCCCATAGCACAGTCTCTGGAATCTGACTTTGTGTATTCATAGCCCAGACCGCGCTTGAACTGGCTGCATGGCCTTTGGCAAATCGCTTTAACCTCTATGTGCCTCAGTATTCTTATTTGTAAACTGGGGACAATAATGACATCTACATAATAGGGTTAATGTGGATCACATGAGTTAGTATGAGTGTAGTTCCTGGCACAGAGTAAATGTGATGAGAGTATCAGCCCCTAGACCGAGGGGGGTATATCCCAGCAATGAAAGGATGGTTCAATATCAAAAAATAAATCCATGTAACTCACTAATATAATATATAACAAGTTTGATGAAGAGTCTTAAAGCAGGTATGTACAATCTGGAAACCTGAAGCTCACCCTGTTCTCAAAATGAATATATGGTCTCACAATTTTTCATACATTCTTTTTTTTAATTTTTAAAAATTTTTTTTAAATTTTTTATTATTCTTCATACATTCTTTTCCCTAGACCCCTGCATTGGAAAGTATCTAGGACTGATTTATTTATTTATTTATTAAAAGATTTTTATTTATTTATTTATTTATTTGACAGAGAGAGATAGCGAGAGAGGGAACACAGCATAGGGGAGCTGGAGAGGGAGAAGCAAGCTCCCTGAACACCACCACCTTAGGGCCATGGAAAACATTCAGGCGGCTAAGGGGAAAATGGAAGGCATGATATTATCACCCACAAAGGAAGCATGTGGAGTTAGCTTAGGAGTTACCCTAATGCCGGCCATCAACATGAATGTCCATATGTTCTTCCAGATATTTTCTGTAGCTTGCCATGCATTTGTACAACTTAAGGGTGGAAAGCAGGTTGCCCCTCCCACCCAACAAAGAAGGTACTACCCGAGATTGAATTTTCCATTTTTGAGGTAAGTGGGGGCTCAGAGCCAGAGTTAATTTGATTTCTAGAGATACAGAAACGTGTTATTTCTTGAAACCAAAGCAATGAAAACTCATGTTAACGCAGTCATGATTTATTACACTTCAGTCACCTCTGTCCAGTAAGAGGCAAGGTCGTTATGAGCATGAGCTTCAGGTCCAGGTAGATAGGTTTGAATAAGCCTCTTCCACTTTTGCTCCAAGTAATACAATTCAAAACATTTAACTTCTCTAAGTTTGTGTCCTCATATGAAAATGGGGGAAAATCAGGCTGGGCCCATGGCATTGTGTAAAGATTAAATCATATTCCATAAGATGTTTTAGAAGTGCTTGGCAAGGTTCTGGGTACATAGACTTGGCACATATGCTATTTATGTGATCGATCAACTGCCAGTGGTGTGGTGAGGGGTGTGAACACCTCACTGAGATCCAAAAAGAGGTGCAGACACGTCCATCAGCCGGAGTTACTTGGATTATGTCTGGGTCGGGGGTGAGATCTTCCCTAGGGGTGTAGAGACTGGCTGCTTTTTGGTCAGGAAGTTGAGAGGCAACCCAAGACTCAAGGCAACTATTAGGGTTAGGTTGGCCTCCACAATATGCTGAGGCACCACCCGGCCCTCTGACCTCACGGAGACACCGACCAGATGTGCCCTCAGAGGCTCCGGGCTGCCAGATAACCCCAAATGGGTCCTTAGCTCCACACATGTGGAATTCCCCAGAGGTCCCCCTCTTCTATCATTGTGCTTGACCAGAACCGCCAAATCTTGCTGAGGCTGGGCAGCAGGTGGTCTGCAGAGTGAGGGGGGAGGGGGGCCGGGAAGCCGGCACCTGCTGTGTGATTTTGGAGGGAACTTCCAACCCAGGACCTCACTGCTGCCATCTAGCAACGAAGGAACCAGACAAGAGGAGGAAGAAAGAAGTCTCCGACTCTTGCCCAAAGGCAAAGTTAGGAGTGGCGCCTGGAGTGCTGGGCTGAGAAGGGGCTGGGGGTCGGGGGGGGGGGGGGCGCGTGTCAGACTGATTCCTGATTCCTGATGCGGGTGAGGATTTGGAGCCTGTCCAGGGAGCGGAGCGGCTAAGAATGCTCTAAGGGCCACAAATACATTTTGTCGGGAAGGAGCTAAAGCGTGTCAGAGCTCAGGCACATCCTCCTGCGGGAGGCTGGCCAAGGCAGGGCCCTATCTATCGGGCGGCCCAGGGGCCTGCTCAGAACTCACAGATGGCCAGCCGGTACTGCAAGCAATTTTTGTCATTCCACTGCCCATCTGTGTACATCTCCACACACTTGTCCTTGCCCCAACCCCTGGGCTCCCCAGGGTACCAGTTGGTGTAGTTCACAGGGGACCCATCCATGTAGAGGAGGCCCGCAGAGTCGGGGCTCTCCATCAGGCCCAGGTAGGCGTAAGTGTTGTACTTCTTCACGATGCTTGCAATGGCTTCATTCTCTTCCGGGCTCGTCGGGGCAGCAATGCGGCCACCTGCTCTGGCACATAACTCTTGAATGTCCTCAAACTTAACTGACCGCCCGTTGCTGGAGAAGACCTTCTCTCCCACGACCAGCATGGACTCCCGTAAGCTGAGGACTGAGGCAGAGAAACCGAGTCAGGCCGCCGGCTGCTCTGGCTGGAAGTCCCTGTCCCTCGCCCGGGCTCCCTGTCCTCGTGCCTTCTCTGCCTCTCCTCCCCTGCCAACCCGAGTCTTCCTCAGTCCCCCTCCCTGCTCTCCTCATTCTATTCATTCGTTCACCCATTGCACAATTACTGATGGACCATCTGTTATGTGCCAGAAACTGCAATTTCCTGAGACTCAATAGAAGGCAAGTTAGGCAGAGAACTTATGCTCCCCTGACATAGGGAGCTGATCTGTGTCTACCTCTGTCTCCTCGGGGCCATTCGAAGACATCAGGAAAGGGAAGTATTGTTTTTTTCCCCCAAAACCTGCCCATCCACACCTGCTTGTCAAGTCTCGAGGTTCTGGAGCCTGGCGCTGGGAACGACGGAACTTAAGGGAGACCCTCCATGCTATAAGGCCCTGGGGAGCCCCCCTTACCTCCCATGGCCTGCAGGACTTGACGTCTGAAATTGTAGAGTGTGGTTTGGAGCTCCTCATCTAAAGAAGCTGGAAGACCTGTCAAGAGATTCCCACCCAAGATCAGGGGCAAGCCAACCAAGATCCTGACTTGCGGCCAGGCAGGCACAACGCCAGCTGCAGGCCTGGCATTCGGCCCTTTACTTGTCCACACCCACTGCTCAGGCCCTGGAGTGTGTCTCCACACTGCCTACGCCCTTGTGCTTTGATGCAGCCCTGCACCTGCTGAGCCCCTGCCTGCCCGTCTTTCCTGCCCTGTCCTTTAACGGCTCTGTCAGAAAAACCCACAGGATTTTTCTGGTTTGGGGGCAGGGTCCTCTCCCTCCGCCTCCACCAAAGGCAAACAAACTATACCTCTCCTTCTCTCTCTGGCCTGGCTGAGCCATGGAGTGGTCTACCTGCCTGGCAAAACAGGCTTTCACCGTGGTCTCTACCCCTGATCTTGAACCATTGTCCTCCCTCAACCTCACGCCCCCCCGCCTGCCACCCAGCAGCTCAGTAAATAGTGGGCACTCGTCCAGGAAGCAGGATTTCAAACACTGAAGTAAGAAGGTGCTCTGAAGGAGAGGGACAGCACGTGGTTCTCTCGGCACTCTCCTGATGGACCTTGGTCACCACGCCGAGCTCTGGAGTTCCCCTTTGTATGTAGGGGCTCCCATTCCCATCATCTACTGAGAGCCCAGATAACCCTGTACACCCTTCGGAATGCCCCCTGGGCCTCAGCCCCAGGAAATGCCTTCCCTGCCTCCCAGCGCTTGTCCTCGCCCCACACCTGATGCTCATCAGCGTCGTGACGTGTGGAGCCCTTCCAACACCCACCAGTCCTCGCCATGGCCTACTACCCGGGCATGTCGGACTCCTCTCCTCGGCCTCGTCTTCTCTCACTTAGGTTGAGTAGGATGCCCTTTGGGGACCTCCACGGTTCTGTCTGACCCCCGCTATCCCTCACGTAACTGGTCACATGGGCGCAGTGCCCGTGTTGCTGTGGCCGGCTTGCCCAGTCCTGCTTACCTGGAGGGCCCCTCTCACCAGGCTCCCCCTTTTCTCCACACTCTCCAGCAACACCCGGGGATCCAATCACCCCCTCAGGCCCGGAGTAGCCTGGCATTCCTCCAGGGGGGCCCCTGGGGCCTGCAGAGAGAAGGGGACATGGATGTGTGGTATTTATCACCCACAGCAGGGCTGAGGCTGATGTGAAGGGACGTCTCTTAGCAGCTGAGATGACTCATCTGTCACCCCATGGGCACTTTGAGGGCAACCTCTCCAGGGCTGCTCCAGTCTAAGGCCCCCAGGCAACTCCCACCATGCCCCGCCATCCCGCTGACTTTGGGACCCGGCCCAGAGCCCGGGACAGGTGGGCCTCCTGGAAACAGGTCACTGTCCCTCAGCTGAGGGTAGGGTCTCACCCAGTACCTGGAGGCCCGGGGTCTCCTTTGACGCCGTCTCTCCCATCTCTGCCTGGCAAGCCATGGGATCCAGGAGTGCCAGGGATGCCGGGGCTGCCAATACAGACATCCTTCACATTGTACTCCATGCCAGAAACCATCAGCAAGGTGAAGGTGAGGGCCAAAGAGTACAGCAACATGGCTTCTGTTCCAGAGACTCCTCCTGCAGAAAGAAAGCACCATTGGCTCATTGAGGCATCTGCGAAGGTTTGTCAAGATTCAGGCACATGGCCGAGGCTGAGGCACTTTGGGAAAAACCCAACTTGTCCTCGGAAGCTCCTAGCATCATCTGCGGTTTCACGCCACACCTCTGGGGCTGGAGGGGTGTGGTACCTGGGCTGGTGAGGAGGACCTGGACAGTCAGAGGGTCTGGCTTCTAATGCAGTCTTGTGATGTGACCATGGGAACTCGCATCACCTTCTTCTGTGCCCTGGAGACAATCCTGACCTGTCCCTCCAGGCTGTTGGGAGGAGGGATGGCGTCACTCCCTCCCTCTGTTCTTATACTCTCAGCTACACTCCTTGCAGGGTCAGAGTATGAGGATATTTGCAAGCCCACCTTTCTGCATCCACCGTTAATGATTCTGGGCATGACTCTCCGTGGTACACGAGGAGGCCCCCTCCTTCCCAGTCTGGCCCTTAGTTATGCCTGTGACCACTGGGCTCATTGCCTGCAACCCGTGCCCTGGGTAAGACCACAGGGATGGGGCTACACTCACCCATAGAAACAGAGCCCCTGTGGATCTCTGCCGTCAGGTCTGAGTGGGGAGTCAGGCAGCACCATTTATATGCATGCAGGCTACCAGGCTTACCTCTCCACCCCAGAGAGGCTCCTGTCACAAGGGCCTCTTTTTGGGGAAGGGCCGGTCAGGAAGCAACCATCTTGTTTACACAGCAACATTCCCTCACAGAGCACTCAGGCTGGAGGGCCACTTAGGACCTGCTAACATCTCAGGGGGTGGACCCCCTCTCCCCGTGCCAGCTTCTCCAGCGGTGAAGGACGAGAGCTCTTACCCAGGCACCAGTGAGGGCAGGCAGCGAAGGGAGGCTTCGTCCTGCTGGGCCTCGGCCCAGTCCTGTCTGGTGACACATTCGTAGTACCACCATCACATCCTCCAGATGCCCACCAGCACGAGAGAACATAGCAGGCTGCCCTCCTTCCCCAGGGGAGCAAAGAGGCCAATCAGCCACGGACAGGATGTCTCCACGTGACCCCCTCCTGGGGCCATTCCAGCTCCAGAGCCTCTTCGTCCCTGGGAGGGGGGCCATTTGGTTCCAGGCAGTACAGAGGCCATGGCTCAGGAGGAGGGTGGTCAGGTGGAGCTGGGACGAACTGTGTGTCCTGGGACATGTCTCACCACTGAGCGGCCCAGCACCGTCCCCACGCTGGTCTCCCAGCCCCTGCTTCTGGAGCCCCTGGTGACGTCGGTGGGCACATGGCTCAGAGTCACAGGCAAACCCTTTGCACGTTCCCCGTTCCCCTGCTCGGGCCGCCTCAGCAGTGGGGAGGCAGGGCCATGCCTGGAAGGTCACAGGAGAGCAGCGCCTTCTGGTTTGGGCTATGGGTGATGTCTGTAACCTGCAGTGGTGATTGCTTTTTTAAGTGATGGGATAGCACACAAAGCCCTGACTGGTGAGATCCCCTATTGAGGCCACCAGATGCAGGGGGGATCTCTCTCTGGAGGGGGTGCTAAGAATGGGGAGCTAAGGCCAGAAAAAATCACCATGTTTGGTTGTAAGTGGTTTAAAAATCTTGAGATCCTCAGGAAGAGTGAGAGAACTTTGGGAGAGTGGGGGCTCAGCTAAAAGAACCCCACTCCTAAGAGCAGAGAGCCAGCCCGAACCCTGCTGCTGCCTGCCACCGCCTCGGTGTGGGTGCCAGCCAAGTAGGATGGGGGGGCCGGGGCCAGCACAGGGCTGGGGTGGGTGGGGGAGCAGTTCCATCAAAGGAACCTCAACATGGTTTGGGTGAAGGAGGACTGTTCTGCAGGTGAAGGAATAGGAACAGGGGTCTTCTTGGGTGGATTTTGAAGGGCCTCAGCGGAAACAGCAGGGACATCTAGGGCCGTGTGGGTGAGGATGGGGACTTGGGACTCAGACACACCGGAGTTGCAACTGGGAGCGGCCACCTGTTATCCCTGTGGCCTTGGTCGGGTTATATAACTCTGAGCCTTGATTTTCTTTTCTAATTGTTATTTTGTAGCAATCTCAAACTTAAGGAAAAACTGCAGGCACAGTACTATTTTTCTTTCTTTTTTTTTTTTTGGTACCAATTTTTTCCTGAACCTATGAGAGCAGGTTGAGAGTGTCCAATAGGACACTCCATTACCCAAATCTTTTTTTTTAAATTTTTCTTTAAATGTTTTATTGTTATGTTAATCACCATACATTACATCATCCGTTACCCAAATCTTTAATTGATATTTCATATAAAGATGTTTTCCTATACAACCACAATATAATTATCAAGGTCAAGAAATCAACTCTGATTCATTCATATGTGATTTTTGCTAAAATATTTTTAAAATACTAAAATATTATTTCATCATTTAAGTCATTCGTGTAGCTCAATGCCACTATATAAAAATGTGTCATGCATAATTCTAATAAAATGACCCATCTAATTAGCTACCTGGCCTTCTTTCTCATTCTGTGCCCACCACTCCGCTTTCTGCAACTCCTGACAGAGAATGCTCCAAGTTCACAGGACTGGGAGTGATTTTCCTGTCTTTCTTTGATTGTGACTTTTCTCCTGTCTGGAGTATTCTGACTGCCCTTCTGCCACAAAAAAAATAAAGAGAGAAGGAGGGAAGGAGGGAGGCAGGAAGGAAGAATTAACATTGATATAATAACTCCACATAACCTCCAGGCCCTGCACAAAATTTGCCCCCAGTAATGTCCTTTATGGGAAAAGGATCCAGTTTGGATTGTGTGTTCCATGCAGTCGTCATGTCTGTCTCCTTAGATCTCCTTAAATCTGAAACGGTGCCAAAGCCTTTCCTTAATTTCCGTGGCCTTAACACTTCCTGGTGCTAACAGGTTAGTTGTGGACAATGTCCCTCAGTTTGCATTTTTCTGATGTGTTGTCTCAGGAAGAGATTCCGGTTCTGCCCCTCCGGTAGGAACATCACAGAGATAACGCCGGGCTCCTCTCATCACCTTCTAGCGGGTGCCCGGATTTCAGTTCCTCTCAGTAATGATGATGTTCACTCAGATCATTTGATTGAGAGGGTGTGGGCCAGATTTCCCCACCATAAAGTTAGCTCTGTTTCTCTTTTTAACTAATAACCCTTTCGTGGGAGCTATTTCAGTGCTGTGTAAAGATCCTGCTCCTCAAACTTCCTCTTTTTATTTCATTTATTTATTCGTTTCAGTGTGGAGTCATGCCTGAGGCATACCAAACACAGGCTGGACGGAGGCTGTCAATTCAAGGTGCAGGTGATAAGGGGGTACATTATCTGTAGATAGTTTAAAAAAACACTATCTGCATGGGGCACCTGGGTGGCTCAGTCAGTTGGGACTCTGACTTTTGGTTTCGGATCAGGTCATGATCTCAGGTTCCTGAGATCGAGCCCGCATCGGGCTCCGCACTCAGAGGGGAGTCTGCTTAAGACTCTCTCTCTCCCTCTGCCCCTCCCCCTGAAATAAATTAATAAAATCTTATAAAAAGATAAAAACACGATCTGCAGAGAATTTACTAGCACATTGCACCAGCAACTCTTAATGACGTCATCAATAAAACAGTCCTCCCCCTTAAAAAACATTTGTTTCTCCTCGTTCTGACACCTATTCCGGGCCACCCCCTGTATGAGGACATCACCTTCACCGTGCCCAGGCTGTGCAGCCCACACCAAGCCACCTCACAGTAGACGCTTTCCCTCCACGCTGTCTTCCTCCCAGTGACAGGACACCTTCCTGTTCTCCCTCAGCGTGATTGAAGCCAGAAAGCAAGCATTTCCAAGGGATGGGTGAAGTCAGGCCAGAGAAGAGCCAAGTGGAGGTCCCGCTCTCCCCCTGTGGACAGGCCCTGTGCTTCCAGGCAGATCTGAGACCTCTACATACTTACTGCCCAGGAACCTCCTGGCCTCCCCTCTTGTCCAGCTGCCCCGTGGTTCTAGCTGAGTAAGGAGTCCATACGGGGTTGCCTCGAGCTAGCTATCATTTTGGATCATCACAACAGCTTGATGAGGTGTGCAGGAAGCAAATCCTCATCAGAGAATTAAGTCAGCTGAGGCTAAGGGAGGTTGCGTGAATTGTCTGGGTCACCCCAACAGTGGCTTATTGCCCATGTCTCCTTTTATCCATTTTAAAGCCTCTGCCATAATATTCCCACAGTCAAAGGGGTGTGCTTATCCCACTCATGCCTACAGAGAGGTAGAGAAGCAAATTTCCTAGTTAACTATAGCTTAAGGTCTAATCTCAGGAATCTGGGGGGCAGCCCAACATGAAGGAAAAGAGAATTCCGACTGTTCCCGACGGTCAACACATTAGACACACACACACACACACACACACACACACACACACTACATTGGTGTCTCGCCAACAAATGTCATTTGATTAAAAACAGAATTGCACAACAAATAAATCTATTTCTATTACCTAAAAATGCCAATTTATTTAAAAATTCACTTTACTTGTTTTTCCTAACACCGTATCAACATAACCTTTCTTTTTTCAAAAAAAAAAATTTATTTATTTGTTTGAGAGAGAGCAAGAGAGATTGAGAGGAACGAGTGGGGGAAGGGCAGGTGGAGAAGTAGACTTGGAGCCTGACGTGGCGCTCGTCCCAGGACCCCAGGATCCTGACCTGAGCCAAAGGCAGATGCTTAACCAACTGAGCCACCCAGGCGCCCTCAACATGGCCTTTCAGCTGTTACCTTTCACTCCACCCTTAGCTTTTCCCATACTATCTCGTGTGCCTTCTAAACTCCATAGAAACACACCATGTTTTAGGCATTTTCTTTTTTTAGCCTTTATTGAAATATAATTGACATATAACATTGTGTGAATTTAGGTGTTAGGTTGAGACCCTCACATATCATGAAATGATGGCCCCTGGAAGTCTAGCTGTTAGCCTTCATCACTTCACATATTTGCCACTTCTTTTTTTGTGGTGAAAACATTTAAGATCTACTCTCTTAACAATTTTCAAGGATATAATGCAGTGTCATTAACTAGAATCACCATGCTGTACATTAGATCCCCAGAACTCATCTACTTTATAACTGGAAGTTTTTAGAGTTTGACCAGTGACTCCCCATTTCCTCCATCCCCCAGCCCCTGGTAACTACCTCTCTACTCTGTGTCTATGAATTTAGGGTTTTTTAGATTCCACATATAGGTGATATCACACATCATGTCCGTGTTGTGGCAAGTGGCAGGATTTCCTTTTCTTTTGGGACTGGATGCTATTCCATTGTCTACACCACACCTTCTTTGCCCATTTATACATAGACACTTAGGTTGTTTCCATGTCATGAATATTGTAAATAATGCTGCAGTGAACAGGGGAGTGCACATACATCTCTCATAACCTGTTTTCATTTCCTTTGGCAATGAAACCCAGAAGTGGGATGGCTGGATCATATGGTAGTTCTGTTTCTAAATTATCAAGGAAACTTCATACTGTTTCCCATCGTGCCTAGACCAGTTTACAGTCCCAACAGTATACAGGGAACAAATAACTTTTTAATATAAGCGTGCCACATGCAATATTTGGGACATACTTATACTGGAAAATTACTCCTATTTATCTGAAGTTCCCGTTTAATTGGGCATCCTATATTTCATCTGGCAACCCTACCTGTAGGGGCTCAGACAAGCAGAGGTTTCTGGTAAGGAAGGAGAGACCTCCTTTGGCTTACTGTCATGGTATGATGTATAATTTGGGACCACATCCTCAACCTTGATGATCTTTGGGAGGAAACGTCTTTCCCGATCTCCGTGTGGCTGGTGAGCAGGGGCTCTGAAGCGTGGAGTGTAGGTACGTCATAGACGAGGCGGCTCTTTAAACAAACCCCAGCGCAGCTCTCCCGGAGGCTGGCAGGGGACATCCAGGAGCCAGAAGGAGGAATGCCCAGGATTTGCTTACTTTGATCCCTCAGTCGCCTGCCTCCACCTGGACTAGAGAGTCATTTCCTGGGGCTTTGGTGGAGTTGCCCTGAGTAAATGGAGAGGGAGCATGGTAAGGCAAAGTAGACAGGACAGCGAGGGAAAGGACCAAGTGTGGCTGTGATATCACACAGTGCCTCTGAGCAGCCTTCCTAGGTGAAGTGTCTGTCGGAGCAGGGATGCCGACTATGGGCGGGGGCTTCTCAGTGTCTAACTGTCCCTTTCTCTGGGACAGCAGGCTCCAGACACCTTGGAGGCCCAGAGCGGAGGCACCTAGCCAGGGCTCTGGCTCCCGTGGCTGTTTATACCAGGCTGTCCGGTGGAGGCAGGGCTGAGCTCAGTCCGTGGTGTGGACCGGCAGCCAGGAGGGACCGGGAGGGGTTAGCAGCAACTCGGTTAGGGTTCTGCCTCTTACTCACCTCCCCAGAAAGGAAGCAGGGTGGGCTGCACTGGAGCCTAGTCTGAGGGGCTTAGAAAAACCAGCTGCCAGTTTCTGGCTGATTCAGCCTCATGTCTCTACTGGAATTAAAGGGACCTTTCCCATCACGGATCTCCCCTTCCCACCCCTACTTATATTCCTCAGAGAAGGTCTGAGCCCTCAGCCTCACACACACATTGGTCTCCTCCCGGCTCAGTCCCCCCACTGCCACCAAATCAGCTGTGAGTCTGCATGGGACTGTCAGGAGAAGCTTGGTCTTCCTGGAGTTGTGGCCAGGATGTTTCCATTGCCCCTGTGTGCGATGACCTTCTGGGAGCCCTCCTGCAACCCACTGACCTCAGATCACAGCCATCCCACCCCAGCACATTCGGCCCAGACTTTGTAAAACACTTCAGAAGGGACCAGAGCATCTCTTCATCAACACCTGGAGTGCTCGTCCCCGGGGTTCTGGGCTGTTGGAGCAATGTCCCCTCAGGCCGAGATTTGGGACAAATATTGGCAATGGTCTGGGTTTCATTTTTTGGAAAACCTGAATGTCCACAATGAGAGGAAGTTCTCTGGAGCTTTCGGCTTCGAGTGGCTCCAGAACAGGGCGGGAGGCCTCCCTCACAGCATCCTGGAGGGCCGCCAGACCACAGGCATGGGCTTCCTGCTCTCACCAGGGAAGCTGCTCCCATTCTTGGCACCCACCCACCCACCCTCCTCAGGTGACCCTGAGTCCATGGTGCTGCCCGGGGCTGCCTAGATTTTGGAGAATCACTACTAGAAATGAAATTCAAGCCGTGGATAGAATTTTAAATTTTCTGCTATCCACACGAAAATACATTTTAAAAAACACATGAAGTTTAATGCTATTTAACCCAATACGTTCAAAATAGTATCATTTTAACATATAATCAGGATAAAATGATCATAAATTACCTATTTTTTGTTCATTTTTTTCATATTAGATCTTCAAAGTCTGGTGTGTATTTTACACTTGTCGCTCATCTCAGTTTGGATGGGTCAGCTCACATGCCCAGAGAGAATGCGGACTTTGTGCTTTCAACAGAGATTTGTCTTTTCCTTAGCACCACTGAAGGGTTCATCTCTGTGCTTTTGTGCATTCATAGGTTCCTTACTGGGGATTTCCATGTTTTTCACACCAGAGTGGACAAGAGATGGCAAAGTTTCATTCGATCAAATATTCCGGGAGAAGCTGATCTCGGAGGAGGAAGGTGTGTGTTGTGGAAGATGGGGGGAGATGTCTGGGTTTTAAAAGAGGTTCTTGGCAACAGCCAGTTTGGAGCGGGGGGTGGGCCATGCCCCCCCAAATGGTGCCTGCTTCTTTTAGAAAGGAAGTAACAGTCAGCGGAAAGAACCACTTTCTTATCCCCTCTAGTCCCCTCCATGAGCTCCTCATGGACACCCCCTTCCTTCGTCGGTCTATATGTGATGACTTCAAGATCTCCCAAGCCAAGGGGCTCTGAAGTTCAGTCTTGGTCAACATGGTGGGTGTCCTGCTCCAGGCCGGGCCATGGCTGGCCCGGCAGAACTATGCTGTACAGTAGTGTAGTCACCAGCCACATGTACCCAATGAGCACTTGGAATATGGCCCATCCAAACTGAGATGAGCGACAAGACATATCTTTTTTTAAAAAGATTGAATTTATTTATTTGAGACAGAGAGAGTGAGAGAGAGAGAGAGCACGAGAGGAGGAAAGGTCAGAGGGAGAAGCAGACTCCCCGCTGAGCAGGGAGCCCAACGCGGGGCTCGATGCGGGGCTCGATCCCAGCACTCCAAGATCATTACCTGAGCTGAAGACAGACGCTTAAACAACTAAGCCACCCAGGCGCCCTGAGTCTTTGTTTGTGGTGCCCCCTGGCTCAGTGACTCACAGCTCCAACACCCACCCCACAGGCCCTCTGGCACGCATAGAAGGGAAAAGCAGCTGTAACACACAGTGGTGGGTGATCCCTGGAGATCCTAGTTCAGAATAATACAGATGCCAAGGAAGCCCTGCTCCCCCTGAGCAGAGGGCGAACCCTGGGCTGGTGTGTGGAGACAAGGTCCCTGTCACTCTGGTGCTGTGGGGCAGATTTCCCCACACCAGTCATTCTGCCAGGGCCTTGACCTGAATCATCACCATTAATTACCTCTTCAACCCAGTGGGGAGATAGTTCTTGCTACCGCCAATTTAGAGACGAGGATCTGAGTCTCCGCAAGGCTTAGGATCATGCCCAAGGGCCGCTTTCTTCTCCAGAGTCTGCTCCTGCCCCCATGCCCAACCACACATGTCCTTGTCCATGTCCCGTTCCACTGCCCCGTCTTTGCTGTGGCTTTTTGCACCCAGGCTGGTACCGGGCAGGTACTTGAGAAATACCGGTGCAAGTGTGAACAACCAAATAGATGAAGGCCATCTGGTCTAAGAGGTTGGGTGGCACGGGATCGGGCTGTATTTTGGAATGAGAGTGGTGGAAATGGTCAAGCCTTCTCGAAATCTAACGTCAGGCCCTCACTTGACTGTTTCCTACGGGTCCTTGAATTGTGAGTACAGCAAAAAAAAAAAAAAAAAGAGGTGACCCTTCCTTAGGAGATGATCTCCTTTAAGGTAGGTCCTTGGGATGTGACCCTGGAGGCTTGGCCAGAGCAGCCAAGTGATGCTAAGCACACTGTCCCTGAGGCCAGTGGGCTCGGGAGGGTGGCGGCAGCAAAGGGGCCTCCGACGGGGCGTCCAACCCGCCACCATGAACATCCTGGGTGGCAGCCATGTGGGACTGTTAGTCTGCCCTCCATGCTTTCTTTCTCACCTCCCCTCATCTTTGCCGAGGTGGACTCCAGATGCTGACCCTGCTGGTGACCAGAGGGGACCTGTACCTGGTAGATGCCCTGCTTCAGGCCTTGGAGGGAGGCCCCCAGCTGCGTGTTGGTGTGTCCAGTAGGAAGGGTCTGAGGGTTGAGGGGGAGCCAGCCGAGGGGGCCAGGAGAGCACAAGGGAGTGGCCAGTGGGCAGGAGGCGCAGGGAGTCCGTGCCCGGGAGTGAAGTGTGGGCAGAGCTTCCAGGAAGGGGGGGGCGCCATGGCCCAATGTGAGGTGATGCCAAGGGCCCATGACAGGAGGCCTGGGCACTGCCCCCTGATCATCACCAGGCAGTCATTGGTGATCTGGATAGGGGCAGAGTAATTTAAAATAAGTGTTTATCTGATTACTCCCATATCTGATGCAATAAATCCAGTTCTCCTTCCGAATAAAATGCAGGGAAGCTGCTCCCGTTCTTGGAACCCGCCCACCCACCCACCCTTCTCAGGGCCGCCTAGATTTTGGAGAATCACTACTAGAAATGAAATACAAGCCGTGGATAGAATTTTAAATTTTCTGCTACCTACACGAAAATACATTTTAAAAAACACATGAAGTTTAATGCTGTTTAACCCAATACATTCAAAATAGTAACATTTTAGTTACTTTTTAAAAAAAGATTTAATTTATTTATTTTAGGGGGAAGGGCAGAAGGAGAGCGAGAATCTCAAGCAGACTGAGTGTGGAGCCCGATGTGAGGCTGGATCCCAGGACCCTGAGATCATGACCTGAGCCGAAACCAAGAGCTGGATGCTCATCGACTGAGCCACCCAGGTGCCCCGACCTTTAAAGTGGGCATACAGACAGCTCTTGGCTGACAGACATGGGTTGCGAGCCCTGCGTGGGATAGCATTCACGTGCATGATCTTTCCCCCTGAGAAAAATAATCCCCTAACAAAGAAGAAATGGAGATCACTCCCTGGGAAAAGAGGGGGCACAGTCACACCAAAGCCCTGAGAAATCTGGTTAGACCGATCCATGAACATCTGTCTCCACTGGACTGTCCTGTTCTGGAGAGATGGCATGTGGGGAAGGGCGTCCTTGACCTCTCAGGGGCTCTGAATGGCCTCTTGTTCCATGGTGAGGGATGGGGGTCCCTGAGCCCTGGGGCTCATCATCCTCCCCCAGACACACAGAACTCCCCCGGGGAAATCCTTTCTCTCCCCGACCCCATCGCCGCCCCACCCAGGGCGAGTGTGACTCAGCTCTGTCCTCTGGTGGCGGCATGAAGAACTGCAGCCAATGGCAGGGATGTGCAGACAAGTGTCCCTGTTCATTCATTCCACCTTCACAGAGGGCTACTTTGTTCAGGTGGCACGAGAGAACAGGAGCCACAGTTTAATGCTCCGACTCCCCCAGGGTCTATCCATGAGAATCCGCCCCTGTTTCCCCCGCTTTTCCCATGTCCTAGTCTGACAGATACAGCCTTTGCCCTGCGTGCCTCCGTTTGTCAGGGTTCTTCTGGCGAAGTGTCTCATCTCTATTTGTCCACAGAGACTGGCTCAGTATTATGTCCCTGGAGAAGCCTAGTGTCAGCCACTGCCAGGTACCAGGGACTAGCTAGACCTTTTCCATCTACCGTATCTCTCCCAGACTCACCAGAACGAAGGGTCCATCTTCCCTCCCTATAACAGAGGAGGAAGCAGGCTCAGATGTGCTCCTCACCAGAAGGAGCACAGCCTGGAGATGCTAGAACCTGGTTCAGACATTTTCCCAGCTGACCCCAGAGTATCTTAAGCATGGTTTCCCCGAAGAACCCAGCACCTTCTCTGCCCACAATGCCCACAGGCATGGATTAGGCCCTGGACAGGCTCTGCCGGGACTATTACTCTGCTGGGCAGACCTTGTCCAAACCTCAGGTCCCAGGACTACTTACTGTATCACCTAGAGGCTCCAGCTTTGCTCTTTGGCCATAATCCACATCCAAACCTGGATATGCTTGATCCTGGCTCAGCCAGGCTGCCGGGCACAGCAACTCATACCCAACCCCCAGTCCCAAGGCTGCAGAGCTTGGCACAGGCTACCTCCAAGGTCCTTGGCACAGGTACTATACAGATGGTGGAGACACTGGGGCAGGCTCTTTACTCTAGATGAAAAGTTGCCCAGATGCCTCTCTACCTGGAGAGGTATGGCAGAGCTGAAATCTTGGCCTGTACTTACCTTTGTTGCCCTGAGTTGCTGAGCTGAGTTCAACCCTGGTCAGGGCCCTGATAAAAAGGAGGCAGTAGCTCTGCTGGGCCCAGACCACCAGTAGTGCCCCTGGGCCCCTCACTCCACACACATGCCCTCCGTGCAATCAGCAGGGCCCAGGCATTCTTTCACCAACTACTGTTTATGGAGACCATGAAGTAACCTCCACTGTTCTCTTGTTGTGGAACAACACAGAAGCATCAGGAGACAGAAAGTATTCTGATATTTCTAATGTCTCCGGTGGCTGAATTGCTCTCACATGATAGCATGTTGTTGAAGAAATAGCAAATTATGTCATCCCATTAAATTTAACTCCTTGTATTTTCTAGACATAATAATATGAGAATAATTTAAGTAACCACTATTTACTAAAATACTGTCCAGAGTTCATTTATAATACTGAGAGAAAGTCAGAGTTGAGAAAATCTGAGAAAAAGTAAAATAGTTATGTAAAAAGAGGCTTTTTTAAAAAATAAAAACAAATATAGAATATTCAAAAGCACATTTGGGGGTCGCTGGGTGGCTCAGTCGGTTGAGCGTCTGACTCTTGGTTTCGGCTCAGATTGTGATCTCAAGGGTGGTGGGATCGAGCCCTGCATTGGGCTCTGCCCTCAGCAGGGAGTCTGCTTGAGATTCTCTCCCTCGGCCCTTCACCCCACTTGCTCTCTCTCTCAAATAAATAAATAAAATCTTAAAACAAACTAACAAAAAACTGCAGTTGAACGAAAGTAAGAGATTACATGGTGATCTGGGATTTGCACCCGCAGGGTGACACTGAGGCCCAGTGAAGCCAGGAAGTAGCTCATGTCCAGTTTCTGGACAAGGGAGGGCAAGGAGGATGGCGACCCCTCGTGGTGACGAGGAGAACAAAGGCAAGGGGAATGTAGCTCAAATTAAATCTTAAAACTCGCAGCCCCTTGATAAATCCCTGAGACATGCAGAGCATGACATTGCCCAGGGAACTCATGGGATTTCATTAGACCAAACGCAACCTTGGCAATAGCCAGTCCTGCGAGGTGCTGCAGACCCGACTTTCAGTCTACAGAGATTCCTTTGAGACTTACATTATCTCTAACCCCCAGTAACAAAAAAGCATATAATCGGTCCCTCCTCACAATCGAAGTACAGCTCTTTCTGCGCACAGGTCCTGTCCCTGTGCCATAATAAAAGGCACCTTCCTGCACCGTGAAATGTCTCAAGAATTCTTTCTTTCTTTTTTTTTTTTTTTTAAGATTTTATTTATTTATTTGACAGAGAGAGACACAGTGAGAGCAGGAACACAAGCAGGGGGAGTGGGAGAGGGAGAAGCAGGCTTCCTGATGAGCAGGGAGCCCGATGTGGGACTCGATCCCAGGACTCTGGGATCATGACCTGAGCCGAAGGCAGACGCTCAACGACTGAGCCACCCAGGCGCCCTCAAGAATTCTTTCTTGATGGTCGTGCCTGACAACCTGCATCCGTGGGAAGCCAGCTCCAGGATTCCTCCAGGTTTCCTGGAGGAAAAGGATGGAAGAAAACCTCCTTCTGCCATGACCTCCACATGGTATCTCACTGGAAACACAGCCCTTGGGAACAGAGGAAGAACAGGGGCCAGGGGACAGCCTGGCAGCTGAAGAGGGGCTAAGTGGCAGGGAGCAAGTGCTCCTCGACAAATACTCGGCCTGCACCACAAGACGCATGAGCATCCATGTCTAGAAGCTCTGGTTTTATCACCGTTTTCATTGCTCTTGGGCTCAAGTCCGCACCTCCCGTCTGGAGGTGATGGGGATTCTCTCAGCCTCCTATATTCTGAACTAACCATCATGAGCTTCCAGTTCAAGGGACAGAATCTGATTCTGAGAAGAAGAAAACGTTCTTTCCACGTTTCTTCAAGATCTTTGAACTACTTTTGGTCGCTCCGGACCATTTCAGACATACGTGTCCAGGACATCAGGTACCTCTGGGCTTTTGTCTCCTTCTATCCCTGGGGCAAAACATTTTTCTAGAACTCATCCTGAACTGCTACCAGCGTGTTCCTCATCTCTCTGGATACAGTGTCTCCTTTTCACTGGCGGAACAAGTCTGCCAAAACTATGGGGCGCCTGGGTGGCTCCGTCGGTTGAGCGACTGCCTTCGGCTCAGGTCGTGATCCTGGAGTCCCGGGATCGAGTCCCGCGTCGGGCTCCATGCTCGGCGGGGAGTCTGCTTCTCCCTCTGACCCTCTTCCCGCTCGTGCTCTCTCTCATTCTCTCTCTCTCTCAAATAGATAAATAAAATCTTAAAAGAGAACTGGGACCAGGGCACATGCCACAACACCCTCCACCACCTCCCACTGGAATCCAGAGAGAGCAAGACTTGGTCTCACATCCAAACGTTCTTCTGTCACAGAACTCCACAGCGTCTCCCAGGTTCACTGCTCTAATAGCCTCGTTCCCCGGGCTGACGAAGAGCCCCTGTGGTCCCCGTGGCCAGCTGGGTCACACTGAAGAGACCGGGCTTCCGCCCAGAGCCAAAGCTGCACCTGGTAACCAGGGCGGCCCATCATCATAGAAGGACAGAGGGGAGGACAGGAACAGTGAAGTCACACACGCTCCGCCCCGCCCCTGCACCCTACACTGAAACTTCACCTTCTACGGTCCCAGCAGACCCACGCCATCGTGTGCCCACACTGTCCCCTCTGCCTGGAAAGCCCTTCCTCTCACTGCCCATGTGGTGAGCACATGCCCACACGGAACCGCTGGATCCTCAGTCCACGTCCCCAGTGCCTGGGGCAGGGTGCTCAGGGCTCCACAAAGGTCTCGGAAGACAAGAAGGAAAAGAGGAAGGGAAGGAGGAAAAGAGAAAGGGAGGGACGAAGGCAGGAAGGAAAGACAAAGCCTCAATTTGCCATTCCTTAGAAATCGCACATTATTGTTCTCCTCTCTTGCCCGTTGCATCCTTAAAAAAAGCCTTAAAAAGCTTAAAGTTCTTGTCTACAAAAATATCTGAATTACATGATTTAAAATATGTATTACATAATTTTAAATATTTAACAAAATGAAGTAAATGAAAATCTACATCCTGATAATATCAGGTGACAACCTAACACTTCACCATTTTGGGCTACAATGGAAACCTCAACATTTTTTTAAAAGTACCAGTAACAGAGTTGATTCTCTGTAATTGCCTGGCGATGAAACTAGAAACAAGTGAAAAAACTGAAGGACAAACAACCATGTGGAAATTTTACAGGTCCCTCTTGAGTGAAGTTTGGATCTAGAAGCACTGGAACCAATGTGCAGCTCAGAAAACTTGAAATGGGAAATGAAACACAGGGAAAGCAGAAAAACAGAAACAAGATCAAAACAAATTGAGATATCTTAGAAGTCAGAGACTCTGAATGTTTTGATGCCAAAATCCAAGAGCTAATTATGTGCTGCTCTTCCTTCCTTCCTTCCTTCCTTCCTTCCTTCCTTCCTTCCTTCCTTCCTCCCTTCGAGAATATTCAGAGCTGCCTTTCAGAGATTGGTACAAGAGGTAGAGGGAAGAGCAGTGCCCCTGGGGAGGGGCCCAACCTCCCTGGGAATGTTGCAGGAGCGGCCCTGGCTGAGATCCGCCCTCTGCAGCTGTCTAAGGGGTCCCTCAGCTCAAGGATGAAAATAGAATAGCCCGCTTAGCCCTAGGTCATCTGTAATCATAAATAGCCTCCACCCAACCCCATTCAACCTCCTGTCAGGAGGGAAGTGGTTGTAGTCAGGAGCCATGGAGGTGAGGGGTGGGGCGGGGGACTCAGAGAGAGGCTGGGGCCCCCCTCCTCTTCCCGGAGGGACCTCCAGGAAGCCGGGGCAGAGCTGGGGACCCAAGGCTGGCCCTCCTTCTGGAAAACAAGCACAGCTCATAGCTAAGGGGGAGGCTGGACGTGAGGATCCGCACAACGCTGAGAACAGTCCCTCCAGAGCAGCAGGGCGAGGCCCCTCAGAAGTGACCTCCCCTGCCTGGGCCTCAGCTTCCTGCTCTGCAACTTGGGGATGGGAATCGGCTTCTCAGGCCGCCATGACTGGCTCAGCAGTTGCAGCCGTGGCTTGTGAAGACTGGGACGCCTCCCAGCCCCCGTGTTCCGGGGCCATCCTGCGGGGTCTCCACAAACACCCCAGAGGTAGCCCCTTCAACCTTGGTAAGAGGAGGGGAGCCCTGCTTTTAGGTGGCCGAGAACAGACCTGGGCTTTCCCGAGAGTCCACCCTGACCCTCACCCAGATTCAGTGCACGCCAGCCTCACCCTCCTGCCCTTCTCAGCCCCGGGCATGACCACCCAGCCCATCCTATCTTGCAAAGCATTCCCACACTATTTTCATGGAACCTCTGACCCGAGCCAGGCACACATGACAGTTACATTTTCAGAATAAAGAACCAAAGTTCCCTCCAGAAAGTTCGTGCTGAGTCATGCTGTATTTGGGGATGCCCCTTTACACTGAGGCCAGCTCTGGAGTTTAAGAACTTTTTAATTTTCAGCTGTTTGCCAAAATACAATATTGCACTTTTTTAATAGATGAAAACAAGTAGAAGCAAATATATTTTATTTTATTTTTTATTTTAATCTTTAAATGTTTTATTGTTATGTTAATCACCATACATTATATCATTAGCTTTTGATGTAGGGTTCCATGATTCATTGTGCATAACACCCAGTGTTCCATGCAGAATGTGCCCTCTTTAATACCCATCACCAGGCTAACATAGCCCCCCTCCCTCCTCCCCTCTAGAACCCTCAGTTTGTTTTTCAGGGTCCATCATCTCTCATGGTTCGTCTCCCCCTCCGATTTCCCCCCCTTCATTCTTCCCTTCCTGCTATCTTCTTCTTTTTTTTTTTCTTAACATATATTGCATTATTTGTTTCAGAGGTACAGAAATGTGATTCAACAGTCTTGCACAATTCACAGCGCTCACCATAGCACATACCCTCCCCAATGTCTATCACCCAGCTACCCCATCCGTCCAACCCCACCCCCACTCCAGCAAACCTCAGTTTGTTTCCTGAGATTAAGAATTCCTCATAACAGTGAGGTCATATGATACGTGTCTTTCTCTGATTGACTTATTTCACTCAGCATAACACCCTCCAGTTCCATCCACGTCGTTGCAAATGGCAAGATCTCATTCCTTTTGATGGCTGCATAATATTCCATTGTGTATATATACCACTTCTTCTTTATCCATTCATCTGTCGATGGACATCTTGGCTCTTGCCACAGTTTGGCTATTGTGGACATTGCTGCTATGAACATTGGGGTGCACGTACCCCTTTGGATCCCTACATTTGTATCTTTGTGGTAAATACCCAGTAGTGCAATTGCTGGATCGAATGGTAGCTCTATTTTCAACTGTTTGAGGAACCTCCATACTGTTTTCCAGAGGGGTTGCACCAGCTTGCATTCCCACCAACAGTGTAGGAGGGTTCCCCTTTCTCCACATCCCCGCCAACATCTGTCATTTCCTGACTTGTTAATTTTAGCCATTCTGACTGGTGTGAGGTGGTATCTCATGGAGGTTTTGATTTGGATTTCCCTGATGCCGAGCGATGTTGAATGCTTTTTCATGTGTCTGTTGGCCATTTGGATGTCTTCTTTGGAAAAATGTCTGTTCATGTTTTCTGCCCATTTCTTGATTGGATCATTTGTTCTTTGGGTGTTGAGTTTGATAAGTTCTTTATAGATTTTGGATACTAGCCCTTTATCTGATAGGTCATTTGCAAATATTTTCTCCCATTCTGACGGTTGTCTTTTGGTTTTGTGGACTGTTTCTTTTGCTGTGCAAAAGCTTTTTATCTTGATGAAATCCCAATAATTCATTTTTGCCCTTGCTTCCCTTGCCCTTGACGATGTTTCTAGGAAGAAGTTGCTGCAGCTGAGGTCGAAGAGGTTGCTGCCTGTGTTCTCCTTTAGGATTTTCATGGACTCCTGTCTCACGTTTAGGTCTTTCAACCATTTGGAGTCTATTTTTGTGTGTGGTGTAAGGAAATGGTCCAGTTTCATTCTTCTGCATGTGGCTGTCCAATTTGCCCAACACCATTTGTTGAAGAGACTGTCTTTTTGCCATTGGACATTCTTTCCTGCTTTGTCGAAGATGAGTTGACCATAGAGTTGAGGGTCCATTTCTGGGCTCTCTATTCTGTTCCATTGATCTATGTGTCTGTTTTTGTGCCAGACCATACTGTCTCGTTGATGACAGCTTTGTAATAGAGCTGGAAGTCCGGAATTGTGATGCCGCCAGCTTTTCTTTTCTTTTTCAACGTTCCTCTGGCTATTCGGGGTCTCTTCTGGTTCCATACAAATTTTAGGATTATTTGTTCCATTTCTTTGAAAAAAGTGGATGGTATTTTGATGGGGATTGCATTGAATGTGTAGATTGCTCTAGGTAGCATTGACATCTTCACAATGTTTGTTCTTCCAGTCTATGAGCATGGAACATTTTTCCATTTCTTTGTGTCTTCCTCAATTTCTTTCATGAGTATTTTACAGTTTTGTGAGTACAGATCCTTTGCCTCTTTGGTTAGATTTATTCCTAGGTATCTTATGGTTCGGGTGCAATTGTAAATGGGATCAACTCCTTCATTTGTCTCTCTTCTGTCTTGTTGTTGGTGTATAGGAATGCCACTGATTTCTGTGCATTGATTTTATAGCCTGCCACTTGACTGAATTCCTGTATGAGTTCTAGCAGTTTTGGGGTGGAGTCTTTTGGGTTTTCCACATAAAGTATCATACCATCTGCAGAGAGTGAGAGTTGGACTTCCTCTTTGCCGATTTGGATGCCTTTGATTTCTTTTTGTTGTCTGATTGCTGTGGCTAGGACTTCTAATACTATGTTGAATAGCAGTGGTGAGAGTGGACATCCCTGCTGCGTTCCTGACCTTAGGGGGAAAGCTCTCAGCTTTTCCCCATTGAGAATGATATTCACTGTAGCTTTTTCATAGATGGCTTTTATGATATTGAGCTACGTACCCTCCATCCCTATACTCTGAAGAGTTTTGATCAAGAAAGGATGCTATACTTTGTCAAATGCTTTTTCTGCTTCTATTCAGAGGATCATATGATTCTTGTTCTTTCTTTTGTTAATGTATTGTATCACATTGATTGATTTGTGGATGTTGAACCAAACTTGCAGCCCAGGGATAAATCCCACATGGTCATGGTGAATAGCCCTTTTAATGTACTGTTGGATCCTATTGGCCAGTATTTTGGTAAGAATTTTTGCATCCATGTTCATCAAGGATATTGGTCTGTAATTCTCCTTTTTGATGGGGTCTTTGTCTGGTTTTGGGATCAAGGTAATGGTGGCCTCATAAAATGAGTTTGGAAGTTTTCCTTCCATTTCTATTTTTTGGAACAGTTTCAGGAGAATAGGTATTAATTCTTCTTTAAATATTGGGTAGAATTCCCCTGGGAAGCCATCTGGCCCTGGGCTTTTGTTTGTTGGGAGATTTCTGATGACTGCTTCAATTTCCTTAGTGGTTATAGGTCTGTTTAGGTTTTCTATTTCTTCCTGGTTCAATTTTGGTAGTTGATACATCTCTAGGAATGCATCCATTTCTTCCAGGTTATCTAATTTGCTGGCATATAGTTGCTCATAATATGTTCTTATAATTGTTTGTATTTCTTTGGTGTTGGTTGTGATCTCTCCTCTTTCATTCATGATTTTGTTGATTTGGGTCATTTCTCTTTTCTTTTTGATAAGTCTGGCCAAGGGTTTATCAATCTTGTTAATTCTTTCAAAGAACCAGCTCCTAGTTTCGTTGATCTGTTCTACTGTTCTTTTGGTTTCTATTTCATTGACTTCTGCTCTGATCTTTATTATTTCTCTTCTCCTGCTGGGTTTAGGCTTTATTTGCTGTTTTTTCTCCAGCTCCTTTAGGTGTAGGGTTAGGTTGTGTATTTGAGACCTTTCTTGTTTCTTGAGAAAGGCTTGTATTGCTCTATACTTTCCTCTCAGGACTGCCTTTGCTGAATCCCAAAGATTCTGAACAGTTGTGTTTTCATTTTCATTGGTTTCCATGAATTTTTTAAATTCTTCTTTAATTTCCTGGTTGACCCATTCATTCTTTAGTAGGACGCTCTTTAGCCTCCATGTATTTGAGTTCTTTCCGACTTTCCTCTTGTGATTGAGACCTAGTTTCAAAGCATTGTGGTCTGAAAATATGCAGGGAATGATCCCAATCTTTTGGTACCGGTTGAGACCTGATTTGTGACCTAGGATGTGATCTATTCTGGAGAATGTTCCATGGGCACTGGAGAAGAATGTGTATTCCGTTGCTTTGGGATGGAATGTTCTGAATATGTCTGTGAAGTCCATTTGGTCCAGTGTGTCGTTTAAAGTCTTTATTTCCTTGTTGATCTTTTGCTTAGATGATCTGTCCATTTCAATCAGGGGAGTGTTAAAGTCCCCCACTATTATTGTATTGTTGTCAATGTGTTTCTTTGCTTTTGTTTTTAATTGCCTTGTATAATTGGCTGTTCCCATGTTAGGGGCATAGATATTTACAATTGTTAGATCTTCTTGTTGGATAGCCCCTTTAAGTAGGATATAGTGTCCTTCCTCATCTCTTATTACAGTCTTTGTTTTAAAATCGAATTTGTCTGATATAAGGATTGCCAGCCCAGCTCTCTTTTGGTGTCCATTAGCATGGTAAATGGTTTTCCACCCCCTCACTTTCAATCTGGGGGTGTCTTTGGGTCTAAAATGAGTCTCTTGCAGACAGCATATCGATGGGTCTGATTTTTTAATTCAATCTGATAGCCCATGTCTTTTGACTGGGGCATTTAGCCCATTTACATTCAGGGTAACTATTGAAAGATATGAATTTAGTGCCACTGTATTGCCTGTAAGGTGACTGTTCCTGTATATTGTCTGTGCTCCTTTCTGGTCTATGCTGCTTTTAGGCTCTTTCTTTGCTTAGAGGACCCCTTTCAATATTTCTTGGAGGGCTGGTTTCGTGTTTGCAAATTCCTTTAGTTTTTGTTTTTCTTGGAAGCTTTTTATCTCTCCTTCTATTTTCAAGGACAGCCTAGCTGGATATAATATTCTTGGCTGCATATTTTTCTCGTTTAGTGCTCTGAATATATCATGCCAGTCCTTTCTGGCCTGCCGGGTCTCTGTGGATAGGTCTGTTGCCTATCTAATGTTTCTACCATTATAGGTTATATATCTCTTCTCCTGAGCTTCTTTCAAGATTTTCTCTTTGTCTCTGAGACTCGTAAGTTTTACTATTAGATGTCTGGGTGTTGACCTATTTTTATTGATTTTGAGAGGGGTTCTCTGTGCCTCTTCGATTTTGATGCCTGTTTCCTTCTCCACATTAGGGAAGTTCTCTGCTATAATTTGCTCCAATATACTTTCTGCCCCCCTCTCTCTTTCTTCTTCTTCTGGGATCCCAATTATTCTAATGTTGTTTTGTCTTATCGTATCACTTATCTTTTGAATTCTGCCCTCGTGATCCAGTAGTTGTTTATCTCTTTTTTTCTCAGCTTCTTTATTTTCCATCATTTTGTCTTCTATATCGCTGATTCTCTCTTCTGCCTCATTTATCCTAGCAGTTAGTGCCCCCATTTTTTTTTTAAAGATTTTATTTATTTATTTGACAGAGAGAGACACAGTGAGAGAGGCAACAAACAGGGGGAGTGGGAGAGGGAGAAGCAGGTTTCCTGCAGAGCAGGGAGCCCGTTGCGGGGCTTGATCCCAGGACCCTGAGATCATGACCTGAGCCGAAGGCAGATGCTTAACGACTGAGCCACCCAGGTGCCCCTAGTGCCCCCATTTTTGATTGCATCTCATTAATAGCCTTTTTGATTTTGACTTGGTTAGATTTTAGTTCTTTTATTTCTCCAGAAAGCGTTTCTCCAATAACTTCCATGCTTTTTTCAAGCCCAGCTAGTATCTTTAAAATCATGATTCTGAACTCTAGGTCTGACATTGCACTAATGTCCGTACTGAGTAGGTCCCTGGCAGACGGTACTACCTCTTGTTCTTTTTGTTGAGGTGATTTTTTCCATCTTGTCATTTTGTCCAGAAGAGAATAGATGAATGAGAGAACAAAATGCTAACAGGTTAACAACTACAATATTGCATTTTTAAAAGTTTTTTTATTTCTTGAAATGTGGAGATGAGCAGCTTTCATTTTTTGTGGTTTTTCCTATTTCTTTCATTACAAACGCTTTCTCCTCTCCTTATAGTTTGTCCATTTACCACTGGGGTTTTATTGCTTCTTATTGATCTGATTCCATTCTATTGAAATTGCCAATATTTTTCATTTGTCACGTCTTTTACCTTTGTGTTTTCTCCCCCAATGCACGAAAGTCTCATTTTATGAAATTGGATTTGGCAAGTTATTTCCCTTACAACTTCTGAGTTTCACACTGTCCTGTGAGAGCCACATGAAATGGTTCTTGAGCAGCCACCTTATTTTAGGGGACGCCCAACACCCTCCTTGATGCAGATGCTGGGGTTGCAAATTCTCCCATATCCTGGGGTTGTTTTCTGCTTCCTACTAAGTTTTTTACTTAACCCACATTTTTCTGCCTCCAGGGCTGCCATGAATTGCACCCAGAACACAACCCCTTTTCTTTACTTCCTCAAAGCCTCTCTCTCATGAAGGTATCATGGTGAGAAAGCAGAAGACCTCACAGCCTAGGGACCAGGTGTCTGTCACACTCCTTTTTTTTTTTTTTTTAGCTTTTTTCAGATATAATGGACATGTACCATTGTGTAAGTTTAAGGTGTCCAACATGCTGATTTGATACATCTATACATTGCAAAGTGATAACCACTGTAGAGTTAGCTGATACCTCCAACACATCCCATAATTACCATTTCCATGATTATGGTGAGAACATTTAAGATTTAGTCTCTTAGCAACTTCCAAGGACATGATGCACTATTACTAGCTATAATCACCCTGTTGCACAATAGATCCCTAGAACATACTCATCTTTTAACTGCAAGTTTGTACCATTTGACCAACATCTCCCCATTTTCCCCACCCCACAGCCACTGGTAACCACTCTTTTGTTTCTACGAGTTTGGTGTTTTAGGATTCCACATAAAGTGGTATCATAGAGCATTTGTCTTTCTCTGCCTTTCTTTAAAAAAAAAAAGATTTTATTTATTTGAGAGAGTGCATGAGCAGGGGGAGGGGTTGAGGGAGGGGGAGAGAGAAAGAATCTCAAGGAGACTCCCTGCTGAGCAGGGAGCCTGACGTGGGGCTCCATCTCAGGATCCCGAGATCACGACTTGAGCCAAAATCAAGAGTTGGATGCTTAACCAGCTGAGCCACCCAGGCACTTCTGCCTGACTAATCTTAGCATAATGCCCTCAAGGTTCATCCAAGTTGTTGCAAATGGTAGGATGTCCTTCTTTCTCATGGCGGAATAATATTCCATTGTATATCTGTACCACACCTTCTTTATCCATTTGTCTATTAATGGACACTTAGGTTGTTTCCATATCATATTGTGTCACACTACTTCTTACGCTGTATCTGGGTCACACGTACTCCAGGGAATTTGTCACAGGCAAAAATTTCTTCTAAAGTTCCCACCCCAAGCCTTTCACCCCAACCAACCACTGCTGAGATGCTAATTCTTTTCTAATTCTCATTTCTTTACTCCTCCATCCTCTGCCAACTCCACAACTCCTTTCAGACCAAGGTCCCTCCTCTCCATCCTCAACTTATACCTCCTGAGTGCCCCCCTACCCAATGTGACTCTGTGGAAAATGGAGTTTGTCATCTTGTTGTCATCCCATGTCCATATCTAGTGCTGAAAGATTAAAATGCCAAGTGACTATTGTAGAAGTCCTCACAGTCACAGCGCTACAGTTTAAGGAGTGCTTAGAAAAAATTCTACTGAATAATTCTAATTTGTATCTCTGGGCACCTGAGCCTGGCACAGAACCTGCCAGAGGGCAAGTAGGATCCTCAACTCTTCCAAAATCTCTTTGCTAAGAGGGGCTCCGGGGGCAAGAGAGACGGACACACCTAGAATCCATTCTCTGCTATGACCACCTTGAGCTCCCCCTCTGTGCCAAGCCTTGCACTGATCCAGGTATGAAGTGGCAAACTGAGCAGACAAGGTAAGACCTCAAGAATTCCAAGTCCTGTAGGGGCAACAGGTATGAAAAAGCAAGCACTGACATCCATAAATCATGACAGCCTTTGAAGCCCAGCAGCAGATAAAGATGGCAGTGGGTGTGATTTATGGAGGATGTTTGAAAGGGTCTTTCTGGAGGGTGACTTGTAACCTGAGGTTGGAAGGACTCAGAGGGTAGGTGTGGAAGGAGTCGAGTCATGAGGGAGGTTGGCCCCAAAGAGGTTTAAACAAGGAAATTCATATTTACACTTGTGTTAGACACTGAACAAGAAACTAAAAATGGGAGTACAAACAGGAGGTTACCAAGGCAGGGGCTTTTCAGAAAGACAGAAATTTCATCTGAGACCTAAGGGATGAGATGGAGCATCCATTTAAACACAGGAGAAGAGTATCACAGATAGAATGACATGTGCAAAGATCCTGAGGTGAGAATGAACTGGGCTTGTTCGAGGAAACCATAGAAGCTGGGGAGTCTGGACTGTGGAGGCAGGGAGTGGAGCCCAGAATGAGGGCGGACAGATGGACACTGGGCAGGCACATGGGGCAGTGACAGCTTAGTCATGCACCCTGAACTTTATTCAGCATGCATTAGAGGTACCAATGGATTACACGTTGGGGTGGGGGATATGGCTGTAATTACCTCTTCTTAATGCCTCTCCTTCCTTTTCCCAGCCACCACCCATCTCTGCATGCTGAAGTCACCGGACCCCTGAGGCCTCCCATCATCTAACCCATTGGTATCATTTCCCATGGGTGAGCCCTCCCTGGCCCCAGACACACCATCTTCACTTGGCTTCCAAGGACACCTCACTGTTCTTGGTAGGCTTTCCTCCTACCCACTGGCTTCCCCTACCCATGTCCTTCACCACTTCCACAACACTGTGACACTTGAGGGCTTCGTGGCTCAGAAGTGGCTTCTCCTTCTTGCTCTCACTCATCAATTGGCCTTTGATGCCCATAAAGCCCATTCCTTCACCGCCTTCCCTCTCAGGCAAGCATTCCAATGTTTCACGGGTGTCTTTTTCTGTTCTTATGAAACGTGGATTATATTCTAGGAAAAGCAGGTCACTGCATGACCCCTGTAGTTGCTGCTCAAGTCACTGATTCTGTCTCATGCAAGCCTGTGGCCTTTGGCTTTCTCTGCCTCTCTGCCACATTCCCAGGTCTCGGCCGCACTTCTGCCCTTCCTGGCACCTGGACCAGCCCGTCTCAAAGCCTTCTCACGTGGCTTTCTCCTCAGCCTGGACCTGGATGTTTCTCCGGAGCGGGGTCCTCTCCCCACAGCCTGCTTGTAGGACACAGTGCAGGAAGCGTCCCCCCACCCCGCCAAGGACTCTCTTTCCAGGGGCTTCTGCTCCCACAGTCTGCTAATACAAATGTCACCTGTTAATTCTTCTCACACAGTGTGTGAAAGGGGGATGTGCCCCTTTAAACCTGTTTAAAGGTCTGGTTCATCTCTCTGCAGACAAAAACCCTCCTTCACTCCCTTCATTTGACTTCAGTGATTCAGCCAACAGACAACATGGCCTGAGTGCCCCCCTCATGACAGTCTTGCTGCAGATAATCTGCAGGGAGGGCACCAGGCCGAGGGGCGGTAGCACATGGTGATGGAGCGCTTGGGAGATTGGGGAGCCCCTTGCCAGCCGGGTGCCTGGGTCACGTTCCTCACCCTCTGGGCCTCAGGTTCTCCCCATGAAACTCAGCTGGGTGTGGTGAGGGATAAATACAGAAATGTGGTGACAACGCAGTCGCTGGGGATGTGGAAGCCTTAATCTATGCCGGAGAAGCCCACACAGACAGGAACAGGGGACCATGGGTGGGGGAACACAGAGCAGGGGGTACCACCCCTTTGCTCAGGGCTGGGGGATGCTCCTCAGAGGTGGGGTGTCTGGAGGTTTGCAGACAAAAACTAAGCAGAGAGTAGTTGTTCTTTCAGTGTGACTCACTGAAGGGCTGTTTATTCCGTTTGATTTATCCTGTCATAGCAGGAGCTGTTAAAAAATGTTCTAGATTCTTATAAACAATGTTGACACCAAAAAAGATCTTGTTTCTCTAGGGAGTGGGGAAAGTATACAATTGTGAATTTTGACTTCTAATATGGCCTGAGTGAGAGGAACTCGCTGCCCACAAACCTGCACCTCCCTCTCCTGGAAGGAGAGCTTGAGACTTGCTGGGTGATCGGTGCCCGCAGACACACCAGAGCCTCCAGAACAGACACAAGCTCTAGGCTTAGATGCAAATTTGGGCTTCTTTTTTCTTCCCGGAAGGGCTGCCTTTTCTCTGACGGAAAGAGAAGAGCCTCGGGTCTTTGTGCTTCAGGCCTAGAGCCCAGATGCTGGCAGTCTTTTCCCCAGATGAGGCTTCGTGGGCTGCCTGTCCCAGCCAGAATCAGCATCACACGCCCTGGAAAGAAGCCCAGTCTCCAGCTCTTGGGATCTGTGGAGGCCCCCACCCAGCCTGTGGTCTGGGCAGCTAGGGAGAAGGCCGAGATGCTGCTGTCAGAGGCCCAGGCTGAGGACAGGTGGGGTAGGTAGTGCTGGCCAAGGATGGAAAGGCAGGTGAATGTGCAGCTTCCAAGACCCTAGCACACCGAGGAACACTCAGGCCCCGTGGGTACTGTGGCCCAGAAGCCACCTGGCAAGGCAGGATTCCCTCATGACATCCCAGCCAACTTGTCTACCACTAGGAGTTCAGCCCTGCCATCTGGGTCACAGATGTTTGGGCCTCACAGTTGGCCTCTCTGAAAGGGGCATCTGAGGGGCTCACCCACTTATTCTATTTTTTTTAAGATTTTATTTATTTATTTGACAGAGAGATAGACAGAAGTGTACAAGCAGAGGGAATGGCAGAAGGAGAGGGAGAAGCAGGCTCTGCACTGAGCAGGGAGCCCGATGCAGGACTCGATCCCAGGACCCTGGGATCATGACCTGAACAGAAGGCAGCCGCTGAACCGACTGAGCCACCTAGGCGCCCTCACCCACTTATTCTAATAGTGGGTATATAGTAGGGCTCAGACAACAAGGCTGAAGAGAGAGAAGGACTTGAAGGACACAGGGTTCTGGGGCCCTAAGGGGCTGGCCACCTGAGTTGGCCACCTGAGCTTCTCTGTCCTGACTTTGCATATCACCGGGCTCACCAAGAGCCAGGGGTTAATCCCCTAATCGCAGCAACCTCAGGTCTTCAGGGCAGAGGTCACACAGCTTCATCTCAAATCTGCTTTGTCATTGCTCAGGCCTGCATCTGGCATGAGATGGCAACGGGGGGCTGGGGGGTGTACGGGTTCCTGAGTCAGAGCTCCGCGACTCATGTCTAGGTCCTGACACGTGTGGCTATGGGACCTTGGGGAAGTTACCTACGTAGTCTGTGCCTCAGTTTCCCCCTATAGAAGTGGGAATGAGGTGTTAACCTCATCATGTTGCAGTGAAGAAGAAATGAGATCAGTAATTAGCTCAGTCCCTCACACATTTGTAGACGCTTAGGAGATGTCAGCCCCTGTTCCTATCTTGGCCAGATGCCTAGCCCGGGAGGCCTCTGTGAAGGCCCTGGCTTAGGACACAGGCCACAGATGTGAAGGGCTGACCCGGCACACCCAGGATCCCTGAGATCTGTGAGGGAGGAGCGGACCGCTCACGGGGGAGGTGAGTGAGGGGATTTACTCTTGATAGGGATGGTTTTTCCACTAAATGAACATGGCCTAGGTCTGAGGGAAAAGCAGGGGAACATTGTGACCACCCTCCTGAGGAGATGTGACCCCCAGCACCAGCAAGCCTCCTGCCATTCACAGTGATGACAGCACAGGGCTAACCCTAGGGGTGTGGCTTGGTCCAGGAGGGGGTGGGGGGTGGGAAGGCACTCCCTGGGAGGGCAGTCAGAGCCCTGGGTCTGGGACATGTGAGATCTGGGGTGCTGAAGAAGAGGAAGCAGGCCACCCAGATGCCTTCAGAGCCAGGCCCGGCCCCACTCCCACCAGCTCTAAAACACAAGCTTCTTGGGAATTTCCCACGGGAACTCGCTTCTTCCGAAATGGCCATAGCACGCCGTCTTCTGGTAGATGGGCTTCTTCAAATCCAAATCCCTGCACAGTCAGCAGAGGAAAGGGTCATTTTAAATGGAAAAGGAGCACAGAGTTTCTCTGAATTTTGAGCCCAGCAGTGATTATCAGAGTGTGATGGTCTTTGCATGGAGTATCCCCACTCAGAGCAATTTCCCATAAACTTCCTGTCTGTGCCACACCATACCTTCTGAGATGACTGTCACTGGCCCTCAGGAAACAGGCTCAGACAGACACACCCAGGACCCAGAATTTGAATTCTGGCCTCACCGTGCCTCTCTCCTCTCCACTCCACTGGCCTGGCGCAGACCAACATCACCAAGCTCCAGAAAGCAGGGATGGCATTAGAAACAAAGGGAGATGGGACTAGACCTGCTGGCTCACTTCTCAGCATTCGGCTTTACGATTACTTTTCTATGACCCTCCCCCACCACCTGCCCCAAGATGGCCCCACTGGAGTGTCTCGGGGCCAGCCTCCTTCAGCCTGAAAGCAGGCATCCTGCATTTGGGGTGTCTGATGTGCCGGTCCAGGAGCCTGGACGCCCTCCTGCTTTGGGGAGGCTGAAAGTCCTTCCTTCTGTCTCGACCGAGCCTCTGGGTGAGGGAGGAGGAGGGGCCTGTCCGGCAGCGGTGGGCGGTGCTTTTACCTGACGATGACACCGGGCCGAAGGTCAAAGTTCTTACTGACCACATCTAGCAGCTCTCTCTCTGTCTTCTGAGAGCTTCCGTAGGTGAAGATGGAAATGGACAGTGGCTTAGCCACACCAATGGCATAGGAAACCTTCCAGAAGAGAGCAGGGTCAGGGGCAGAAGCTTCTGTGCAAACATCCTCAGGGAGGGGCAGCTGGAGCCACCCACTTGCCCAACATGCTCCCCAACCTTGTCTGCCTAGAAAAATCCCCACCATCTTCACAGTGATGTATGCCTGTCTCCTAGAAGATTTTTTTCCCTCCCTCAGGTTTTCAGGGTACGCGCCCCAGTGCCCTTGGCAAAGTGTGTGGGCGTCCCACCGGGCCAGCACGTCCTCACCCAGGGCCGAGATGGGGTGGTCAGAGTGGGGCCCACCCACCTGCACGAGCACTCTCCGGCAGAGCCCCGCTTTCACCAGGGACTTGGCCACCCAGCGGGCCGCGTATGCCGCCGAGCGGTCCACCTTGGTGTAGTCCTTCCCAGAGAAGGCCCCGCCACCGTGCGCCCCCCAGCCACCATAGGTGTCCACGATAATCTTACGGCCAGTGACGCCCGCGTCCCCCTGCAGAGGGAAAGGAGGACAGGGAGGGAGGAGATAAGAACCAGAGTGCGCAGAGAGCAGGGCAGGAGGGCAGCTGGAGCACGCTGAAGGCCGCTGGGCTTACGTGGAAAGGGTGCCCTGAAGCTGCCTGCGGGCATTTTTCAAGACCTGCCCTGCCCCCCAGAGCTGGAAACCTTGGTCTTTAACCCCAGTTCAGTCACTGACCAATTCCAGAAGCCAGGTAACCTGCCAGAGCCCCATGAGAAAGTGCAAACAATGGGCCAGAGGCTGGAATCCCAGCCAGCTTCTACTTCAGTCTTTGTTTTTGTGAGTCAGTCATGCTGGAGAAATCCAACTGCAGGCAGGAACTGTGCTAAGTACACCCCAGGCTGTGGCCCTGGCTGGTGGCACCCGGCACATGCCACGGTGCCCATTTCCTCCCCTGTCTGCTCTGTGCAGCATCAGGCAACCACCATGTTTTGAAAGGGCAGGGGCTCCGTGTTCAGTGTTTTGGGGAAAGACTGCGTACTCTATCCCCCTGCTTAAAGACCCACCATTCCCACCAGCACATCTAGGCTTTGAGAAGTCCTACAAGAAAGGACAGTAAGCTTTGCCTTCCTTTTACCCTGTGTTTCTGCAAGACATTTGGTCATGGAACCCATTACGGGGGCTCCGCTTGGTGGCAACGCATCCCCAGTTGAGGCACCCCTGGCAGAGGTCAAGCAGCCTCTCCGGGGTGCTCTGCCAATCCCCACTTCCTCTCTCCTGGAGAGAGAGAAGAAAGGGGGCAGCAGGGGTCCCCATCGAAACACCTGCCCCCACGCAAGTTGAAGGCAACCTGTGGCGAAGACCCCGTACTGCCACCTGGGGAGGCCGGTCATCGGCAAGGGTGATTTGGCAGCTCAGCAGGGCGAGGTAGCAGCGTAGGCAAGTATGACCAGGGGAGGCTGGGCGGCACTAGGTGGGAGGGTTCTGGGGACATGTCCCAGTTCCGCATGCACTGACGCACACACAGCAGGCCCCACGGAGTGCGAGCCGACCTCATGTTCTGCCCAGGCCCAGACGTGGCTGGGCCACACAAAGCCACCTCCTCCTTTGTGCTCCGGCAAGTAAGCAACCCCAGTAACAAAGGCAAATCAGGACTCTGCTCAGAGGCAAGGGCGCACCTGGGGACCGCCAATGACAAACCGCCCGCTGGGCTGCAGGTGGTAAATGGTGTCTTCGTCCAGGTACTTGGCGGGCACCACGGCCTTGATCACCTGCTCCTTTAGGGCCTTGCGCATGTCCTCCAGGGTTATGTCCTCGTTGTGCTGTACGGAGATGACGATGGTGTGGATGCGCATGGGGATGACCGCGCCATTGTCCTGGGTGTACTCAACTGTCACCTGTTGGGTCACAAGGGCAGGAGATGCGCTGAGCTGGGGACACATCGCTGCCAGGGACAGACACCCAGGAGCCAAGTGAGGGGGGCCTCCTGTCCTCCAGGGGCCTCCAGGAAAGTTAATCTGACATCTTCTTATGTTTGAGCAATTGCCACGTGCTATGTATGGGATGACTGGGTATGAGGCATAAGCTATTCCCACCTATGACCCCTATTAGTGCCCCTTAGAGACTCAGGGTTACAGAGTTTCCTCTCATTTGTGACCCAACTAGACTCCTCCCCTTCTGTCTCAGAGGGCTCTGGGTGCCAACAAATGTCCCCCCGGCCAAAGCCCTCTCTTGACACTCCACGGCCTGGAGCCAAGGTATCCCAGCTTCTGCCAAAGAGCACAGGCCTCCATGGGCCAGGCCGGCTGCCCCAGCCCCTCAGTGGAAGAGCTCTGGAAGTGCATGGGGCCAGGGGACTTGCCTGCTGGAGGGACAGGGTGAGAGGGGCTCGGGTCAGGCTGGCTGAAATTGAGGGGGCAGCAAGCTCCGGATGGCCAGCCTCTGGGTGTCTGAGCTAAAGAAAGGAAAAGCAGAGAGCACGTGGAGGGAAGGAGCCCACCTGCAGTACCCCTGCAAGTGAGCAGTTCGAATGCTCACTTCTACCCACCTGGGTCAGTGCTGTGCCCGTTCTGGGCATTACCAGTCTGGGCACACCAGGCTTGCAGAGCGAGAGCGAAGGAGACAGTGAGGACAGCAGGTGAAGCTGGGAAAGCAGCTAGAAGAGGTGCCCAAAGCTGTGGGAAGCTGTTGCTCACCCTGTTTTAAAGATAGGAGAGCTGAGCCTTCAGAACCTAAGTACCTTGGTCAAGATCACACAGCTGATAGAGCTGGGCTCTGCCCTGGGGCTACGTGACCCCGTAGCTGGGGCTCTGCCCAGCAGAAGGCTGCCACTCAGGGCCCTGAGGGACACGCAGGAGCCACAGGCCCCAGTGCCCCCCGAGGCAGTGTGGACCCACCGGGGTGGAGGGGCCTGGGGTACGTGGGGGCTGCAGGAGTGCGACTAGGCCAGCTCTCCCTGGTAGCAACACCCTGCCCCAGGGCCTTGAGAGGACCTCGGGACAGCCAACAGCGCCTCCGCGGGGCTGTGCCTGCAGCAGGATCTCCGCCTGCCCAAGGGCCCTCCGATATCCACCAAACACCGGCCTGTTCCAAACTACTACTCTGTGTCCTGCCTGGTTCAAAGAACCAGAGGGTGGAGTCCAGAAGGAGGAAGAGAATGAGCCCTGCCCACATGATGTCTGATCCTAGCGCAAGAGGCAGGTGCGCATGAACATCTGCGTACAGAGAACAACCTTTAAATGCTGGGCTACGTACACACAGCTGCGACAGGGAGCCAGAGCTGGGGTGGGGGCTCCCAGGAGGGGAGGCCTGTGGCCGCTCTGGGACCACTCCCCCGCTCCCTGGACTTCCCACTCGGCCAGCTGTAAGCCCCAGGCAGCATCCATGTAGAACCACACAACTGCAGCAGGGCAAAGGGTTCCAAGTACGCCCCTTATCTCTCCATGTCAGCAAGATGTGGGGAAAAATACACCACGGAAAACACAACTCTGACCAGGTATAAAAATAGCCATCCACACTGCCACTCAAGTCTCCATATCAGCAGCAAGAGTTTGTTCAGGTGGAAAGATTCATCCTGTTCACGGTCAACACTCTGCTTAGATGATGAAAGTCCTTCTCATATGGGCTCTGGAGCCGGCCCAGAAACCGGTCCTGACACAGTGCGGCGCACAGTGAAGCAGCTGCAGGCGGGGACCCTCGGACGGCCGGGGCAGACCCCTACCCGTGCGTCTGCAATGCCAGGGTTTCGCCCCCCCACCTTGCAGCAGGCCAGTGAGGCGGATTTCGGTGTCCAAAGTAGCATTAAGAGGTTTCCGTGCAGCACTGCAGGAAGGGAGCCCCCAGAAGAGCACATCCTCGCCCCCACCCCCCGCCGTGGGCTTGGAAGCCTTCAAGGACTAAGCGAGATGATGCAGGCCTTCCCTGTTTCGTCCGGTCCCATGGCGGTGCCTCCGGGCCTCCCTGTCACACAAGGAAAAGCAAAGCCCTGTCGCTCGGCTTCTCCCACCCCTGTTCCACTGATTCTGTGTTCCGTGGATCTCCACCGCACTTCCCGTCACAGCACGGCTCTGGCCCAGGACGGGGGCCAGGCGCGCCAGCATCTGTGTGCCCCTCTCTTTTGATGCCACCACAGTCTTTGCATGATAGCTCCCCTGCGCCACAACCTCAGAGAACCCGAGGAGTGCTGGTGGTTCCACTCCCCACCGAGGGGTCACGTGGAGAACACCACAAAGGGTTAGCTTGAGGCCGCAAATGCACTTCCTTGCCCTCTGTGAGGCCTCCCACCTGGGCTGAGAAGGATGCACCTCGGTGCAGGTGGGGTAACAGGACAGTCACGTGCTCCATGCTGAGCTACACAACCGCATGTGCTGAATTCCAACTACAGGAGCCAGAGAAGGCCCCGTGAGGTGGCGGCCACCAGGGAAAACCACAGGAGGTGGGGGCTTTGCTGGCCACTCATGGACAGGGGAGAACCGAGAAGATTCCAGGTAAGGTGGAGGGTGCGAGCACAGGTGCAAAACACTGGAAACAAGGGGAACATGAGTGAAATCAGCCAGATTAAGCAGACTGGGGGAGGGGAGGTAGAGGAAGGTAAAACCGGAAGACCATAAAAGGCTTGGAATACCAGAATAACAAGCAGGGGGTTTGTCCCCCTGTAGGAAGCAGAAAACTGCTGAGGATTCTACTATATGTTGGCTAACTGAACATAATAATAATTAAAAAAAAGAAATTAAAAGTCCGAAAGGAGTTAAGGGGAGTTTCCAGGCAGGGAGAATCCTCGGGAGGGCACAGTACGGATCCTGGCCCTGGGAACCAAGCTGGAGAAGAAGAGATGCTCTGGAGGGAGAATGCCTAAGGCAGGGTGGAGACAGAGAGGGTGCCGAGCAGGAGGGGGGGCACCACCACACCCCCTTGAGCTGAGGAGGAGGTGACACTGAAGCTGCACACGATGGCTCTCGGGCACAGGTGTTTGCAGGGTGGATGAGAAAGATGGACGCTGATTCAGAGACCCTGCAGGTAGAAGCTTGGGGCGCTGAGTGGGACACGGTAGAAATTGGGTGTGAGCGTGGGTGGAGGGAGAGGGTGTGCAAGAGGTGCCAAGGACCTGCTGGAGGGCGAAAGAGGAGCCAGGGGAGGAGGCCCCAGGAAAGGGGCCCGCAAGGTCACCAGGGTTAAACAGGGCAGGGACGCGGAGCGCGGAGGCAGACAGGGCCCTTCCACGTCGGCTAACTCTTGCATCACGGCTGACCTTCAAATGTGGACGTTGGTGAGGACTTCCCCACTGCCTGGAGGGGCGATGTTAGGGCCCGAGGGGACAGAGAGTCCGAAACAGCAAAGGGAAAGCCTTTTTATGAGAAACAGGGGTAAAGGGCCACAGTGAGACGCAGACAACACTTGTCAACTAGTGTTTAGTCTTTGCTCAAGGGGTGGAGGCCTGTGAGGTGGAAGGGCAGTGACCGAAAGTCTGAAACTGATTAAGCACCGTGTGGCAGGAGCCAGGAAATCACATGACCAGAGTCAACATCTGCTAAGAAGGCAAAAAAGAAAAATCTAGAACGGTTCTTTCCATTTTTCTGTATTTTAAACATTTTTTCATAATAAAAAAAAATTGGGAGAGAAAACATCTAGACCTGAAGAGTTTTCAAATAAATAGTTCTTTTCACAATCAATAATTCTTTGAGTGTCCTGACTGAACATTTTGATCTTAATCATGACATGAATCAAGAGGGTCTGGGGGCACTGGAAGGGCGCGTCTGGGGCTCCACGGGGGAGCGAAAGGAGGAGGCTCACCTGAGTCTTGGAGTCAGGCCGCAGCCAAGGGAGGACCCCGGAGCGTCTGAGGTCTGCCATCCGGGCGTTGAGTTTGTGAGCGAGGATAACAGTGAGGGGCATGCACTCTTCCGTCTCATCGGTGGCATAGCCGAACATCAAACCCTAGAGCAGGGGAGAGGGCCGACTGAGCAAGGCCCACTTTAGATCACGGGACAACTTGCTGCCAGTCTAACACTTGGCTGCTACTCCGGCCAAGTGTGTTGGGTCCCTCGTGCACGCACCACCCGCACGGGACTGTGCTCAGTCCAGCACTCATGACTCTCCCAGCCAGCCCCTTCCGGGGGTCCGAGCCAGGGAGGAGACAGGCAGTGCCATCCCGACGGCCTGACAAGGCGCCCACGCCCCCTTTAGTTACCTGGTCTCCAGCCCCGACGTCCTCCTCACTCCTGTCCAGATGTACGCCCTGGGCGATATCCGGGGACTGCTGCTCCAGAGCCACCAGCACGTTGCAGGTCTTGAAGTCAAAGCCTAGGCAGAAGGGAGAGGGGGGCTTAGTGGGGACACAGGTCAGGCAGAGCATGGCTGTGAGCTTCCTGGCCGACTGCTCCACTCCTGACGTGGCATTTGGTGTTGGGGCGGGTGGTCTCTCACCAGCTGGGGTCTGTCTGGGCTCAAAGCTGAGGCCCAGGGGTGGGGAAGCCCATGCACCCTTCCCATATGATCATCTAGAACTCTAAGTCAAAAAAAATCCTCCACAGTGCATTTTACTATATTAAATTATACCCAGATTAAAAATATATATCCTAGGGCACCTGGATGGCTCAGTTGGTTAAGCGTCTGCCTTCAGCTCAGGTCATGATCCCTGAGTCCCAGAATCGAGTCCCACGTCGGGCTCCCTGCTCAGTGCAAAACCTGCTTCTCCCTCTGACTCTCTCCCCTCTCATGCTCTCTCTCGTGCTCTCTCTCTCTCTCTCAAATAAATAAATAAAATCTTAATATATATATATATATATATATCCTGCACAGAACTGCAGTATAAAAACCAGATCAAGAGCTACAGCTACTCTGGCTGAAGAGCAGGTGGGTGACTCATGGCCCTGTCCCCTTAGGCACCTTCTAAGATCTAGGCTGAAAATCGCCTTCCAGCACTGCAGTTCAGAAGCCCAGGGATGTGCCTGATGCAGATATTAAATATATTGGACAAATACAGCGCACAGAAACTACTCAGACATGCTCCCAGACCTAGAGTCCTCTGATCCCAGGCGATGCACAGGGCTTGGAGCAAAATGGAAAAGGCACCCCTCTGGAGGCTGAGGCCCCATCTGCCCATCCCCAAAGGTCAGGCACAGAGATGGAGGCTGTTCTCTCCAGCAAGGGGCTGCAGGCCCGGAACTGGTTCACGGAGGTTTGGCCAGTGGCTGCCCAGTCCAAGGAGCCCAGGAAGGGGCTGCCACGCCTGGACAGCACACTCATCTCCCTGTAGGTCCTCGGGCCTTGCTGGGCTCAGCCATGCGGACTGCGTGAATGAGGGGCTGAAACTGACAGAGGCTCCACCACAAGGTCAAGTGTTAGTGACAAGCTGAGTAGCTGTCACTCTCTTGCCAGTCTATTCAACCTAGGCTGCCAGTGTGAGCTTACTAAAACCAACCAACCAACCAACCCAGATCCAGTCTATTGTTTCTGTACATGCTTCACGTGGGGACCTCCCGCCAAATGAAGCAGAGGCCAAGCCCCTCAGCCCCGGCCAGCCCCTCCCCGCTGAACCACTCTAGCCAAATGCACTTAGGTGTAGCCTTCAGCGTGGCTGGCTTTTCTACCTCCACTAGGTGTCTCGGTGTAGAATAATCCCCCTCCTCCTCTGACTCCCCATCCCCACACACCCAAATTCAACCAGTTCTCAGTAAATGTCCCTAGGCGTCCCCTCCCCCTCCCTCCCTTCACTACACACTGTGCCACCGGCTGGCCACAGGGCACCTCATACTGCACCATTTAATGCCAGGCAGTGCCCCCACTCCGGGAGCATCAGGACGCCTTTGTCCCTTGCAGCTTCCTGTTCCCAGCAAACGCTTTTGGATGCACAAACCAATGAACCATCTTTAGAGGGCTGCCAAGGACTCACCATGGTGCATTAAACATTTTGCATTTTTCCTAATCACTCTCTAAATGGTGAATCTTCTCAGCTCTGCAACTCCATCAAGGGCTCCGAGTGATTAGGAAACGGCATTCAGGGGACCAAGGGGAGAGGAGCAGGGCTCAGAAAGGCAGCCAGTCCAGTGACTATGGCCCAGAGCCGTAAGGGGCAGTTAGCCTGCCCCCCCGCCCCGCAGGGCAGCCACCATGCTGCACAGGGTCCTCTGGGTGCGGGCACGGGGATAAGCTGGGCACAGCAGAGCTGGGCTCTCTTTCGCTTCTCTTTCTCTAGGAGACATGGCCTCCTGGGAAGTCTCCTTTCCACCTAGTACAGAACAAGACTTGCTCTTGAATAAGGTCTACACGTATGTAAACAATCGGCTTTTCCTTGTAGAACACGGTGAAGGCTCTGCAGGGTGGCATGTGGGGAAGCTGCTGATTGGGGACAGAGCGTTTCCTCTATGAACACTCTTGTGCACTGACTGGGAGATTCTGCTTGTGCTCACTGGTTCTCCTCCTGCTGATTCCTGACATGGATCCCCCCAAACTTTCATGTGCTCAAATGAGTGCTCTGGGCAGCTCCGAAGGCGGCTGCGCTGAGCTTCTGTGTCTGCACCCTCAGTGGTGAGGGGCTCTCGCTCATATGGGTGCAGTGCCTCATTCTAGCCTGCCCTGACCCACGCGGCGGCGCATGTCACCCTAAAGACCCAGTAGCTGGGAGGTCAGTGCACACAGGCCTTCAGCATCTGGCTCTCGCATGCTGTTCTCTGAGACCGCTCCAGGCTGGGCCCCTTCCCGGCCTGCCCCGTCTCAGATGTTGGAATCCGCTTTGGGCCCTTCTGTTCTTTCCAACTGTCTCCTCCCATGCCCGCCCTGATCACAGCGCTCCTCCTCACTTCCTGCCAGGGCCTGTGTCCCTTCCCTGGAATGCAGGCTCCCGCACTGCCTGGCACTGGAGCCCACCTTAGCCAGCTTGTCCCCTTCACCGGCCTTGGGTACCGGTTCTGGGCGGAGTCGCCTTTTTCTCTATCATGAGAAGCAGCATAGGGAAGCAGAAAGCACAGGAGTCCACATGGGCAGCCACCTGCTGGCAGTCACCTTACACAAATTATGGACATTCCCAAGCTTCAATTTCCTCATCTGCAGGAGGAGTACGGCAGAGGGCCTCAAACAGTTAAAAGGACACCTGCAAGGAGCAGCCCCAGGGCCTGGCAGAGAACACGTCCCCAGCAGGGGGCAGCTCCCCTTACTCAGTGGGTGCTTCTCTCTTCCAAAGCCTTTGCCTGCACCACGAAGACCAGAGTCAAAAATGGATGGACGGACAGACAGACACGGGGTAGTTCAACTGGGTGCCGTCACATGGGCCACCGTGCTGTTGCCAGAGACTTTGACCCCTGACCCTGCTAGGAGGGTCTAGGAATGTTTTCCTCCTGGTGGTATTTGCACTAGCCGAGGACCAAGAGCCTCAGCTCGGACGCAGGGTCGGGGCGCCCACGTGTCTCAGACCCGGGGCCTCTCCTCACCCTTGGCAGAGTCGTCATAGCCAATGTGCCTGATGGCGCTTCTCACCACCCGCTGGTAGTCCACCGTGGCCGTGGAGGTGATCTCGCCGCAGAGCAGCACCATGCCCGTCTTACACACCGTCTCTGCGAGACAGGGAGAGCAGTTGGTGGCCACAAGCCATCGGAGGGGAGCCCCCCTCCCAGACCTCTCGCAAAGAGTCTCACAAAACATGGATTCCGGACATAAGAGAATAATGCTAACAAACAGAGTAAACCCCAGCAGAAGTGCTGAGCACGGGTAGATCCCTCCCGGGGCACTACACTTTGGACAGAACGGGTCACATTTCGCCTTCGCAGCCAGCGAGCCACCTCCTGCTCGTGTCATCTTGAACCACTTATTTAACCTCTCTCAGTCTGCTTCCCTGTCTGCTACCTGAAGACCACAGTTCCACTGGACTGCTGTGTGGATCAGGGTGAGACCATGGGGGTAGGCGGCTGTCACATAGAATGCATGCGGGTGCCTCTCCCACCCCTTCTTGCTAACGCTGCACCAGGCTGAGATCCTGAGATCAAGGCGGGCCAAACTTCTCACTGGCTAGTCACAAAGATATCAGGGTGAGGGCCACCCTCAGAGGGCACAGGTCCCTGCGGTGCTCAGTGCAGAGGCTAGGGCAGTGCTGGAGAGGGAGGAAGCCGTCTGTGCGGCACACAGTGAGGACAGGGGGGCTCTGGTCTCCATGCAGGCACCCCCTCTCCTGTGACCTTGGCCAAGGCCCTGATTCAGCTGCACCCATGATCACTTCGGGGGCCCCCCAGGTGCTGGGGCCCCTGACTCCCTGCTGTGCCCAGAGCCCCAGCACAGGCACCAGCAAAGGCCTCGAGCCCAGCCCGCTGAGGTCTTCAGCAGGGAGGGAGCGGGTGTTTCTTACCACAGGCCACCTTGGCATTGGGGTCCTGCTTCAGATGGGCATCCAGCACGGCATCACTGATCTGGTCACAGATCTTGTCTGCACAAGAATGAACATGTGTGAGAATCATAGAAATATTAGGTATAACAAACTGAAATGTTAAAATAATTAGGTATTTGGTAAGTTTATATATCAAATTCACCTACCTAAGAGGACACTTTTTTAAATATAAAAAATTAAGAACTTTTTGAAATTTTTATTTCTTCCCATTTCTGCCTAATATTGGATGATTTATATTAGATAAACTCATAGGGTTCCCTAAAAAAGAAATACATCCCAAAATCAGTTCTAAGAGACTAAAGCAATTCACAATGCACACCAAAAACACACACACATAGACAGACATACAGACACACACACACACATTCTCCTACTAAAAAGCCTCTTGTTCCTCAAGATATTCCCTTTAAGTCTAAAATCTAGAAAACTCCTAGAAATAGAAGTTAAAATAGCTAACAACATTGGCGAGATTAGGTGCCAACACGTAAAATCAGATGGGACAAACAGATACATTGCTCCGCAGGTTCTAGAAGCTGCAGTGTACTGTATATACGATGCTACGCCCAAATCCACCACCCCACCCACAGGAATTCCAGAAGAGAGCCTCTATACATCGCTGCTGTTCTACAGAACATTTCCATAAGCAGCTCTCAGATCATGCGCATGGCCACGCAGCCTCCTGAAGGCTAGATGTTCTAATAGCTGGGTTTGACCTCAGTCAAGGTGGAACTGACAACAGCTCAGCATAAGCTGGGATTTGATCTTCTTTTTTCACTACTTGCCTTAAGGACTCTACATGGTTGAGCTTGCAGACCCTCAATGCATTGCACTGTGGAAAAATCCACTCTTGTGTTGGGGTTGTGTGAACTGTCACTGTTCAGTTTCAGAAATAAAAGTGACATCTATTTACACATATTACATCTCAATTAATGTTCCCATAGAGTTTGCTCTTAATAGATTAATAAGTTTTTTTTTCCAGTTTTATCAAGGTATAATTGGTGTACAAAAAATCTGCATAAAATTAAAGTATACAATTTGGGGAGTCTGGACATGCGAATACACTTACGTGACCATCACCATAAACAAGGTAATAAACATATCCATCACCTCCAAAAGTTTCCTTGTGTCCTTCTGTTTTGTTTTAGCTTTTCAGTTTTCATATTAAGGATCCAGATCCAGAATCAAGTGGTTCTGCTCTCACAAGTGCACCATTTAAAATGTTAACGTCAATGCAACTTAAAATATTAATCTGCCATTCAAGGTGAATTCTCTAAACTTTCCTTCAGAAACTGCTACTACACCTTGAGGCTCTCTGTGCAACCTCCCCCCATTGTCAGATCCTGGTTGTAAATCTAGGTTTGTCCAAGGCCACCGCCTCTGCACACCCCTACCAATGAAGGCCTGCTGCTAAAATATCCCTTTTAGGCCTACGCATCAGGACTCCTAGGGCTGCTCACAAGACGACTATGGCTGACTCTGCTTCCTTCAAGGACGCAGGTCACATGTACTCAGTCCACACAGGGCAGTGGGATAAGGGGTGTTAGGGATAAAGCTGGAGCTAAGCAATAGTGTTAAGATAGCTCCACAGACTAAAGGAATGCCTAAGGAGGCCCTATCTGGACAGTCTCTTTAGGTTTTCGGAATTTCTATCGATATTGCTCAGTAGCTTTAAGGTAGTCAATAGCTGGTTTTCTTGGAAGTTGAAGAAAGCATTCATATTATCCTCCTGGTGGAGAAGTCAGCACTGGAATGACAAGCAAGCCATCACCAAGCCTTAGGGGAAGCTGACTTACATGGACAGTTAATTGATTGTGGCAAGTGAAAGGAGAGTCAGACAAACTGAAAGGCTACCATGAACTACCAACTGGTTGGCTAGAATTTTCTTCTCTGTCCACTGAGCACACTGCTGTATGTACGAGGGGAGCACTGGCCACTGTGTGTCAAGGATGCATGTCCACATCCTCTGAGTGGAGCAAATCCTTCCCCTAACCCATGTATGGTCTTCATGTGTTACACACAGAAATGAATCTGAGGTTACGAGCATTATAGACCTAGAGACTTTATAAAGTTGTGCACAATGAAAGAGGCTATTTGTTTTGAATTGAGCTAAGTCACCTACAAAACCCAGCTTAAGCCAAGGTTTCTCAACAGCGGTACTGTTGACATTTGGGGCTGGAAAATTCCTTGTTGTCGGGGGGAGGGTCTTGTGCATTCAGGATGTTTAGAAGCATACCTGGCCTCTATCCACTAAGTGCCCGTAGCACCCCAACCCCTCATGGCAGAGTTATGACAGACAACCAAAAATGTTTTCAGATAATACAAAATGCCCTTAGGGGAAAAGGGGCAGCATCGTCCCTTGTTGAGAACCACTGGCTAAAGCATATGGAAGGAGTGGTGGGTGTGAGGAGATGTCCAGAGCTGAGTTACGAGGTATGAGAGAACATGGATGAGGAAAATGAAGAAAAGGTAGCCTTGGTGATAAGTTACCAAAACTTCAAATACTCAGATGAATTTTGAAGACGTGTTCAAAGACATAAATCAGTGTGTCTAGCCCCCAGGATTCTTCTAGAACAGTGGTTCTCAGAGTGTGGTTCTCACAGCAGCAGAGGACTTATTAAAAATGCAAACCTTAAGCTTCTTAAGGTCTTAACCCAAGACCTACTAAATCAGAGACTCTGGGGGTGGGCGCAGCACTCTGTGTTAGCAAGCCCACCGGGTGATGCCGATTATCCCTGAAGTCTGAGAACCACTGATCTCCAACCTGAGGTTCTGATCATGGGCCTCACTGTTCGCATGTGTGAGCCTCTCCCATTTCCCCACATCACCAAAAACTGCTCGAATGTTCTTCCTCTTCAGGAGGTCACCTGTACTTCTCTCAGGTAACACACCTGAGGCCTTCAGGACCTGGCGATCTATCTCAGCGACTACTAGAATGTGCTCTTCATGCCTAGACTGCACGTGCCTTACATGCCAAACTCAGTGACTGTGGTCTTGTCTGAGGGAAGATTCTCTGTTGACTTGAGTTGCTCAACAATAATAAAGCTGTATCCTCCCTGCCCCCCCAAAATATATATAAAGTTGATATTTGATGATATAATATCCCATGTATAATATGTTCCATCAACCCACTGTGTGTCCTCTGCTGTGGGTGGAAGAGGTGGGCACAGCACGAGCCCTTGGCTTCATTACCTCGCCACTTCTCATTTCATACTCAGTGACTGTTTTACAAAACTACAAATTAATAGAATGAAAAACGCCTCATATTGTGCCTCCAGAGGTCCCACAGAGTAACCAACACAAACTGTTTTTAAGGCCTCTTGTGAAATGACCCCCCTGGCTGCGGCTGCCATGGGCCCACGACCACCTACTCACCCGGGTGTCCCTCTCCGACCGACTCTGATGTGAACATGAACGCTCCTTCTTCACTTAGAGAATGGTCACACAAGCCATCCACCGGGCCATTCATCTTTGCACACTTCTCCGCGCAGTTTCTTCAGGGTAACGATTTCAATGCCGTGACTTTGCCCGAGGTTTGTTTGGGTTTTTGGTTTTGTTGGTTTTTTTTTTTTTCCCCTTCTGTAAACGCAACAGGCTTGTCTTTGGCAGAGCCACGGGGCTCACTTCTGCCGAACAGCCCGCAAGCACGTGAGAAGGAGGTGAGGATGGTGAGGAGGAACTGAGCGCAGATGTGTCACTCCCTCCGACTGGTCACAGCTTGCTCCTGAGTGACTCCTATATATGGAAGAGTGAAAGTGCCTGAATAATCATGTGAGAAAATTGGAGGAGTCCATTTCCTGGGAGGGGGTTCTTCTTACCTTGAGGGATTCCAGTTGTCAGCTCGGACGTCCCAAGCGCTAGCATCTGGCCAATGTATGGTAAAGTAGGCTGTGTAGATTCTGCAGAACTGAAGCTCCTTTGGGACTCTGCTTCAGCTCTGCAGCTAATCTCCATATTGCTCCAAGGTTAACATCCCACGTTGGAGGGCGGGGGTCTGTGGTGACTCAGGGATACAAACAGGCAGCCAGGAAATCTTTCCCAGAGATACAGTTTAGGCGAAGACTGCAACACAGGGTGGCCTGTGCTATTGGGTGCTGTCCTTCCTCCCCCACACCTTGTCGGGCTTGGGCTCTCCCCCTTCTTCTACCTTCTCAGAGCTAAAGCATGCACCTGTATTCTGAGTCAGCTTGGATGTTACACAACACATTCATTTAGAAGAAAAACTTTTGAGCCCATATTTTTCTGCTAATAGAAATCGCCTAAATAGTCAATGTCTCTAAGACGCTGACAGTCACATTGACAAGCAATATGTTAAGAAGTATCTGGACAGGTTACAGAAAATGCTTTTTTTGGGAAAAGGAGTCTTGAGAGAAAGATTCATTACAGGGAAATTATCAGAGTCCAAGTTCCCAAAGCTCCCATAAGATAACTTAAACATCTACCTATTCAGTTCTGTATACCTGATCAACACCTGCTCACAACTCCTACACATTTTTTTTTGCTTTGACCAAGAAAAGAAGTGGACAGGCTTACATCTTTAGCCAATTCATGCACTAAATGACAGCATCTCTCTCTCTCTCTCTCTTCATTTTCTCCCACCCTCAGATCTAGCTGCATCCTCAGGCCAGCGCAATGGTAGGGAATTGAGATCAGACAGTGGGAATGGGTGGAGAAACCAGTTCCCGCTAGAAGGCAATAAAACGTAAGCAGCCAAAAGCCTGTGCACCAAACACTGGACTGTGGGAAGCAAAAGTTAGGGTGCCGTAACCCCCCACTAACAATTCTGCTGCCCAGATCCCCTCTACACTCAGAATATGAGCACTTAAAAATTTTTCTCTGGTGCTCCAAATCTTGAGTGTTGCCAACTCGTCAGCAGTAGCAACACTATCCCCCCAGGGAGAAACTATATAAAAGTGACCTCTTTTGAGATGAAGTAAGGGATTCTACATATACATATTTCATCAGAGGCATTTAAGAAAGAGTCGTTGGAATGCTCAGGCACAAGATTGTTGAAGGTCCAGAGAGGAAAAGGCCACTGGGAAGGGATGGAAAAATGAGGATCAAATAGGGACTTTAGACAACATAGCCTTGTCCTTGTCAGCAGACAGGAGTCCTCCTGTTTGCACTTAAAATATTTCAACATCACTGTCCCTTTGCAAATTTCTTCTGGGTACACTGGTTTCAAACCTGGAGGCAATATGAGCTAATGTTTAATGTGAACTATAGACCTAGGTTAGCCTAGCAGCTAGAACTATGGCCATTATGTTTTAACTCTGCTTTAAGAGCAAGATGGAGTTTAAGTAGCAAGTACTCACCAAGGTCCCAGAGCTGGCAAGAAGTCGGAACACAAAGCTGCCTAACTATCCTTTGAATTCCAGAATGACTAAAAGCATGGGGCGGAAGGGTGTGTCCCATACAGGGAAGTGGTGCTTTCGGAGACATAAGCAGAAGGCTTCTGCAGTCTGGACACAAATTCAGAGTGAGGGAAGGATCTGGAAGCACCAAGTTCAGTACCCATCATATGTGTGAGTCTTGTATGACATCCCCATTAAATCTAGGCCACCTAATATTCTTTCAGCCCATAGATGTTAATAAGCAGTACACAGAACGTGGTGGTGGGAGTGCGGGCTTCAGGGTTGGAGTCGTCTGGCCTCTAACACACTATCCACCCTGGGACAGGGTTCCTAACCTCTCAGCTCCTGCTTCGTCATCTGTAAAGCAGGGTAAATGATTACCTATCTCACAGCATCATTGTGAGAAATAGATGTGGTCATTCAGGTAGGATGAAGATTGAGCATAGAGCCGGTATACAATAAGACCTTAATGAAATATTACTTAAGCACCTTCTATGTACATAATATATGATTTTCTTAGGTATAAGGATAAAATGCAAGGCTGTAGCAATGCTGAATCAATCAAAAGATTTCCCTCTTTTAGTAAATGTTACCAGTTAGAGAAAAAAAATTGCATTTGCACCAAGAGTTAAAACAGTGGCTTCAATCTACCCCCTTCTGACTTAGAAAACTGAACCAATGGGGACATTGCCATCATAAACTCAAATTAAAACCTGACTTACGCACATGCTGTCCCTTACGCATGAATTGTCCTAATGTCACTCCCCCCCAAGCTCCACTGATTATCTAAGTCCAATTCGTTGTGTCAAAGGCCCACAGTTGATTTCATTTCCATGCAGCAACCTTCAACTCTGAAGCTTTGCTGACAAGCTCTGAAGAAACTTGGCTTTGAAAACAAATATCATTTTGGTCAGATTTGCCTGTGATATTAAAATATAAAATACCACATGAATATAAAATACCAAGCAAATGGCTATGTTTCCAGTAAGCAGTGTATGCAAGGACTGTCCAGTTTTAGGAAGGGGCTTTGAGGGCACCTGACCCCAGGTACCTAGTGGAGAGCACCTGGCCAGAGGGTGCCCTTGACCAGCTCCTACACCTGCCACGCCTGATGGCTCTGCCACAGGCAAGAGAGAATGCAGTTTTGATGACCCCAAAACTCTGGATACAGAAGTGGAGTGCACAGTCACTTCTTAAATGCTATTTAGGTGCAAACTTTTCTCAACTTTGGTGAGAAGCTCCCTTAACCTAAATGGCATAATAACCCCATGGAATATTTGCAAAAGATTTACTACTTTTGTTCTCATTAATTGAAGCACAAGCCCTTCCCACATATATCATTCTAAAACATGAATAACTTATTTATGAAAGAAAGATAAATTTTTTAAAAATTTTAGGTCATTTCAACAATATGTGACTTTGGTTCAGTAAAAAAAATCCAAATAAGCACTCCATATACAATGGCTATTCTGGAAAGGAAGAAAGAAAGTGTGGAAAGATTTCATGGAAAAAAAGCAGGATCTGAGCTGGACCCCAAAGGAATTACAGCATTTCAGAGGCAGCAGAGAGATGGTAAGGCCGTGGGGACTTTACCAGCCAGGAAGTCCCAGTGTGCCTTAGAGCTGGTGCAGAGGAGCATTGCCCCAACTTTACTGGGAGCTGTGGGGCACATGGGCACGGAGGTGGAAGGCTGGGAAGGCAGGCGAGGAGCCATGCTGGGAGTCAAGCAAATGGTGGTTTTCTATCTGACAGGAAAATGCAAACTAGATTAGAGAGGAAAAGCATTCCAAAATCAGAGACAAGAGGTAAAACTCCTGCCTTGATCCAGGAATAGCCTGAAGAGCAACAGATGCTGAGACATTCATATGATGTAAATCCTGCTCTGCCTTGTTGTTTTTCAAAACTCCATTGCTTCTCTTCCTAGAATCATCCCTTCCCCCAAACACATCTACCCCAGCTCTGAGACTTGAGATCCTGAGAGGTTATTTCAATTTCTGATTCTTTACCATCAGTATACAATTTCCTGCAAAGCTTGTCAGCAATTCTTCCTCAGTGGTGCCTTGGAATTCTCCCCCTCCATTTTCGTGTCCACAAATAGTTGCTGCCTGCACCCATCCTTGTCATCTCACATTTGAGTTAGGCACCAGCTGGGCCCACCCTCCCATACCAACATACCCTTCAGAGGCTGGTACCATGCTGCACATACGAGGTGCCTTAAATTGGCCTGCTAGTTGGTACCTGGAAAAACAAGCTATCTCTTATACTACCTCACCTCAATTAAGGCGTACAAACAAAATATTTACACAGTAAGAGCTAAACAATCTCCTGGAAATACTCTTATGCTGGAATACCATTCAGCAGTCAAAACATGAACCACAATATCACACACAAAAATACGGATGACTTGAAACAGTATTCAGTGAAAAGGGGGCCAAAAGATAATATACAATCCCTCTTTAATAAAAATAAAATAGGATTTGTAACATGTACTTTTTGAGAATATCTAGAGATCCAATAAAGGATTCAAAAAGGAAAAGAAGGAAGTGAGATCACTGAAAATGGTGGAGTAGAGAACTCAAAGCTTCCATCCAGCTGTAAAAATCAACTAATAACCTAGAAAAAATCCTGCTTAAATCAACTTTTGCAAAACTCTGGAATGTAGTCAAGAATTTGTAGGAAGATTAATAAAGAAAGAGGCTGTCACACTTACTGTGATACTTATTGCTGTCACCCTGCAGTAAGAGAATGCTGTTGCATTTTAAATTGGCCACCTCATCCTGCACTCCCTAGATTGATGGTATCCATGAAGATGGTAATTCATGTTCCCAGTGCAGGTTGTTAGTGCAAAGTGAGCAAAACAAAACCTTATTCTCAAATAACTGAGGTTATATTTGTTTGTTTGTTTGTTTGTTTGTTTTACCTGTCTAGCAGTTCCCAGAAAGACTGGTGTAAGGGCTGGCTTTTATTTTGCCCAACTCAGAGCAGAAAGAATACCTGAAGAACTAATACCTAAAAGCTTTACAAATTTGGTGAGACATCAGTTTACACATTCAAGGTGCTCAACAAACTCCAAGCAGAATAAAATCAAAGAGATCCACAAGGAAACACATTATAGTGAAACTGTTGAAAGACAAAGACAAAGAAAGAATCTTGAAAGCAGCAAGAGAGGAGCATCTTATCACATACAAGGAATCCTTAATGATATTAACAGAGATTTCTCTTCAGAAACTGTGAATGCTAGAAAGCAATGGGATGACATATTTAAAGTATTGAAAGGGAAGGGGGAAACCCTGTCAATCAAGAATTCTGTATCCAACAAAACTATCCTTCAAAAATGAATGAGAAATTAAGACACTCACAGATAAATAAAAATTAAGGGAGTCTGTCCCAGTAGACATGCCCTGTGCAGAATGCTAAAGGAAAGCCTTCAGGCTGAAATGAAAGAACACTAGACAGTGACTCAAAGCCATACAAAGAAAGAACAATGGTACATGCACAGGTACATAGGTAAATATAAAATTATTATTGTGTTTTTTTTTCATTTTTAACTCCTCTTTTTTATTTAAAAGACAAATGTATAAACCAATTATAAATCTTTGTTAATGGACACACTACATATAATTTGTAATTTGGGACAATAACAACAGGATACAGGAGGCAGAGTTATAAAGGATCAGTGCCTTCATATACTAGTGAAACTATGTTGGTTTTAATTCAAGTTTGATAGTTTTTAAGTTGCTAATTGTAATCCAAAGGGTAACCACTAAGAAAAAAAAACTAAAATATATACAGTAAAAGAAACAAGAAAAGAATAAAAATGGTACAGTGGGGGAAAATCAATCACAAGAAAGGCAGTAATGGAGAATCAGAGGAACAAAAAAGTTTGACATACAGAAAACAAAGAGCAAAATGGCAGAGGTCCTTTCTCATCCACAATTATTTTAAATTCAAATGGATTAAACTCTCCAATTAAAAAGTAGAATGGATTAAAAATAAAGCAAAATCCAACTAAATACTGTTACAGGAGACTCACTTTAGAACCAAATATACAAATAGGTTGAGAGTGAAGGGATGGAAAAAGATATTCCAATCAAACAGTAACCAGACCTAGGGTGGCTAACCCTAATGTCAGACAAGATAGAATTTAAATCAAAAGCTGTTACAAGATACAAATAAAGGCTTTACATGTTTTTTGGGTTTTTTAAAAGATTTTATTTATTTATTTGACGGAGAGAGACACAGCGAGAGAGGGGACACAAGCAGGGGGAGTGGGAGAGGGAGAAGCAGGCTTCCCACTGAGCTGGGAGCCCGATGTGGGGCTTGATCCCAGGACCCTGGGATCATGACCTGAGCTGAAGGCAGATGCCAACGACTGAGCCACCCAGGCGCCCGAAGTCTTTACGTGTTGATAAAACAATCAACTGAGAAGATATAACCATTATAAACACACCTAACAACAAAGTTCCAAAATATATGAAGTTAAAACTCACAGAACTAATGGTAGAAATAGCTGGAGATTTCGGTATCCTATTTTCAATAGCAGATTTAACAAATATACAGAAGATCAAAAAGGAAACAGAAGACTTGAAAAACACTAATCACCAACTAGACCTACCTGATGTATACAGAAAAGTCCACCAAACAACAACAGAATATACATTCTTCTCAAGTGCACATGGAACATTCTCCAGGATAGACTATGTATTATGTGACAGACTCTCAATAAATTTGAAAAGATTGACATCATACAAAGTATCTTCTTTGACCATAATGGAATGAAGCTAGAAATCAGTAACAGAAGAAAAAGTAGAAAATTTACAACATAAAAAACTTAACCTACACAATCTTGGACAAAAATGGATCAAAGAGAAATAAAAATGAAATTAGAAAATACATTGATATGAATGAAAATTAAAACACAACACATCAAAACTTAGGGCATGCAGCAAAAGCAGTGCTCAGAGGGAAATTTATAAAACTGTAAATGTTTGTATTTAAAAAAAGATCCCAAATCAGTAACTAAGTTTTATGCCTAAATAACTGAGACAAAAAAGAACATGTTAACTCTGTTTTATACCTAAATAACTGAGAAAAAGGACATGCTAAACCCAAAGCTAGCAGAGGAAGGAAATAATAAAGAATAGAGCAGAGATAAATGAGACAGAGAACAGAAAAACAAAAGGATCAACAAAATGAAGGTTTGGTTCTTTGAAAAAAAAATGTCAATAAAACTGATAAACATTTAGCTCAATGGAACAAAAGATACCAAAGAAAGAAGACTTAATTAAAATCAGAAATAGAAGTGATGACATTACTACAGACCTTACAGAAATAAAAGGGATTATAAGAGAATATTATGAACAACTGCATACTAATTAGACAACCTATATGGATTGAACAAATTTCTAGAAGCACACAAACTATGAATGACTCAAGAATCAATAGAAAATCTGAAAAGAAGTATAACAGATCAGAAGATTGAATCAGCAATCAAAAACCTTCCAACAAAAAGCTCAAGAGCAGATGGCTTCACTGATGAATTCCCCCAAATACTTAAAGAAGAATTAACACTAGTCCTTCTCAAACTCTTCCAAAAAATAAAAGAGGAAGCTACACTTCGTAATTCATTCTATTTGGCCAACTATAAGTATCATGATATTAAAGTCAGACAAAGATATCAGAAGAAAACTATAGGCCTGTATCCCTTATGAATATAGATGAAATAATCCTCCATGAAATGCTAGCAAATAAACTTCAGCAACATCTTAAAAGGATTATGCATCATAACTAAAGAGGATTTATCCCAGGAATTGCAAGGATAGTTAAAAATATGAAAATCAATGTAATATACCATAATGATAGAATGAAAGAGGGAAGACACACGTCTAATTTAATGCAGAAAAAGCATTTGAAAAATCCAATTCTCTTGTATGAAAAAATACTCAGTAAATTTAGACTAAAAGGAAACTTGCCCAATACGATAAAGGGCATTTATGAAAAATGCACAGCTAACATCATACTCAATGGTAATTAACTGAAAGTTTTTCTCCTAACATCAGGAACAAGTCAAGGATGCCTATTTTCGCCACTTCTATTCAACACTGTACTGTGAGTTCTAGCCAGAACAAATCAGCAAGAAAAAGAAATAAAAGGCACTGAAATCGAAAAGGAAGAAGTAAAATTATCTATTTGCAGATAACATGATCTTTTGTATAAGAAATCCTAAGGAGGGGCGCCTGGGTGGCTCAGTCGTTAAGCATCTGCCTTCGGCTCAGGTCATGATCCCAGGGTCCTGGGATTGAGCCCCGCATCGGGCTCCCTGCTCCGCGGGAAGCCTGCTTCTCCCTCTCCCACTCCCCCTGCCAGTGTTCCCTTTCTCGCTGTGTCTCTCTCTGTCAAATAAATAAATAAAATATTTAAAAAAAAAGAAATCCTAAGGAATCCACACAAAATAAACTATTAGAGTTTGTAAGCTAATTCAGTAAATTTTCAGGGTACATAATCAACACACAAAAATAAGTTGATTTCTATACACTATCAGTGAACAATTTGAGAAGGGAATTAAAATTCCATTTATAATGGCATCAGAAAGAAAAAAATACTTAGGAAAAATTTAACTAAGGAGCTTCAAGACTCATACACTGGAAACTACAAAACATTGCTGAAATGAAGAAAACCAAAGTAAATGAAAAGACATCTCATATTCATGGATTGGAAGACAATATTGTTAAAATGACATACTGCTGAAAGCAATCTGCAGATTCAATGCAATCTCTATGAAAATCCCAGTGGCCTCTTTTCCAAAAATGTAAAAATTTATCCTAAAATTAATATGGAATTACAAAGGATCTCAAATAACCAGAACAATCTTTTTTTTAAAAAATAGAGTGGCTTTATTTTTTTTAATTAAAAAAATTTTTTAATGTATTATTAGTTTCAGAGGTAGAGGTAAGTGATTCATCAGTCTTACACAACACCTAGCTCTCACCATAGCACATATCTTCCCCAGTGTCCATCACCCAGCCACCCCATCCCTCCCAGCACCCCCCCCCACTCCAGCAACACTCAGTTTGTTTCCTAAGATTAGGAGTCTCTTATTACCCAGAACAATCTTGAAAAGGAAAAATAAAGTTGGAGGACTCATATTTTCCAACCTCAAAACTTACTAGAAAGCTGTAGTCATCAAAATAGTATATGATACTGGCATAAACAAAATGTTCCCCAAGTGGGAAAGCAATATAATATCCCCAAACCTCTGGGTTTTCTGGGGCTGGTTTCTAATACAGAAATGAAAGCAAAATGTTTTGTGTTAAATGGTGCTGTAAACATCTAATCACAATGTTCAATTATATTAGGCTTCTTTAAAAAAAATAACATTTAGGGGTGCCTAGGTGGCTCAGTTGGTTAAGTGTCTGACTCTTGATTTCAGCTCAGGTCATGATATCAGGGTTGTGAGATTGAGCCCCACTTGGGCTCTGGGCTCAACAGGGAGTCTGCTGGAGATTTTCTCTCCCTCTCCCTCCTTTAACTCCCCACTCTCTCTTTCTAAAATAAGTAAATAAATCTTTAAAAAATTTCAAAAGAACATTTATTGGATTTACTTCTGGTGTAATTTATGGCAACTGTGGGAAAATTTTAGAAAATAGAGAAAAAATACTATGATCCTTCTATTCATAGATTGGTAAACATAATTAACATGGTGTGTTTTCTCTGGGAGGAAATATATCCATATGTTTATGCATGTATAGTCCCTGTATGTATTATTTAGGTAAATATTTTAAAGTTAATTAGATATGTGGGGTCCCATGGAATAATCACAGTGTACTCCACCCTGACTCTGCCATTGAGTGTCGCCATAAAACCTGGACAGAATGCATGGAGTAGCTGTTTGAGGACTCTGAAAAGTAAACAGTAGTAGGAAAATAGGGGAAGACCAGAATTCAAAGTACCACTGAAAAGGCAGTGAAGTTCCCATTTTTTTCCCTCCCGTATCCTGGACCCAAGGGCGTGCAAACCCGGCAGTGGGCACCTGGGCACACAGAGAAAGCTCCAGGAGAGGCTCCCCTTCTCTGACTACAGAGCACTGTGAGAGGGTGGAGGGAAATCCTCTGTCATTTTCTTTCTTCTATTCTCTCGATCCCCGGCTCCCAGATAATTCCATGGTGACAAAATGGGCAGTGGGAGCCTGCAAGCACCTAAATTTCTGAGGGAGGGCAACTGTCTCTGATTGGAGGAGCTGCGATTCCCCAGAAAGTGGAGACCATCCCTGCTGCTCTTTTTCTCTGTGTCTCCCACCACCTGGCCCCAGAGGCAGGCATAGTCATGGAAGGTGTACAGCAGAGCCGGGTAACTGAAACCCAGCTGCCTGGACAAAGGACCAAAAAGGGCAATCTGGGAGTGGAAGACAACTGGGAAGTCCAAAGAAAGAGAGAGCTCAGGAAAAAGATCCCATGACGTTGTACCGTACTAATGTCAGATGTTAATCATAGGGGAAACTGGGTTCAGGGTATACAGAAACTCCATACGATCTTGGTAATAATTCTGTAAAGGTAAAGCTGTTCTAAATTTTTCTTGTATTTTTTTTAAAGATTTTATTTATTTATTTGACAGAGAGAAAGAGACACAGTGAGAGAAGGAACAGAAGCAGGGGGAGTGGGAGAGGAAGAAGCAGGCTTCCCGCGGAGCAGGGAGCCCGATGCGGGGCTCAATCCCAGGACCCTGGGATCATGACCTGAGCCGAAGGCAGATGCTTAACGACTGAGCCACCCAGGTGCCCCTAATTTTTTTCTTTTAAAAAATGAAATATTTGCCTTAGCTCCTTCATTCTTACATTCATTCATGTTACTCACTGAAATATTTACTGAGCACCTACTATGTCCCAGGCACTGCTCTAGTCTCAGGAAATGCCGAGAGCAAACAAAACCCACTATGATTCTTGTCATCAAGGAGCTTACAGTGCAGTGGAAAATGAAACAAACTACAGTTTGCTGAGAGAGGCTGTTAAGCCATAGAAGGAAGAAGTCCATATTTTCAAAGTTAAAAACGCTCTTCTTGAGTCTTCATTATAGAAGAAAAATCTTTGAGAAGTTAAAAGCCTAAGCTGAAGACTGTACAATCTGGCAACTTGATGACGAAGGAGCAGGCTATCCAAAGAGGGGCAAAAGGCTTGGCTCTGGAGCCAAATGAGGCCAATTCCTAGCAGGAGGCCCAGCCTTCTGGTCAGAGCAAGAACGATACCCTTGAGTCTTGCTTACGCCAGAGGCCCAGGCTCCCCATTGGCTCTCGGTAAGGCAGATCTGTGCTGGGGGACAAGGTGTGGCTAGGAAGGAAGCATCGTGTCCTGCTGGGTGCTGCCTCGGCTGTGCTTGGGCAGGTAGGACAGGCTGTACCCCAGTCACACAGGGGTCCACACACCCACCTACCCTACCATCTTCACATTCTAGTCATTCATTCTCTGAAGGTGGACCTACTGCATGCCAGGAACAGGGGAGGCCCTCCAGTCATAACAGAAACAGATAAGCCAGGTGACCCTGGGAGAAAACGTCTCAGGCAACAGGAGGAACATTCACCGAAGCCCGCAAGCTAGAGAGAGCAGGAAACCTTCATGACATTTCAAGTGCTTAGTGAGGCCGGGGCACAGAGTGTGGTCCAAAGGACAGCAAGAGGGGGGCTCTCTGTGGCTCCTAGAAGGAGTTTAGATGTCTTCCTGATGGCCCAGGGAAGCCAAGGGAGCATTTCAAGCTAAAGATGTGCATCGTTGGGGCATGTGATCAGGATGTGGACTTTCACCAAAGCCATTTTGCCAGCAGCTGCTGCTGTCACGCAGAGACCGGTCGAGGCTGAGCCGCCCTGCCATCGGGGAGTACACAGCACAGTCTGAAGTGGAGGCGGGATCTGATACCTCGCGGGAGGTAGGAAGCAGGGCAGCGGGAGGACTCCGGGGTGACCTTCAAATTTCTGGCCCCAGGTGAGGAGGTGAGGTGCCAGGCCAGCGTAATGATGACAGGGAACATAAACACTGTGTGTGCCCAGGATGTATTGGGATGCTGCCAGGAGGTGAATGGGTGCTGGTGCCCTCAGCGTTCTCAGCATCCCGCACCGGTCCCCCACCCTGCAAATACTAGTCCTGCCTTTTACCCGCATTCCCCAGGCCTTCCTCCAAGTAAACGTCTTTCTCAACAGGTCAGGATGTATTTAATGAGCATCCAAAAACTTTAAAGTAAACATTCTTTATATAAAAATATGAAGAGCGTCCCAGACCCTTATAAATATAGCAATTTCTATGAGGATTTCTATAATTGCGGGATTCTATATTAAATATGCATATTCTGAAGGTTGTTGTCACTAAATAAACAGCACTCATTTTACATAAGCAAACACACTCACTAAGGTAAATATCCAACTGAAGTAAAAATGGAGCCAACACGGGTGTGTTTAAAATTAGCCAGTAATTTCAGAGGACAAAGCAGGAAGTTGGGTGGGATGGAAGGGCGGCATGTGATTGGTCAGTTGATCTCCCAACACAAAATTACCTTGGGAGGGAGGGGGGAAGGGCAGGGGTGGATTACACAAGCCCAAATGTCCTTAGATGGGAAATCATCAACTGTGAATACTTCTAATCCTCTACTCCGTTAATAACAGCTTTGTTGTAGAATGACTTCTAGTATTTTTAAAGTAGAAAAACACTGAATCAAATATATGAGTCATCTCATAGTCAGCAATATGAATGTTAACTATATCATACATGGCTTTAAGGAATCCAAGGAATCTATCACTCCTCCGCTCTAAACTTAGAACACAGCTGGGATGCATTTGGACATTCGTCAGCATCCCTAAAGACTACACGTAAGCACATACCTTCCATTTTGAAATAAAATCATAATGGCCATAGCCAGTCAGTGTAAATCAGTTTTATTTTAAAAACTGAAGGTGATATCAATTGATTTTTTTTAATTTACAGAAATTTAAAATATCACGTCCCTCCCTCTAAGTCAACTCATGCCATCAATTCAACAACACAGGTGGGAAATCGGGGATTTGGGATTGACAGAGAACCATGTGACGTCATTCCACATTTGACTTAATGGGGTTAAATCAGTGACCTAAGGTTTCACAATACAGCCAAAGGTATGGCAGAGACAGAAGTCAAGTTGCCTTTTGCCCAGAATATAATTTCTTCACTAAACAAATCTCCATCCCAAATAACTAAACAGGGAGGTAGAACATTTTAGAGGCAAAAATTGTAGAGAAATAAAACTACAGTTGTGAACTAATCTGGCTTTAGTTTTCTCTTGATATGTTGTTTTCCCTTATTTGCCCTAGAAAATATTTTCATATGAAAATTATTGGGGTCTAAATACTTTAAGGGAAATAAGAAACTAAAATAATGAATTTTAATGATTATACCATTAGGCCAAACGGAGTCTCCCATCCAAAAATAAAATTTGGTCAGAAGCATTTCATGTTGGGAAATGTCTATATAATTATCTCATTTGGGGGTTTGAGAGCAGATATTAAAAACCTATGTAGAAGCAGCCTCCCATCCCTACTTTGTCTCTGACACCAATTTTCCAATTTAGACAGTCTTGCCATTTACAAAGCACTCCTATAAGTGTCATTTAGCTCTCATAATGACTCGGGCAGGGTGCTGGTCCCATTTAACAGAGGAGGAAGCTGAGGCCCAGAAAGATTCATCACAGCTGGTAAGTGACACCACACTCAAACTTGACTCTTCCAAGAATTCTTTCCTTTTCCTACACCATGATACCCATTAAATCTGCTTCAATTTTTTCTGAATTCAAGATAAGAAAAAGTAATTACCAACAAATTGTGGTTCCTTATCTGCTGTTAGCTACTCTAATTCTTCCTGCTGCCAGAGCTTAGAACAAGAGCCTCTCTCATAGCTTCATTCGCAGAAAGCTTGCTATCAAATTCTCCAGAACTATTCCCAAAGGGTCCTTGGATGATGCAGCAAACACATCCCTCATGCCACTGTTCAGCGTGATCTGCTTCCACTGGCTTTGAAGCCATAAGGATCACGAGCACCGCAGCTCTGTGTCCAGTGAATCAACAGACGCCATACAGGAGAAGGTGACACTGCTCACTTTCTGGTTGGGCTCAGAATCTACAGCATGAGCCAAAGGCACTGCCAGCACTATGCCCACCACCCACCCACCCCTATCACCCAGGCAGCCCTCCACCACCTCCCTTAGAACTGCGGTGCAGTTCTGCCCTCAAACTCCTCCAGTGACCCAAGTGTCTAAACACTTTTCCTTTTCTCTCCAGCACATTCTCCACCATACACTCCTAAGTACAGACTGGGCCCTTGTTATTCAGTGTGGTCTCCTAACTAGGAGCCTCAGCATCATCCGCCCACTTGTTAGAGATGCGGTATCTGGGGCTCCGCCCTAGACTCAGGAATTAGAATTTACACTTTAACAAAATTGCCCAGTGATTTATAGGAAATTAAAATTTTGGGGAAGCCCTACCCTAGGAAAAAAGGCAAAGCAAGTGAACTTCCTCTTGTCTGCTTGCTCAACACCCCAACCCGGGGTTGTCGGGAGGTACCAGCTCTTCAGACTCTCAGAAGGTGTTTGGCCAAGTTCAAACCCTCCAGCACCAGCCCACCTGCTCAGCTACTCTCCTAACATATCCAATTCAACTAATTTTGTGGTTTAGCAAAATGGCTTAGACTACTTTAACTAAAATATCAATAACTAATAATATCTACAAATAGTAGGCTCTGGTGAAATGTTACTGAGAGAACACAGTGGTAACAAGAAAATGTTAAAGCCAGAAAAATCTGGGTTTGTTTATCAGCTCTCTCAATGATCAGCTATGAGAACCTCAGAAGCTTAAATAATTCTCTGAACTTCTGTTTCTGTTTCTGTAAAATGGAGATAATATCTGCCTTACAAAGGGATTAGACATAATGCAAAGTAGTTTTTGCACACCATGCATGGCTCTCTCTTCCTTCTGAATGAATGAACCATAATGTCGCAGCTAAATGAATTTCAAAATAGTGTTGATGCAAATAAATATCTAGTTGGTATTGCTCCAGCCACTGTGAGCACAGGGAGACATTTTGAAGTGGGTCAGCATTTCTCATGACTCATAAAATCGCATCTGCCCATCATCTTCAGCCTCGTTATGCTGGGAGTCACTCACCACACACCTCCCATTTGATAACTTCTCCTGTACTAACTTAGACTTTGGAATCTTCTGACCAAAAGCTCTTCTTCCTATCTCCTTGAAGGAAGTGTTTAATCATCAAATTAAAAGGCCAAAAATATTAGCTGGGGGAGAAGTATGTTGTGATGTTTAGGTTGCAGTAGTTTCATTTTTAGCACTTAAAATATCATTTCAGCATTATCACCAATGTACAAGTAATGAAAACTAGAATTGTTTTTATTCAGTATAACTGGTAAAAGTACGCTTTACCTGATTTTTAAATTGCCAGTTTGCTTATTGATTATGCTTGAAAGAAATTAATTTGGAAACTCAAATGAAAATAATTTTTAATGATTTTTAATGAATACCCATTGAGTGGGTATTCAGCTCAGGTCATGATCCCAGGGTCCTGGGATCGAACCCCGCATCGGCTTCCCTGTTCAGTGGGGAGTCTGCTTCTTCCTCTCCCTCTGCTGCTCCCCCATGCTTGTGCTCTCTCTCAAATAAATAAATAAAATCTTAAAAAAAACTTAAAAAAAAGAAAATATTTTTTAAGGATAATCTTTAAATCAGCCTGAAACTAATAATGTTTCATTAATTTGTTAGGATATTAAAAAAGCACAAAATATAAACGGAAAAAAGTGGTTCATTTAACTAAAATAAAACTTAACATTTTTGCCCAAAAATAAACACCACAAACCAAGTTAAAAGACAACCCACCACCTGAAAGATTTCCCAACACATATAACCAACAAAGAAAGTCAATAAGAAAAAGACAAACAAATCAATTGTGAATGTAAGCAAATAATATGAACACACAATTCCCAGAAGAGCAAACATGAAAAGATTTTAAACCTCACTAAATAATCAGGGGAAGTGCAAATTCACCACCAAAGGAGGTACCACATTACAGGGCTGTGATGGCCAAAAATGTTAGTGTCCCATGACCAACTACCGGAAAGGAAACGGCACCACAGAAGCCCCCATGCCCTGCCAGTAAGCGTATCTAGTAAGCTCAGTAAGCTCTAGTAAGCACTTTGGAAAGCAATCTGGCATCGTCCAGTAGCTGGAGAACGGGCACCGGGACGAACACAGGCCAGCCTTAGCCACCCGAGAGTATGTGTGGGATTGCTGAGAAGGAGCACTGCCAGGGAGCTTGTTGGAAAGGGAATACTCCAGCCCCAGCCTTCCTGGGAGTGCGTTGTAAGAAGCCCTCCAGCAGACAATTGCACTACTGGGTATTTACCACAAAGATACAAATGTAGGGATCCAAAGGGGTACGTGCATCCCAATGTTTATAGCAGCAATGTCCACAATAGCCAAACTGTGGAAAGAGCCAAGATGTCCATAGACAGATGAATGGATAAAGAAGATGTGGTATATATACACAATGGAATATTATGCAGCCATCAAAAGGAATGAGATCTTGCCATTTGCAACGACGTGGATGGAACTGGAGGGTGTTATGCTGAGTGAAATAAGTCAATCAGAGAAAGACATGTATCATATGACCTCACTGATATGAGGAATTCTTAATCTCAGGAAACACACTGAGGGTTGCTGGAGTGGTGGGGGGGTGGGAGGGATGGGGTGGCTGGGTGATAGACATTGGGGAGGGTATGTGCTATGGCGAGCGCTGTGAATTGTGCAAGACTGTTGAATCACATTTCTGTACCTCTGAAACAAATAATGCAATATATGTTAAGAAAAAAAAAAGAAGAAGAAGATAGCAGGAGGGGAAGAATGAAGGAGGGGAAATCGGAGGGGGACACCAACCATGAGAGACGATGGACTCTGAAAAACAAACTGAGGGTTCTGGAGGGGAAGGGGGTGGCAGGATGTGTTAGCCTGGTGATGGGTATTAGGGAGGGCACGTCTGCGTGGAGCACTGGGCGTTATGCACAAACAATGAATCATGGGACACTACATCCAAAACTAATGATGTAATGTATGGTGATTAACATAACAATAAAAACTGCTATAAACATTGGGGTGCACGTACCCCTTTGGATCCCTACATTTGTATCTTTGTGGTAAATACCCAGTACTGCAATTGCTGGATCATATGGTTGCTCTATTTTCACCTTTTTGAGGAACCTCCATACTGTTTTCCAGAGTGGTTGCACCAGCTTGCATTCCCACCAATAGTGTAGGAGGGTTCCCCTTTCTCCGCATCCCCGCCAACATCTGTCGTTTCCTGACTTGTTAATTTTAGCCATTCTGACTGGTGTGAGGTGGTATCTCATGGAGGTTTTGATTTGGATTTCCCTGATGCCGAGCGATGTTGAACGCTTTTTCATGTGTCTGTTGGCCATTTGGATGTCTTCTTTGGAAAAATGTCTGTTCATGTGTTCTGCCCATTTCTTGATTGGATCATTTGTTCTTTGGGTGTTGAGTTTGATAAGTTCTTTAGAGATTTTGGATACTAGCCCTTTATCTGATAGGTCATTTGCAAATATCTTCTCCCATTCTGTCGGTTGTCTTTTGGTTTTGTGGACTGTTTCTTTTGCTGTGCAAAAGCTTTTTATCTTGATGAAATCCCAATAATTCATTTTTGCCCTTGCTTCCCTTGCCCTTGACGATGTTTCTAGGAAGAAGTTGCTGCGGCTGAGGTCGAAGAGGTTGCTGCCTGTGTTCTCCTTTAGGATTTTCATGGACTCCTGTCTCACGTTTAGGTCTTTCAACCATTTGGAGTCTATTTTTGTGTGTGGTGTGAGGAAATGGTCCAGTTTCATTCTTCTGCATGTGGCTGTCCAATTTGCCCAACACCATTTGTTGAAGAGACTGTCTTTTTGCCATTGGACATTCTTTCCTGCTCTGTCGAAGATTAGCTGACCACAGAGTTGAGGGTCCATTTCTGGGCTCTCTATTCTGTTCCATTGATCTATGTGTCTGTTTTTGTGCCAGTACCATACTGTCTTGATGATGACGGGTTTGTAATAGAGCTGGAAGTCTGGAATTGTGATGCCGCAGCTTTGCTTTTCTTTTTCAACATTCCTCCGGCTATTCGGGGTCTTTTCTGGTTCCATACAAATTTTAGGATTATTTGTTCCATTTCTTTGAAAAAAGTGGATGGTATTTTGATGGGGATTGCATTGAATGTGTAGATTGCTCTAGGTAGCATTGACATCTTCACAATGTTTGTTCTTCCAATCTATGAGCATGGAACATTTTTCCATTTCTTTGTGTCTTCCTCAATTTCTTTCATGAGTATTTTACAGTTTTGTGAGTACAGATCCTTTGCCTCTTTGGTTAGATTTATTCCTAGGTATCTTATGGTTCGGGTGCAATTGTAAATGGGATCGACTCCTTCATTTGTCTCTCTTCTGTCTTGTTGTTGGTGTATAGGAATGCCACTGATTTCTGTGCATTGATTTTATAGCCTGCCACTTGACTGAATTCCTGTATGAGTTCTAGCAGTTTTGGGGTGGAGTCTTTTGGGTTTTCCACATAAAGTATCATACCATCTGCAGAGAGTGAGAGTTGGACTTCCTCTTTGCCGATTTGGATGGCTTTGATTTCTTTTTGTTGTCTGATTGCTGTGGCTAGGACTTCTAATACTATGTTGAATAGCAGTGGTGAGAGTGGACATCCCTGCCGCGTTCCTGACCTTAGGGGAAAAGCTCTCAGCTTTTCCCCATTGAGAATGATATTCGCTGTAGGTTTTTCATAGATGGCTTTTATGATATTGAGGTATGTACCCTCCATCCCTATACTCTGAAGAGTTTTGATCAAGAAAGGATGCTGTACTTTGTCAAATGCTTTTTCTGCATCTATTGAGAGGATCATATGATTCTTGTTCTTTCTTTTGTTAATATATTGTATCATGTTGATTGTTTTGCGGATGTTGAACCAGCCTTGCAGCTCAGGGATAAAACCCACTTGTTCTTGGTGAATAATCCTTTTAATGTATTGTTGGATCCTATTGGCTAGTATTTTGGTGAGAATTTTTGCATCCATGTTCATCAAGGATATTGGTCTGTAATTCTCCTTTTTGATGGGGTCTTTGTCTGGTTTTGGGATCAAGGTAATGGTGGCCTTATAAAATGAGTTTGGAAATTTTCCTTCCATTTCTATTTTTTGGAACTGTTTCAGGAGAATAGGTGTTAATTCTTCTTTAAATGTTTGGTAGAATTCCCCTGGGAAGCCATTTGGCCCTGGGCTTTTGTTTGTTGGGAGATTTCTGATGACTGCTTCAATTTCCTTAGTGGTTATAGATCTGTTCAGGTTTTCTATTTCTTCCTGGTTCAATTTTGGTAGTTGATACATCTCTAGGAATGCACCCATTTCTTCCAGGTTATCTAATTTGCTGGCATATAGTTGCTCGTAATATGTTCTTGTAATTGTTTGTATGTCTTTGGTGTTGGTTGTGATCTCTCCTCTTTCATTCATGATTTTGTTGATTTGGGTCATTTCTCTTTTCTTTTTGATAAGTCTGGCCAAGGGTTTATCAATCTTGTTAATTCTTTCAAAGAACCAGCTCCTAGTTTCGTGGATCTCTTCTACTGTTCTTTTGGTTTCTATTTCATTGATTTCTGCACTGATCTTTATGATTTCTCTTCTCCTGCTGGGTTTAGGCTTTATTTGCTGTTTTTATTCCAGCTCCTTTAGGTGTAGGGTTAGCTTGTGTATTTGAGACCTTTCTTGTTTCTTGAGAAAGGCTTGTATTGCTATATACTTTCCTCTCAGGACTGCCTTTGCTGTATCCCAAAGATTTTGAACAGTTGTGTTTTCATTTTCATTGGTTTCCATGAATTTTTTAAATTCTTCTTTAATTTCCTGGTTGACCCATTCATTCTTTAGTAGGATGCTCTTTAGCCTCCATGTATTTGAGTTCTTTCCGACTTTCCTCTTGTGATTGAGATCTAGTTTCAAAGCATTGTGGTCTGAAAATATGCAGGGAATAATCCCAATCTTTTGGTACTGGTTGAGACCTGATTTGTGACCTAGGATGTGATCTATTCTGGAGAATGTTCTATGGGCACTGGAGAAGAATGTGTATTCCGTTGCTTTGGGATGGAATGTTCTGAATATGTCTGTGAAGTCCATTTGGTCCAGTGTGTCGTTTAAAGTCTTTATTTCCTTGTTGATCTTTTGCTTAGATGATCTGTCCATTTCAATCAGGGGGGTGTTAAAGTCCCCCACTATTATTGTATTGTTGTCAATGTGTTTCTTTGCTTTTGTTATTAATTGCCTTGTATAATTGGCTGTTCCCATGTTAGGGGCATAGATATTTACAATTGTTAGATCTTCTTGTTGGATAGACCCTTTAAGTAGGATATAGTGTCCTTCCTCATCTCTTATTAGTCTTTGTTTTAAAATCGAATTTGTCTGATATAAGGATTGCCACCCCAGCTCTCTTTTGGTGTCCATTAACATTGTAAATGGTTTTCCACTCCCTCACTTTCAATCTAGGGGTGTCTTTGGGTCTAAAATGAGTCTCTTGCAGACAGCATATTGATGGGTCTTGTTTTTTAATCCATTCTGATAGCCTGTGTCTTTTGATTGGGGCATTTACCCCATTTACGTTCAGGGTAACTATTGAAAGATATGAATTAGTGCCATTGCATTGCCTGTAAGGTGACTGTATCCCTGTATATTTTCTGTGTTCCTTTCTGGTCTATGCTGCTTTTAGGCTCTCTCTTTGCTTGGAGGACCCCTTTCAATATTTCTTGGAGAGCTGGTTTTGTGTTTGCAAATTCCTTTAGTTTTTGTTTGTCCTGGAAGATTTTTATCTCTCCTTCAATTTTTCAATGACAACCTAGCTGGATATAGTATTCTTGGCTGCATATTTTTCTCCTTTAGTGCTATGAAGATATCATGCCAGTCCTTTCTGGCCTGCCAGGTCTCTGTGGATAGGTCTGTTGCCAATCTAACGTTTCTACTGTTATAGGTTACATATCTCTTCTCCTGAGCTGCTTTCAAGATTTTCTCTTTGGGGCGGCCTGGGTGGCTCAGTTGGTTAAGCTGCCTTTGGCTCAGGTCTTGATCCCAGGGTCCTGGGATCGAGCCCCACATCAGGCTCCCTGCTTAGCGGGAAGCCTGCTTCTCTCTCTCCAACTCCCCCTGCTTGCTCTCTCTCTCTCAATTAAATAAATAAAATCTTAAAAAAGAAAAAAGAATAGCTTTAAAAAAAAAAGATTTTCTCTGTCTCTAAGACTTGTAAGTTTTACTATTAGATGTCGGGGTGTTGACCTATTTTTATTGATTTTGAGAGGGGTTCTCTGTGCCTCCTGGATTTTGATGCCTGTTTCCTTCCTCACATTAGGGAAGTTCTCTGCTATAATTTGCTCCAATATACCTTCTACCCCTCTCTCTCTTTCTTCTTCTTCTGGGATCCCAATTATTTTAATGTTGTTTCATCTTATCATATCGTTTATCTCTCGAATTCTGCCCTCGTGATCCAGTAGTTGTTTCTCTTTTTCTCAGCTTCTTTATTTTCCATCATTTGGTCTTCTATATCGCTGATTCTCTCTTCTGCCTCATTTATCCTAGGAGTTAGTGCCTCCATTTTTGATTGCACCTCATTAATAGCCTTTTTGATTTTGACTTGGTTAGATTTCAGTTCTTTTATTTCTCTAGAAAGGGTTTCTCTAATAACTTCCATGCTTTTTTCAAGCCCAGCTAGTATCTTTAAAATCATGATTCTGAACTCTAGGTCCGACATCGTACTAATGTCCGTATTGAGTAGGTCCCTGGCAGACGGTACTACCTCTTGTTCTTTTTGCTGAGGTGATTTTTTCCATCTTGTCATTTTGTCCAGAGGAGAATAGATGAATGAGAGAATAGAATGCTAACAGGTTAACAACGTTCCCAGCAAATATACTCTAAGCAAATCAGAAAACACCTGAAACCAGGGGAAAAGAAAGGGAAAGAAAGAGGAAAAAGAAAAAGATAAAAACAAACAAAAACAGAACAAAATAAGAAAAAACAGAATATGATCAGATATGATCAGGCTAGTGCATGGATCAGTGCCACACACTAGATTTTGGGTGTATTTTGGTCTGTTAGAAGAAAGTGCCTCCTAAAATTTTAAAGAAAGGAAGACTTATATATGTACAAAATAAGGGTTGATACAATGAAGGATGGAAGATGACTGTAAAGATTAAAATTATAAAAGATTTTATAAAAGGAATTGATAAGATAAGAAGTTGTTTGAAAAAAGAAAGAAGAGTTTTTTTTTTTTTTAAAAAGGGAGAGAATGTGATCAGGCAGGAGACTAGAACAAAGCCATACACTAGTGATTTAGGGTATATTTTGATCTGTTAGAAGAAACTGTATCTCACAATTTTAAAGAGAGGACAACTTATATATATATGCCCAAAATAAGGGTATCTACTATGAAGTGTTAGAATATGACTCTAAAAATGAAAAATAAAAAAATTTTTTTTCAAAAAGGGATTGATAAGATGTTGGTTGAAAAAGGGAAAAACAAAAATTCAAAAAACAAGTTAAAAAAATTAACTTTGAAAAACTAATGAATCATGGTAAAAAAAAAAAAGCCATGAATTCTATGTGCAGTATTCCCCTAGCACTGGAGTTCTCCCGTTCTCCTTGATCGGTAAACTTGGTCTTGGCTGGCTGTTCTTGCTGATCTTCTGGGGGAGGGGTCTGTTGCCGTGGTTCCCAAATGTCTTTGCTGGAGGCGGAATTGCCCCGCCCTTGTTGGTCCGGGCTAAGCAAGCTGCTTGGGTTTGCTCTCGGGAGCATTTGTTCCCTGCAAGCTTTCTGTACAGCTTTGGAGGACGAGAGTGAAAATGGTGGCCTCCCAATCTCCACCCAGATGAGCCGAGAACTTGGGACCCCACTCCTCAGTGCACCCCCAGAGAAAAGCAGTCACTCCCGTCTCCCTGGTCTCCGGCTGCACTCCGTGCTCACCCGGCCTGTGACTGAGCGTTTCTATCTCTGGCACCCGACCCCGTGTGGAGTCTCCAAACCCAGGAGAACCCTGCGGTGCGCTCCTGTGCCGCTCCTCCTGGGGGAGGAAGGGGAGTCTCCCCAGATCTGCCGCTTGTTGGGTCCCTGCTGGAGGAGCAGTGGCCCGACTGGGCCGCGGATCACAGTTCATGGCAACCCTGAGCTGAGAGCCCGCATCTCGGCTCCGTCTCTGCAGCCGGCTTCCCCGCTCCGATCCCTGGGAGCTCTGCCGCACTCAGGCACCCCCGGTCTTTCTGTGACCCCAAGGGTCCTGAGACCACACTGTCCCACGAGGGTTCCACCCCCCGCTTAGCCACTGGAGCAAGGTCCCTCAGCGGAGCCGACTTCTAAAAGTTCCTATTTTGTGCTCCGTGGCTCTATCACTTGCCAGAAGCGGCCGATGGAGGCCCCTCCCCTGCTGTCTATCCTCCCGAATATCGCCTCGGATTCACTTCTCCACACATCCTGCCTTCCAGAAAGTGGTCGCTTCTCTGTTCAGAGAGTTGTTGCTATTCTTTTCTTCGATCTCCTGTTGAGTTCGTAGGTGTTCAGAATGGTTTGATCCCTATTCAGCTGAATTCCTGAGACCAGACGAAATCCAGGTCTCCTACTCCTCCACCATCTTGCTCCGCCTAGGGACGTGGTTCTTGGTACATCTTCTATGAAGGTGGTCTGACACATCTTGGCTTTAGTAGGACAGAGTGTCACTGATAGTTCAGGGACGGTGTGCAGACCATCCAGATTGCCTCAAAGGTACACATTTGCCCAAAGAGATATGTACAGGATGTACGTATAAATATAAATTAAAACAGTATAAACAGTTGCCAGTAGAACAATACGTACAATGGTACATTATACAGCAGTTAAAATAAATGAAATATACATGAATCACCAGGGATAAATCCTGAAGATATAATGCTGAATGAGAAAAAGCAAGTTGCAGAATGACACCTATAGTAGGACACCATTAACATTAAGTTAAAATCTCAAAAAATCTACACTATTTTTGGAGATATACTGCTTATATTATTCTGTGTACTCTTGTGCATATTTAGAGTATTTCATAATACTGATTTTAAAGTTTGAAATTCACTATACTTGTGAATACTAGAAAATCTTATTTCTGTGCAAAAAGAAATCTTTTAAAGCCTCAAGGGGCAGGGCTTTTAAAAACTGAATCTTTGTGACATCTAGTGGTAGCAGAAAGTTACAAAACACAATTAGAAACAAACTTGATTCAATGTACTACTAATCTCCGAATTCTTGGTTTAATTAAGGTTTCACACAATTTTAAAAGTTTGTGCTTTTGTTTTGATTTGTGTTCTCAGGGGTCCACACTTGAATATTTTTTTTCACACTTGAATATTTTTAATGACACTTTGGAACATGACACTATAGTGTACATGTTAGTTATGTGGCTCAGACTCTGGTCTCCTGAAAAATGTATCAATTATGTCACTTCTAGTGTCTCCCAAACAAGGGTCCCCACCCTGCCACCACACTCTCTGGGTCAGTGAGGCCAGCAGAAAGGAGCTCCAAGCTACACACCCAGCTGGCCAGGCACCCGTCCCTAGAACACACCTGCACCTCTGCCTGATGACCCCAGCCCTCAATGGTGCCACCAAGGTTCCAGATCCAGGCTCTTCCTACGCCCCCCACACCCACCCAGTCAGCTTCCAAGTCCCCCTGCGGAATGTGCTCCACCCATCATTCATTTTCCTGACATCCCCTACTAAACTGTGAATGATTTAGAGCAGAACCATTGCTCACACTCGTGTTCCCCAACAGAGCCTAGTACAGTTCTTGGCACGTAGTAGATACATAATAAATGTTCATAGAATGATTTTCCACTGCCACAACCCAGGCTCAGACCTTCATTACCTTAGCCCTAGACTAGGACGAGAGCATCCTAAGCCTAAAGCATCCTAAATCCCATCAATTAAATCATCTTAAGACCTCTCTTTGTGACAGAATGCCACTTCCTCTCTTCTGTTTCCAGCAAAGCTGTTCCACACACAGATACCATTTCCATTCCCGTCGTCAGCAGACACAGTCGAGACTTCTGAGCTTGGGATTTAATGTGCTTCATGACCCGGTCTAGATGGACTACCGAACCTCCCTCTCACTATATCCCTGCCCAGACCTACTCTTTTTCAAGCTTCCTGCAGGCATTCCCATCTTCATTGCTCTGCTCACATTTGCCCTCCCCACCCACCATCAATTCTATACCTTTGCTCTTTTGTGGGTGTGTTTTGTTCTGAGTCTTTCACTTCCATGAAGCTCTAAGTGACTTCTATCTAAAAAGTGAGTAGCACTACCTACCAAACTTCCATCCTTATTTACCTTCTTGCCTGTACCCTTGCTCACCACCTGCAAGAGTGATTCTCAAAGGCACTGAGCACCTCTCAGTCTGGGTTGTGCTCTCAGAAACTAGCTAAGTCCTCAGAGGGATTTGTGAAATGAGAAGAATCAGGTAAAGGGTGAATGGCCATTGATTGCAGTTGGGATAAGCCCTTATAATCTTTAGTCTGGAGGTAGCTGGCGTGTGATTCTGAATAATGTGTTATATAAGATGATCTCTTATATTTTGACAAGTTAGTGGAGACAGTGATACCAGCAAAGTGACTAGCTAAGAAACCTATTACCTGTGGCTTTGGACCATGAGAGAAAAAGGAGCAAATATCAGGCTCCCTGAATTGGGCTCGAAGTATGATAACCACAGAAGGGTCAAGGATGACTCCCACACTATAGATTGGGCACTTGGACAATAATGAAGATACCTATCATACTAAAGAACTGAGGAGGGGGAAAAGCTTCTAAAAAAAGTCAGGTGCCTGGATGGCTCAGTCAGTTGAGCGTCTGACTCTTGATTTTGGCTCAGGTTATGATTTCAGGGTTGTGGGATTGAGCCCCATGTCAGGCTCTGCACTGAGCGTGGGCCTGCTTGGGAATCTCTTTCTGCCCCTCCCTCTGCTTGAGCATGCTCTCTCTCTCTCAAAAATAAATAAATGAATAAATACATAAGTATAAATCAAGTCAACTCTATTTTAGACATGGCTATTTTCCAATGCTCTTAATATACCCAAATACATTCAGCAGTTATGTCAAACAGCCCTGGGCCACAAAGCCAGCTCCAAGACTCATTAGCGAACAACTCTGAACAGTTCCTTTCTGAAACTTCGTTTCTCCACACATTCAAACCCAGGCTCATACCCACAATCCCATGAAATCTCGGTAGAGCCTCTGGCACGAAGAAGTGCTCACCGTTGGTCCCCTCCCCTCCACCAGTTTTGAGCCTGATCCCTTCCCATCCAGTCACAAACCCCCTTCTGTCTTGTCCCAGTCCTTACAGTAGATGTCTATGCTGGACAATGGGCATTGACCCTATTCCTAATTTATGGTCAAGTTCCTTGTTAGGGCCACAGCCCTTCATAAACAGTGACTGCTTGGCTGAGCCAAACTCTTGCAGACTCCTCTCCCTTGAGTTATCCCCCGCTGCTGTCTCCTCTCCTACCTTGAGCGTCCCCTCCCCACACCGTTCTCTGGCTGGGAATCGGCTTTTTGAACAAGATCGCTCACCTCCTTGCCTAAAGCCAAGTGCTATCACCCAGCTGATGGCGAGCATGGGAGCCACACACTGCACTGCTGCTCGCACTTGACCCCAGACCCTGTGGTCCTGTGACGGTCTACCAATCCTCAATTCTAGGGTGCTCCTGTTACCTACGGATCCCACTCTCCCTCTGAGTTTGTTATGGGCCATAGAGAACAGGACTGAAGAACTCTGATGAAGATTCCACTTACCATTACAGTACCTGGCACATAAGACAGCAGAGGAATCACTTCACTCGCTGTTGAGTGCTTACTAAGTGCGAGGCACTGCTGAAGAAGCTTTCCATGAATTACATCATTTCATCTGCAGAACGATGCTAAGAGACAGGCACTAGTACTAATTGTCCAGATTAGGAAACTGACACACAGTACGCATCCATCAAGTGTTTGTGGAATGAGTGAGCTTGCAGTGGGCCCACAGTTGTCTGACAGTCATTTTAGTGGTCCATTCCCCTAGCATAAGTTTTCAATGCATCATCACTCAACTCTCTGACCAACCTCTGCCCTTCTCTCCTTCTTTACCAAAAGGATCAGATGGAGAGCATGTAAACTCTGCACTGCTCCGCTATCTCAAATGTTCATCCTTTTCGCTTAAAATGTCTTTCTCTACATTTTCCCCCTCCTGGAAGAAGACATCATTTTGAAAGTGCCCTCCTCCCCATGTGAGTTTTGTCTCACACCTAGTACTCCTTGGACCCCTGCTTGAACCCTCCTGAGCCACACCTTCATTCTCTACTTCTTGGTTCATCAACACTCCTATTGCCAGAGCACAAGCAGAATCTCACCTCTTCCATGAAGAGAATCCCTGCTCAACCCTACTACATCCTCAGGTCACTCTCTCTTCATCACCAAATTTCTCCAAAAGATAATCTCAGTCTCCTTCCCTTCATTACCAAAATCCACGCCCTTAACCACACGACTGGAATTTCAACTCCAGATCCTTAATGGAAACTTGTGAAAAGTTCTCAGAGCCATCCTGGGTCTCTTCCCCCACATCGCTCCCTGGTCTCAAGTCCAGATCTTGGAAGCTGGTGTCCAGGCCCTCCCCAGTCTGGTTCCTAGCCATCTCTCTTTGGCCTGGTTTCCTTCACATTTCCATGGGTTTCACACATTCAAAACTCACCTCTCCTTCAAAGTTCCTTTTGAAATGCTCTCCCTTTCATGAAGCTTGCTCAAATCATAACTGTCTCTAAATTCTTAGCTTCTATTTGTACTTCTAGTTAGTGCCTATTAGATGTGCACACAAGCTGTGCTTGCCTAGTACACAAAAACTCTGCAAGGCAAAGGTCACACCCTATCCTTATTTCCCATAGTAAATGGCAGTGCCAAGACTAGGGCAAGGCAAAAAGGGTGCCTCGGCAGCAAAAATTAAGAGGCGCTCATCTTCAGGTTCGGATTAACCACAGTGTCAGCACTTACATTTGGTACCCTAGGTGCCTCACTAGCCCCACGCTGGTAACTACGTGTGACTCTTTGACATGGATTGAAAATAAATGAATCATAAACCAATGAATCAGTAAGATGATGACAGTGTAAGTACTTCAGGAGGTGATTCCTTATCTTCAATGTCAATGAAATTGGGGATAAGTATAGAATGCAATCATAATCAGTGAGACAGGAAGGCAAGGCTGTCAGGGAGTGTCTAGGAATATAAATGAAAACACCAGGAAGACTCTCCCCCCTTCTTCCACAAGGTGCCATCCTGTCTGAATATGGCACCTGGAATTATTTACTGCAGCCACACTAGGAAGAACCCAGGGATGAAACCAATAGAGAGCAGAAAGACAGAGCCAAGAGAGAGGGAGCCGGGCCTGCCCATTCTCTAGACTTCTCATGGGAGACAATGGATCATTGTTATCAGCCTCTTTCCAGCCAGGTTTTCCGTCACTTAGTTCAGCCAAAATAATACTGATATGGTGTCATTTCCCAGGAGAGAAGTGTGTGGCTGAAGAGGAAGCCAGGCGCCCACTGCACCTTTTCTTCCTTCTCCCAAGAGAGGGATGAATGGGTCAGGGGTAAACCTGGCCTCTGAACTTTTGCTCCTGAAAGCCTCAGGGGTCAGAACTAGCCACAGCCCCACCATGCTCCTGTCCCCCATGTGAGAAGCAGATCACGCAGGCTCTCCAGCTGACCCAGAGAGAATAGTTCTCCAGCTGCTTTTCTTCAAACTAGCCAGAAGCAATAGGATACTGAGCTTCAGCCTGGTATCCAAAGTACATCCTCTGATGTAGTTTTAGCATTTGTAAAGTTGATTCTTTGATTCCCATTTGGCCCGTTCTGCCTGGTTCCAAACAAGTTAAGAGATAGAGGTCATTAGATACTCCCAAATTCTTCTCAGAAAGTAATCATGTTACATTTCACCAAATTAGGAAAGTGGAGAAAGCAAAGACGAACAGTTATTTTTATGAGAAAAAGTCTGTGGCATTTGAACTTTGGTTTCAGGCAAAGGTGGACTAACATGGGCAGGACTTACCCTCACATGTGAAACAATGAAAAATCAGCACAAACACACGAAACAACAGCTCTTAGGACAGCAAACCTAAGACAGCAAAGGACAGTGAGCTCTGAGAAATGGGAAACAGAGTGTTCCGGAACTACAGCTGTGCCAGTGCACAGCCTTGCGAGTGTTGACAAGTTATATCTCAGGGGAGGAGAACATACAGGAAGACCAGTGGTCTCCTTGAGTAAGGAGAAAGAGCTGGGAGTCCAGGGATACCTCCGGAGGGTTCCCCCTGCAAGTCATCAGCTGAGTAACAAACACATGGGTAGGAGGAAAGGATAAGCTAAGAACCTCTGAAACAATTAGAGGGTGTACCCATGGCTTGAAGAGAGCTGGGAATAATTTCCCTTGCTGTCAATCCTACCTCAATAAACTGGTTCAAAAATACAATTAAAAAAAAAAAGTGTATCTTTCCACGAGTGAAGTGAAAATTCTCATAGTTCACTCAACATTGGGTAGTACACCCAGAGAGTGTGTTTTGCCCCACCTTGATGGTGGGGCAAAACCAGCCCCAGACTCCATTCTCTTCTGGTCCCACTCAACAGAGCTTCTTAAAAGCAAGACCGGAAAGGATCAAACTATTTATGAGTACTTTAATGACATCCAGAAACAAAGCACAAAAATATCCATAGGAATAAAAATATCTGGGGCGCCTGGGTGGCTCAGTCATTAAGCGACTGCCTTCGGCTCAGGTCATGATCCCAGGGTCCTGGGATCGAGCCCCGCATCGGGCTCCCTGCTCGGCGGGAAGCCTGCTTCTCCCTCTCCCACTCCCCCTGCTTGTGTTCCCTCTCTCACTGTGTCTCTCTCTGTCAAATAAATAAATAAAATCTTTAAAAAAAAATATCCAACACCCAAGAAGATAGAATTCACATCTAATCAAAAATTACCAGGCATAGAAAAAAGTTGAGAAAAAAAGTTTCATCTCCTTTTTCACCCCATTCTACCTCCTCTCTCTTGTGCCCAGATCTGGCTGGAAGCACTTCCAACGAGACTACCCCCTACCCCAGAAGCACAGCACTTCCCCCTGTGACTAGCTGACACAGACTCTTGCTGTCAAGCCCCAGCACGGGACTGGCCTGGGCTATGCTGAGCTCAAGGGCCCTCTGAGCCTGCCCTTCCAGCCCCAGCCCTCTATGAGGGTGCCCTCATAGCCTAAGACCTGAGGGACACTGTGCTCTCTTGCTCCCTTAGACACACCTGCCCGGGTGGACGGATACAGGTCAACCATGCTGGGGGGCACAGTGCCTGATAGCTTGACTGACCCAGAAACCATCCCTCCAGGGCACCTGGGACTTTTTTCTAAAAAGCATACAGAACTGATAGGCAAGATAACATTTCTTTTTAATGAAACCAATATTTCCCCCCCTTTTCCTCTTTTGGTTTAAGCAACCAGTCTGCTCTACTCTCATTGCCTCAGGAAAGGTATGTCATAACCAGAGCAAATTATTATTTTTTTAAGAAGCCTTTTCCTGGCATTTATGTCTCCATGTCTATACAGTTCCTTAAAGAACAGAAAGGATTCTTAATAGAGATTTAGATTTGGAATAATTTTATAAAGGAAGTAACATTCTCCCTAACGTTTAAGGCTGGGCCTGAAACTTCCGAGGAGCCAGGAGAGCTGCCAGGGCCCGTGGATGACCCAGCGCCCACTCAAGGAAGCCCCCTGCATGGCCTGTGTCCAGCGAGAACTCCCCTCAACAGCAGGACCAGTACTTTTGCCCACTGGCTGCTCCAAAAGAGAGGCTGCTTCTCTCTACCCCAGCACTTTGCATCCTTCCCCATCCAGCCTCATTACTAAGCGTGGATTAATGGTCCTACAAAGTATCGCTGCCTAGCAACCTGGGGAAATCTTTGCCGTCCACTTCCGGGTGGGGGGGGGGAAGGCGGGGAGGCGGGATTTAAAGCAAGTTAAACCCTCCCAAGCCCTGCACAGTGGCAGCCCCTTTCACTCCTCCCAGACCAGAACTTTCACCTCAACAATTTTGTTCTCACGCTGACACACACGTTTTTTTCAGCTCATTTGCCCCTTTCCGTTGTTTGGGCCAACTCTCTCTCCTGCCTCAGAGGAATCCTACGAATAACCAGTTGCATTGGGAATCCAAAACAACCTTTTAAGGCTACCCTTGAAGCCCATTTATAAAGCTGACTTTAGAGGGAAAAAAATACAATTGGGAACTTCATGTTTTGAAACTTGAAACAAACAGAAAGATTTATTGCTCTTAGGTTAGTTGATCCTACAAATCTTGATCAATGTTTAATGCAACCTAAAAGCAAAATAAAAAGTAAATACGATTTAATACAGAGTTGTGACTATGTAAATGAAGCTTTTTGATAGTTTCAAATTATTTCAAGTAAGATCCAAGCAAATGTTCTCAAGTATTTATTTTTTTAAAATATTTTTTATTTTTTATTAGAGAGAGAGAGTACAAGCAGGGGGAGCAGCAGGTAGAGGGAGAGGGAGAAGCAGGCTCCCCGTTCAGCAGGGAGCCAGATGTGGGGCTCGATCCCAGGACCCTGGAATAATGGCCTGGGCCAAAGGCAGCCGCTTAACTGACTGAGCCACCCAGGCACCCCTCTCAAGCATTTATTAACCCATCCTTTCTTTTACTTCTCTTGCTCCCCTTTCTTATTGTTATCCTTCTGGCACGGGTGGGGGGGGTCCTCTTCCTGGATCTGCCCCTTAAATGATGGAATTTCTAATGCATTCGCTGGAGCCTCGTCCTGCACACGCTGCACGCTCTCCGAGGTACCTTACTCCCTGCCTCTCTTAGCTCCACAGAGCACATAGCCCATAACTGCTGCCTTCCCATCTCCTGCCTGGACCTCTCTCCTGTAGTCTGGACCGGTATCCCACATCAAGTGGTCTTTAGCCAATTATATCTTCTTGTCTCAGGGTCACCTGAAATTCAACATGTCCACAAGTGAAGCCATCATTTTCATAAAACCTACTTCCTCTTCTTACTTTCCTCAACTCAACAAATGATTAAGCTCTTAGTTCAGTTGCCCAGGGCAGAAATCTGGGCATTCCCCTTGACTTCTTTCTGTCCCTCATCCTCCCAGCCAATATTGAATACACCCAGTTCTCCCCATCTCTGCTGTCTACACCCTGTCCTAACCCTGGTCAGTTATCCTGCAGCTGGACCATTGTAAAACCTCCTAAGGGGTCTCCCCTTTCCACACCTGCCCACTCAAATCCTCTCTCCCTCCTCTAAAATGACCTCTCCAGTCCTTACATAGACTCTTTCAGTGACTCTTCTTGCACTTGACATACAGAGCACAGTGTAATGTGGCCTGTAGCCACCTCTCCAGCTTCGAGTCACACAACCTCCCATCTCCGTGCAACCCAGCCATAGAGCTTAACTACGCCAGGTCCTTGACAGCGTCTTACTCTCTTCCATCTGCTGTGCTTAGCTCAGGCTAACTCCTCAAGCATCATTTCCTCAGGAAGACTCATCCAGGCCAGGCCTCTCCTCTCAGTGCACCTGTCCCCTGGCCTGAGCCCCCAGAGGGCAGGGACCCCATCTGTTCTGTTCACTGCTATTCGCTAGCTCCCTGCATGGTACCCAAACACCCACTGTTAATAAAAACGTCTCTACTCACTGATTAGCACCAAGCCCTTTCAGCTCCCCCTTCTGAACAGGCCGCCAACGCCATCTCAGTCTGGATTACTGCACTGGCCTCTTAACCAGTGTCCTCATATCTCTCTCTGCATCCTTCCCTCTGTGCCAGCCTTTCTAAAATGCTGATTGCTGATTGCATCAGCCTCCACTGCCTTTAGGATAAAATCTACATACTTGTCTGGGCACAAATTACCAAGCCTTTTATGGCCTGTTCCTGCTCCCTCCCCTGCCTGGCCTCCCCTCCCTCCCTGCCTCACACCCCCCACTCTCCCCTGGGGTGGGTCTCATACTGGCTATGCTCTCAGACCCTCCCTCTCCTACCCCCAGCAACCAGTCACCAGCTTCCTATGGGAAGCCTTCCCTGATAGGGAGGGCTCTTCCACTGGGCTGGCTACCCCACTTTGTCAGTGCACATGGTTAGGTCACTAAATGGACCCTCGGCCCAGACAGTCCTGGTCTATACCCGCAGATCTGGCTTAGTTATTAACAGCTCCCCTGTTCACTCTCAAAACCTACTGCTCTGGCTGATAAATCACTTGATCACTCTAGCAATGACTATTAATTGCTTGTCCGATTGTCTGCCCCCCTCCCCCCCTCCCCCAGACAAGGTAAATAACTATGTGTTTTATGCACAACAGCAACAGGCACAGTGCCTGGTACATAGAAAACACATCTGGGGGCGCCTGGGTGGCTCAGTTGGTTGGGCGACTGCCTTCGGCTCAGGTCATGATCCTGGGGTCCCGGGATCGAGTCCCGCATCGGCTCCAGTCCCGCATCGGGCTCCCTGCTCAGCAGGGAGTCTGCTTCTCCCTCTGACCCTCCCCCCTCTCATGTACTCTCTCTCTCTCTCATTCTCACTCTCTCAAAATAAATATAAATAAATCTTAAAAAAAAAAGAAAACACTATGTTTATTAAACAAGCAAATGTACTTGTATACTGTAAAAGCATGCACTTTCATTAGGATACTTATCGGGTTCTAGTGTTTGCCACCAAGAATCAATTAGCTGCCCCACCCCCACGCACCTCCAAAATTTAACTTAAAAATTATGTATTTCACCAAAGGATTTTAAATATATATTTGGAAGAAATTTTGAGATTTTCAAAGCCTAAATCCAAAATATATAAATCACCTTCTGCACAAGGGCACACTGTGACCAGCTCCTCTCCCATCAGTGCTGACACATTTGCAAGGAACCAGACATGTGCCCACCCTGACCCTTGTGGCTGGCGGCACACGTTCACCAAAGGGCAGACGGCCCGTCAGGAATAGATGGTCAGCACCCAGGGAACTGATTTTCTTTCTCTGACACTAAGGGCTCATTTGCCAACCAACCCTGGTCTCCTATGCACTAGGCTTTCCCAAAGTCCAAAAGAAAATTTGTTTTTCACCAGCCACTTTCTTGAAGATACTTACATCAGATAGCATCGGCTCATCAAGTTCTTCCACTCTGCTCAGGTTAGGTGCCCCATATCGATCACTAATTTCAGCTAGTGTTTTGCCTGAGTCTGATGTTACATCCTACAATTGTTAAAATTCATTTCTTAATTTTAAATGAGTTCAAAAGTAAGACATTAATTTTCTTTTGATTTCGCTAAGAAATGTCTGAATTATAACATCAAAATTCAACATTAACGGAATGCACCACTACCTGTTAATAGAGAATTCTAGAAATAAATGCTAAAACTTAATTAAAAAGTACATTAAGAAACTTAAGATATATCATTGTAAGTAAACATATGGTCAATGAATATCTCGTGACACTCTGGTTTTTAAAAATACAAACAGAAACCAAATGTCCCATTTTTATCCACTTTGAGATATTGCTTTAAATCACATCGTACTTGTGAATTTTTGTTACTAGAACACATACTTGGACTATCAATTTTGATAATTTCCTTATAAAAAGTTTAGCTAGTAATGCAATGTTAAGCTTTGCCTTCTAGGACACTCATTCATTTCACTTAACACAGAATAACTTTTCCTTCTCACCTCTGAATGTGAACTATCTTCACTCTTAGCTATATTTTCTATATTCATTCTCATCTCCTATAATATATAAAAATGAAGAAAAATATTTGAACACACTTTCCGTTTTGATTCCATGTTTTATTTTCAAGAAGTTTTATTTTTATATAATGCTATGATCAATTTAACAGCAAATAGGTCATCACTCTTAAAGGGGTGATGTGAATACATTTAGTACAAAACTGCCACTCGCAGTCTCATTTAACACTTGCTACTAATAGAAAGCTATGTTTTATTTATAATTAAACACAATGCCTTAAAAAATGAAATGATCTGAAACTTTAAACCTGAAGCCAAATTATTAGCCAATGTGACAAGTGACAAAACAGAAACCTTTCTTCTCTCATTTTACATCACTGAATCTTCGCTGAAGAGAAAGGGGGTCTATATCTCCATGGATTTATGGGCATGGGCACATGTGTGTTTATCTTTGCACACCCTACCGCACTCCGACTAAGATAAGCTTAACATCCCTGTTTTTGTTAACTACGTGTTTTTTTAAACTATGTATACAGTTTTGAATTTCTCTTTTTAAGAATCTCATTTTTTTAATTCAATTCATCCTTCCAACTTTTAAAAAAGTGCTTTACATAATGATGTTCTCGTTTAAGCCATGAATACCCATATTTTATAAAACCTACTTCTGTTTTTAATCTTAATTATGGAATAAATAGAGGAGTCACATATGAACAAGAGAGACCAACCGGCTGGGGGGCGTCTGGGTGGCTCGGCCGGTTAAGCCAAATACCCTCACTATTACAAAGAACTTAACCTTGCGCATCCGCTACCCCAGTTAGGAACAGCTGTGCCTGGACTGGAAGGTTGCTTTTACCACCATGAGAGAACTCTGCTGCTCGCAGAGCAGTTTCACACATATGACCATAGCTGATCCTTACAACAAACCAGTGAGAGACTGTTAGTAATATATTGCACTGTTATCCCTCTTTTTCAAAAAGGCGAACTGAGGTTGAAAAAATTGTAAGACTTGTCTCAGCCACGCAGCTAGTGGGTGGCACGTCCCTGAATTCCATGTTATAACAGCTGCAAGAAACACTTTGAGGGTTCTATGAGGTTTTAAATAAAACAGACTTTTTCTTTTTTTTTTTATAAAACTTCAAATTACCGTCTCTAATTGTTCTTGAGCTCTCTGTAGTTCTTCTATTCTTTGTCTCTCTTTCTCTTGCATTTCCAACTCCAGCTGGAACTCCAGCTGTTGCTGAATATTCAGAAATAAATAAGTCATATTAGCGTCAGATCAATTGCAAGGAATTAACTCTAATCACTCTGAAATGTCCCCGGATAATCAAGTTTATACCTACCTAAATTTCAGAAGCTTACAAGAATAAATGATCACAGCCACCTAATACTTTAGCTTTTACAAATATTTCCTGAAGTCTAACATAAAAAAGGAAGCTTCTTTAACCGCTAATTGGTAGCAAAGCACAATTTGTACAAAATCAAGTTATTTTCTCTGTTCTCCTTGAAGCAACAAATGAGATTGCAGTACTTTTTTTTTTTTTTAGATAAAATCCTTTCAAGCATAGATGGGTGTTCAAAGAGCCAAACCTTAGTTGCAGAAGAGTGCATGAGAAAATCTTAAGTATATTATGCGAAACTATAGATAATCAAAAATATACTGGTCCCAACTCAACATATATGACACACTAGAATAATGGTCAGCAAACTAAATTCTGTGGGCCAAATCTGACCCAATCCTGTGTTTGCATAGCCCATGAGCTAGGACAGGTTTTACATTTTCAAACGGTTGAAAAATATTGAAAGAATAATAGTATTTCCTGACACTATAAAAAATTCAAATTTTGGTACCTATAAATGAAGTTTTATTGAAACACCATCATGTTCATTTGCTTACTTATTGTCTGTGACTGTTTTTGCACAATAGCACAGTTGAGTGGTTGCAACAGGGACCCTAGATGGTGCTCTCATCACTTTGTTGCTCAGCATGCTACAAATCACAGCGATATCATTTTATCTCAGGAGTTCTTGGAGTGCCACGGTATCCCTACATCATGACAGTTTTTAAATTGGTGTGTACCTATCATGTCATAACAAGAGAAGAAGTGGACTTTGAATGGTGCCCCTTTAAGATACAGTGGAGAGTATTTTATTACCAAATTAAACGGCAAAGTATGGTGTTTACTAAGCAAGAATACTTTACTAAAAGAATGCAATAAACATCAATATTACCAGACTAAACACTTACCATCACAGTATTCTCAACTCACATGAAAACAAAGGTCAGACATATTAGAATATTTTAAACAGAATTATTTCATCATAGTAAAATTTCTTCACAACAATTAAAAATAAAAATGAGGCTGCAACGAAAGAGGGTTTCCAAGTGGCTCATTTGTCAGCCAAGCAAAGAAGTTCATTTCCCAATGGTGATTTAATTAAAACATGTTTGATTTCAGTGTTCCAAAAAAAATAAACTTAAATTAAGATTATTAGCCTTTTGCTGAAAACAGTTGCTCAAAGAGTTGATGACACTGGGAGCAACATCAACAGTCAATTAAAAACAAGGCAAATTATTTTGAGCAATTTTCCTTGGCTCTTGATGGGTAGACAAATGTTCCCAACACTGTTCAGTTGTTGTTGTTTACTGGTATTAATGCTAAGTTTGAAGTGACTGAAAGATCAGCCTCTATGAATGTCTTCATGGGACAACTACAAGCAAGAGATATATTTTCTTTTTTTTAAAAGATTTATTTATTATTTATTTTGAGAGAGTGAGGATGAGAGAGAGAGAGAGAGTACATGAGAGGGGGGAGGGTCAGAGGGAGAAGCAGACTCCCTGCTGAGCAGGGAGCCCGATGTGGGACTCGATCCTGGGACTCCAGGATCATGACCTGAGCCGAAGGCAGTCGCTTAACCAACTGAGCCACCCAGGCGCCCGAGATATATTTTCTTTATCTTCTTTCTTTCTTTTTTCTTTTCTTTCTTTCTTTTTTTTTTTTTTAGGAGAGGGAGTGCAGGCATATACACTGTGGAGGGGAAGGAGGAAAAGAATCTCAAGCTGGCTCCATGCTCAGCGTGGAGTCCAACCCGAGGCTTGATCCCACCACCCTGACATCATGACCTAAGATGAATGAAATTAAAAGTTGGACTGAACCACCAAGGTGCCCCAAGCAATATTTCCAAAGAAGTTGAGAAACATTAATTCAGTACAACCAGCAGTGAAACCTGCTAAGATGTGTTACAACCAATGGTGATAAAAAATGTGTGTGGAACAGAAAGAGGCTTAGTTGGACAAATTTACAAAGCTTGTGAAAATGCAGTGTTGAAAGCCTAAGAGTATTCATCATGTTATTCAACAGCAGGTGCTCTGCAGAAAATGCTTGAATCTGTCATGTGCTATTGAGCCAGCAGAGCCAACAGTGTCCTTCATTCATTCTTAAGAATGCAACCATCATCGGTTCTGTGGATTTTGTCAGAAACAGAAACTGAATAAATCTTGGCTTGCCCCAGCACACAGCAGTTGCATATGGCTTCACGGTGCTGACGTGTTACTGTGCATTGTGGGGCTCAGGACCAAGACTGAAATTTTTTGGAATGAGAAGAATCATTCTCAATCATTCTCAATCACTATTATCAAACCTTAAATGGCTTTGGAAATAAGCTTTGCTGCAAACTTAATAATATTTTTAAGTCAATTAAAACTAAACTTACAAGGCAAATAGCACTCAAATGTAAAACTTCACACTTGGGGAAAGCCATTTCAACAACTAATGTTTGAATCACAATGTCAAGCTGCTTTATACACTTCCCATGTAGTCAAAACCTAAAACAAGAAACTAGATCCCCCAAATTCCCACACAAATCTGCAGCAGGTATATTTCCCAAGCTCAAACTATAGGCCCAGAGTATTTTGTGGCCTTGATTTCAGTGCAAATGAAATTTCCATATCCCCAAATCCAGTTAACTGGGTAATTGAGAAGCTTTTACCAACCTTCAATTGGAAGTGATTAATCTACAAGGTAATGACATGCCAAAAAGCAAAACAAGATAAAAATCTAATAGAATTCTACATATGCATTCCAAGAGATAAACATGGTCAAAATTATGTGCACATGGACTGATATCAGCATTTGGCAGGACTAATCTCTCAGCTATTTTCAAAGAGGAAATACTAAAATCTCATTACAGATCAGCATTAACAGATAAATGTTTTCAATCAATTTTGATGACAGGGAACGTTTTGAACTCCAACTAAATGAAATGTTATCTCTAAAAAAATAATTTAATTCTCCTCAGCAGTAAGCCTATATTCCAAAAGGAAAATTGTATTCAATTATTATTTTTAAAAAATTTTTATTTCATCGATGTAAATTTTGTGGAAATTTGTTCTCTCTTGCTATATCTACATAATATATCATAATACATACATGTCCCAGTATGTCTTGCAAATGCATTTTTAAAAAATAATATATTCTTATAAATAAAGAGATATAAACAGTGGCTACTATTTATTTACAGAAGGTTGTTAAAGGGAATTTCTTAGTAACTCTGTATTATCCACACTGGGATAAAAGTGATGGGGTAGATGGTTGAAGTGCAAGAACATAGCATTTGATCCACTTTCAGAAACTGGTGGAGGAAGTGAAATGACTAATCTCTCAACAACACTGCAAAATGCAGTTGTTAAATACCAACCACATTGGTCAACAGAACCAGTTTCTTAACATTTTCAGGAAAATTTCAAAGCTCAATTTCTTTCTTCACACAGGAGTAAAACCATTAGAAATATACTCCAACAAGTCAAACAAACAAACCAAAAAGCTTTTACTTCCTCAGTGAGCTCTTAGGTAGAAAATGGCAGTCAAAATACTTCTCTGTTCTCAGGGCCCTGGGCTTACTGGAGAGTGCCTAAACTTTCAAGGAATTTCAAGTCAATGGCACTGACTGTGAGAACAACAGGGAGGGGACCGGAGTCCTGATGCCCCAGCTCACTTGACTCAATGGTGGGCTCAGAACACCTGTCTCTTTGCATCTCCAGCTCACTCTCTCTTAAGCTCTTCTCCAGTGGACCTTCTCTCCACAGGTCCCTTTCTCCTTCTCTCATCTATTTCTGGCCACTACACTGTTTCTTTAATGGGTCATAAAATCTTGTGCAGACTGTTATTGCCATCTTCCACTCTGGACCCAATGTTCAGGGTTCAGTGCCCAGGGTTCAGTGCCCAGGGGATCCCTTCATACTGATGAACACAATACAGCTAGAGAAGTGCTTGATTTCTACCATTGCCAAATTTTACCTAAGTGAGATAAAGTAGATGAGCCAAAGAAAGTCAAGTACCCCCACATTTGTGATGGAATCGTCTTAGGGAAGAAGAACTGCTGAGTTCTCCTCATTCTGAGAGACAGGGGACAGATACTAGCTGTAGAACCTATAAGAGGAAGGGCAGATTCTCACTCAAAGTTGGGGCAATTCTGCAGCAGACACTCACCCATTTGGATGATTGTTTGACACCCAACTCAATACTCTGCAACCTCCCCATAAGAATAAACCAAACGATTGAAAAACGAAGATTCAGGAACAGTAAAGTTTTCAACAGCCATATCCATCTCGGGTGCCTAGAAAGTTCTACCCCAGTGTCAGGGATGAGAGGTTAGGCAGAGAAGCTATTTGCCATGTCTATATTTTCCTTTTTATGCACACACCCAGATAACAGGCTTCTTTCCCTTTTACAAGTGTATAGATTTGAGTCGAGACTCTAGGGTTAAGTACTATGTGGTAGAACAAAAGGGATAACTTAAATTTCAGAAGCTCTCCATAAGATAAATTAGTCCAAAAGCCACTCTGGAACTTTCCCTATCTAGTTTACAATCCGTGACTCATCCCTGAAACCATCTCTTACCAATATCTTCAGCTCCCCAATCCTGCTACCCCAAACGTACTTTAATCAAAAGTTCTGCCCCTTCCACATCGTCACTCAAATCTCTAGGCCTAAGTGGAGAAAATCACAGAATCGTAAAACCAAACCAAATGGCAACATTATAAATGTCTGGTCTCTAACTCTGACAGGGTACTCAGTGCTACCAAGGAAAGCTAAGTTTCCCGGTCAACCCCACCATTCTTCACAGTTACCATTTCAAACCCTCCCCACTCTCCTCATTCCTGCCACTTTATCACCTCATTCTTGGAAGACGATCACGGTCCCTACTTCATAAAGAAGAAAGAGTCATACAGAAACTGTTTTAGACCTTGTGCCACAAAACCTATACAACCACATGTACCTAGACCATCCTCTCAATATCTCTTAACATCAATCATCTTCTGCCCTCTGCTCCCCCCTCCAAAAAAAAAAAAAAACCCAACCTCCTTCCCTGAAAATCTCCTTGAAAGCATTACCTGCACTCACCATCTCCCCTGTTCCACCCCACCCCATGCACACTGCTCCCTCCAAGGTCACCAGTGGTCTTGAATGAGCACTTTGCAGTCTTGCTCTCACTAAACCAGCAGTAGGCATGGTCTCTCCCCATGGCCTCCATGAGAGCACACTCCCTGGGTCTTCCTCCCACCCCACTGCTGCTGTTTCTCCAGCAAAGAAGACATAGATACAGAAATACAGAAACATGAAGATATAAGAGAGCCATTCCTAACTCATTAGAGATAGGGAATTTTTCAACATTTGGGTTGCACCACACTGAGGCGGACACCACTAACTCCAGTCACCCCTGAACTCCCATGCTTGTCTCACCTGCTGGAACAGAAGCTCCTCTGCTTTGAGCCTCTCCATCATTTCCTGCTGTATCACAGCTAGTTCTCTCTCACGCTCCAAGTCGACCATTTCCTTCTGTCTCTAGCAGTGTTTAAAAACAATGTCACGTGAATAATTTGATAGAACAATTTATAAAAACAATCTTGAAAACATGTTAATCACCAACAAGAGGGAAAGGGGAAGCAAATTTTACTGCGCTCCATTTAGAAAATGTGTAATAATTTGGGGAAATGTGTGTTTTATTTGAACAAAGAGCATAAAATTAAAATTATACCCCGGGTATGATCACAATTGTGTAAAAAAAAAGAAGTCTACAAATGCATAGAAAATCTATAGAAAAAAGATTAGAAGAAAATACCTAAAAATCTAAAAAGAGGTCTTCTGTGAAGTATTTTTTCTTCTTTCTGTTTTTTCCATATTGTCCAACTTTTTCATAATAAACGTACTACTTTTATAATAGAAATAACATTGAACTTTTTTAAAAAGCAGACAAATGGGAACAATTATTTTATGCTTCTAATTTTCTAAAAGAAGATCCCTACTTACCAGTTGCTCCATGGTCACATTTTCCTTATATTTGTAAATCCACAATGCTAAATATTCTATTGGATCCACTGGGCGAATTCTTGCCACTTCGGCAAGACCTTGAGTTAAACATGTCCCAAGGCACTTTTGAAGATATATCGACTCCATTTCTCACCTCTGACTTCTAAAAGGTAAATGTTTTTGCATTAATGCAGGGAATGTTCAATAAAGCACAATAAAAGTACAGTCCAATGAGGCCAACAAAGCATTGCACCCTGGCATGGGCACCTCCCATCAGGGATGACACAAGCAAGCTGGCTCCATGAAGCTTCTAACAGTTTCCAAAAAGACTCCACAAATGTCACAACAGCTACCTCTAAGATGTACTTTCAAAATCCTGATGGCTCTCAAGGCCAAGAGTCAGAAAAGAACAACAAACAAAACCCCGAACCAGCAAAGGGAAGGAAATAACAAAGATTAGAGCAGAAATAAATGATATAGGAGCTAAACAAACAAAAAACAATGAAAAAGAAAAGAGTCAGAAAAAGGGATACTGTCATTATTGTGAAATGGCTACATGCCAAGTGCATGTCTCACTCGATCCTCACAACATGGGTAATAAATCAGTGTCATTACCCCCGCTGTGTAGATGAGGAAGCCCAGGCACAAAGAGCTTATAAGTCAACATGGTGAACATGGGATGCATATCCAAATCTTGATTCCAGAGTCATTATCTTAATGATTCAGATGTTCCTACCAGGCCACGAGGGTCAGTTTTAGAAAACATCACAATACTCCACCTCAAAAAAACACAAAAGTCCATGAATCTCCAAGGACAAAGGATAAAAAAAAAAAATTCAACCATCAAAGAATAGCATATGAAGATCCTCACACTTTGGCCCCAATTTCTTCTCAGGCTCACCTCCAGACATCTCTTCTGCCTCCAGCATATCCTGGGCTCTAACTACAGTGAACATTCTGACATTCTGCCAGCATACCTTGCACACTTCCATCTCCAAGACTTTTGCACATAATTATCCCTCACTATCTCCCAGCTTAGATTTATCTCCTCATCTGCAAAATGTAGGTCATCTCTCATTCCCTGAGCCTTCCCAAGCAATGCAAAGGAAATCCTCCTTCTCCAAGCAACTCGCACAGCACCTGTCATCCAACCTGAGACTCATCTGTGTACACACACATCTGTCCTCCCAAGACAAGTTCCTCCAGCTCCTCAAGGAGTGTGTTTTAATCACAGGGTGAGCACACTGGCTTCCCTTGGAGGCAAGTGAGTGAGTTTCTCCACTTTCCCAGTAATGTTTCAGTATATTCAGTTATGATGATGGACAGGAATAATCTTAGACCAGATTTGAAGGAAGGAAAGAAGGAAGGAAGGAAGGGGAAATGTAGCAACCACTGTACTTTGGGTGCTTTGAAAAAACTGATCACCCTCAAGTTATCCTTATGGAATCCAGTCATTTCTAAGAATCTAATGAAATGTATTCATTATTCAACAAATATATACTGAGTACCTACTATAGGTCACGCATGAGCTGAATATGAAGGAATAGAATGCCAGCATGTCTAGTCCTGTCCCTGTACAAATAAATGCACTGAACATTCTGCATAAAATTTCAGAAACAACAACCTCCTGAGGTTCATAAACCCCAGTAGCGCTCTCTCTCACTTGATGGTGGTGAGTGTATAAATTGGTATAGCCCCCACAGAGAGGAATTTGGAAATATCTAGAAAATTACACAGGTATTTACCCTTTGAGCCATCGATCTCACTTCTCACATGTTAACTTGCAAAAATACAGAGTGATGGGCACCTGGGTGGCTCAGTTGGTTAAGCGACAGCCTTCGGCTCAGGTCATGATCCTGGAGTCCCGGGATCGAGTCCCACATCGGGCTCCCTGCTCAGCAGGGAGTCTGCTTCTCCCTCTGACCCTCTTCCCTCTCATGCTCTCTATCTCTCATTCTCTCTCTCTCAAATAAAAAATAAAATCTTAAAAAAAATACAGAGTGATGATATATGCACATAGTTATTTTGCCCCGTTACTTAAACTAGTCAACCCCATCCAAAAGTTCATCCTTAAGGGACTGATGAGATACAGCTGCACAATGGATCACTGTGCATATATATTATATAAAAGACGTGAAGAAGATCTCTAAAACAGGGAGTGATCTCTAGGACATAGTGTGAAGTGAAAAAAAAGCAAGATGCAGAAATTGTAGATAGTATGCCACCTTTTGTATTAACAGCAGTGGGGAAAGGAATGTGTATGTGTGTACATAAATGTAGTCATAAAAACTTAGACTCTACAAACTGGCACGAATGAACTGAATTTCCTTTCAAGCTGGCATTGGTGTCTAACCATACAGAGAGAAGGATTATAGTATTACAAATGAGTTTGAGACACAGTATCTACACTGTGCTTCTTCAATGGGATATACTCTCAAGACAAAAGTAACTGCAGTGACATCTCAATGTCATCTGAAACGTAAAGCAGGTTTCCTGCTGCTGTTCCAGAAAGATAATACATGGGAAAGGGACCATGTCCCCAAGGGAGAAACCTCTGGCCTGAGAGTAGCATCCGATCGAGGGTCTGTCTCATATCTATGAGCATAGATTAGCTGAACCCAGGTAAGCTCGTTACTTGGCTTCTCATGTTTCCTGTCCATGAAATGGAGGTAATAGCCATCTCATAGGTTGTTGTAAGGAATGTTAATTTTCATATACACCAACAGGCATCTCGGCTCAATATAAGAAAGCCCTTTCCCAGAGAAACAGCCACCTCAAGCCTGGAGAGGTTGTCACAAGAAATAGAAAGAAGTCCTTTACCCATGCCTAGGAGAAAGCCCGCCAGCCTAGTGGGAAAAGAGGGGATTCCGGATTCGGGATTGCCAGACGTAGCACATAAAAATACGGGATGCCCAGTTCAACACAAAATTCAGAGAAAGAAGGAATGACGTGTTAGTACAGTGTAGTATAATACAAAATCATTCGTTGTTTATCTGAAATTCACAATGAACTGGGTGTCCCGTGTTTTATCTGGCAACCCTTGTTTGGGGGCGCTTGGGTTCATTTTCCTATCCTGGGTCTACCGAAGAGACTCCCGCCTTCCCCGTCCCCTCGATCCGGAGCGGCGAGGCCAGCGGAGGAGATAGGGGTGGGGGGGGAGGAGGAGGAGGAGGAGGCGCTCCCCAGGGGCTGCACTAAAACTTCTCTCCGCCCGGAGAAGCCTAAGCCCCACACCGCTCACAAGGTCCAACGGCCCAAACAGCCGCCCCTGCGGGAGCCCCGCCAAGCACCAACAACCTGCCTGGGCGAAGGGCGCCCGCGCTCTGGACGCGCACACTCGACGCGTGCGCCTACCCTCGCCCCGCGAGTCGCGTCCCGTCGCTAGGCAACGAGCACGCGCGCCTCAGAACCCGAAACGGCGCACTGCACAAGGGCAGGGGCGCGCGGAGGGGTGAGCGCGGGGTGGGGCGCCGGGAGCGGGTGAGGGGTGGAGAACGCGCGGCGGAGGGGAGGGGCCGCGACAGTCGCGGGCAGACGGCGCGCGCGGGGTGTGGCGGGGGCGCCCCACAGAGGAGGGAGCGCCGGGGTGGGCGAGCAGAGACTCGCCACCTGGAGGCTGGGAGGAGGGGGCGGCAGAGAAGAAGAGTCGAGCCGGCTAGGCCGGTGCACACTGGGAGAGACAGGGGCGGCGGGCTCGAGGGGAGGAGCCGCAGGGGGGCCACCTGCCCACCCAGGGCGAGAAACCCCCACAGCCGCCGGCCGGAGGAGACGATCCCCGGAGTTCGATGGCCCGGGATTTTCACGGCTTCGCACCTTTGAGGTTGCTGGTGACCTCCGCTTGGTTCCTTTCAGAACCAGCTCAGGCGCCCCCACCTCCGGGAAGCCGTGCAGCCTCCACCAAGCCAGAGCAATTGCAGTCTTCCCTGACCTAGTGTTTTGTGTACAGCACTCTGCTAGCATTTCCCACGTTCTGTTTTAATTTATGCTGGGCAGTGCTGGGCAGGAGAAGCCTCCGTAAACGTTGGTTGAGACAATAAGTACCAGAGTGGGCACTGACAGATGGACGGGAGCTTGGGCTCTTGCCTGGGTTAGCAAGAGCCTTCACTGGATTAAGTAAAAAAGTATGTCCTGAGCACCTACTGTGTGCCTAGCACTGGTGATACAGTGTGAACAAAGACCATCTCTATGCTTGTTGCCCTGCCTACTGAGTTGCAAGGCCATGAACAAGGAGGGGCAGTGTGAGCTGACTCCCGGAGGAGCTCTGGGAAGAATAGGCCCCTCCGCCTTGGTAAGTGTGCCTGGTGTTTGTGGAGAGAGGGCTGTAAAAGGCATCCCTTTGGCCCCCTCCCTCTCCTGGCCTCACACTGTGGCTCTGTTATTCTGTCCCTACTGTCTTTGCATCAAGTTTTAGTAACTGTCAGGGCCCCTATTTCATTGAGACCATTGTTGAAAACGTGCAATTTAGAGCAGAGACTTACTTCAGAAAGCCTTAGCCATACCTACACAGAGAAGCAGGCATTCGAGGGTTGTGGGGAAGTGGAGAGCTTTTCCGGAATGCAGAGTTGGTGATCTGTAGATCTGTAACTGAATCATCCGGGGATTTTGTTAGAATACAGAATCTGAATATGTAGGTGTGGGGTGGGACCTGAGAATCTGCGTTTTGACAATCCTCCGGGTGATGCAATGCTGCAGATCATGGACCACACTTGGAGTGAAAGGGAACTGGATCCCAGGACCCTGAGATCATGACCTGAGCCGAAGGCAGACACTTAACCAACTGAACCACCCAGGTGCCCCCCAAATTTAGTAGCTTTAAACACGCATTTATTCTCTTGGTAGTTTTTGAAGCCAGAATCAAAAATGAGTCTTACAGGGCTAAAACCAAAGTGTCAGCAGGGCTGGTTCCTTCCACAGGCTCTAGGGGAGAATCCACATCCTTGCTTTTTCCAGCTTCACAGGCTACCCACAATCCTTGGCTCAAGGCCCTGAATCACATCATCTTTTCTCTCTCAACTTCCACCATCACATCTCCTTGTTCCCTGTCTGACCTTACTGTGTCCCGATTATAAAGACCCTTGGGATTACAGTGTGCCTCCAAGGATAATCCAGTATTATCTTCCAATATAAAAATCTGTCATCACATCTGCAAATCCCTTTTGCCAGACAAGCTAACAGATTTCATAGGTTCCAGGTATTCGGACACTTTGGGAAGCCATTACTCAGTCCTACCACACTGTGTATTTCCAAAGAAAAATTACATTTTCTTACTCATATTTCATTGACCCAAACCAGGATATTTAACCGTGATACACTTTTTGGGGGGGGCGGGGAGGGTGGACATGAGGGCAAGGACATGAGGGCAAGCAGGGAGAGGGGCAGAGGAAGAGAGAGAGAATCTTAAGCAGACTTCACACTCAGCACAGAGAACTTCATTCACACTTAGCACAGAGCCTGACGTGGGGCTCAATCTCACGACCCTGAGATCATGACCTGAGCCAAAATCAAGAGTCAGACATTTAACCGACTGAGCCACCAGGCACCCCAACCTTGATACACTTCTATTATGTCATGTACAATTCACATTCAGTTTCCCCAACAACACTTTATAAAATTCTTTTTTCTGGTTCAGACTCAATCCAGAATCATGTGTTCCATGAATTTGTTAGGCCTGTTTAGGCTCCTTTGATCTGGAATGGTTCCTCCTCTTTTTTTGTCTTTCACGATCTTGACATTTCTAAGAGTAAGGGCCAGTTCCAGACTGTCTCTCAATTTGGCTTTGTTCGTATTTCCTCAGTTAGATTCCAATTTTGCATTTGGGCAAGAATCCACAGAAATATATTTCATCCCCCTAAGAAGTGCATCCCATCAGGAGACACATGATGTCACTTTGTCGCTTTCTTAATGATGTTTCCTTACATGGCTTGATTAAGGTTGTATCGGGCGGGTCTCACCACTGTAAAGTTCCTGTATTTCCTTTCAGAATTAATACATACTTTGTGGGGAGAAACTTTGAGGCTATATGAATATCCTATTCTCTATCAAATATTCATTGAGTTTTAGAACTCACTGATGATTCTGGCTTGATGCAGTTATACTGTGATGGTTACAAAATGTTGATTTTTTTTAAACTCCATTATTCTTCCCATGTTTATTAGTTGACATTCTACCTTAAGAACTTGCCTTCTCTCCCATTCACTCACTTACCAATTTTTTCTTATATCGATTCACAGATTTTTTATTTTACCCAATTAGTTACAATCCATTATAGCCAGTATTTATTTCAATGGTCTAATTGCGCTAGATTGGGTGAGTAGCTGCCCAATCTGCTGGCTCTTGTGTCCTTAACCACTTATTTTCTAGCATTTTTCTACTTTGTGGGACAAGAAAATGCTCCAGGCTTCTTGGACCTTTCCTGCCCCAACCTTAGAATTCAGCATTTCTCCAAGGAGCCCTGATTGTTCTTAAGTGGTGAAGGCTATTTCAAAGCAAGTTCCCTACACTCAGTGTGCTCATTGCTACTTAAGTGTTTTTGCCTCTAGCCTTTTGCAATGAAAAAAGCTAGGAAATATATAACTTTTTTCTATATACTTATCTATGTATCTTTCCTTCCTTAAACTGAAAAACGCCTCCAGGAAATGTTAAGACTGGAAACGAGCCTTTATTATTCATTTTATTATTAACTCTTTTGGACTTAAAATGTGTAAATTTCAGCAATATGGAGGTGATCAGAAATAGGTGTTAGTCCATTGTATGTCACAGTCTTCCACTATAATAGCTAATATTTGTTAAACACGTACTAGGGCACCTGGGTGGCTCAATCGGTTAAGAGTCTGCCTTCGGCTCAGGTCATGATCCCAGGGTCCTGGGATGGAGCCCCACATCAAGCCCCGCATCGGGCTCTCTGCTCAGTGGAGAGCCTTCTCCCTCTCCCTCTGCCCCTCCCCTCTGCTCATGCTCTCTCTCTCTCTCTCTGTCAAATAAGTAGAAAATCTAAAATATATATGTATATATTTATTAAACACCATGTGCCAGGCTAAGTGCTTTACATGTATTTGTTATCTCTTCTAACCCCCACAATTATGAGGCCCATATCTTTATTATTTTGTTCTACAGATGAGAAAAACAAGTCTCAGAGAGACCGGATGACTTGTTGAAGATCACACAGCTAATAAACGGCAGCACCAGGACCAGAACTTGGTCTGTCTGTTCCCGGAGTCTATGTTCAGACTGCGGTTCTACGTGGCCACCCCTAACTTATGGTCTGACTCAGGCTACATTGCCTCTAGCTCTGGAAATCTGATTAATAGTAAATGCCGGGGCATCAGTTCAACCTCAAGTAGTTTCTTGCTTGAGCACTAGAGTAGAATAGTGTGTTATGCACTGGCAGAGCTCATGAGCATGGGTAGCTACGGTGCCTGCCATTCTCCCTCCCTCTGCTCCCCAGGGCTTCTCCGTGGCCCCTTCTGAAATAAATAAGCCTTTCTTATCTATGTCACAGATGACTGTACCTTCCAACCTCACACAGCTTACCGGGTCCTTAGAACCCCTCCTGGGACCTCCTGCCTGTGAAATTATTTCCTCCCTAGAGATGTGTGGGTAAGGGGTAAGTGGAGACCTTAGCCACCCTTAACCACAACTATATCAAGCTCCCCTCCGGCCTCATGACCCCCAGGACCTATTTATTATCTGACCTAAGATGGTCGGAGAGCTTTTAAAAAAAAGTCCATTTAAATATAAGAGCAATTGGCAAGTATGTATTTACTGTTTCTTTTGGGAAGGGTGGCATCCAGAAGTATCTCATATGTATCCTGAAATAAATCCGAATTGACTAGAATGTGTCTATTTTAAAAATCAGATTCCATTTATAAGGTAGTGTGACCCCGGGCCCACAAGGATGGAAACTGACTATCTGAAGAGGTGCTTTGGCAATTGCCTGAGCCGGGCACTGGCAGAGGTGGCAAAGGTTCGGCCCAGTGATCCCGTCGAGTACCTGGCTCACTGGCTTTATCATTACAGGAAAACCACTAAAGCAAAAGAAGAGGTGTGTATGTGCTCAGAGTTGTCTTGGGGAGGGCTTTCCAGCTTTCTCACGGTAATTTGAAATCCAAAGCAAGATTCCAGAGCTAGCCCAGAAAGTTTCTTGGTTTTTTCGACTTGTGAGATCCGTTAGGCCCAGATATTCCTGAAGAGTGGGGAGTCTGGGGGCTGAAGAAGGACTCCAACTCAGAGGAGTTGAGGGATTGGTGGGTTTGGAGCTACTGGCAGGCAAAAGCTGATCACAGGAGCAAACAGGGCCCCCGGCCTGTGGTCTGTCCCAGTGAGAGCAAGCCCATTTGTACAGGCTTCCCAGGGGCTGATCTGACGCAGCTCCCCTCTCACCTCAGGAGAGCCAAGAGATGATCCAGCTGAAGGAAGAACATGATAATAGCCTCAAAGAAACCAAAATGACAGAAATGCTGAAGCAAGAAGAGTGTCAGATTCAACAGCAGCATGCAAAGTGCCACAAGGTAGGGAGGGAGGAACCCAGCAGCGGGCAGGTGCACAGCCCAGAGCTGGATACCGGGAAATCCACAGGTCAGCAAGGCCAGCACCCAGCGGACCGAGGCTCCCAGAGCTTGCTTCTCTCCGTCTTCTTATGGTTATATGTCCACCAATCTTATTGACAATCCTGGTCAATGAAAAAAGGAAATGTCGAGAGGCAATTCCATTTTAGATTGCAGGAAATACCTTAGATGTTACTCATTTTAAAAAATCAGATTTTTAAAAACTCATAAGTCACTTGGAACTCATATATATTTCCTTACAAGATCCTTTGAACCCTTTTCAAAACTTATTCAGTATTTCAGAAACCAAATATGGTTATCAGTGTATAATTCAGGTATATTGTTTTATTTATTATCTACTATATACCTCAGTGTTTTAGTTACTGTGTGCTATTTATTTATGTATCAAGCCACAGATTGTGTCTTCTCTGTGATGCTGTAATACTGGTTGTAAATTATTACCTTCTTGTAGTTGGAAACAGCTGTGTGTTCATTAGCCTGACAAGCTTATCTTTTATTTCCCATGACTTTTGCCACCACCTTCTGAAAAGTACTTCGTGCAGATGTTGTGCTTTCTACAAAGTGCATGATACTGGACAGGGAATCGACTCACGGGGCTTGATATCTGACATTTTTCCAACTATCACTATATCCGGTGCACTAAAATCTTCAGTGCAGTCTCGTACAATTCACGAGCTTTTGCTAGTTTCCAAAGCCGCCTCTGATGAAGAGACATGAAACCATGTCTAACCGCACTAATATGCTCGACTCTCCTCAATAATTCATAGATTTATTTTCCAAGGTTGGGTGTTTTATGGGTAAATTAAGTCAAAAGAAAGTAGTTTCATACTACTGTTTGTCACTAGTCTAAAGGAATTCTCACTCAGGAACAGTTCATTCTTTGAACAGGTGCCAGGAGACGATAAAGGGAAGGTCATGACGCAGAAGCTGTCATCCCCTTGTTGCCCCTTGCTAACACCATGCTTCCCTGTTAACAGAAATATCAATATATATAAGGTAGGGAAAGACTTCCGAAACTCCACCCTGGTTTCACGATGCCTTTATTAAAGAAACCTTCGCTCACATTAACGTTTGGAATTGTCCCACTGAGTTGCACCCTGGAGGTTTTACACCCTGTTGTGATATTCCTTTGCAAGATTTAGATGAGTAAAAGGTATGCTGTTCTTTTGCCAAGTGTGAGACAAAGGCCATTGTCAGGGAAGTTGGGAATGAGAGCCAGCAGGATGCCTGGACTAAGAACAAGTTCTCACTTTTAAGAAAGAACTCATCCACAGATTGTGATTATGGAAGTTGATGCCCTTTGTTAGAAGGAAACAGAGAGGCCCAACAGGGATGTTAAAACAAACTTGCCAGGGAGAGCTACTCTCATAGTAAAAATTGAAAGAACTGGGTAGAGGGCAAAGAGGTGAAGATACCTCAAATAGGATGAGATTCTAAGTTTTCATTTCTCCTTGGCTCAAGGCAAATTGCAAACTATTCCTTGCTTCTGGTCATTTTCAGATTTTGAGTCACTAGTGCTATAAAACCTGGTCTCAAATAGGTCTAAGATGGGTTGCATAAGATTTCAGCCAGGCTACTGATGGGTTTTTATGCACATACTCAAAGCTTTGCAAAATTTCCCTTCATATCTTAAAACCATCATTGCTTGCATATACCTTAGAAAGCCTTTCAGTACCCCAGTGGATTTGTCAAAAAGAGGAGTAGAAACTGCACTATGTGTGGTAGAAATCACATCCAATTATAGCACTCAAGAAGAGATGTTCAGAGGAGATAACGTTTGAGTCAGACCTAGAAGATGCTAGCAAAAGTTGCCTTTGTATTGGTTTCTCTTTATTAAGCTGAGGCAGTTTTGAGTAAGTAAGCCATGATTCTAAGTTTGAAAACAGCCCCTTTGTTTATAAAGATGTAGCCATACAAATGTTTTATAAATACATTTTTACGGGGTCAATTCATAGATTTGCTGCATATAGTTAGAAGGGTCTTACAGATCACATGGACAAATATTTCACAGACCTCTCTGCAGTGCCCCACAGGATCCATTGTACATAGTATCCACTGGACAGTGCACGAAAATGGAAGTAGAAGTGGCTGGGAGAGCATAAGCTCCAAAGATTCCTCCCTAACCAGGGACTGCAATCACATAGATGTAGACTATGGGATATCCTCTTATACCTCACTGAGACCAAATTTATTTTTTCAATCTTTTTTCTCTGTTTTAGTTAGGGTCATTTCTATTGATCTGCCTTCAAGTTTACTGACCTTGTCTCCTATAATGCCCAGCATGCTATTTAGGGAGTCAGTGAATTTTTTCATTTTAGATATTGTACTTTTCAATTCTATAATCTCTATCTGGTTCCTTTCTATAATTTCCATTTTCTCTGCTTATCTACCCTAACTTTTCACTCTTTATGCCCATTTTTTCTCCTTTAAATGTTTGAAAATATTTGTCATAGCTGTTTTAAGTCCTTGTCTGCCAATTCCATGATCATTGTCATTTTGGGGTCTCTATTAAATACTTTTTTTCTAGGATATGTTTTGCATGTCTAATAATTATTACTCGTGTGCCAAACATTGTAGATGATACTTTGTAGGGAGTCTAGATTATGTAGCTTTCCTTTAGACGATGTTGAGTTCTCTTCTGGCAGGCAGTAGAATTATTGGTGAATCATCTTGATCCTTAATCCTTGATTTGTTTTATACTTTTGCTAGAGCAGATCTGTTACAATTTTGTTATTAGTCTTGGGCACAAAAATGGCAGTGTTGTGTTCTTGGCATACTGAGTGTGTTTCAGTCTCTGCCAATGACTCTTTTGCTTTTTTGTTTTGTTTAGCCGCTGGTATCTGTAGCTAGTTCCACAAAGAAGACCGCATTCATACAAGAGAACACAAAACCCCTTGAGAACGATGGCTTGAAGCAGGAATCTCTGCCAGGTACTTCCAACATGATTCCAGGAATGCCTCAGTAGATTCCTTCTCGAGAGTCTTCTGGCTAGACTGACTGCTGTGTCGAAACTCCCCAAGAAGTAAATTCCTAGGCTTTTCAGCATGAAATTGCTCCTCAAATGCATCCTGGCTCCAAATCTCCTTCTTATCAAAAGGTGGATGATTCTCATGACTCTTCTCTCAAAGCTACAAACTGAGAAAATGGCCAGCTAGGGCTCTGACCTCAAGATGGTAACTATGTGAATTAAACCAAGATTGGAGGGGCTGTGGAGTATCTTGCAGGGGACAGACTCTCCAGCCGAGGTTCTGTTCTGGTAGCTATGAAAACCCCTTAATCATGTAAGCATTTGAACTACTGATAGGATAAAATAAACTCATAAGGATTTCAAATAAGTAACCAAAAGACTTTTTCCTCTTGATTTATTTTTTTATTTTTATTTTTATTTTTATTTTTTTGTATTAGACAGTGAAAACACATCCATCTCATCATGTGTTCAAGTCTTGACTTTAGGTGAACTTTCCAGTCCGGCCTAGAGTGTTTACACATGTCCTAGAGTGTGCCTGTGTCACTGACAACAGGTATTTTAAAACAGATCCAATGACAGTAAAGCTCAAAGAGAGGGTGTTGTAGCCACACACCAAGAGGGTATGAAATGGTTATTACTTCCACGATGAGGCTTTTGGATGAGAAGAAGATGGGCTTCCCAAGCTGTCTTGAAAAATGGATTAAGGTAGCAAGGAAAGGAGACTGGCTTGGGGTTTGTACCTCCATCAGGGGTGGACCCAGGTAGGAGTTCCCGTCCTTGGGGAGAGGACTGCCTGGCTTGAAACTCTCGCTGTGCCAAAGTTGGGAGCATCTGAGTTTATCAGCTTGCCCAGATGTGGGGAAGAGGGAGAGTTGAAGTCTACAAGCTGTCAGCAGTCAGACACCAAAAAATGGAGTCAGACTTTATCACAGAGGGCAAACCTGGGAAACTCTGAGTGGCCTTGACCCACTCAGTCTTTGAGTAAAGCACTCTGGGCAGGTGCTGAGGTCCTTACTTCTAATTTGCACCTGGTGGGTAGGCATGTAGCCATACTTTCCAGAGTAGCTGGAAAAAGCGAAAGGATCCAAAAACCCACACATGGAAGTAAAGAGAGCTTTGTGAGGGCCCGGTGGTATCTGCAGCATCCCAATAGAAAGTGAAATCCAGGAAGCTTGTCCTCTACCTGGGAGCAGTTGTCTCTTGGACATCACAACCTGTGTGAGGTAAGTTGTTACTTCTGTCTACTATAAGGGATTCCATACTTTTGCCTTTGATCATTCTTTGGCCCCAGTGTTTGCTCATATCACTGGGCCATGAAAATGTAATCAATTTCTTCTGAGGTTTTGTTGCACCCTTGCCAGATTTGGCTTTTTGGTTGCTGTTATTTTGTTACCGAAAAGTTGTTACAATGCACTTTCTTGTGCACAGATCTTAGAAAGTCTCTGCCGGTCTATCTATGCATTGCTAAATCAAAAGATACCGGTGTTTTGGGGACAAAAGACATGAACAGACATTTCGCCAAAGAGTATATACATATGACAAATAAGCACATGAAAATATACGTTCAACCCCATTAACCATTACATAAATGCAAATTAAAATCATAATGATGCATCACTACACATCTGTCAGGATAGCTTGAGTTAAAAAATAGTGACAACAGGGGTCCCTGGGTGGCTCAGTCGGCTGAGCGTCTGACTCTTGATTTTGGCTCAGGTCGTGACCTCAGGGTTGTGGGATTGAGCTCTGTGTCGGGCTCTGCCCTCAGCAGGGAGTCTGCTTGGGATTCTCTCTCTCCCTCTGCCCCTCCTCACTGCTCTCTCGCTCGCTTGCTCTCTCTCTCAAAGAAATAAATAAACCTTTAAAAGAAAGAAGGTAACATGATGCAGTTAACTCTGGAAGACAGTGTGGCAGTTTCTTATAAAACTAAACATGCAGTTGCCACAGAAGCCAGCATTTGTGCTCTTGGACACTTGTCCCAGAGAAATGAAAACTTATGTCCACACATAAACCTGTATGTGAAATAGATTAAATTGGCAGAAAATAAAAGTAAAATAACTAGCTCAGTGTGGCTCTGCCCCTCCCCTGCTCATGCTCTCTCTCTCTCTCCCTCTCAAAAACAAAAAGTTTAATTTTTAGAAAAGTTGATAAAATTCTTACCTTATGTACACTCCATTTTCGAACATCCTCAATTATCCCAAAAAATGTACTGTAGTTTTTATTTATTTTAAAAAGAAAATTTTATTTTTTATCTTTAATTGCAATCAGTTTTGCCAAATTGTCACCTGGAAAGCTAGACTAATTTACACTCCCATTTGAAAGTGGCCATTTCTTTATCCTCTTGTCACACTGAGCTAGTTATTTTACTTTTATTTTCTGCCAATCTAATACGTGAAAAATAGTAGAGTTCTTTATATATATTCTGGATACTGAAACTTTATCAGGTATATGTTTTGCAAATACATACTATTATTATCCCCATTTTACTGTTGAAGAATCTGAAGCACAAAGACATCAGTTAGCCTGCCTGAGCCCACATGGCTAGAAGCAGGAGAGACAGTGTTCAAACTCCCAACAGTTTGGTTCCAGAGTGAGGGCCTGAACTCCCTCATCAGCACTGTCCTCAGAAGAGCGGCCTCCAAAATCAGCTGGTTAAGGGCATGGGCTCGCAGCCTGACTCATCCCTCTCCCCACAGAGATGGCCCCACTCCACAGCCCAGGATAAACCAAGTCACGAGTGGTGACCAGAGTCTCACAGGCTTTACCAAAAGCTAGGTTTCCCCGGGTACTGAATGGCAAAAAGTAAAATGGCCAAGTCCCTCCCCTTTCCCCTCAGGGCAGTGCCTGGAGTTCACCGTCAATGCTTGGGCTGCCTCTTTCCGATGGACATATTCTCTAGAGGAAGCTCGATGCCTTCACTCAGTGTACGATCTTTCTCACCTCTCTCGCTAAGGTGACACTGTGTGTCCCACATCTGGCCAAGCTGGCTTTGCTTTTAGTGAGCAACTAAAGGCGAACCTGAAGAAGGACAATCACGTTTTCCTCACCTCTGAGCTCTTGTGGTTGGCAGCTCTCTTCATGGGTCCCCCTCTCCTGATGGGCAGGAGCAGTAAGAGATTCAGTGCTGAGTGCAGGGGAGATGCTCACTGACCACAGAATGTCCAGTGCAGGGAGGGACGGCGGCAGAGATGACAGCAGGTGAAAGACACCACGAGGAGCATTTGAGACCCGGAGAAGGACATGTGTAAAGGCTCGGCAGCAGCAGCAAATACTCACTAGAGCGTCAGCAGGGTACATGTGGAGGAACTGCTGGAGAGGCTCAGGGTGCAGGAAAAGGGCTGGATCTGGGAGATGCTGGGGAGGAGGAATCCACAGGAATGGGAAGGAGAAGTCTAGAATGAATCCCAGCTTTTATTTGTTTAGGGAGAAATGAAGAGGCTGAGTAAATTTGCTCCAAAATAATGCCTGATTTCGAAGTGACTTAAAATCAGGACCGTTCCCAAAGAGCAAAGATTTAGGATGGAGTGCTTCTGCCCCCAAAGGATATGTGTTCAGTCAGACTTTCTATACTTTCTTTTAAGTTTTTATTTTAATTCTAGGGTAGTTAACATACACTGTGGTATTTGTTTCAGGTGTATAATAGAGTGATTCAACATTTCCATGCATCACCCCGTGCTCATCACGACAAGTGCACTCCTTCATCTCCATCGCCTATTATACCCATCCCCCCATCCACCTCCCCTCTGTTCACCACCCGTTTGTTCTCTATAGTTAAGAGTCTGTTTCTTGGTTTGTCTCTCTTTCTCTCTTTTTCCCCCAGGCTCATTTCTTTTGTTTCTTAAATTCCACGTATGATAGATGAATGAATAAAGCAGATGTGGTATATATATATATACAATGGAATATTACTCAGACATAAAAAGAATGAAATCTTGCCATTTGCAACAACATGGATGGACTGAGAGTGTATTATGCTAAGCAAAATAAGTCAGTCAGAGGAAGACAAATTCCATATGATTTCACTCAGACATTCTATACTTTCTAAAGGGAATAGGCAAATTCCCACTTATCCTTCAAGTTTATTCTTCCACATGTGTTTAAAGAAAGAAACATACAGTCTAAAAAGCATTATCTTTGTTTTCAAGACTATTATCTGACTAACGTCGGATATTTAATATGTACCATGCACTATGTTAAGTGCTTGACTACATTATTGCATTCAGCTCTCTGAGCACTCCCTGAGTTGGCACTGTAATAATACCCATGTTACGGCTGAGGAAACAACTAAGGCTCAGAGATGAATGGTCGGCCCAAGGTTAGACAGCCGGGAGGTGGCATTTGGGTCTGTCAGGAGCTCACACACTTGACTGCTAGGCTGTGTGGCCTCACACTTACTAATAAAGGAAGTCTAATTACCCTGTCCATGGATATTTTGCTCCAAGTCAATTTACAGTCTTTTTCTTACCTCTTAGATGAAATGAAATCTTCAAAGAACTTTCAAATAATCATCATTATCCAAAAGGATTTAAGCCCACTCATGCATATTTTATTGTCTTGATTATCAGCCAAAATTAACCGATGCTCTAAGCATTTGCAATCCCAAACAGGATACTTCAAAATTTCACCTTAGATCCTTCTGAGATGCTGTTATAACCATGAAAATCATAAAGTCCATAAATTAAAGTTTTTCTCAGTGACAGAATAATATCTTCTAGTAAAAATATTCTTTTGAGTAATTAGTACTGATTGATGTCATTCTTATATTTCTGTATAGATTGTAAATATTTTTCAAAAGGTGGAATAATATCCTATGGGGAAATAAATAACCCTTTTCTATCTTTGGAAAGAAAATAAGAAGGATGACTTTTGGGGAACAAATACAAAAACAATGCTCTCACAACCAGATATGTTCAGCATATGAAAATGAAATAGCTTATATTAACCAACAATGTGGCTTTAAGAAGATGCTTGTCAACAAAGAAAAACTGGTGAATGATTTTCCTGGTCGGGTTAAAATTTATGATTTGTGTGAAGGTAGTTCAATGCTTGAGCCAACAACTCCTCAAGGAGGCTTACAGCTGAGTCATCTTTTATGTCTCATATTAGTAAAGGGAAAGTCCTCTTGGTCTTTCTGCTTTCATGTTTGAGTTCTGTTTGTCAAGAAGAAACTTATTCTGATGTCTTTCAGCAAAAGGCAAGTCCAAATGTCACAGAAAGAAGAAAATTTTAGTTAGTGTTCCCAGAAAGCAGATCTTTGGAAGCTATGGTCAGAAGTCATGCTGGGACCAGATCGGGTTTCTTGGGTCTGCTGTCCTTTAGAGTCATGGTCAAAAGATACCCATCCAAAGAAATGATTAAAAAAGGAAATAATTCTTTGGTTGCCATTGTCCAAAAGGACAACCTTCAGGAATAAAATGACAGGGTTCAAAGACATCATTGTCTGAAAATATCACACGTATAGATAAGTTTAGGCAAAGTGAAATGGAATGATCAAAAATATCAATATCAAGAGATGTACGGTTCATAGTTAGGGGTTGTTGGGGCAAAAATTACTCCATAAGAGGCACTAGAAAAGAAAAATCCACATATAATGCCAAGAAGGTGGAAATTCATGAGAAATCCTTGCCCCTAATGATGAAACCCATGGCTATTTCACCAGACTGCAATAATTCCCCACCCCTCCCCTCAAAAAGTCACTCCTGGGAACATATTCCAGAACCAGAATGGGCCAGAATGAACTATCTCCAGATCATTTGTCTGGAGAAACTAACTACATGGAGGCAAATAGTTGAGAAGAGACTTTGCAAGAATTATCACCAGGGGAGATAAATTCTACAGATGAGCTTGACCAAGGAAAAACCTTCATGAATAATGACCAATAGAAAATGATTTTATGAGAAAAGATAGCCCAGGAAAAATTCCTTAATAGGCATCACTGTCATAATCAGTACCTAAAATCAGTGTTTATGGACTCCTCAAAAATCAGTTTCTGAATAAAGAGATCCTATGAATAAAATTAGCCAGAAAATAATTAGCCCAGGAGGGTCTCTTGGAGGCCTGAGATCCTTGGAGAAACATATTCAAAACAAGGCTCTTCAAAAAGTAGTGCATGTGGGGGTGCCTTGTTGGCTCAGTTGGTAGAGCATGCGATTCTTGATCTCAGGGTCATGAGCTCAAGCCCTGTGTTGGACATGGAGCCTACTTAAGAAATTTTTTTTAAAGTAGTGTGTGTGTGTGTGTGTGTGTGTGTGTGTGTGTAGTTCATTTCTTTTTTTTAAAGAGACATGATTGGGGCACATTCTTTAAGTGACATCAGTGGATATCTCATCAGTGGGCAAATGTGACTGGGACCAGTTCCCCAAGCTGCTCCCTTGGGGAGGCTCTTATGTAGAAAAGATGATGACAAAGATATGATCTCTCACAAGTCTATTCAGGAGCAATTAAATCCCATTAACAGAAATCCATAAGGAAATTCCCCCCAAAATTCTGGTCTGAAAGAAGAGTTCCCTTTAGGACATAATTACAGAGAAAATGGCATTAGAAAGAGAAGCTTCCACCAATAGGATTGGCCAGAAAAGAAGATATTCAGAAAATTCATACAGAAAAATAATACCTAAAGATCAAGATGTTCAGAACAAAACCTCAAAAGAGGCCGGTTCTGAGGGATGATTTGTTGAATCACTGAGAAATGCCAAAACTAAGTAAATCTTGAAATCAGGAGGAATTAAACCAATGCATATAAGGGCAAGCTCCTGGGCAGAGTTTCTTGGGATTACTCTTCAGGAGCAACAGGTTTACCAAAGAGATTCTGCAGGACAATATTCCTGAGAACATGACTTTAAACAAATTAGTGTCCATCTCTAGATCCCTTCAAAACAAAATATCAAAAGAATTACCATTGTCATGGGTAAAGCAACTAAGTAAAAAATCCTAAATAAAGAACAATTTTCTCAGCAAATGTCACCACGAATAGCAATTAAGTCTGGTCAAATAATGCCATCTGGAGATTAAAAGTTTCAGGTATAAGATAGGTCAGGATAAAAATTTTCCAAGCGATTCTTTAGAAGAGGAGCAAATAATGAATACTTTGAGCCAGGGCAATTCTCCCCAGCATATGCTGTCAGCAAATCTATGGAGAGGATCCAACTCAGTGAAGTTCCCTGGCAAACATTAACCAAAGGAAAAAAATCTTTAGAGAAAGATAGCCAAGACAAATGTCTTAGGAATCGGGAGTAGTTTGGAGGAAGGCTGAGCTGCCACTTTGCTTATAATACCATCTGCCTGGGCCCGTCAGGAGGAAGTGCTCAGCATGGTCTCTCCCATGGAAATCACCTCTCCCGAAAAAAGTTCCAGGCCATGTATTCCCACAGATGTCATCTTATAGTGCAAACTCTGTAGTCAGTGTTACACGAGCTAAAGCTTTAGAGGAAGGTCTTCCTCAGTATTTTATGATCCCTTCCTATATGGCCATGAAGGCATGAAGTTTTTCTCCACTTCAAGTTTAATTTGCTTACCTTTCATCCTTCAAAGACAATCTTTTCAAGAGTTTTCACAAGATCTACAATTGCCAAATTATGGAAACAGCCCAATTCTCCATCGACTGATGAAAGGCTAAAGAAGATGTGATATGCACACACAATGGAATATTACTCAGCCATAGAAAAAGAATGAAATCTTGCCATTTGCAACAACATGGATGGAGCTAGAGAGTATTATGCTAAGGAAAATAAGTCAGTCAGAGAAAAACAAATACCACATGATTTCACTCATATGTGGAATTTAGAAATATTACAAACATGCAAAAGGAAAAAAGAAAGAGAGAGAGAGAGAGAGACCAAGAAAGAGAGAGAGAGAGAGAGAGAGAGAGACCAAGAAACACTCTTAACTATAGAGAACAAACTGGTGGTTACCAGAGGGGAGGCGGGTGAGGGATGGTGAAATAGGTGATGGGGATTAAGGAGGACACTTGCTGTGATGAGCACTGGGTGATGTATGGGAATGTTGAATCACTACATTGTACACCTAAAACTAATATTACACTGTATGTTAACTAACTGGAACTTAAGTAAAAACTTTTTAAAAAGTTTTCACAAGAGAGAACTCCAGACTCAGAAATAACAAAGACAATACATCTCAGCAAACAAAATCGAAAGTCATGGCGCCATAGAATGAGAGCAGTCAGAAGGAAGCACCCAAAGAATGACTCCTAAAGATTTCCCTTTAGAGAGAGATGAAGTTCCCAAAGTGTTTCAGCCTTCAGAAACAAGTCAGCAGCTGAGCGGAATGTTACCAAATTGCTTCTCCAGCAGTAGATAGATGTTGGACATAAGGCCAGGGAACAGACACAACTGAGAAGAGATGAAGGAACCCAGCCACACTTCACCAGGAAGTTTCATCACGAGAGATAAGTTCTCTGGAGGCTGTTAATCAAAACCGACTTGCTCCTCATATCCCCCTACTCTGCTTCAAATTCCTTCTCAAAAGTGGTTATTTTATAGGTAACTATAACTTCTCTACTGTGCTTAAGTGATATTCCTTAGACATGAAGAATAATGGTGAACGGCACCTGGCTGGCTCAGTTGGTAGAGCATCGACTCTTGATCCCAAGGTCGTGAGTTCAAGCCCCACATTGGGCGTGGAGTCTACTTAAAAAAAGAAAAAAGCAAGAAAAGAGAAAAGAATAATGGTGAAATCATCTAAGAAACTCTCTTAATAGATTATCAATAAGAAGTGTAACAAAATATCAGGCCTAAAGGTGCATCAAATACTTCAGAAACTCCAGAAGAAAAGTAAATGACTATATGGGTACCTAATGAAGAAATGAGAGGCGTGTAGGCCCTTAGCTCAATGAGGATTAGAGACAAAAGAAAACAAAAAAAGAATTGATAATGAGGTTGGTCAATTTCTACTTGATTTTCCCCTGAAGTAATTTGTTTTTTTTTTTAAAGAATTTATTTATTTATTTGACAGAGAGACACAGTAAGAGAGGGAACACAAGCAGGGGGAGTGGGAGAGGGAGAAGCAGGCTTCCCACTGAGCAGGGAGCCTGACACAGGGCTCAATCCCAGGACCCCGGGATCATGACCTGAGCCGAAGGTAGACGCTTAACAACTGAGCCACCCAGGTGCCCCAAGTAATTTGTTTTTTAATTGGAAAGAAGCACAACAATGATTAAGAGTAAGAATTTTGGGTTCAGCAAGACCTGCATACAAATCCAAGCCCTGGCACTTATTAGCCACATGGCTGTAAGCAAGTTGCTTACCTCTCTGTGCCCCAGATGCCTGCCTCCCCTAAAATTAGCACACTTGTAGGATTTCCCATGTAAGGTTGTTTTGGGCTTTCCATGAGGTAACATGTATAAGTTCTCAATAAACAGAAGCTACTTGTCATGTTTTCCCAGCTCAATAAGGCCTCTGAAAACTATTCACTAGGAGTGATTATTTTAGTGACCTTATTCTGCTTATTAGTTCAGATTCCTCCCTAGATTACTTGTGTCATCCCTAGTGATATGTCACGTGAGCACACATCCAATACCATGTAGTGTCTCTCCTGCTCAGTGAATTTGCTCCCTCTGCTCTCTGAAGGGGGGTTTGAAGGTGCCTGCGGCCAATCAGTCATTGCTCCTTTGCACCTTCACGGCTGCGTCCAAGGGCTGAAACTTCACCCATAGTCCCCAGGCAGAGCTCTGAGGCTTTGGGGCATTCTGGTACAAGTAGGGAAAAGAAACTCTTGCCACTTTGTGCCTCCTGCAGCCCCTTTGTTCCTACAAAGGAAGTGAGGCACAAGAAAGTCCTTGTTAATTTATCAAGATGTATAAAGATGTATGTACAAAGTTGCACAGCAAAATATGTTTATAGTAATGAAAAACCCAAAGCAATGAGAATGCCCACAAATAGGGGGAACGTGGTAGTGTGTGTGAGTGATCATATATTTTGGTATGTGTGTGTGTATGAGTGTGTGTGTGTATGTGAGAGAGAGAGAGAGGTGGGAGAAAAATGAGGGCTTTGCAAAGATGCTATAAAAGGGATTGGGTTCTTTTACCTTATTCCAAAACTATTTTATAAGACTCAGAATCCACATAACTAAAAGTAAAGCTTTTCTGTCTTGTAGTATTTCTTCCTCCTGCCTAAGTAGTGCCCTTCTAGTATCCCAGTGAAGGGAAAAAGGAGGAAAAGACATGACTGGAGGTTGCCGGGCCCAGCACCACCAGGGGGCAGTATCACAGGCTGGAGGAGCGGGACAGAGGTGCACGGGAGGGGCTCCAGGCTTAGGGAACTTTTCCAAGCCCTGCCTGCCCACGTTCCCCTCTAAGGGTTTTGTTTTACATAACTGGCAGAAGAACTCCACAATCTTGCAGTATTGTATCCCAGGTTCCACTATGCTTAGCATCTAACCTTTTCCTAAAACAAAGATAGGAAAATTTCCTGAATAACTTCACAGAACAAAAGCAAAAACATATAAACATAGACTGACAATTTTAAGAGCGGATTACAAAAAGAACTTTGATTTGGTATTTAATGTCTTGTATATTTCAGATAGGTAGATAGAACAAGCGGCATTACTGGAATTCATCACGAAAACATTCTGCTATGATTATGATGCTGCCATTAAAAGCAATAATGTAGAGTGATATGTGAGGACATAGCAAATGTATTATCTCAGGACATATGTTTATGTATGTGAGCACGTGTCTGTGCACAGAGAACTATATAGAAAGACGCTCATTTGAGTGATAGGATCGCTGCTGAATTTTTATATCGTTAATACTTTTCTGTGTCACTTAAACTTTATAATGATCATGAATGCTGTAAAATTAAAAAGAAGTAAAGCAATTTTTCCACTGGGGAAATAAAACTTATCCGTATGAGTCGAAGCAGCTCAATTTCTTTACTTTAGAAAGTCTGAGATATACATTTATAGGCTTAGCCTTCTCCATTTTTTTTTAAAGATTTTATTTATTTATTTGACAGAGAGAGACACAGCGAGAGAGGGAACACAAGCAGGGGGAGTGGGAGAGGGAGAAGCAGGCTCCCCATGGAGCAGGGAGCCCAAGATCCCAGGACCCTGGGATCATGACCTGAGCTCAAGGCAGACGCTTAACGACTGAGCCACCCAGGCGCCCACCTTCTCCGTTTTGACTGTAAGATGGGTTGCTTCATTCCCCGGTCTTCCTGGTTCAACAGGATTCTTCCGCAACAGCCTCCAGAATGGGACAGCAATTCTTCTGACTACTTTCTCCACCAGTCCTTCCCCTGGGAGGAAAACTGACCTCTCTGGTGGTTGAGAGTGTCATGAGCCTGCTCATCGTGGGGTCCCATTTCTCTGCTGGGCAGACTAAGTGCATTCAACGTCACTGTTTGGTCTCCTCCCCTATGGTCTCGGGAACCTGTCGGTCCTTGTCAGAGGCTCTGCCCATCTTCTTCCTCTGGGTTTCAGCTTCTCTACCTGCAATTTTTTGTGGGCAAGTCAGTCCCGTGGAGGGAGCTGGGAGACATGACCTCCTTCTTCAGCTTAGCTGGTTACCTAACCTGAAATACACCATTACTCCACTGAAATAGGAGAAGGAGGACCCACTGAAACTGCTCTCTTGGCATAACGCTGCCCTTCAGATGAGAATTATTAGAACGGCCTTTGCAATGGCCATTATCCATCGCTCACGGCCAGTATTACCATCACTAATAGAACCACCATTAGCTAAAGCCTCTAACTCTCTCTGACGAGGCGTAGTCCGTCTGAGGGCTCATTGTCTAGAAGTCAGCCTCTGGTTATTCCGCCTGTGAACGCCCACCTCTGGCTTTCACTAGCCCCGGCGCCACGGAAGTGAGTTCGTTCCCAGACGTGGGAAATCCTCCCTAGTAGCAGCTGCTGCTGCCCTTCCTGCTGATATGGGGCTAAACTCACGTCATTTTAAACCTGTCGTGGTGTTGGTGGCTGTGGGTCCCCACCCCATCCCTTCCCCACCCCACCCCTCCCCCACCCCCTGCCCCGGTCCCCCCTCCGCGGTGACGAAAGCTCCGGGACTGTGTTTCCTCTCACAGCCATAGGGTGTCACCAGCACTTCACAGACTGTCCTCTGAAAAGGCCTTTCCGTGGGGAGTCTCCCCAGGCCCACGTGTCTGTTTATGCAAAGAACCAGGCACCGAGGGAGAGACCTTTGATGGGTGGCAGACAGGTTTCCTTTTTGTGTTTGCTTTCATAGAATTTTACTTACCACTTAATTTTGTGTAAAATACCCCTGCTTCAGCCTCCGTATTTCTCATTCAGAAAATATACACGTAGACGTTATATAAGGGGCAACTTGCAAATAATAATGGCTATTTGTTGAGCACCTCCCTGGTGCAGGCACTGTGCTAGGGGAGAAAGTTCCTGCCCTCCTGGAGTTTACAGAGTAAACTGAGGCCAACCGTGAAGATGAAGCTAGAGAAGGCATGGGAGCCCCTGTGCAGATCGTCTTGTTCAGTGTGGCAGCTTGAGAATGTGGCAGCCCCAGCCTGGGTCTGGACAAACGGCAGCCCCCAAACAGGCAGCCCATGTCCCAGTGCTGGGCCACGTTGTCTGGGGGAAGCCAGCTATCTTCGGGCTTGCATAGCTGGTTTCAGGTGTGAGGTGGAAATTTTGCAAATGCAATGATGTATCTGTATTTGTGTTTCACTTGGCCATCCATGCATCTATCCATTCATGTGGAGATGAATTGTAACCCCATCTTTACATTTTCCTTGCACCACTATGACCTTAACCAAGTCATTGAAACTTTTTAATCCTCGTCTTAAAAAAAAAAAAAAGATTTTATTTATTTAAGGGAGAGCACAAGTAGGGGGAGTGGCAGAGGGAGAGGCAGACGCCCTGCTGAGCACAGAGCCCGTTACGGGGCGTGATCCCAGGACCCTGAGATCATGACCTGAGCCAAAGGCAGACACTTAACCGACTGAGCCACCCAGGTGCCCCTAACCTTTGTCTCTAAGAGAATAGTAATGCTTTCTTTACAGAACCAATGTGAGGATTCCTAAAGTCATGGATGTGAAATGCAGAACGGGGTCAGACAGGTCATGAGTAGACGGCAGTTGGTAGCTATTGTCTTCATTGTGATAACAGTTAACACAAGACCATTAGGTACCAAGCATGAGCCGGTACCATGCTTGGCTCTGCACACATAGAAAAATTGGTCCAACATAATCCTTGTCCCCAAGGAGCTTCTAATCCGATCAAAGAGCAAATCACATGCCAAATAATAATTACTCAAAACTGGCTGGAATCATGTCCCAAGAGAGGAACCCCAAGTCCCAAGAGAATCCAAAGCAGGAGAAGTTGCTGTGAAGGTAGGAAAGGAAAATTAGCCTAGACCTTTGGATCTAAACACTGGTAGGGAACGGAGGGGCAGCCCCATGTACACAAGGTGGTGCAGAGGGAAGCCAACCCCACCACCCAGGGTTCCATTTGCTGAATAAATCAGAACACAGCCTGCAGCCTGCTATAATGTTCCATGCAATATACTCAAGAAAGCCTCATTCTTCCCTAAGGCTTGTGGTAGCTGACAAACTGGGTCACAAAGGTGTCTCCCTGAGGTCTCACAGAATTCTTGTGAAGAGAGGAACTGTGGAATTTGCTCTGAGAACTTTCCACAGTGCCGAGAGAAAGACTAAGCACTTATCTCAGGTACTGGAACTTCTTGCATTTAGCAAGACCCTGTAACACAGGGTAACACAGTTTCCTTATGGCTAATTATAGACCAGAGCCATACAAGTCAACCAGTAGTACAGATACTTTGCTCCTGGGAAGGTCAGTGAAGGCTTCAAGAAGGGGGTGGCATTCATCTGGGCCTTGGTGGGATCTGGGGTAGATGTTCCAGAAAGGATGAAGAGCAAATAGACAGAGGCAGAGGTCGGAATGCACAGATAGTGTATAGATCTGCTAAATGAGCCTAATCTGGAGCAGAGGACACCTGTGCCACTGACAAGAGCTCCAGTTCCAGGTTCTTCAAAGACTGCTTACATTGTAAGGGTTCTGGGCTCAGGTTTGGAATGCATTATCTCATCATATCTTCCACACACTAGATACTATCATCTCTGTTCTTTAAGAGAGGTTTAGTGAAATAAGTGACTATGGTCTCAGAGAGAAAGGCTGTTAAAACTGGAATTCAATCCTGACCCCAATCCCTAGATAAAGTCATTATGCAATGTTAACTTGCAGTGAGATATGACTGGAAAAGTACATTAGGGTCAGGTCAGGGATGGCCTTAAATACCCAGCAGAGTGTCACGTTCAGTGATGCTAAAGCTCTGTAGTGAGAACATTTTGGAGGTCTGCAAGGATGCAGTGGAGTCTCCTTGAGCCTGAATAGAAAGGTGCATGCAGACTCAAGCCAACAAACAACCCAATGTTTGAGATAGGATGGTGTCTGCTGGGAGTGTGGCTCCAGATCCAGAGCACAGGAAAAGACTTCCCAGGTACTGGGGATGCTCCCTCTGCCATTCTTTGGCAACGCTCTGGGCTTCTGTCATCTTCAGGACCCAGAGGGGCACGTGACTTGTTTCCATAATTATCTATACTTGTACCCAGTAAAAATGAGCCACCCAGGAGGCTGATGGTGGTATAAGAAAAAACACAGTGATCGCCATGAGAATTTAGTGCCTCGCAGGCCCTCTCCCCACTACCCTAGGAGCACCACAGGACCTTCGGTTCCTCCTTTCCCCAATGGAAAAGAAAGGAAACTAAACAGAGCTGTTGGAAAAACAGGCTACTGGAGTACAACGAGTAGCCAGCTGTGAGTCGGGTCACCTTGAATAAATGGATGAAGATCTTGAGCAGATCTCTGTGTCATCGGCAAAACAGTAGGACAGACCAGGTGATCCTGAATGGCCTTCAGAGTTTATTTTGTTGTTGTCATTCCATTTTTTATTGTGGTAAAAAAAATTGCAAAACATAAAATTTACCATCTTAACCATCTTTAAGCATATAGTTCAATATGCTAAAGATAGTCACATCATTCATTGCACAACTGATCTTCAGAACTTTTTCATCTTGTACAGCTGATACTCCATACCCATTAAACAACTCCCCACGTCCACCCCTCCTTTGCCCCCCCCACTTTACTTTCTGTTTCTAGAAGTCTGACTGCTTTGCATACCTCATATAAGTGGAGTCATATGATATTTGTTTTTCTGTGACTGGCTTATTTCACTTTGTACAATGTCCTCAGGTTTCATCCATGTTGTAGCGTGCAACAGGATTTCCTCCCATTTTAAGACCAAAGAGTATTCCAATGCATATATATATCACATTTTGTTTATCCAGTCACCCATAGGTGGACATTTGGGTTGCTTCCACCTCTAGGCTATTGTGAATAATGCTGCTATAAATGTGGGTGTGCAAATATCTTTCTGAGACCCTGCTTGACTCCCAGGTTTAAGACGCAATGAGTTTGTTTGCATGTTTTATTATTGCTTTATTTAAAACAAAAACCAAAAATCACGGAACCTCCTGAAGAGTGAACAAATTGAAATGAACACTTCAGACGCTGCAGGGCGTGTTTATTTTAGGAAATTTGGACACTCAAAACTCATATTCTGACATTCAACAAATTCCTAAAGCTGCACCATGCGAAGGAGCGAGAATAATCCTAGATCTGGGCCTTGAAGAGAGAGTCCTGGCATTCTGTAGCTTAATTATGAACTTCAGTCGCATTATCCTGGAAACCCTTTCAGCAGATAATGGGTATCTATTAATATAAATCATTTGCTGGATGAGCCATGCATTGACTTGTCAGAAAATATGGAAGATTTTATGCCAGTTGTGCAGAAAAACATCCTTCAAATTCAGTCATGTATACTGTACCCCCAGGGAAAAACATTTCGAATCCATATATTTTCCTTTGAAAGAAAGGAAAAAACTCTCCCAGGCAGCATGGTTGAAAGGTCTGGCCAAGGATCAGGCTTGCAGGAATGTTCCTAAGTATTGGAAACTGCTCCTCCAGCACAATGACTCAGTGGGATGGTGGGGGTTTGTTAGACGATTAATTCTTTAGCAAAAGTGTTCCTGCTGGTTGTGGTGGCAAAGTAACTTAAATCACTAATCACAGAGTTCTCTATAGAGAAAAATGTCATGAACCCTAGCTGATCCATTGAACCTTTCCTGGCTGGGTTCATTTCCATAATCAGAATTCCTGTCTCAGGGTGGCATGGGGAAAGCCAAACCATTCTTTTTAATAACCGTCCCAAGCCCCAGTCTGGAAATGTGGATATGAAAAGGATATGCTAGTCCAGTGGGGGAGGCAGAGAGAGGGAGGGGCTGCGGTAGCAGAAGAAGGAACTAACCATGGGAGCTCAGAGGAGGGGAACTGACTCAGGCCGACTGTAAGAGCAGCATAACGCAGATGGATACCTGCCCTGGGTATTGAAGGATGAAGAGGAGTATGACAGCAGGAAAGCTGTCAAGGCTGGGGACACAGCATGTGTGCAAAGATCTCTTAATGTTTGGAAACATGTAGGAACAGCAGTATGGCTGAATAACAGATGGCACGTGAGGTAAAGACATGTGAAGTCCTTTTCATGAAGAGTGGGCACTCCAGAACAGGGCCATGGGACCCACAGGGACCCCCACCAGGAGCCTGCTGTGGAGTCAGTCCAGTTCCAGATCTCCCTGGGTGTCCACAGCATCTGACCAGAGAGAAGCCACAGCTTTCCCTGGGGGCCTGAGTGCCTAGGGCCAAGGATGGAGAATAGGTATTGCCTCACTGGTGGCACAGGCAGCAGTCTGATGGCAACCTGTGGGGAGGAGACACTGAATTACCAAAGAGGAGACCTTGCCAGGCAAAAGCTTTGAGCTGATGTTTCTTCCGGTGAGGCTGAGGAAAGTGTGGAGAATACCCATCCCTTTGCTTTTTCAGGAAGTAGCCCTGGCCACCCCTGTCACTGACCGAAAGCTCACCAACATCCTGGGATGCAGAAAGAGCTTCCAAACAGGTCCCTGGGCATCCTGACAGTGTGCCAACAAGGAGGTGCTCTTGATACCTTGAGAGATTGGCAAGAGTCCATGTGGCCAGGGGACTGGAAGCGGGGAGGAGACTTTCATCTTCTCTCAGAAGGACTGGCTGGTGGCAGTGTGTTATTGTCCAAAGCAGGGCATCTGTGGTTTGGGACACAATGCTTTTTTTTTTTTTTTCCATCCCAAACACGGTTCTTCTGTCTGAGACACATGCTATTCTGAAGGTGGCACTAGGAAAAGAGACACTGTGGACTGTGTTAGGCACACCTAGACTCTCTCTGGGATGCTTTTCCCTCTAAGCATTTTTAGAATGAAACCGAGAGCGTCTTGGGAAGCCAACTAATGAATGGAGCCACCTGTCTCACTAGGCAGGTCTCTCTTTGTCTGGGAGCTCTGAGTACCTTCTCCTCTGCAGTGAAAATGGAGATGGTTTTTTAAAATTATAACTAATAATTAGATGAGAGGTAGGCAGAGCTTGGAGCTGGGAAGAACTATAGAGATCTCCTAGAACAGATGTGCCCAAGATGTGGAGTGTGAAGACACTTTTATTTCTTAACATTGTAGTTATTTTCTCTGTAATGACATTGCTTTAAAGTGCCAACACATTGTTGCCAACCACAAGTGTACACATTAAAAAGTAAATCTCTCTCTTTCTCTCTCATGTTTTATCCTTTACCAAAATGTAACCATTATTACCAATTTGCAGTATTTCCTTCTAGATCTGGTTCTGGGCACATACAATATCAGCAGGTGGATATAGACCTACATAGCCTGGTGTAGACATAGAGAGACAGAACCAGAACTGAGACAGAGATAGGGATAGAGACCCATCTGATGGCGGTGATTCCTTCCGGTTCACCCAGGACAGAGAATCTGAAGAGTAGGATCTTGGGAACAGAGAGAGAGGAATAAGAGTTTTTGTGTCCAGCCAGCAGAGGGGAGGATCCTCACCTATTGGCACATTCCCTCGGGAAGAAGAAAGAAGCCGATATGTGGAGGGGAGGAAAGGCCGGAGAAGCCAGGTGCATGGGGATGTTGACATTTCTAACGGAAGAGATGGGATTAGAGACATCCAACATAATGGAGGGTCTGAGTCCTCTCAGTCTCTGGATTCCTGCAGGATCTTCGAAGAGACTGGACCATATGCACTAAAGCACAAAGAGTGGCTTCAAGGTCTAATGGTTAAGTGTGCTAGCAGTGGAGGAAATCACAGTAGGCAACTGGCAATACCAAATATTAGTGACGATGTGGAGCATTGCAACTCTTATATGTTGCTGGTGGGAATGAAAATCATACAGACACTTTGGAGCACAGTCTGAGTGTCTTATAAAGTTGAACATACACTTACCATATGATCACACTTAGATATTGATCCAAGAGAAATGACAGCGTATGTCCAAACAAAGGTTGTATACAAATGTTCATAGGACCATTATTCACAACTGCCAAAAAACTAGAAACAACCCAAATATATCTATCAACTGGTGAATAGATAAATAAACTTTGGCATATCTATACAATGGAATACTTGTCAGCAACTAACAAGAATGGTATACGATGGACGCTGCAACATGGCTGAATCTTAAAACCATTATTGTAAGTGAAAGAAGCCAGAAGTAAAATACAACATACTGCATGATTCCATTTATATGAGATTCTACAAAAAAGCAAAACTGTAGTGATAGAAAGCAGATCAGTGGTTTCCTGGGACCAGGGGCCTGGGGAAAGGGATTGGCCACCAAGGGGTATGAGAGAACTAGAGTGGGAAATAGAAATATTCTATATGATGATTGCGGTGCTGCTGGTACATGACTGTATACGTTTGTCACAACTCTTCAAATTGAACACTTAAAAGGGGTTTACCTCAACCATAGCTTAATAAAAATTTATATTTTACTAAAACTGAAGATAATTTTTTAATTCAAGAAAAAAGAAGTGACAAGGAAATTGAGACCTGGATTGAGAAATGGGATATAACTATATAAAGCAGAGCTTTCAGAAAATTATTAGGGAACAACTTTAAATAAATACATCTTAGGGACGCCTGGGTGGCTCAGTCGGTTAAGCAGCTGCCTTTGGCTCAGGTCACATCCCAGGGTCCTGAGATCGAGTCCCCCATCAGGCTCCCTGCTCAGCCGGGAGTCTGCTTCTCCCTCTGCTTGCTGCTCCCTCTGTGCTCTCTCTCTCTGTCAAATAAATAAATAAAATATTTTAAAAATACATCTTAAAACTTAGTTGAAATGAGCATTGTTTCAGAAAAATAGAATTTAATAAGCTGACTCAATAGAAAAGTTCTTAACTGGTTTCACCATGCTAGCATAACCCAGATGCCCCCAAAACAAGGACAGTGAGTTACACAAACTACCCTGACTTCTGACACCAACCGCAAGTTCAGAGACCCTGAGACCACACTTGCGGTTGGTAATTCACTCGAGGAACTCATAAACTCATGGAAGCTGTTATGTTCATGGTTATAGTTTTTTATAGGGAAAAGATACAGATCAAAATTAGCCTAAGAAAGAGATTCAAAGAGCAGAGTTTAAGAAAGTACCAAACTCAGAGCTTCCAGCTGTCTTCTGTGGAGTCATGAACAGTGTTACTTTTGCAGCAGTGATGTATGACAAACACACACAGAGTACTGGCAACTGGAGAAGCTCACCCAGGCCTTGGTGTCCACAGTTTTTGTTGAGATTCAATCATGTGAACCTGATTGACTGCTCATGTGACCAACCTCAGTCTCCTTATCATAAATCCCATTGTTACTCTCTGGCTCTACCAATTTTTTTTTTTTAAGATTTTATTTATTTGACAGAGAGAGCACAAGCAGAGGGAGAGAGAGGAGGAGAAGCAGGCTCCCTGCTGAGCAAGGAGCCTGATGCGGGACTCAATCCTAGGACCCTGGGATCATGACCCCGGCCGAAGGCAGCCGCTTAACTGACTGAGCCACCCAGGCGTCCCAGGCTCTACCAATTTTTAAATTCAAGCCAAAAAAAAGGGGGGGGGGAGAGTAAATTCATACCATGACTGAGAAACTACAGCTAAAGCAGAGTTTTTAGACAATAGCCATATTCATTTGAATTACAATGACTTTATGGTATATTTTGATATTTGGTAAGGCAAATTTTGCCTCATTGTTCTTTCATGTTTCTTTCATAACTACTCTCAGACATTTATGTTTCCTTATAAAGTCTGAATTCTGTATTAGTTAAGTTGCATTCAGTTACAAATGCACATTGTTTATGCTCCATGAGTTAAGTTTAATTGCTGTACAAAAATCTTCCAAAAGATTACATTACGGTTTGGCACTAAAATGAAAAAGTTACTGTGAATGAAGAAATTCATATAGGCAGCAGTGGAACATAAATGTAATATTAGTAAAGGAAATTTGTCATCAGAGAAATTACTTCATTTTTCTATTTTCTTGCAAAGCAACAATCAAGAGGTTTAAAAACTAAGAAAGAAAGTTATCCCCACCCCCACCCCAACCCCACATACAGATAAAATCTATTCTGTTTTGTTTCTAAGATGATACAAAAGGATCGTAATGCAATGGAAAATTTGCCAAATCTCTTGAAATAGATAAAATAAATTCCAAAGCAATGAGTGGTAGTGTCATCAATTCATGTGTTTTCAAAGACTATCATTAAGATGTCAAACATCTATTTATCAAAACTTCTTGCCAACTTTGAGCAGAAGACAATAGTGGAGCACTCTTTAAGAAATGTTCCATCACCAGTGTTCCTAACAGCCAAAGGATAATATTGTGTGACAAATGCAAACATCAGTGACTCGGAGTCCAAAAATGATAGAGAAGAGTTAGACTTTGCCTGTGAGACTGCTTTGGAACACCTTAACATCTTTATTTCACTTCTACTTTCCCTTTTAAGTGTGCATGCAATGATGCACGAGATGGAAACTAACCCAGGTTAGACCAATCAGAGTGTGGCAGTACCCCGGCCACAGCGATTGGCCAATCAGAGTGAGGCTCTGGGCTTTGTTCATTCCTGGGTCAACTGACCCTCCCAATACTGGATCTTGAAAGCCATCCTATGACCACAAGAGGAACCAGCCCTAAAATGAAACCAACACATGGATAATATAAAGCAGAAAGCAGAAGAACCTGGATCATTGGTCACATTATGGATCACCTCAGGACAGTCTGAGTTGGGTTTTCTGTTTCTTGCAAATCAAAGTTGCCTAGCCAAATGAAGACTCAGTAAATGTCAAAGGATAGAGCAAATGATGATGAGTGGGGATGCTCGAGGCAGCCTTACTTCCCCAACCTGGGGACACAGTGATCCCACCATCCAGCCCCTAGTCAGTCATTGATTCACCTGGTAAGCCATTGGTTATGTCTGTTGAGGACTCCCCATAGAAGACCCTAAAGGCTTGGCTGTGAGGCACACTGTGGAAGTAGGGCATCTTTATACATTTTTTAAAAAATTAGGAACAGTGGGAATCAGGGATATTGGCAAGTAAAAAGATATTTACAGCTGATATGTGCACATTGTTGTGGTTCATACATTTCTAGATCTTGATTAGACTTTCATATATCCACAGAATGAGAATCTGGGCCTGATGAAGTCAATGAAGTCAAGCACCCATTTTTATTTTATTTTCACTTTAATGCTATCTGCTTCATAAACTGTTCTCACTGAGCCCAGACATACTGCAGGACCAATCAGCTTAAAAAATTGTGTTTTACTGCTGGCACGGATCACTGCTGAGTGAGCAGATGAAGCTAGCTGAATCTAGAAGTAGCTGTGATGCTGTAAGAATCACAAGTCTTTATCCACATCTGCCTCTTGCTAGCAATGTTTTCTGCCTGTCCTATGGGGTTTGTGAAGGACAAAACACTTTCCTAGCCCCTGTCAAAAGGATAACATACCAAAGTTATAGAAGTTGTCACAAAGCCAGTCAATCTTAATGTCTACTCCCTTAAATTCAAAATCTAGGTTATTTTATGGTCTTTACAAAGCTAGAATTACTTTTCTCTTTAAAACTTGGCAGATTGGTGTTTTTGTTTTTAATCCTTGAGCTTTGTAAGTTTTCTTTCCTGTGCCTACTTGCCCATAACTTATTCTTCTGGTCTGATGACTGCTCTTTAATGAGTTCAGCCTGTACCTTCTTGGACAAATCAGGAGTGTGAGGAGTGTGTTAATTAGCTATCAGATCTAGCCTGGCTTTTGAAGTTCAGAGCTTTGGAATGCTACAGAAGTGTAAATATAATCATGTTTTTTTTGCATTTGGTAATTATATTTCAGCTGAAACCTCAGGAAGCTTCCCACCTCAGGATTCTGCTATCCCTGACCCCTGAATGGTTCTGTCATTAATGGCCAGTCTCTGCAGACCCAAACCCAAAGGAAATGTCTTCCTGTTTTGTTCTGAGTGGCCCTTCTTCCTTGCAACCTTCCTAACCGTTGACCAAACATCTTATTTCAGGATGGAGAAAATGAACCTTCTTCCCCTTCCCCTCATGGGGTGAGGAGGAATGATGCAGAGTGAGAAAGTTCATCTGGGGGTAAATTGCCTTCTTATGACTATACCCAACTTGTACCAAATTATACCAAATATTTCTGGGAATTCAAATCAAATATCTACCTACTACTCTACGAAGCCTGCACGCTCACCTAAACTGATCTTTCTCACCCTCAATCTAGAAACACCCTCTTTTTCATAACACTTCCAAGTATGTCCTGGTGCTGGCCCTGGGCCAGACTCTGGGGTCCCATAGATGAACAAAAGAACTCACCACCTGGGTCAAGGAGAGACCTCTTGAATAGATCCTTTAGGTCCATAAGCTCACAAAGAAACTGGAGACCGATTGGGAGGTCAGGGAGGTAAATCAGGGAAGTCTTTGGTCTTTGTACACCAGTAGGTAGTTCCCAGGTGAAGTGGGGGGAAGGCATTGCAGGCAGATGGTCACTCCTGACAGGTGGGTATGCCAGCCCTGCTTTGCTACAACATTCAACACTGTGACTGATCACCCGTTGTCCTAGTGATATTTTAAGTGTTGTATTGTGAGTCAGTTCTTCCTGTCTCAGGAAAGGTGTTCTTCCAACCGCCTACTTTCTTAAAACAGTGTGGACAGTTAACGTATGAGGAGTAAAAGAATGAGTGAATGAATGGGTGAGTAAGTGTAGGCCAAACTAGACCATGTTACTCAGACTCCAAGAGGAGCCCGGCAACATCCCAGGAGCCGGTGCTCCAGGCCATCAGGCACTATCCTCTGCCCAATGGCTAGGATTTGGGGATGAAAGAGAATGTGAGATGGGGTCAGGGGCTATCAATTCTGAATTTGTCCCTAAAGCTTGAAGGGACACTTATTGGAATGCGTCGGTCGTAAAGATTCCTCATCCCTATGCCAAAAAGAAAAAAAAAGTCCATAAAAAAACTGCTCAAAAAATCGCTGAGCTGAAAGGTGTCTTCGGCCCACGGCTACCGGGCAGGTGCTTTCAGATCAACTAAGGCAGTCCAGAGCCTCCTTTTGCTCCAGGCAGTGCCCCTAATGAATGAGTCAAGGGCCTAGGGTCACCACTCGCGAAGGACTGAGCTAAGCTAGCGCTGTGAGAACGAGGGACCGCAGGTGGAGCTGCCCGAGAGTCGCACAGGGTCGAAGGCGAACTCGGTACCGGGCGCAGTGCCAAAGAAATGGGACGGCCGCAGAGCCGGGGCTCCTCCCACAGGGGGCGGGGCCCTGCCGGGGGAGGGGGTGGAGTCCCAGCTCCTTCCAGAGGAGCGGGGCTGGTCACGTGGGAGAGGCACGGCGGCGCCGGCGCTAAGGAGCGCAGGCGCGGGGGCCACCCCTCGGACCCCTGGGGCGGGGGAGGGCTTGGCCCACTAGCCTCCAGGCGCCGGGCCCCGGGGCAGCGGGGCGGGGGAAAGCGGGGCTGGCTGCATGCGCGCAGGTGACGTCCGCTGGGGTGAGCCCGGCCGCGGCGCAGGTGAGGAAACTGAGGCAGGAGGCCCGGTCGGCGCTGCGCGGGTGGACCCCTCGGGCGGCTCCAGAGCCGGCTGGAAGCTCCCTCCGAGCCGGCGGGGCGCGGCCGCACCTGCGAGGCCCCAGGCAGCCCCCACCACAGCCGCGGCGGACGGCGTCCCTCCCGGCTCGGCGCGCCGCGGTCAGCGGGAGAACCCAGCGTTGGAGGTCCGAAGACCCGGGGCCGGCGCCGATCTGACTGGCGGAGAACCACCCCCCTACCCCTTCCCCGTCCCCGGGCTTTGAGGCCGCTGACACCGACCTGCCTGAACTGTTGGGACAGAGAACTGAGAAAAGGACTCCGCCCTGGCGCGCCCTTTCCGCCGGGCCGAGCCCGAGGCGGGCCCGGGGGCTGCCTGGGGGTAGCGGGCGGAACAGCCGCAGGTGAACCGACAGAAGTTGGGGGACCTGGCTCCCCGGCTCTGCGTTTGCATAGGCTCTGGGCTTCCATACGGTCGGTCGTGTGTTTTATGGGGCCACGGTTTTCTCAGAATCTCAGGCACCTGCTCCCTCCTTCCCCTAAAAGCTACACACGCCTGACAGAATTGGAAAGAGTCCAAGTGTACATTTAAAATGCCTGTGCTGAAGTCTGGGAATGAAAAGACGAACAAGGCACCGATCTGACAGTCTCGAGGTTGTTGCAGGGGCAGGGAGGTGAAGGGCAGGGAGAGAAAAGTGGTCGAGGCCCAGCCTGACTAGAGCTCTGGGGAGGGAGCACACCCCGGGAGTCCAGAAGCTGGACTGGAGTTCAGAGCAAGCTGACTCTGGGCCTTTTGTTCCTTCCAGACCATGCTGTTTCTGCAGCTCAATTACTTAGACTTCAATTTAGTGTGTTTTTTTTTTTTTAATTTCAGTATATTCTTCTTTGAACTTGGTAGATGATTAAAAAAAATCACTTAGGATTCATTTTAAAGTGCATTGTCCAGGAGCTTGCTGGATGCTCCTGCTCTAGCCCAGTCCAGGAGTCCAAGAACTGGGATTCAGAATGCAAACCCCAACTCCTTGGAACATAGCCAGTCATCAGAAACCCTCCATCTTGTGTACAAACTACGTTTTAGGGGCAGTCATTGACTAGTCTAGAAATGAGTCAGCATTATACCTCATATTTATGTCACTCTAAGGTAGCTTACAAAGCACCATCTGTACATTTTTAAAAAAGATTTTTTTTTTTTTTTAGAAAGGGAGGGAGGGGCATAGGGAGAGAGAGTCCCAAGCAGACTCAGCCAGGAGGCCCAGACAGCGCTCCATCCCACGACCCTGAGATCAGGGCCTGAGCTGAAACCAACGGTCGGTTGCTTAACTGTCTGCACCACCCAGGTACCCTGCACCATCTGTACATTTAATCATTTGATTGTTACAACTCTGTCGAAGGTAATTTGGGAATCATTCACATTTTACTGTTGCAAAAACCGTGCCTTGTCCAGGTTCTACAACCTGTAGGAATTTGATGTAGATTTTAGTTATTCTTGGTGTGGCTTTTCCCATACACCCCCCCCCCCCCCACACACACCCATAAGGGCATGCATGGCATTAAGATCTTATGCATTGTTCCCTAGGGGTACAGAAGACATTTCTGATGATTGTCTTATCGGCTTGTGTCACTTAATTGGTTCTCAAAATTTGATTAGGACTAGAATTCTGGGGCTTGAAACCCCAGGCTCTGTAAGTATCTCAGAAATAAGGCAGCTCTCCCGCCAGCGAAATTCTTGCCTCTTTATGAAATGTTGAGCTGAGAGACTCCCAAGTCTCCCTCTCCTGAGGCTTGTGTGGCAACAACTGTCCAGAGGCTGGAGGCACTAGCCTCACCTCTGTGCTCAGTGGCCTTTGGCACAGGGAGGTTTCAACTGGGACAGTGCCCTTTGCCTTTCCTGGTGCTGTTAGTGCAGAAGGCATTGGTGACAGGAGCCGCACAGAGGATGCACTGTAGAGTGGACAGCTAGGCCAGAGGGGCCTGAGACCAGCCAGGGTTCCCTCCGGACCCAGAGTTATGCCCAGGAGGCAGGCCTGTAGTAACACAGCTGGGTGGCACAGCTGGAGAAGTTGTTCAGTGTTTTATGTTCTTCAAATGACCTGCCCTCAAAGAACGAGTGAATCTGAGTCCCGCGAAGAAGAGAAAGATCCTGCCTTAAATTCTGCAGTACTAAGAAATAAGTGTTCTGCAATATTTTATTGTGTTGTATGTTGCTCTTGTATATTCTTCCCGACAACCCCTCAAATTCCCTTCTTTTTAGGAAGGAGATACTGAAGGACAAGGAAACCTCTCAAAGAGTAGAAACCCAGGGTCTTTTGTGGTATTACCCTTGCCCTCCCATCCACACCCATATAACTTGACAGAGCTGGTGTTCTGAGCCTGGTCAGGAGGCCGTGCAAGTGAGGGGCAGAATACCCACATATGTTGGGGGGCTGTAGCTTCAATCCCTGATCAGAGGATTTGTTTTTGTCCCAGAGTTTCCCAGTAGCTGATTATGTCCCCTTGTTCTGCTTTCAGCATCTGTTCAGAACTTCCTGACTCTGGCATCTGAGAGGACAGCTGGGCCAGAGCTGGGCAGACGGTCGCCCCAAGGAGCAGAACAGGAAGTTGGAGACTGAGGCAAGTCGGTAAGAGCTCACTGCAAGTGGCCAGGTCTGTGGTCCTTGATGATGAGGGTGGGTGGGAACGCATCCCCTACTGCTCGTGGGGCCCTGGGTGCGCATGTCACCAGCCTGCTAAACTGGCATTTTTAAGCCTGTCCATGTATCATCCAGGATCGACAGGACCTTGTTACTGTGGGGAGGAAAGGTGCAGAATGGCTTCCCAACTGAGAATGGGCAATGTGACCCTTACAAAAACATTTGGCTTTGCACAGTAAGCTGCTTGCAAAGCACTGGGCCTGGGAAAGACTGGTGCTGTCTCTAGCCACAGATTTCCCAGTCCCTGTTCAGGAGCAATTTTGCTTTCAGCCTTCAGGCCAGCGAACAGACTTCAGGAACCACCCCCCACCCCCGGCCTTCCTGAACCCTGATCCCCCACCCCTACCCCACACTGTTCCAGCTACTGCAGGAGTGTCCAGTGCAGGATAGATAGCCATGGATTGGGGGTTGGGAGACCCAGACCTGAGTCCCAGCACAGCCACTGACCAGCCCTACCCCCATGTGACCTTGGACTAGATAGCCCCTCCTCTGGCCTTAGTTTCCTCATTTATCAGTGAAGGAGGGGCTGACCAGAGCTGTGACAGAAGGAGAGGGGACAGGAGAGCAAAGAAGGAAGATGAAACGTCCCTTCCGGCCTCATTCACTGAGGGCTGGAGGCAAGGAGGCCCATGTGCATTCTTAGTTTCCTTTGCCTTCCTCAGCACCCTTCTATTCCTTTTGGCCTGTCTCAAGCCAGCTCATTCTGGCGAGGGAGGATTCCCTGGGTGGGGCTGGGCTGGGCAGATGTACCCTCTGTGTATAGACTACGATGCTGTCTCTACTTGTTTCAGACATGAATTATCCCACCCAGTGCTGATACTTTGTTTTATGAAGACTTTATCAGTTCCTGCCCAGAGGCAGCTCCTTGAACAGGCAGGAATTAGGCCTAGGGAAGCAGGGAGTGAGCATGTGCACATCCCGCAGGAGAGCGCTGGCCGCTGGTGCTCAGATTGCCTTGCCATTGAGCAGTGGGGCTAGGACCCAACCCAAGATCACCTAAACCCCAGGCTTGAGTGTTTGATTCAAGGTCAAGCCAGCCCTGTCCAAAATTACTTTCTGATACTGAGCTGAAATTGGGTACCTCCAAATCAGTTCCAACATGGAGTTTAAAGAATAATATTCAGATAATTTCGTTGGACATTGACGGCCTACTGATGAGCAGGATTTGTGTTAAGTGCTGGGGGTAGCAGCCGCTGCCCTCAGATTGCTCCACCATAGTGTGTACATAGACACGCCAGTAACTTAAAGTACACTGAGTCCATTTGCTTGTGCGGTGTGCAAAGGTACGTGTGCGTTTCCGCACGTGCTATATAATCAGAGGTGAGGGAACAGTTGATAGTGGGGCTTTCAGGAAGACACTTGGGAGACAGAGTGTTATTTGTGCCGGGGCCTTCACATTGTTTGCATGGCGGGGAGGGGCATCCTGGGCAAAGGAAACAGCACAGCAACGGTTCGGAGGCCTAACAAGACATGTTAACGGTCCTTGCGCGTGGCGTGGTCGGAATGCTGTGACGGGCACCATCGGCCGTGCCGAGGAGTTTAGAGAGCCCAGGACCAGGCAAGGATGCGGGCAGGTTGGGGTTTCTACTGCCACTCTGGCTGCAGCGTGGAGAGAAAGCTGGAGAGGACCTGGCTCCGGCCAAGCCTGTTCTGTGCTTAGCAGAGTGGACCAGCATGGAGTAACAGGGGCCTCGGGGGGTGGGGGGCAAACATGTTTCACAGGATGGATGGAACTTCCTGACTCATTAGAGGCGGGCAGCGAGGGAGAAGGAGTGGGCTGTGACTCTCAGCTTCTGGCTTGAGCAGTCAGCTGGGGAACTCCGGAAGAAACACTGACTCTAAGTGGAGGTCAGTGTTGGTCATGGTGCCACAGAGATGACCTCCAGAACCCCCAAGTGCAAACTCTGAGTCAGGAACAGCAATTGGAACCTGGAAGTCAATACCAAGGGGTGGGAGTGAAGTGCTGGAAGTAGGTGAGGTCACCCAGGAAGGGGTGGGGTGAGAGGAGCCACTTAAGTGGAGGAACCAGAAGTCAAGGCAAAGCGGGGTAAAGAACAGATAGCAAGTACCCTTACTCTCAGTGGTGCCTGCTGACTTCTTGGGTGTGGGGTGATGGATGGGGCAAGGAGCAGGCCGCGGAAGGAGCCATGGAGAAAGGGACATCTCTCTTTGATCTCAGTTAGTATGACACGTGGGCGGTGTTAAGGCCTTCACTTCATTGTCTGCACTGGATAGCAGGGAAGGTCTGTTGGCACTTGATAAATGTTACAATCTGCATGACTGCAAATGACTCAAACTTTGTTCAGCTATTTGAAGGGCTGGGGGCCTTGGCAGCTCTCCATTTTGATGTTCTGGAGATTGAGTATTAACAGCTGAAGGAGCCCCAGGGTTTCTGGGTGGCCTGGTCCTGCCCATGGTGTGAGAGAGTGAGCTTGGGGCCATAGGCGGGACTCCAGAGCCCCGCCTCCAGCCCTCCCCTGCAGCCTGATTCCCGCCTGCTCTTGCTGGGTCGGCCTCTTTGTCAGCAGGAGCGGATGTGGCCGCTGTGAATGGTGAGTACCCTGCTCCCTGGTTTGAACTATGGAGGTTGGGGATCAGGGACTGGGGCGGGAAGTGGCTTGTGGCGTTCTGGGCTGCAGGGAAGAAGCCCTCTGGAAATTGAACTGGAGGCGGGGAGAGTTCTGATGGGGACCCAAGAATGTGCAGACTCCAAAATGAGCTGGTTTTGATAGACCCCCATGATGGCACTGGGATGCTTTAAGGAGCCTTCGCATTCACCTAGTCCAGTCCCATCATTTTGGAGTAGAGGAAAATGAGGCTGGGAGAAGGGATGAGCCCAGCTTCGCCTAGGGAACCCAGCTGGGTCTTTTCCCCCTTACCAGCATGCTCTCCCCTCACCAGAGCTGCCACTCTGAGCGGCCACAGCTGTTGTTCGGCTGTGCTTTTAGCATGCTTCACCTTTTGTGGGAGAGGATGAGACCAGGTAAGTCCCACGGTGGGAAACGAGGGCTGTAGCCGCATCAGGTGGGGGCGGGCTTCTCTAGAGACCTTGCTATTACCTCTCAGAGAAACTGACCTTTTCCTTAACAGATGAGGCTAGGAAGGGGAGGACAGAGAAGGGACATCTGTCATATGGTAAATTTCCTTTAATGGTTTGGCTGTATTTGGTGACTGAAAAAACAAGTCAGTTTTTTTTTTTTTAATGCTCTTTAAGACAAAGGGGGATCATACCCCTTGACCCACAGAAACCCACAAATGAATGTGTGGGGAGGCAAGATATGACGGTAGAAGACTGCAGCTTTAGAATCCTAGTGATCTGGGTCCTGGTTACTGTACTGCTGCCTGTGAGCTCTGTGACACTGGAGAAGTCCTGAACTTCTCCAAAGTCAGTGCTGTCCGCTGTAAAACTGGGTAATATCTGCATCAAGGACTGTTGGGTGAATGAAACTAGGCCCTGAGCATCAAGTGACACGAAATAAATCCCTATCTCTCCCAATAGCCTTAGAGGCCCATGTGAAAATGCTTTGTTCTCTTGAGAGAGGAGGGTCTCCCTCCCCTCCCCGCTTTTTGTCCTGGGAATAGCTGTGATCCAGGAGCCTGAGTCAGTCTCACTATGCAGCAAGTTGCAGTGGTACATGCTCCAAGATGGGCCAGGATGGGAATTGCTTCGTAGCTCAAGGAGGCTTGGCTGAGGGGCTGGACCTGCACATTCTCTAGGTGTTTCCAGGGGTGAATTTTCACCGCTAACCCCAGCAGAAGAGCCAGCTGCTAGAGGTCCCCTGGCGTATGTTCATGGAGAGTCCTGACTCACCTCTGGAGCTAATACTGCTCTCACATCTTAGTGCTGCTGGGGCTGAGAGTGAGGTCCACGCTCCTCAAAGGGGTGATTCTTTGCTCACACTTTCTGGGTCACAGCTCGAGGTGGGAGTGGGGTGGTAAACAACACCCACATCTTGTATTCTGGCTCTTGAACTTGAGGTAGGGGGGTTGGGGGCCTTTGGGACATAGAAGTTTGCATTTTCCCAGTGCCTTGAGCACTGATATCCACCCATCTCCCAACCCCCCCAGCCAGCCTGGTCTTTCTCAGGCTTATTCGGCCCAGGCAGGGCCTAGACCTTCCATTCTGCGCCCCCCCCCCCCCCGAGTCCCATGCCAGCCCCAAAGCCACTTCCTTCTGGGTGTTTCTGTGGCTTCCCATATCAGATGGAGCTGGCTCTCGTCCCCATGGCTTCATGTTCATACCTGGCCCAAGCTGCCTCCCCTTTCCACTTGAATTTCTGTTATCTGTGTGCTAGGCCTGTGTGTCCTTGAGGATTGTGTTTCATTTAGTTGTATATCCTCCCAAATTGCCATTTATTGAACAGGTCAGTGCTGAATAAATGATTGGAAATAAATGTTGAGTCTAGTAGAGTCCTGTTCCCTTGCAGTCATGAGCAAACAGGCTAACTGGTTGTTGGTGGGAAGATGGAGCCTGTTGGTCTCTAAAGCCGCAGTGGTGTGTTAGGAGAATGTGGAGCTGAGCGTAAGGCTCTCTGGGCTTCCCGCAGTGCATTCAAGTGTTTTGGGAGTTGAAGCGAGTCCTTTTGTAGGGTAGACGTAAGCTGGTCTTTGTGTGCTGCCACAGAAATGTTATCAGATCTGTGATCAGAGACCACACCATCTGCTCCGGAATCATACACACATGTCAGAAATCCAAGGGTGTTTGGGATGTGTGTAGAAGTGCAGAAATTGTTCCAGGCTCTGGGGAATCTCCTGTTTATAGCACACAGGTGAGAGCTGTGGTGGTTCTGTGAATACCCCTAATTGTTCTGTGAGTTATAATTGAGTAATGTGTTAACTTTGCCTCGTAAAAGAACTGGAAGCCAGGCCGTGGGCTGGAAGGTTCTTTCCTGCTTGGCCCAAGAACTGGGGTTCTCCATGAGTCATCATCCTCATCATTCGATTCTATTGAATTCACTTGTGTGCACAATTTTGGAGAGATCACTGTGTACCAAGCAGGCACTGTGCTGGGCATGGCAGTTCAGAGACGACCTGAGGGACAGAGTCAAAGGTAGATATGTCCACATCTTATGTGGACCGCACAGGAAGTGTACTGGGTATGAAGTGTCTCTTGGGAGTGGTAGCGAGGGTAGGCAGAGCATCCAGGAAGCCTTCTTGACAAGGTGTCAGAGTCCTGAAGAACAGAACCGATGGGGTAGGACATCCCAGGAAGAAACGTGGAGATGGGCTCACCAAGAGCCCCGCTGTCCCCCGTAGTGAGAAGGGAAGCTGGAGGGCGCAGCTCTCCCAGGCCAGCCTGCCCTCATCACTGGACCTTATTCTGCGGCTTATGGCTCACCAAGAGCAAAATCCTGGATTCTTTGCTCTGAGACAGTGCTTCTCCAACTTCTGTGTGCAGGTGAACTGCCTGCCTGGTCTGATTAAAATGCAGCTGATGATTCCTTAGTCCTGAGATAAGGCATGAGCTCTTCACTTCAATGTGATGCCTGTGCTGCCAGGTCAGGAGGCCGCAGTGAGAAGTGCAGTTGTAAGAAACTCCTCTCTCCAGCTCCAGTCCCTCCCATCAGAGGTGCCCTAGCCCCCCCCCCCCCCCTTGCTTTCCCCCTTCCCTGGTATGCTGGTGCCAGATTCCTCTTTCTGCAATGTTCTTTTCATCTCGGCATTCCTCCTCCCCACCCCACTGGCCTGGAAGACCCCTTTTATTTCTTAACTCAAATCCGAACTTTTCCTGCTGGCCTAACACAAGGCTGGCCTACCCTCTCTTCCCGAAGTCCTCACCACCAGATTACTCCCAATCCCACCTTATGGCAGTGGGTCCCTCGAAGCCCATCCTGTGGCAGTGGCATGTGGATTTCTGGGCCTTTGCTTAATCCTGTAGAGAAATCCTCTCTCCAGCCAAGTGCTGGAGGGGAGTCAGAAGTCTTTGGTTGGGGGCACACACATACACACCGGGTCTGTTCCCAGGGACCTCTAACCAGAGTCATGCTGGTACGTAGGGAGGAAGTCCCCAGTATAAGACCCTAGGATGGCTGGAGGGCCATGGCTGGAACAGAAGTATTTTAAGTAGTTGTCAGGAGCAGGCAGGCTGGATGGGGTACCTGCTGCGGTCCGAGGGACCCAACTAGAGGAAGCCTTAGGGAGGCCCTCAGGAGTGAGCTGGAACAAGGCTGGATTCTGCAGGACCTGCCTGGGACTCCACTGCAACTGCAGAGCCCCTTGGCCCATGCAGACGTCTTTCGCCAGCCCCTCTGAGGCAGACAGACACCCAGCACCGTGCTCTTTGTTTACATAATGCCTCCTCTCTGGGCCGACTCCCCTTCACTCAGCAGACATCTGTGTAGTGCTAGGCACACGGGGCAGAATGTCAGATTAGACACTGGTGTTTACTAGTGGCCATCTCTGTTCAACTATGTCATTCAATAGCTGCTAGATTTTCAGGGGACATTTACTTTTCTCATCGACTCTGGTTTTATGTATTGCTTCTTTTTTGATTTTTGTTTTTTTTTTCACTCAGCCTGTTTTATTTGTATAATGAATGCAACATAGAGCTATTCTCAGTTGAGAGAAGGTCCTGAGATTGCCTGCCTACCAGGAGTGAGGCCCTGCCGGGCACTGCCTGGGGGCTGGATAAATGGTAGGGTCTCTGTTTCTGAGGGATTCACAAACTGAAAAGGAAGAAGGATAACATAACAAAACAGTGTGATTGGTGTTCTGAGTATTTCTTGATCAAAGAAGAACAGGCTGCCCCTCCCCGAGGGAGGTGATAGCAGAGACTTCCAGACTATGAAGGAAAAGCAGCCAGCGAAAGGGAGGAGAAAGGGGAAGGAGGCTGCCTCCAGGGGGCCCAGCGTGGACTCACCACAGAGCTGGGAGGCCACGGCCCAAAGTCAAGAGAGGCATCTCAGAGTGCTGTCATTTCTCTGTTATCGGCCTGCCCACGAGTGAGCTCCCTGGGGCAGGAACCTCCACGTGTCTGTTATTTCCCCAGGCTCTTGTGGCAGCAGGTGCTCAGCGGCCCTCATCTGCTCCCGGTCCTATCATCTGCTCCCGTCTCTGATGCCGCTGTTCCCTTCCCCTGCCTCTGGCCTCCTGGTTGGCTGCCCAGGCAGAGGCTTGCATGGAGACCAGATTCCAGATCTCTCAAAGTGGGAGCAATAACATCTTCCTTCCTCTCAATCTCCAGAAATGTCTTTCCTCCAGGATCTGAGTTTCTTCAGCATGGGGATGTGGTCCATTGGTGCGGGGGCCCTGGGGGCGGCTGCCTTGGCCCTGCTCCTGGCCAACACAGACGTGTTTCTGTCCAAGTCCCAGAAAGCGACGCTGGAATATTTGGAGGACATAGACCTGAAAACCCTGGGAAAGGGTAAGCAGTGACCCCACAGGCCTCAGTACTTTTCCAAGGTGCTGGGATGCAGACTTACTCATTTTTTTCCTTATAAAAAGGCTCTCTCTCGCTCTCTTTTTTAATTGAAAAGTCACTATAACAACATTAGGAAAAATGTAATAACATTTTTTAAATTACTGATAAGCCCATTACCCTGACACAGCACTCATTTTTATTTTTGCACATTCCTTTTCATGTGTACATGGTATGCAGTTGGGATCTTATTGGATACCATGTTTTACATTTTAGCTTTTTCTTATCAAAAGCATTTTTCACTTTCTGCTGTTGTCTCCTGGGTCTTCACAAAAAAAGGAGCTCCTGGGTCAAATGCGTTTGAGAAACACTGTGTATCCAATTCCGTGTTCCTGATGCGCAGCACAGGCGCCTGCTTATTGAAATGCAGTGTCTGGATGGTTACTGGTACAGCCATGGGCAGCCCTCACCTGTGGTGCCGCACACACAGGGCGGGGAGTGGGGAGCACAAGGTTGCACTTGTAGAGTGGATCTACCTGGCTCCCTATTGGGAAGCCCACCTGGAGTCCCTGGGGGACAGCTGAGAGCCACAGATTTGCACGTGGTTCCTTGGCTGCCTCACTGTGTGCTCTTGGCATGGGTAGCTCAGTGATGCCAGTGGTGTGGATGCAGTTGGCATGAGTTTGGTGAAACTTGGGGCTCACTGACCAGGTGGTCTCCAGGTTGGCTCCTCAAAGGGAGGCCATGATCACCTCTTCCATAAGTGAGGAAGCCTGTCTACAGGCAGGCACTGTGACTGCAGACTTACAGCATAGGTCACCTTCGTGGAGGACTACGAAGTCCTGTGGAGAGATGTTTGGCTGTGTTCAACCCAAGGTTTCCCAATCTCATTCGATTACAGACCCCAGCCCGCTCCTGTTTTTCCACATAACATCCCACAGGGACACGGATTCTTCTGAGAAATGCCACGACAGTAAGAGTTGCTACTTGCTGAGCCCTCACTAACTCTGTGTTCGCAGACACTGCGGTGGGCACTTTTCTACCCATCTTTTGATGTCCGCAGTGGAGCTGCTGGATGAGGAAACCGAGGTCTGGGGAGGGGCCGGCGTGTGCTCAAGGCCGCCCCACTGGATGCAGGCCCTATCTGACCACGGCCTGGCTTGAACTGCAGAACCTCAATGCCCTGAAGCATTTCCTTGCTGGGCATCTTCTACCCTCTCCTGTAAATAATACTGCAGTTAACATATTTAGGTTAAAATTTTTTTTTCATAAGGGGGCACCTAGGGTGGCTCAGTTCAGTTAAACATTTGACTCTTGATCTCAGCTTAGGTCTTGATTTCAGGGTTGTGAGTTCAAGCCCTGTTTTGGGCTCCATGCTGGTCGTGGAGCCTACTTTAAAAAAAAAATCAGTGTGGGACACCTGGCTGGCTTAGTTGGTGGAACATGTGACTCTTGATCTTGGGATTGTGAGTTCAAGCCCCATGTTGGGTGTAGAGATTACTTAAAAATAAAATCTTAAAAAAATTTTTTTTGGTTAAAATTTCTGTTGACATATTCCCATTGAATACTTTTTTCTTTTTAAAATTAGGGTTTTTGTTTTGTTTTTTTTTTTAATCAAAGTGCAAGATCTCTTTCAGGTTTTGGCCATGTATCTGCCCTAAAGGATCATTAGAGTGTCCACTAGTACCAGCAAAGGAATTTGCCATTTTTCCAGAAATGGTCCAGTTTGGGATGTTCACGTTTGCCAATAGATTTTGATGGGGGAGGGCCCTTTCAGGTATATAGTGGGGTCCTTCCTCTGAACAGTGATTAGTTCCTGTCTGTGTTTCCTGTTTGCTGTTTCCAAGTCCTTTGCTAGACTTGTGCCGTTTATGAGCTCCTTCATGGTTGGGGCCAGGCTGGGCTGGGAGGAGAGAATACTGACTTGCCTTTTCTCCCCAGAACCAAGGACTTTCAAAGCAAAGGAGCTCTGGGAAAAGAATGGAGCTGTGATTATGGCTGTGCGCAGGCCAGGCTGTTTCCTCTGCCGAGAGGTTAGTACATCAAGGATCTGTTCAGAGAAAAGGAGTCTAGCCAAGCAGGGCCAACACATTTCCAGCCAAGACCAAGGGTCTGTAGGCCCACTCTGACCTTTGATCAGTGCTGTTATTTGCTCTAGGTATTTCTTTTGATTTATTCTCTTTGTGTATTCCTTTAACAACTCACCATATTCTGGGGTTAACAAACATACTTGACTCTCATTTGGCGCTCTCTGGCCCTTGTGTTCTTACGGACTGTTTCCGGGGCCATCTTCCCATTTAATCAGGGATGGGGACCAGGTCCAGTTTCGTGTTCTTGATGCACAGCACAGGCACCTGCTTATTGAAATGTAGTGTCTGGATGGTTACTGGTACAGCCATGGGCAGCCCTCACCTGTGGTGTCGCACACACGGGGCAGGGGTGGGGAGCACAAGGTTGTACTTGTAGAGTGGACCTACCTGGCTCCCTGTTGGGGAGCCCACCTGGAGTCCCTGGGGGACAGCTGAGAGCCACAGATTTGCACGTGGTTCCTTGGCTGCCTCACTGTGTGCTCTTGGCAGCTCAGTGATGCCAGTGGTGTGGATGTGTTTGGTGAAACTTGAGGCTCACCGACCGGGTGGTCCCCAGGTTGACCCCTCAAAGGGAGGCCATGATCACCTGTTTGGTAAGTGAGAAAGCTTATCAAGGGAAAGCAGGGTCCAGCCTTGTCACTTTACAGATAGGTGAAGGCCAGAGGGGTTTGGTGACCTGTCCTGGTCGCACAGTCAGTGGCAGAAGACCTAGATTCTGAGATCTGCCTTGCCTGAGGGAGAACTGGGAATGAGACAGCATTGCTTCTCACGTGGTGGCGTTGGCCCTGTCCATGTGGTCTTCCTCCTTCCTCCGTTTGTCCTCCCTCAGCCTGGGCCTGCCTTTCAGCCTTGAGCTCTCTCTCCTGCCTGTGTGGCTGGGCTGACAGAGAATGTACTCACATTCAGGGCACATCAGTGCCTGTTGTCTCCCCCATGTATCCCTGGAAAATACAGCTTGTTTTACAGAGGAAGAAGTGGAGGGACAGAGGTTGTGACAAAGTCACACTGCTGTGGGGAGGTGTGTTAATTTCCTGTTGCTGCTGTAACAAATCATCACAGACTTGGTGGCTTTAAACAACACAAATGTATTAGCTTACACTTCTAGCGGTGCGAATTCTGCAAGTGGTCTCATTGGGCTAAAATCAAGGTGTCAGCAGGGCTGCCTTCCTTCTGGAGGCTCCAGGAGGTAGGTGATTTCCTTTCCTCTTTGCTGCTAGCGGCCATTGCACTCCTTGGCTCATGGCCCCTTCCTCCATTTTTACAGCCAGTGATGGCTGGTCCAGTCTTTCTCCTATTGTATCACCATGTCGCTGGAAGGACCCCTGTGGTTGGAGCCACCCAGATAATACAGGATGGTCTCCTTTAAGATCAGTTGGTTAACAACCATCTACTGCCTTAGTTCCCCCGGCCCTGTAACAAAACATATTCACAGCTTCCTGGGATTAGGATGTGGATTATTATTCTACCTACCATGATATTATTATTATCTACCATGGGTATTATTCTACCTACCATAGGAAAGTGAGGCCTTAAAACTCAGGGCTTTTGGTTCAAAGTCTGTGATGCCTTCAAATACTAACATGGAAACCTGTTGTGACTTGATTTCCCAAGGCCAGTTAAACCTACAAGATCCCAAGAGCAACTGCCCTCCCTAATTACAACCTGCTGGCCTGTGCTCTAGTCTCTGCCTGGCAGAGCATTTTGTGAAAAACGTGTTGGTTGGCAGTCTGTGTTATTTTAGTGGCCCAGACCAGAGGTGTAGGACTGAATTTCCACTTCATGGCCTTGTGCAGTGACACACCAGGGTACAGAGCCCAGGAAAAGGGAGTAAATCCTTTCATCTCACACACAGGTGGTCTTTGGCCACAGCAGACCTGTAGTCCTCTCTGTTGTAGGGCAAAGTCTGCCACTCACTGAAGCTCTTGATGAGTGCATCATAGAGGATTCTGCTTCATTAGCTGTCATTTTCATGTGTTCTAGAAAATAAACAAAAAATTAAATGTAGTTGCTACCATACAGCAACTTGTATTGGAGGCAGATGGGCTGCTATTTCTTTAATTCTGACACCAGTCGTGAAGAATTTGTCCTGAACAGTGAAGCTTTACCAAGACACATGTAGTTTCCTTTCTTCATCCAGCATGTAATTCATGAGAGTCAAGGATGTCTGTATTTATCAGTCCAGCCGCAGTCTCCCTACTACCCACCTTCACCTTCAGATCTTTCCACCTGGTATCTGGTACCTTCCGTGTATCCAGCCATGTGCGAGGCATGGAGGGGTACAAGAAATGGAAGACACAGCGTCTAACTGTGAAACACACTTGGGAACTTAAGTGACCGTGCTCAGCTTGGTGATCACACACAGACTTGGTTCCAAAAAAGTCTCCAAGCAGAAAGATTGAATATGCACAGAGAATTGGGGCTTTCCTCCAGGCTGGATGAGCCAGGGAGAGCTTTCAGAACAGGGACCCCTTTCTGGAGGGTGGGATTTCAGCGGGAGAAAAAGAAGATTGTTGGGGGGTGGGGAGCCAACTGAGAGAAGGCAGCTATTCACACGGCCGAAGTGGGGTTTGTGTCCTAGGCTTTGCTGGTTTGGTCAGGTGCAGGGGAGGGGCATCATGGCTACATGTGCAGGGCCGTGTTTGGGGGCAATCTCTCAGGTACTGGGTGCTCCCCAGGCCATGGTTAGGACACCCATAATAGGAGCCTTGCCTCCTCTTCCCACCCTGGAGAGAACAAGAAGCCTGGGCTGAGGAGGGGGCCTGACACCCTACAACTGCGGCCCTGGTCCCAGCTGGGACAGGCTCTGCTGGGCTCCACAGGCCTTCATTGTTCTGGGTGTCTTGTTGCTTTTGTTCTGCATTCAGTGCCAGACCACTCTGGGTCTGCAGGGGAGCGGGCTTTGGCCAGCTGCAGGACCACAACAGTGTGAGCCCCTGATGTTCCCTGTCTTCTGCAGGAGGCTGCGGACCTGTCTTCCCTGAAGCCCAAGCTGGACGAGCTGGGAGTCCCCCTGTATGCAGTGGTGAAGGAACAAATCAGGACTGAAGTGCAGGACTTCCAGCCTTATTTCAAAGGAGAAATCTTCCTGGATGAAAAGGTGCATCTCCTGTGAGCCTGTTGACACAGACTGGTGGGGACTGTGCTCAGGTGTGGAGAGCTCGTTGGCCCAGGGTATGTCTGGCCTAGAGCTGGAGGCTGGCCTCTCTTTTGGCTGCCCTGGACGTGGAGGAGCTTGTGCAGCCCTCTGGGCAGAGCGTGAAGGGACACTTGACAGGTGTCCTCTCAGTTATTACTTGAGCCCTTCCTGAACTGTGACCTGGGCACGGGAGCCTGGGAAATTGCTGAAGCCCTGCTGGGTTCTTGCACCATGCAGGTGGGGACCAGCACAAGCCCCTGTCCCTTACTTCCTTGCAGCCATATTCCTTTTCCCTCTGCTCTCACCTGTGCAGGATGTTGGGCTGTTAGCACCCTGTCGGGCACAAGAGCCCCGTGTGTCTCTTAGAGGCAGAGTGGAAAGCTGCATATCTGTTTCCCAAGCGTGGACCTGTCCTGGGGTTGGAAGTTGGCCTGGCAGGGTTCTCTTTCCCTGGGCAGTTGGGAGTGCTCCTGAATGGGAGCCGTGTGTGGGTTAGGTTGGGGGGAGGACATGAAGCAGCAGGCTTTGGGTCTTTGAGAACGAATGCCCTGTTGGGAACCTTTCCTCCTTGGGGAAGGCAGGCATACAGGCTGCTCCAAGGGGCTCTGTCTTTCTTGCTCCTACAGAAAAAGTTCTACGGTCCCCAAAGACGGAAGATGATGTTTATGGGATTTATCCGTCTGGGTGTCTGGTACAACTTCTTCCGAGCCCGGAACGGAGGCTTTTCTGGAAACCTGGAAGGCGAAGGCTTCATCCTTGGGGGAGTTTTTGTGGTGGGATCAGGAAAGCAGGTAAATTCCTCATGTTCACTTGTGGATCTGTGGGAGTCTGTAGGCACAAGACCCCAATGTGGGGAGTGACCTTCCCTACTTGGAGTCTTGCAGCCTTCCTTCTAGAAAGCCCGGGAATGTGAGGAAGGAAAAGGGAGGGGAATTACCCTTTACCACACATCTGCTCACAGGCCACCTCACACTCGGATCTCCTCACTCATCACAGTAATGTCCTGAGATGGTCTGGGGGTTCCGCGGGCCAGTAACTGGGGACTGAGAGGTGTGGGTGAGCACGTGCCTGCATCCGGGTTTCCTGATGTCAAGTTCTGTCTTCGGTGCTTGAACCAAAGCGTTTTCATTCTTTAAAGAACTTGTTCCCCTGCAGTTTTCCCAGGTCATCAGGGATGGACAGTAGAGAAAAGGAAGAGAAGAGAAGGAAGAAAAACAGGCCGAATTAGGGGGAGTAGCAAGGAGATGTTGGGGGAGACAGCACTTTTCCCTGTGGGGTGCCGCTCTGGAGAGGTAGCAGACTTCTCCACAGACAGGCTGCTCTGGGCCCTGGCTCTGAGGCTCCAGGGTCAGCACAGGGACCCTGTGGGCCCTGGAGGCAGGTGGGTGGCTGCTCCGTGTTGACTGCAGGCAGCCTCGAGCTGGGGGCATTCCCCTGTGCTGGAAGGCAGTGCCTTCAGATGCCAGAGCAGGCGTGGGGCGAAGTGGATGCAGTGTCAAGGGCCCGACAGGAGGACCTCGAGACTGATGGCCTGACCTTGAGTCCTGTCTCTCCCAGCCTTGGGCGTCACGTTCACACTAGGCCGCCTTTGTAAAAAGACAGTATTATTTGCATTGGTGGGTCTCACTGCTAATGTTAATAATTGCACACTTCTCTCAGTTTGGGAGGAATAAAAGCTACTAGGAATCGAAATCTTTCAATTTTAAGTTCTTCTAATCTCTTCCTTTTAAACCTTGGTAGCTGCTGTTGCTTGTCCGTATTAGAATCTTGCATGGATTGGTGTCTGATATAATACAAACCTATTTGCTTCCTTTCTGGTGAATATACCGAAATGTGTTAGTGATCATGGCTGCCAGCGAGTGCCCGCCTTGTTCTGAGTCCTCATGTACCCCATATCATACCTTCCTCACAACCAGTCTGGGATGTTAGGGATTTTTATTCCCATCTACATGTAAGGAAGGGAATTATGAATGATATGAAATAACTCCGCCAAGTCAAGAGAGGGTGTGTCTCCCTTTTCAGATGGTCAGAGTCTGACCTCTGAGCTTCACTTGCGCACCTTGAGGCTTTTCTCTGGAAGCTCATCCGCCAAGAGATACACAGCTGCTAAGTGGTACAGTGGAAATGGAACTCAGGAACTCAGACACGTCCTCCTCCAGAGACCCCCACCCTTCCCCTGCCCAAGGCCTCTCCTCAGCAGTGGTTCCCAAAGACCCCTTCCAGATGCCCTTGTGCTTGGGCAGGCCCCTTCCCGAGAGGATCAGTCGCCCAGCCTCTTCTGGCTCTGGCGCACTGGGATTTGGGATTCCTTCCTCTTCCCTTGCTCTGCCTTCCCTCAGCCTCCGGGGCAGGGCAGAGCTCACTGGCAGCCTTCCCTTGCCTGCCAGTGACTCATCTGGTGCTCACAGGCCCCCCAAGCCCGGCTGGCACATTCCTGGTGCTGCTAGGTGTGTTGTTGGACTTTGTTGGTGCTCCCTGGAGCGCAGCCTTCTTCCTTTCTGGTGGCAGGTGGACTGGCCTGGCTGAGCTGCTAGACTTTCCTCCGGGATTCTGGAGAGCAGAGTTTTCGTAGTTTTCCTTTGTAATGGTAATCGTTAAAGCATGCTTACTTTAAAGAAGCAATGTGTTTTCAACATAGAAAATTTGAAAACACAACAGTAGAGGGTGAGGAGAGCCATTCTGTAAGCCGCCATGCACAACCCGCCAGAACAGAACAGAGCTGAGAAGCCTCTTATTTTTGTGTGGGTTTTTGTTTGTTTGTTTGTTTTTTAGAAAATCTCACTATTCTTTTTTCATTTAACAGTGTATCATGAACATTTCCTATTGTCATTATATATTCTTTCTCAGTATTTTTAATGTCCGCGTACTACTTTATTAGACATGTAAATATAGTTTCCTGATCTGCTTCCCTGTAGTCACCTCAGTGTGGTGGGACTTTTTGGGTTTTTTAAAAAAGTCTTTATAAGTAATGGTGCAGCAAATGCATTTATGGATGTTTGTTTATTTGTTTTGTTAAGATGAGCTCCCTGATGTCCTGGGTCGAGGAACTTTTTTACAAGTATTCCTCGATACTGATCTCAAGCACACTATTTTATGTTTTTTACCACTTTCGTGTACTTTGGTGTATCCTCTCTCCTAGAGCATTTTGCTTCACAGTATCAGGAGCGGCCTCTGCTTTCTTAGGAAAACTGAAGTCAAGAGAGGGTGTGTCTCCCTTTTCAGATGGTCAGAGTCTGACCTCTGAGCTTCACTTGCACACCTTGAGGCTTTTCTCTGGAAGCTCATCCTGTGTCAGCTCTCTCTCCGCCTGGCGTGTTCTTTTACTTCAGCTCTACCTGTAGACACGTGGCTGTCTTCCATGCTGTATCATCTGTGAAGCCTTCCCTGATCACCCCATTATATTGCCCCATGTAGATGCCCCTCCTGACTTCCTGCTCCCACAGTGCTGCTGGAACAGCCCATCCGTTGTGATGTGACCTTCCCTGGTCCCGTTTTGCCACCAGAACTGAACCCCTCAGGAACAGAGCCAGGCCTGACCCGGATTTGTGGCCGCTGCTGCCCAAGCTGCCACTCAGTGTCTGTCCCATGAATTGAGTGACTCAGAGTGAGGACTGATGTTCCTTCTTGTTTTCCTTTTAGGGCATTCTTCTCGAGCATCGAGAAAAAGAATTTGGAGACAAAGTGAACCCAGTTTCAGTTCTGGAAGCTGCTAGGAAGATCCAACCCCAGACTTTGGCCACGGAGACAAAGTGATTGTGTGAAACTGCTCAGGGATAACTAGGGGCACTCACCTGTGTCCTGGGACATGTCGTATCTCCACTCATGTCCCCAGAGAGTTAGAAACCCACTCATGCCATATTGTCAGTAGAGATCATTAATGTATTTTAATACTGTGCTCTCTTTAGGCCCAATAAAGCAAAATAGCCCCCACACAAGACTGATAAGAATCTAAGAAACCAGTGAAGGTAATTTCAGCTAAAACCTGGAAAATATGAGGCTTAGCCTTGACTGCTGTACCTCCTTACAACGTACGTGGCGTGAGTGCCCTTATCAGAAATGGCTTTTATTTTCATGTTTTCAAAAATCTAAGAAAAGTTGATGATTGACTTGAAGATTCAGGATATGAAGGCTTGGGGCTTGTGTGTTCTCCATTAATGACCTGTTACACAATGTTAAAGTAATACTCACGCAAAGGAATTGGCAGGCACTGGGTGGCTTACTAAAAGTAAATTATGAAGTGAAATCTGTTTTTTCATCGTCTTCCGTTCTAATCTCAGAGGTTTGTTTTTCTAGAAGAAGTGATCATCTCTGGCTCTAATAAAATTATGTATCAGAAATTGCCTATAATACAAGTTTTTCTGATAAAACTAACAATAAAAATATTTACCAGAATGGTGGCTGAATTTAAATCATTGGTGCCAAAGACGTTGAGTGTGAAAAATCTGGGTTCTCCATGCATATGAGGTAAGGGGTACTGGTGGGGGAGCCCCTCTAGTTCTCATGCTCTAGGAGGTTTGCAAGTGGCCAAAGAAATTCATCCTGTCGTTCGTGTTAGTGATTTTGTTGTCTTCCCTAGGGAAATGATGGTTTTTTTTTTTAATTGGTAGCTGCTTTCCTACTGATAGTCTTTCAGCCTAATTTGAGGTGAATGAGAAGGGACAGAGAGGATGAAATATAATTTAATTCATTAATTTGTTACATTTGAATTTTTGTCATATGTGTAAGTACGAGATCAGCGAAAGCCCAGAGGTGGGGGGGGGGGCTCTGCCCTGGGAGTGGGAGGGTGGGGATGGGAGTCCAGTGAAGAAGGGACCAGGGAGCAGACGGGCCAGGAGCAGGGGAGTCAGTGTTTAGCCAGGAAAGCAAGAATGGGGACAGTCGGAGCTGAAGCTAGAAGAGCATCAGCAATGAGCGCAGAGTGTAGGGGCAGCTGGTGCAGGACTAAGGCCGGGTACGGCTCTGACGTCACGCGGAGCCAGTAGCACCGTGTGCACACAGGCCTATGAAGGGCTAGGCTTCTGCGGGCTTTGAGCAACCCTCTTCAGTCCTTGAGCAGGGTTGGTGTAGTGACTCATCCCCCAGTAGTTGTGCTCCCAGGGACTCCAGCCACAGGTAAGAGAACTCGGATCAGAATTCCCCAGTGCCTAGACAGTGCTTGCTTCCGAAACCGTCCTCTTGCAACTACAGAAGAGTAGAACCTGCAAGGACATGGCGGGGAGGGTGCACGAAGACAGGCCTTACTCCTTCCCCCACAGTGTCGTTGCTGGGCCCTCATGTGCAGTGTGCTCTTCTCTCCCATTAGCGCCATGTCGTGACTGACCCATGAAGTGGCTTCCAGTTTCTGGTTTAACCGTGTGACTGAGCAGAGCTCTGACCTTCAGCTCCTTCACTAGTAAAATGGGCATCGTAATTCCCGTCTAGGATTCAGGGCTGTTTATTAGAAGTCATTGAGGGAATGATGAATATAAAACAGTGCTTCTCAAACTTTAATGTACATGCAGAGGCACCTAAGAATCTTTTTAAAATGGAGATAAAGAAAAGCCAGATGCTCGTTAAAGGCAGGAAAGACAGATTGATTCGGTGACCACTGCAGTAGGGGAGAGGCCTCCGTATGGGACTGAGCTCAACTGGGCTCTGTGCAGAGATAACTGGAATTTTAAAGGGTGATGAAGGAAGGGACAGGAGACAAGCGATGCCTTGAGCAGAGTCAGAGAAGTGGAAAATTACTGAAAGTGGGTGGTGGGGATTGGTCAAGGTGATGAATCTATCTGTGTCTGCTAACCGGCTAGCTTATTAAGCTTATTAATTAAGCTTCTGCCCTCCCACAGAGACTGGGAGATGGAGCCCTATCTGTTTTGAGGGTTATGCTTCAAAGGGATGACTCTCAGGTCCTTGGGACAAACACTCCTGGGTTTCAGGAGATGCACAGATATCTCAAAGGGACAGAGAAAGAGTTTACAATTGTAATTTTTTTTTAAGTAAATGCTCTAAGGAAAGGGAGGTCAGAGGGCTATGGTCAGGTGTTTGGCTGAAACAAATGGTAAATTCTTTTGGCAGCCTTGAGTTTTCCAAGGCAGGGGCTCAAGGGGTGCTGGGTTGTCCCAGGGAAACAGTCTTGAGCTGCTAGAAACTATGCTAGTGTTTGTTCAAGTCTCCTAGTTGGGAGGGGGTAGACAAAATTGTACTCAAAGTTTTACAGTTCTCAAGGCCAGGGTGGGGCTGGAGTTTTTGCATTCTAACAAGCTCCTGATGGTCTTGGTGTTCTCTTAGTCCGTGGCTCACACTCTGGGAAGCAAGAATCTAAAACACCCTACAAATTAAAGACATTAATATCTGTGGGCTTTGGACATTGAAGCTTCAGCAGCCTTTGACAAGCATTAATTAGCAGGTTCCCTTTTCCTTATTTGAAAAGGAATTGACAATCCATAACAATGCAAACTACCAAGAGAATCCAAGAAAGAGTCCTTGCTGGAAAGCTGCTGGTTCTCAGTTTGGATACACAGTAAGACCACCTGGGAAGGTTTAAAAAAAATTCTGATGCCTGTTCACACCCCCAGGCCCATTAAATCCAAATCCTGGGCTAGGACACAGGCAACAACATTTCTTAAAGCTACAGGATGATTCCAATATTCCAAGGTTGAGAACCATCCCCAAAGACCTCAGTGTCAAGTTTGGAAGACCAGTGCTCACACATCTAGGAGAACTTACCTAGAACCAGGGGGCCCCTGATAATCCCTGAGTCTTCAGGTGGCAAGGGTCAGGGATGGTTTAGACGTGGATGTGGGGGAAATCAGGCTAAAACTGAATTTTCAAGGTGGAGATTTGGATAAAGACCTCATTTCAGGCAGAACCAAGTCCCTGAACCAAGATGTAGTGAGCGAAAAGGTAAATAGTAGGTATGGGAGAACAGGGAGTGGTCTCATCTGTTTTGCTTACCTGATTCAACTTCCTCTTGCCCGGATTTCTCAAAAGGAGTGCCCTTTCCACATGGATGACTATTTCAAAATAAAACTATTTTACTGGGGGTGGGGGTGGGGCAACTGGAAAGCAGTGCCTATTTTCCCAGAGCTAGGCATATTTGGGGTGATGGGGGGCTGGTAGAGAAGGTGAGCTGTGGGGAAGAGGTGGTAGGGGGTTGTGTGTGTAGAGGGTAGATTGGATCAAAGTGTCCAGCTGAACACTACTCCTCAGCCCTGGCTGTTTCCTCTGTTCTCAGTTGCTTATGTCCCATGGGGCAAGTAGACAGTTACGGACTTGTGAGTTTATGTTTGGGACGGATGGGTAAGGATAAGTTGTCTTGTTCTGGTTTGGTTCAAATCCTTTTCTAGGTTTAAAGGAGAAGGGTGTCTTTTAAGGTTAGTTTATTTTTAAAGCAATTACCATAAAGGATGATTGTGGGAGGGATCCCTGGATTGGGGGGAGGGGGATCCATTCAAGGACACGCTCTTTCCCAGGTATACCTGGTGACTCTTCTGTGTTACATAATGATGGTCCAGGCCAACCCAACAAACTAGTTGAAAGTGGGAGTCAGTTCTTCCCATAATTTAGTAAGAGCACAGGGAGTGATGGGATGGATGTCCTACTGGAGACAGTTGGCCAGAGGGGGCCTCTTTCATAACATATTTGGGCAGACACCTACGAGAAGTAAGAAAGCAGGTCTTGTTAACCTCAAAAATATGTGCTTTTTAAACAGCAAAAGTGGGTTTTTTCAGGAGTAGCAGAGAACTGCAACTCATGACACACAAGCTGTGGCAAAACCCATAGGCAAGCCCAACAAAGGAGCGGAATGTTATTTTACGGAGAACAAGGAAGAAGTTGGGAGGGGTTATTTTGAACCAAAGTCCATCAGAAAAAAGCAAGGTTTCAGGGCGACAATGTTTCTCATTGGCTGAGTTGCAAGGAGTTGTCAATTTCTTGTAGGAGATGCAATATACATATTTTCCTGTTGGAGCCTGAAATTGATGATTCTTTCCTGTTGTGGATTTTGTTATTGACCATTTTTCCTGTAGTTGAGTGGTATGGCTCCCCCTTCTAGCTTGCCCACTCTACTTAAATGAAGTTTCTTTTTATTAATTTTCACAGTCTTTGTATACTGGAGGAAGACCATTCCAGGCAGAGGAAGCAGCAACAACATACAAAGGCCCAGAGGTGGGGATGAGATTGTTATGTCCAAGGGACAATAAGAAAGCAAGAGCAACATGAGTAAAGGAGGAAAGGTAGGAGGTGAGATCAGAAGGTGGGGAGATGGTAGAAATGCATGCCATGTTGTTCTGGCAAATTATGGTGAGAACTCCTGAATTTTACTAAGAGAGATGGGAATCCATTGGAGGGTTTTGAGAAGAGGAGTAAAATGATCTGATTTATATTATCCTGTCTGCTTTGAGATGATTGTAGAGGATCAAAGGTTCCACCAGGGAGACCACTTAGGATCCTGTTGCACAAATCCAGGCAAGATAATGGTCGAACCAGGTGGTACCAGTAGAGAAACTGCCTGATGGCAGGTATGTTTGAAGGCAGAGCTAAGAGGATTTCATGAACAACTGGATGTGGGATGAAAGAGAAAGTCAAGGATGACTCCAAGATTTGGGGCCGAGCAACTAACTGCACATGAATTTTGCAGTAGAGGGGACAGGAGTTGATAAGCTGGAGGAAAGGCTTTCATGTGCTACAACAGTTACAGTGAATGGACCAGAGATGTAAGTATCAACTCGGGATGCATCCAAACAGCGCTAGGGTGGAAAACAAGCTTCCAAATGGTACATTCAATAGGATGCAATTTTCATAAATTTTTAAGACACATACAACAGTATTGTTTAGAACTCCATATATACATAGTGAAGTGTAAAAACATGTATGGGATGATAAACGATGTGCAGCCAGGGTTGAGCACCATCTGATTGCTTTACACTTTAAAAAATCCTGTTGCTCAGGACAGATCCTAGAATGTCTGGGGATGGACCCAGGTGTCATTTTTTTTTAAGCTCCCTGGGGATTCCACTATGGAGGCAAGGTGGAAAACCACTGCCTTAAATTGAGAAATGACTGAAATCTGGGAAGCACACGGAATTTTCCTTTTATGTCTAAGCCTTGGACAGACATGTTTTATTTATTTTATTTATTTATTTTTGTTTTACAGTTTGTTCATTTAAGTAATCTCTACACTCAACGTGGGGCTCAAACTCACGACCCTGAGATCAAGAGTCGCATGCTCCTCTAACTGAGCCAGCTAGGCGCCCCTGGGCAGAGTATCTGTTTTAGAGTTAGGCAGGAGACACCCATGCCCTGATTTCCATGTTGTTCAGCCAGGAAACATGAAGAAACTCCATCCCCAGCCTGTGGTCTTCTGACATCCAATGGACTCCTTGGAGAAATGGCTGACTGCAGGCTTGGGGCAGAAAGTGTACAAGAGAAGCCTGGAACATCTTGTACCAAATGTGAATCAAGCTCTCAAAGACCACCAAAGGCTTGTAAGAAAACACTCAGGATCCACTGGATGGAGGTTCTTTCTTGCTAAAGATGGGGCAGTTTGACTATCATAATTGCGATGGATTAAAACACGTCAGATATGTTTAAAACCATAAGTTCATAATGATCCTTTAAAAAAAAGAAAATTTTTGGATGATGATAAGAAATCAGTTCATTTTAATTCGGGGCGGGGGGAAGAGGTAAGCATTTAACCTGCCCTTCTTGCTTCAAAGTAACCAAAGATTTGATGAGAAAAGTTTCTCGTTATAGAAGTACTCCCTCAGGGCTGGTCTCGCCATAATTAGAAATGGTGTGGGAGGCCACAGTCCTGGAAATGCCTCCCTGGCTCTGTCTATAGGGCAGCTGCCTACAGAGCTTTCCCGGCCAGCAGATGAGGCCTCTACCAGCACTGTTCATCCAGCAAGATGTGCTGGTCTGCTTCCTACTCTAAATGTTCCCTAACACAGATCAAATCAGTTAAAATCTTGATCCTACCCCTCACTTTATGGAAGGAAAACAGTTCTGTGGAGACAATATTACAAGACCCAATGCTGGTCAGGAATAGCTTTTTGATAGAAAAGAGCTCTAACTAAGCCTCCAGAACTGGACCACCAATTTGCCATGAAACATTGGGCTGGCCTCTTCCTTCTCTAGGCCCATTTCTCCATCTGTACCATGTAGCCACCGGCCCTACAGTTTCTTCATCAGGACCAAACCTACAGCCCAGATCTCTGTGTTGTTGTTCCGTCCTCCATTGGATCAATGGATTGGACATTCCAGGAAAGCAGGGAAATGTTCACTCTGGTTTCCCCAGCAGCCAGGACAGAGCCTGGCACTCAATAAATAATAGAGCTTGGATGGCATGACAACCATAAGCAAAGTCAACAGACCAACAAACTATTGTGAAAAAACCATTTAACTGGAGCCTAACCTGATGCAGTTTTATCAGAGCCTAACTGACCCAGGGAAAGTGAAATACATTAGTCCTCCTTATCTGTGGAGTTTCTGCAGTTTCATTTACCCATGGAAGCAGATGATCCTTCTTCTAACCTATCATCAGATGGTCAACAGTAACCCACCGCTACATCACATGCCTGTGTCAGTGACCTTAGTTCCTCTATCGTATAGGCATTTTATCATCCCACATCATCACAAGAAGAAAGATGAGTACAGTGCAATAAGATATTTTGAAAGAAAGAGACCACATTCATATAACTTGCTAGAGTATGGTGTTATAATCATTCTATTTAATTATTAGTTATTAATTTCTTATTGTGGCTGATTTTTAAATTGAACTTTATCGTAAGTATGGATGTATAGGAAGAAACAGCATATATAGAGTTCAGTACTGTCCATGGTTTCAAATATCCACTGGGGGTCTTGGAACATATCCCCTGCAAATAAGGAGGGAGTACCATATCTAACTCCGGCAGGCTTTTGCTTTCCATGTAGGAGAAGGGAAATGCCTAACCATGACCCACTGTTGCCATCCTGTGCCGTTTATGGGGGTTGGTGAGAGCTGGGGTGCATAAGAAGCACATGTGAAGTGTGCAGTCCAGAGCCACAGGCTCAATAAGAGACTCACACTTCATCATGGGACTACAGAACACGGTCCCCTGCCAACACACACATATTACTAAATTTTATCAGCATATTACTAAAGGACTGCTACAGCAATTCCTTCTACCCACTGAATCCTGTCCAGCCCTTTTACCAAGAAAAAATTACAAGGTATACTAAATGGCCAAAGTCCAAGTTTTAAGAGATAAAATGAGCATCAGGAAAAGACTCAGATATGGTAGGGATGTTAGAATTATAAGATTGAGAATTTAAAACAATTATGATAAATATGCTAAGGGCTCCAATGGAGAAAGTAGACAACATGCAAGAATAGACAGACAATGTAAGCAGAGAAGTGGAAATTTATGAAAGTATAAAAAAGAAAAACTAGAGATAAAAGACACTGTAATAGAAATGAAGAATGCCTCTGATGAGCTTACTAGCAGACTGGACACAGCTGAGGAAAGAATCTCTGAGCTTGAGGATCTCTCAAGAGAAACTTTCCAAACTGAAAAGCAAAGAAAAGAGACTGAAAATAATGGAACAGAATATCCAAGAACTGTGGGACAACTAAAAATGAGATATAACAATAGGCATAATGAGAAAGTATAGAAGGAGGAGAAGAGAGAAATAAGATAACTGTTTGAAACTATAATGACTGAGAATTTCCTCCAAATTAATGTCAGATACCAAACCACAGAATCAAGAAACCCAAGGAACACCAAGCAGGATGAATAGCAAATAAAAAACAAAACCAAAAAACACATAAACAATAACAACAAAAACCCTACACCTATGTACATTCTATTAAAGTTGCAGAACATCAAAAGTAAAGAAAAAAACTTGAAAAATCAGAGGAAAAATACCTTACCTATCAAAGAACAAAGATAAGAATTACACCTGACTTCTCTTCAGAAACCTTGCAAGCAAGAAGAGAGTGGAGTGTAATTTTTCAAGTGTTGGGATGGAAAAATACCACCACCCTAAAATTCTGTATCCTGTGAAATTATCCTTTGAAAATGAAGGAGAAATAAAGACTTTCTAAGACAAACATAAATTGAGGGATTTTTTGCAAGTATATCTGCTTTAGAGAGAAGGAAAATGATATAGATCAGAAACTCAGATCTACATAAAGAAAAATAGAGCATCAGAGGAATGAGTGAAGGTAAAATAAAAATATTTTTCTTATTCTTAATTGATCTAACATAGGTTTGTTCAAAACAATAGTAACAGTACATTCAATTATATACGCTTATATCTATGCTTATGTGTAAGGAAAATGAATGACAGCAATGATGCAGTGGATGGGACAGAGGAATTGGGATTTTGTCACTCTTAAGGTACTCACAGTGCTCATGAAGTAGTGTAATTTGAAACTGGACTTGTATTAGTTGCAAATGTATACTTCAAACTCTAGGGCAATCACTGAAAAAAGTAAAAAAGGAAGAATAACTGATATACTAGGAAAGAGAAAATGGAATCATAAAATGATCAGTTAAAACCACAAAAGACAAAACAAGTGGAAGACAAAAATAGGAACAATAACCAAAAGAGCAACAAATATGATCAATATTAATCCAACTATATCAATAACCATTTTATATTTTTAAGATTTTATTTATTTATTTATTTATTTATTTGAGAGAGAGTGTGCGTGTGCACACGAGCAGGGGGCAGAGCAGAGGGGGAGGAAGAGGGTAAGAATCTCAAGTGGACTCTGCAGTGAGTGTGGAGTTCAATGCAGGGCCAGATCCCACCACCCTGAGATCATGATCTGAGCCAAAACCAAGAGTCGGATGCCCAAATGATTGAGCCACCCAGCACCCCTATCAATAACCACTTTAAATGCAATGGTCAAAATACACCAAGAATAGAGATTGTCACAGTGGATGAAAAGACAAGACCTGACTGTATGTTATCCATAAGAGATGGACTTGAAATATAAAAACACAGATACTTTAAAAGTAAACAGAGGGAGAAAGATATACCATGCTAACATGAATCCAAAAAAAACAAAAGTAGCTGTATTAATTTCAGACAGAGCAGACTTCAGAGCAAGGAAAGTTATCAGGGATAAAGACAGGTATTACATATGATACAGGCATTCTTCTCCAAGAAGACAAAATAATCCTAATGTGTATGTGTGTAAGAGGTCAAAATATTAGCCTGGTGATGGGTATTAAAGAGGGCACGTTCTGCGAGGAGCACTGGGTGTTATGCACAAACAATGACTCATGGAACACTACATCAAAAACTAATGATGTAATGTATGGTGATTAACATAACAATAAAAAAATTTAAAGAAAAAAAGAGAAGAGATCAAAATATATGAGGCAAACATTGATAGAACCATAGGAGGAATAGATGAATCCACTATTATAGTTGGAGAGTTCAACACCTGTGTATCAGAAGTAGAAGTGGCAGGCAGAAAACCAGTAAGGACATAATTGAACTCAACAATAATCATCAGTCAACTGGATATCATGAGCATCTATAGACCGCTTCATCAAAGAGCAGCAAATACACATTCTCCCCCAGCTCACGTGGAGCATTCACCAAGATAGATCACAGTCTGGGGCATAAAACACAACTTCATAAATCTGAAAGAATAGAAATTATATAATGTCTGCTCTCAGACCCCAGTGGAATTAAACTAGAAATCAGTAACACAGAAATAGCTGGAAATCTCACAATACTTGGAGATTAAACAACACACTTCTAAATAACATATATGCCAGCGAAGAAATCTGAAGAGAAATACGAAAATATTTTTAGTTAAGTGAAAGTGAAAATGCAACTTATCAAAATTTGTGGGATGCAGTGAAGGCAGTGATTAGAGGAAATTTATAGCACTGACTGCATATATTAGAAAAGAAAGATGTAACATCGATTAATCTGAGCTTCTACCTTAGGAAACTGGGAAAAAAAAAGAGCAAATTAAACTCAAAGTAAGCAGAGAAAAGAAATAAAAATTAGAGTAGAAATCAAGGAAATTGAAAACAGAAGATGAATAGAGAAAATTAACTAAACCAACAAGTTGATTCTTGGAAAAGATCACTACAATTAGAAAAGAGAGAGGACACAAATTACTATCATCAGAAATGAAAGAATGGACATCAATATAGCCCCTTGGACATTAAGAGGATAAAAAGAAATATTATAAGTATCTCTATACCCACAAATGTGATAACTTACGAAATGAACAATTTCCACCTAAGTCATAATCTGCCAACACTCACACAAGAAGAAATAGACAATTTGAATAGGCCTATATCTATTGCAGAAACTGAGTTGATAATAACAGAAAGCACAAATTTCAGATGGGTTCATTGGTGAATTTCTACCAAACATTTATAGAAGAAATTATATCAGTTCTCTACAATCTCTTTCAGAAGATAGAAGTGGAGTGAATACTTCCTAACTCATTCTATGAGGCCAGAATTCTCCTAATACCAAAACCAGACAAATACATTACAAGAAAAGTAATGTCGAATATCTCTCATAAACATACATGCAAAAATGCTTAAAAAATTAGCAAATTAAATACAACAGTGTGTACCAAGAATTCTACACCACAAACAAGGGGGATTTATCATGGGTGTATAAAGCGGCTCAACATTCAAAAATCAATTCATGTAATCCATCACAAGGCTAAAGAAAAAAATTACATGATCATATCAATAGATACAGAAAAAGAATTTGACAAAATCTAAAACCCACTCATCATAGAAACCCTCAAAAAAAAAAAAAAGAAAAAATAAGAAACCCTCAGTAATTAGGCACAAAGGGGAACTTCTTCAACTTGGTAAAAAAAAAAATCTATTAAAAACCCCACATAGATGATTATGTCATCTGCTCTTTATTCTGTTCCACTTCTCTATATGCCTGTTTTTTTTATGCCAGTACTATCTTATTTTGGTTATTATAACTCTGTAATATAGCTTGAAATCAGGAAGTGTGATCCTCCAACTTTCTTCTTTTTCCTTGGGATTGCTTTGGCTATTTGGGGTCTTACGTGGTTCCATACAAATTTTAGGATAGTTTTATCTATATCTATAAAAAATGCCATTAGAGTTTTGCTAGGGATTGCAATGAATTTGTAGATTGTTTTGGGTAGCATGGACATTTTCACAATATTAATTCATGGGATATCTTTCCATTCCTTTGTGTCTTTAGTCTGTCATCAGTGTCTTATAGTTTTCAGTGTACAGGCTTTTTGCCTCCTTGGTTAAATTTCTTCCTAAATATTTTATTGTTTTTTGATGCTACTGTAAATGGTATTGTTTTCTTTTTTCTATTATCATCCTTTTATTTCTGAAAAGTTCATAATAATGGTCCTTCTCTTATTCATGATTTTAATAATCTGAGCCTTTTTTTCCCTTTTCTGCATGATATTGTATCCTGTGACATTACTGAATTCATTTATTAGTTCCCAGTAGTTTTTGGTGGAGTCTTTATGGGTTCTTATATCATGTCATCTGCAGAGATAATTTTACTTCTTCCTTTCGTATCTGGATGCTTTTTATTCCTTTTTCTTGACTAATTGCTATGGCTAGGACTTCCAGGACTATGTTGAATAGAAATGGTGAGAGTGGGTGAGTCTTGTCTTGTTCCTGATCTTAGAGGAAAGACCTTTAACTTTACACCACTGAGTATAATATTAGTGGCGAGCTTGTCATATATGGCCTTTGTTATGTTGAGGAATGGTCCTTCTACACCTAATTTGTTGAGAATTTTTATCATGAAAGGATGTTGTATTTTGACAAATGCTAAACATCCTTCTTTCCATTAATATATAACCTGGAAGGTTGTATCTAACTGGCTCAGAGGAGCACGCAACTCTTGATCTTGGGGTCGTGAGTTCAAGCCCCATGTGGGGTACAGAGATTACTTAAATACATAAAACATTAAAAAAAAGATATAACCTGGAAGGAGGTGCACATCACTTTTGCTTACATCCCATTAGCCAGGCAGGACTCAGGGCTGCACTTAACTGCAAGGGTGACTGGGAAATGTAGTCTTTCTCAAGGATGGCTCTATATCTGTTAAACATTCGTGACTCTATCCCTAAAAAAAAGAAAACGGAATGGATTTCAGGGTTCAATCAGCAGTGTCTGCCATAACATATTGATGGGAAAAGACTTGGAAATCGGGTAACAGCATCTGTCTCTAGGAACAGGGTACTGGTGGCTGGGGATACAGATGGGAGGAAAATGTCCCTTTTAAACTCTAATTTGTTCCATGTGAATGCATTGACTAAACATTTTTAACAAAGTACTGAAAAATTTTAACAAAGTACTGAAAAAGCACACACTACCTTATGTGCTTAGTAAATCTCAAAGCTGGTTCACTGACCAGAAGTTTCTGTGCCCTCGCCCTCACCCCCTCAAAGAGCATTATAGATGTGGCGTGAAACTCAGGCTGCAGCAAACTGTACAAAATTCATTTGGTTTGAGGAGCTGGGGAAGCCCCATTAGCCTGCATGGGTAGAGGCCTGAAGAGAAATGCAAATTCAGATAAACGTGGGAGAGCTGCTCTTCTGGAGCCAGTGGACCTAGTTAACACCAAGTCTTCCTTGTACCCTTCCTGACTCTAGTCTTGCTTGGGGGAGAGAAGGCCAATTCTGCTGCCAAGCCCTTCCTCAGCACGGCTCACGCACGGAGGGAGGAGGAGACCAGAACCCTTTGGGCGGGAGGGGTTGGGAAGCTGGGCTTGGAGACATGGCCAGCTCCCAGTGTAGGCGGTGCTGCTTGCCCTTTGAAACAAGGAGCTTCTGAATCTTCTGCCAGGCAGAGGTCTCAGCTGCCTTTATCTGACTCTCATCTCCTCTTCAGGCTTTATGACTCAACCATGGAGCAGACTTCAGGCCTGCGTGAGGTGAGGGCGGGGGCACCACCAGCAGTGAACCCCTCAACCAAGTGCACGGCCCAGCTCCTCCCACTGGTCCCAGCTGAGCCGGATGGCACAGCACGGAACAGACACCCTCCCATCCCCCAGTGCTGCCTTGACTGGTTCCCAGCACCCCAGGTGGCTCCCCACAGCTGTTCTTTAAAGCCCAAGGGGCTCTGCGCACAAAGAGAAACACGTCTAGTTCTACACCTTGCCTAATGTGCAATGGAGGAAAATGGAAACAGTTAGCATTTCTTTACATATTCACATTTGGGCATACCTCAGAGATACTGCGGGTTTGGATCCAGACTGCCGCAGTAAAGCGAGTATCACAATAAAGCAAGTCAAATGAATTTTTTGGTTTCCTGGTGCATATAAAAATTATGTTTACACTGTAGTCTATTACTTACGTCTATGAACGGCGCTACAGCATTATGTCTAAACAAACCAGTGTACAGACCTTAATCAAAAAATACTTTATTGCTAAAGAACACTAGCCATCATCTGAGGTTTCATTGAGTTGTAATCTTTTTGCCTCGGTGTTGATGGCTCAGACTGATCAGAGTGGGGCAGCTGTGGCAACTTCTTAAAATAAGACGACAATGAAGTTTGTTACATTGATTGACTCTTCCTTCCTTTCGCTTGAACACTTGGAGGCCATTGTAGGGTTATTAATTGATCTAATTTCAAGATTGTTGTATCTCAGGGAGTAGGGAGACCTGTGGAGAGGGAGAGAGATGGGGGGGAATGGCCAATGAGTGGAGCAGTTAGGACGCACCCAATACTTATCAACTGAGTGCTCTGTCTTGTATGGGTGTGCTTCATGGTACCCAAAACAATGACAATAGTAACATCAAAGATCACTGATCACAGGTCAGCATAACAAATACAATAATAATGAAAAACTGAAATATAATATGAGAATTACCAAATGTAACACAGAGACACAAGTGCACAAATACTGTTGGAAAAATGGCACCGACAGACTTGCTCAATGCAGGGTGGCCACAAACCTACCATTTGTAAAAAAATGCAGTATCTGCAAAGCCTCACAAAGCAAAGCACAAGGCGAAGTATGCCTGTATTATTTCTACAACTAATAAATTGAATTTTTATGATTTTAACAAAGTAGATTTCCCCGAACACTTAAACATTACATGTAATCAATTATGCTCTTCCTAATTCTAATGATTCAGAGTCTCAGAAATGTTTCAACCGCCTTTAAAAATCGACTAGTAATAATACAGTCATCACAAAACCGGATCTGCATACTCATACTAAGACTGGTTACAAAATGCGAATGCCTGGATCTAAATTTGTTTATTATCTGTAGTCAGCAGCCCTAACAGCAGACAGGATAGACATGTGCCCATATGCCACACATCACTGCCCTCTCCTGGGGATCTCAGAGAGCTGGCATGTTACACTTCCTGTGGAAGGCCTCTCACCAGATCCCTGTGTCACAAACCACCCATCATGGGCCCAGTGACTGGACCTGGGATGGGTTGTAGACTCTAAGTCAGGACCTCATGAGCTGGCTAGGCACCTATGAGACTGGCACAAAAGTTCTGCCCGAGAAAGGATATGGGTGGCGACAGCTGACCAAAGCAACCAGCAACTCACTTGGGGCACCTGAATGTGCCTCTCAGAAAAAAAGGGGGTGAAAGCCAAAGACTCCCAGAGGCGGCAGTAGGCAGAAGCTAGGCAGGAGCCCTGGGGAAGGTGGGGACCAGCTTGGCCAGCAGCAGCTGGAACAGCAGAAACAAAGCGAGACCCCAGTGTCAGAGTAGGAAAGATGCTCTGGGAGTTGGTGACATGGATACACCTGTAGGCCTATTCTGAAGAGCCTGGCTAAGGGACTAGCCTGAGGGGTTTTCTACTTCCTGCATCTTCACACAGTCAAAGGGAATGGACAAAAGATGTTCTGAGTTGAGGTGATGGCATGTGTGGGAGGCCAGGCATACAGGAAACAGAAGTGGATCCAGTGACTCGTGGGCAGGAAAGTGAGGGGAAGCAGGATGGGGCATGTGTGTGGGGAGGGGAGGCGGGGGGGGAGAGGAACTGTGAGGTCATTCCAAGGGAAGCCTGAACTGACCCCCTGCGGAGGCAGGGGCTGGGCTCACTCAATTGTCTGGAAATGAGGAAAGGGGGCTTTGGTGAGCGTTGGGTCCTAGGGCCCTGGGCGAGGTAGCTTCCTCCTGCCAGGGGCAGTTCCCTCCCGAGCGATCCGATTCCAACACCTGATCCCGAAGGGTGGTGTGCGCGGCAACCATCATGCTGGAGGTGGCAGCCAGGTCAATGAGTGTGAGGGCAGCCTGTGGTCAGAGATGTGGTCACAGTGACCAGACCCGGTCAGTCTCTGTAGAACATTCAGTGAAAAGAACTTCTAATGGTTTAGGGGAGAGGGCTGACAGGATTAGATTGTCATTCTAGACTGGGGTGGCATTTCAGGAGAGAAAGACTGGCAATAAATGTGAGGTGTGGCCAGTGTCTGGAAGAGATCAAAAGACATAGGAGTGGCAGAGCCTGTGGAGGTGAGGGGTGCAGGGGGAAAGGGCTCAGTGCAGAGTCTGGAAGAGCAGCAACACTTACGGGGGGATCAGGAGACTCCAAGGAGTTGGGTGTGCAATACGTGGTATTCCCTCGTGGGTAAATCGCAGAGCCAAGAGATCGAAAGCTCCAGGAAGGAAGGCGACACCCACAGTGTCAGACAAGGACTGAGAAGCCCTCCTCCCTTCCTCCAACACACACGCCCAGCAGGGGCTGGATAAACTCCTTTCAGCCAACTGCCCCTAGATGGCAGTGTGCGCACGTGGCAGGAACTGCCCAGCAAAAGTCCCTAGGGACAGCAAGGCTCTCCCATGGGACCAGCGAAAAGCTGTGAGAGGGACCCAGAGGCACCCATGATGCCTGCAGCATCCACCTATGCGCTGCTCTGCTTCCGGGGGGTGTGGGGGAGCCTCTCTCTCCTTTCCGGGGTGGGGGGGGTCCTATCAGGATTCCTTCTGGCAGGGCCTGAGCACAGAGGTCCCAGCAATGCAACAGCCCCCCAAATCCCTGTGTTCAGGACTTCACAGGGGCACAGTCTTGGATGGAGGATTGGACATAAAGCTGATGGTTCTGGTTCTACCACTTATGGGCTGCGTGACTCCCTGAGACTGCTCTCCACATTTATTTTATAAATGCATAGCTTTGTGAAGGTCAGTTCACATGAGATTATTCCAGAAGCAACACTTTTTACACCGCCAGGTGACTTTCACTTTCTGTGTATGTCCCTTATTTCCAAGCTTCCAGGGACAGAGCTGGGGGTTGAGTGCAGGCAGTCTCATGGGTCTGTGTCTTAACCTCTCTGATCTGTCCCCTCCCTCTCATGTCCCATCTGGCCACATCTGGGGGCTTCCTCTCGGCAAAAACCATCTTCTTTCATCTGAAGTGATTACGGAATGGGTGACTCACAGATGGGCAGGGCTGGAAGGGCCTAGGGAGGTCATCTCCCGAACAAGCTTCCCATTCGGGTCCCAGGTCCACCCTGTAGGTCTCCTCTGGCTCGCCTTATTGAGGAAGTTGTCCTCCTCAGAGCCAGCCTGTGGTCATACGAAGGCTGCTTCAGCCCTACTTCCCACATGCATTCCAGATGGGCCGAAGCACAAAAAGGACAGAGCGGCAGCACCTGTGTTAGGAAAGCGAAACTTTCCCAGAAATCCCCACAGACACCTGCTGGTGTCTCCTTGGCCAAGTCGGGTCACATGGCAAGGCTTAGCTCCAAGGGAGGCTGGGAAGTGTAATTTTGAAAAACTAGGTTCCCAGGCCTGCTGGAAAGAAAGGAGAGGACAATGGATATTGAGAAAGTAGCCCATGAATGGTAGTTAAAACCATGGGGGTAGAGGGAATTACCCTGGGACTGGGAGATGTGAAGGGAAAAAGACCGAGGCAGAATTCTGATGAACACAGACTTGGAGAAGATCAGGAAGAGAAACAGGATGGGGACCAAGGAGACCGAGAGAGAAGCCAGGTAGGAGCAGAGCCAGAAGCGTGCCGCGTGCACCAGTCAAGGGGGACGAATGTTTCAGGAAGGAAGGAGTGATCCCCAGCTTCCAGGACTGCATTGTGGAGCTCGGACCGGCTTCGCCCAGCTTACTTTTAGACTTCTCCAACACTAAGTCCCCGCTTCCGCTCAAGCTCCTTCCTCCCCCTGCCTGGCCCCTTGCCTGTCCACAGACAAGTGCTGCAGCATGGAGCCCAGGGATAGCGAAGACAGCACTGGGACCCAAATCGGAACTCGACCAAGACAGAGGGGTAAGGAGGAAGTCAGAGGACCATTAAGACGAAGCTCTGCCATTTAACATTTTATTTATAGCCAACTACAGGTTCAGGAACAGGAGAAGAAACTCTCAGCTTCTTTCTCTTCCTTTCTGTACCGGTTTTTGTGCCCATAATCCATACCTCAGGCTTGTTGTAGTCTGCACTATGTAATTCAGCTATATTCTTGGTAATTACAGTTCCAGGGGCTGGCCTGGAAACTAAGTCACTGGTTATAATACAGCCAGCCCTTTTAGGAATTGGCGCTGTCCATCTCTTGATTCTTCTTATTTTTTTGAACCAGGAAGATAAAAAGGGCCTGCTCTGCTTTGAGTATCCCTGAGGCTCTGAAGCCACTCATATTGCTATAAAATGGGTCAGGTAGAGCTTAGTGGGTCTCCTATGGCACCTGGGAATGGCATAAGTAACTGTCAGGGGAGGCCTGGTTGGGGGCGGGTGGAGGCCATGGTGGCTCTGTGGGCATTTCCTTCACCCTCTTTTTTTTTTTATTAAGATTTTATGTATTTATTTGCTAGAGAGAGTGTGTGTGTGTGCACGAGAGCAAGCGAGAATATAAGCAGGGGGAGCAGCAGGCAGAGGGAGAAGCAGACTCCCCGCTGAGTAAGTAAGGAGCCTGATGCGGGACTCGATCCCAGGACCCTGGGATCATGACCTGAGCCGAAGGCAGCCGCTTAACCCACTGAGCCACCCAGGCGCCCCTCCTTCACCCTCTTCATACCCTGCTGCAGTGTGGCCGACTAGTCCACAAGGGAGTGGACTAGTCTCTGAGGGGCGCTTTGGCTGGCAGGACCTCTGCCACCTAGGTCATGGTGCTTAATGGTGGGTTAACCCTCTCCTTCCTCCTTGCTCTAAGCTCATGACCTCCTTCACATCCAGAATTCAGCAAATACCATCAAGTGTGAATGACTGCCTTTCCAAGGCCAACTTCACTGGAAACATCTCTGCCTCCATACTCCCCTCAATAATGGTGGAGGTGTCCCTCCATCAGAGGTGTCCTCTCCCTTACGGCCCAGGTCCCATCTCTCTTTCTTCAGAATCCTCACTCCTGCCTTCCATTCTGGATCATTCCTATCACTCCATAAACTTGCTCTAGCAACTTCCATATTTCAACAAACCCCTCTGTATTCTAACAAAAGTTAAAGCTAGATATGGTCACCAGCATCAGAAAACAGAGGATTGAACAAGACAGAAATTTTCTTTCTTCCATAGACAAAGTCAAGAGGTATGTATTCCAGAGCAGGTATGGTGGCTCCCTAAACATTAGGAACCCAGATGTATTCTAACCTGTGGCACTAACATTCTCAACACACGCCTTCCACTTCAAAGTCTAACATGGTTCCTTGAGCTCAGGCTACACCTTCACGTATTCCAGTGAGCGGAAAGAGCAACAGCTGAGGAGAGAACACCATGGCCCTTGAAAGCTGGTTCTCAGAAGTTGTACGTGGACGCCTCCCATTGCTGCTGGTTGGCTGGAACTCAGTCATGTGACCACACCTACCTGCAAGGGAGTCTGACAACTTGCTTTTATTCTGGGGAGCCATGTAGCCAGGGGGAGAATGGCTATTAGGGTCCTCTAGCAATCTCTGCCAAAGTCTCCTGTGATTCCACATCCGTTTCGAGACCCCTCCCAGTTCTCATTCCATGTTAGACAAGCTGTCCAAACAGGATAGCTCCACCATGGTCTGGCTCCCGTCCCACTACTCCAGGAACACTGTCCTTATCACAGTCACCAATGTCTTTCATGTTGCCAGTCAGTGGATCCCTCCCTGTCTTCATCTTATCTGAGCTTTAAGTAGCATCTAACACAGCCGCCCACTCTGTTCTAGAAACTCTTTCCTTTCTCCGTCTCTGGGATATAGCAGTCTCCTGGTTCTCCTCTTGCCTCCTCAGCCTCTCTTGCTCAGTCTTTTTTCCTGCTCTGGCTCCTTTGGCTCCTCTGGGTTCCTTTTCAACCCTCTCTTCTGTGACTACCGGCTCACCCTAGGTGACTTCCTCAGATACCACAGCCTTTACCATCTTTAAGATAATACCTCCCAAAGTGCCCCCTCCCCCCCACAGCCCAGGCCTCCCTTCTGAGCTCCTAGTCTCGATAGTTGAATTGGGTCTTTGATGGACATCTCAAAGTCAACATGGCTAAAACAGAATTCTTGATGCTTCTCCCTGAGCTATAGTCTCTTTCCTCCAGGCTACCTCATCCAATCAATGAGGCCCTGTCCACCAGCTTACTCCAGCCAGAAATTTGAAAGTTATCTTTGGTTTCTCCCTTTCCTCCCCTGACATCCATCCTACCAATATGTCCTGTTGAGTTCATGTCCAAAATAGCTTCTCTCAACCACTCATCTTAGTGTGGCCACAGTTTGGTCCAAACCACCATTATCTGTGGCCTGGACTGCCACAATAGTCTAATTGTCTTCTTGCTTTTATTTCTGCCTGCCACCCACCCACTGCATTCTTCACGCAGCAGTAAATCAGAACGTGTTAGTCTTCTGCATAACATCCTTCAATGGTTTAATTAAAAAGCCTCCATCCCTAGACAGTCTTGCATGCCCTGACCACCTCCCCATTTCATCTTGATCCTCCTTCACAGGCTTGCTATTCAAGCCACACTGATTTCTTCCAGCTCCTTCACACGTCCAGAGCTTACCTTTTTCCAGGACCTCGGCACATGCTGCTCTCAACCTGGAAGGTGTCTGCCTGGCTTTTCTTCAGGCTGTCTCCTCATCCATTTGACTTCGACATCTCCTTCTCAAAGACACTCTCCCTGCCAGCTCCATCAAAAGTGGCTCCTATTCTCTATCCCAGCCCCTTGTTTTTGTTCCAGCATTTATCTCAACTTGTAATTGTCTTCCCCACTAAAAGTAAGCTTTATGGAGCAAGAGGCTTCAGCAGTCGTTTACTGTTGTATCCTCAGCATCAAAATAGAGCCTAGCACAGATGAGGCACTCAACCAAGCCCTCAGTATCTGCTTAAGGGTGACTGAATGGACAGGTTCCCCATGGACATCCCTGAGCAGCCTGTCACAAGCAGACTGCCTCCCCTTTAATAAAAGCAACTGAGAATGGACAGTCTGCATTGCAAGATCTCCTTACGACTCGACCTGTTGGCTGCTCGTACTAGAACGTGGCCCAGTTTTGATAGATGCCACTTACCTATTGCCCACCTAGCCCTCTTCCACTTGGATGAGTTTAAGAGTCAGAAGTGTGCCTGTGCCTCATTTCAGAGAGGCAGGAGGCGACCGCTGAGGTTAGCCTTTCTAATACCAGTACCCGGCCAGCAGCGTGACCACCCCTCTGCAAGCTAGCTATACCTCCAGTCTCCCTCCTTCCCCGAGAGTGCTCTCAGCCATCTCCCCAGGGCAGATCTTAGGAACAAATTTCAGCAGGCGGTCCAAAGAAAGGTTGGTATTTTTAGCACCAAGGCAAGAAGGAGCAGGTCTTTGCTGCCCAGTGTGCAAAGAAATGCAAAATGTTAACTTACTACCTTTCTCTTGAAGCAGCCCTGCCCCCCCCCCCCCCCCCCCCGGCCAGGCAGGAGCGCCTATTTTCTCTCTCTCTTTTTTTTAAGTAAGCTCTATGCACAAGGCGGGATTGAACTGAAGACCCCCAAGATCAAGAGTCACTTGCTCTACCGGCTGAGCCAGTCAGGCGCCCCGCCTCCTATTTTCAAAACGGCCATTTTTCTAATCCTGCGCTCACCCCTACCGGTCACCCCCGTACCCCTTGAGATGTGGCCTCCCCTCGGCCCCCACAACTCGGATTTCTCGCTGGCTCGGGGGCCCCGCCGAGTCCTCGTTAAGGCCGTCGGCGCCCGGGCGGCGCACTTCGTCGAGCACTCGCAGCGGCCTCAAAGCGAGACAAAGGGGCGGGCCGGCGAACAGGCCCCGCCGCCGCCGAGCCAGCAGCGCCGGCGGAAAGGCCGGGCGGCCTGGGGGAGGGGCGAGCCGGGGGCGGGAGGGGCGGGCCCAGGGCGTGGCCTTCCGGGGGGGCGGGGCGGGTTCGGAGGCGGGCCCAAGGCGCGCGAGGCGGCACTGCACGGTGCGGAGAAGCGGCGCTTTTTTCTCGGCTGCCCCCGGCGCCGCGCCCCCGGCCCCGCCCCTCCGCGCCCCGCCCCCACCGCTCGGACGGCCCGAGTCGCGCCCTCCCACCCCGCGCCTCCGAACTTGCTCTAACTTCCTCGGCCAAGCTGGGCCGAGCCGCTGCCGCCGCCGCGACCGCCGCCGCCGCCGCCGCGCCCGGGTGAGTGGAGCGCGGAGCCCCCGCTGGAACGTCGGGCCTTGCCCCCCTCATTGTCTGAGGCCGACCCCCCCTCCGAACATCCTCTTGGGACTAGGACTGCTCCCCAGGTTCGGGCTCGGCCCCTCCGGCTTCCTCGCCTTTGCCCCGGAGGCGGCCCCGCGGGCGGCGCTGGCTTTGTCTGTGTCCAGATCGCTCGCGAGGGGCTGGAGGCCTTGGCCCGGACCCCGCTGAGCCGAACTCTGGCGCCGGGCGGAGTGGGAGCCGCCGCGGGCGACTAGCCTGGCGCTGGGGGTTCTGTCGCCCTTGCCCTGCCCGCGTCCCCGGACGGGTGCGTGCCGGGTCCGCGCGGGGGTGGGAGAGCTCGGGGAGAGAGGGGCCGGACCGCCGCCGCCCCCTGTAGGGGCTCTGCCTCCTGTACCCGACAGCGAACCCAGGGAGGGGCATTCTTTTCGGCTCGGCCAGGGACCCTCGGCTCCCCAGAGCTCCGGCCAGGGGTAGAGGGTGGTGCAGACTTGGGAGGTCCGTCCCCTCCCCCGCCCCGGAGTGGGTGTGCACCGAGTGGCTCACCCTGGCGGTGCGCCCCACTCTGCCCTGCACGGATTTGGGGTGGCCCGAGTTTGAGTAGGTGGTGACCCAGCTTCTTCGTGCTGATCGTTTGAGGTTGTGCTTGGGAGCAAAGCCCGACTCCTGACCTAACTGGAGCTTCGGTGGAGTTGGGTCTGTGGTTACGGAGTTGGCTAGTCTCGCGCCGCTCCTCCTGCTGGGGAGGGGTGGTGGTGCGGGTGGGTCGGAAGTGGGTGTGCGTGGAGGGGTGGTGGTGCCGCCGGTTGGGAAGTGTGTGTGTGTGTGTGTGTGTGTGTGTGTGCGCGCGCGCGTGCGCGTGGAGGGGTGGTGGTGCCGCTGGGTGGGAAGTGTGTGTGTGTGTGTTAGGGTGATGCAGTGGGTAGGAAGTGTGTGTGTGTGTGTGTGTAGGGACTTCAGTCCTGGGACCTCCGAGACTCGTGTGGAGTTGGTCTCCTGCTAGAAGCGGTTCTTGCTGTGGGGAGTCTGGGGAAAGGCGTGGGCCCTGGTACTGGCCTGGCCAATGGCTGCCGGCTGTGATGAGTGCCGCGGCATGTGCAAGCTCAGTGGCTGTCCCGCGGTGCTGGTGACGGGGCATCAGGGTGTTTTGGGTCGTGAGTGCAGGGCGTTACACGGGAGCCTCTGCTGGTGTGCTCTCTCCAGTGGTCTGCTCTCTAGAGGTCTTCCTTCCCGGATAGGGGTTGCTTGGGCTGATAGGAGTGGGTGTAGCTGCCTGCCAAATCCTCAAAAGTAGCCTTCCTCCTACCCTTTGACCTCATAGGGGAAGTTAATGCCTGCTGAGTGCTTGGGCCACCCTTCCCTATTTGTGTCTAGGCTATCGCAGCACTCCCAGCACTGCTATATCCCTTCTACTTTCAGCAAGCCCTGTGGTTGGCAGAGGCACCCTTCCTTCCAGGGATCCTCCTGGGCCCTGATGCGTCCTCTTCAGTCTTGGCCCCATAAGCCCTTCTAACTCCTCTCTCAGCTGTCTCCAAACGTTGTCCCAGTTTGAGGATCCCTGGTGTCTGGGAGACAGGCCACCAGAGGGATTTTTCCCTCCCCTCTTCCTGCATCACCCTTTCTTGCATCCCACCTTCAGCTGGAGAATTTCTCCATCTCTCCATCTCTGCATTTTCAAACTTCACTGCTTGGAACATCAAATGTGACCTTCACGTCATTTAACAAAGCATGATTGAGAGTCTGTGGGATACCAGAGGTGCCAGGTGCTGTTTGCAGGCGCTGTTCTAGGCTCATGACTCCCTGACTGGCCCGTGGGCCCTGTGTGGTCTTAGAGCCCAGGCTGAACATAGGTAGTAGGTGCTTTCTGGTGTTTTATTGCTCTGCGCTTGATCTCAGCTTAAGCAGCATCATTCAGACAAGCAGGACTCCAAAGTGACTGGTGTTTCTGGAGGTGGCTGCCTTGAGGAAGAGAAGGCATGAAGAAGAAGGGCCTTCAGAGAGTTGGCTGCCCAGGAAGGTTTCCCTCCTTTACCAGCTGGGCAGCTGTGCTAATCTCTGAGGGCAGGTGAGGGTGCCTCCCTTCCCATGTTTGAGAATGGGAGGAAAATCTCATACCCTGTGTAGGAGGGGAGGGGGCCCTGCCCTGTAGGTCATGGTGATAGTGGAGGCCAGGGAGTTCTGGAAGCCCTGGGTTCTGGAGACATTTCCTGAGGCCTCCCTTGGTTCACTGTACGCTCAGGGATTTGATGGGTTTTCAGTTTGGCTGAGCCTACAGGGTACCATTGTGCCAGTCCTGGGCAACCTGGCTGGAGTTAAAATCTAGTGGAGGTTATGGACAAGTTTACAGCAGTTCTGTGGAAGGTTTAAGAGTGTTGTATCAGTTTATTGAGACTTACTCTTTATGGACGCATACACCAAGCGCTATCCTAGAAGCTTTACTCGCATTAACTCATTTAATCCTTGAACTGACATAGTATGATAGATAATGTATCCGGCCCCTGGGACAGAGGAGGACACTGTTCTAGAGAGGTCACAGAGTAACTTGCTCCAGGTGTCAATGTGAGCCGCTCTCGTTATTTCAAATTTAGACAGAGCCTTCGTATGGAAGGTGTTTAGGACACGGCGCAAGGCTGGCCCACAGTGGAGCTGGTAGGTCCTTCAGTGCAGGATCCTTGATCCCCTGCTTCTGAGAGCATCCCATCTGTCTAGGCACACAGCCGGCATCCCTGGCCCCCTGTTGAGGGACTGGTGATGAAGCTTTTGTCTCCCTTGGGCCAGGGACTGGGAAGCCCAGCACTTCCATGCAGAGAAGATTGGGGAGTGAGTCATGGCCTCTATCTGTCTAGATAGATCAGGGTTTGCTGTGGTAACAATCCCCAAATCTCAGAGGCTTAAAGCAGCAGAAGTTTATTGCTCATACCATATCCATTGCATATCTGCTTTCTGTTGTTCTCACTGCAAGCCCATGCTGATTAATTGGAACATTCCCGGACACTTGGACAGAGGGACAGAGAGCGGGATCAGTCTCACCCCGGCTCTTAAGGCTCCCACCCAGAAGCGGCATTTCACTGGTCGAAGCAGCCATGTGGCCCTCCTGACACTCTCCTGTGGAAGAGGATTGGGGACATTTGGTCAATAGCACTGAATGCCTCCCATCTGCCTGCCACTGTGTCCTGCCTGTGACTTCTTCCCAAGGCCTGGGTCTGAGTGTCACATTTCTGTGTCACTAGAAACATGGATCATGAATTGAAGAAACACTGTTGAGGCTAAAGATGAATTGGGGTGCCACATTTGAAGGGCAGAGGGAGGGTGAACGAGACCGTGGGTTAGGGTGGTAGCGAGTAGTCTGCAGAGGCAGACTGCTCTCTGACCCTGGGCAAGTTACTTGAGTTCCTTGGGTCTTCTTTTGCTCATTCATTCATTCATTCATGGGCCCAAGGACTCATGGTGAGTCCCAGGCCGTGGATTCTTACTCAGCACATGTTCAGCTCCTGCCCCAGTGCTGAGGCCTGTGCACTGGGATGATGATCCCTGTTTCTGTTACGGGGTCCTGGTGGTCTTTAAAGAAGGATGTTAATGCCGGTGGGGTGGGAAGTGGGCTCCTGCCCCCCATCACTGCCCTGGCACGTCAGCCCTGATGTTCTGGACCCCCCATGCTTCACCTGTGTGTGGCTGGTAGGGCAGCACCTTTTCTAGAAGCGGGAGCAGGTAGAAGGACCCCTATAGGCCTTGCCCTTCCTCTTCCACTTTGGAGACTCTCAGGCTGAGCTTGTAGGCCTGTAGGAAAGGTAGCGAGGTCATCAAAAGCTGGAGAACAAGCTTGATTGGGTGTGGGGCTGGGATGGTTGTCTGGCCTGTAGAAGGGGGGAGAACCCCTCTGTTAATTGCATTTTTCCGCTCGAGTCCCCCTTGTGGCATGTTAAAGAGCCAGCCGTGTTATGGAGCTTCGCTCTTGTGCTTTGTCACCTGCTTGGTCTCTGGTGACTTCCAGAAGGGCCAGGAAACACTATTGGAGGTGATGAGATTCCGGGTACTTCTGTACTGGTTTAACTTACTATTCTTAGTCCTAATTCCTTCTTTTTCGGGGCCTCTCTGCTTTCCCATCTGGAATAGAGGGAGAGGTCGTGGGGGTTTATAGCAGTGGCCTCACTCTTGGCTGGTCACCAGAGTTCCTGGAGTACTATGTAGACAAGTGCCTTGTGAGTCTTTGGCCTAGACGGATGCCAATGTTCCTGGTTTGTCTTACCTTCCATTATAGCAGGGTCCTCCCCGAATCAGTGTGGGGTATTCATAATGTCCATGTCCATGTCCATTTTCTACCTAACAGCAAATTTTTTGGTTCAGCACAGGCCCTGGCTGGGTGGCGGAAAGTGTTCAGTGCCTCTGTCAGACATGAAGACAAATAACATTGTCCGGCTTGTAGGGTGGACAGTGGGGAGGCCAGCTTTCAGGTTGTGTCTGCTTTCTAGCTTGAGTGACCTGGACAAGTCTTTGATTCCCTTTGATTCCCACCCCCCCCTTCCTGGACTTGATTTTCTCATCTGTTATAAGAGAAGAATCTGCCCTTCCTGTCTCACATGGGGTTACTGTGAAATGCAGGTACACACTTCACGTCCGAGAAGCCAGAGCTGAGCCCCGGAGTTAGGCCTGACACTCTGGTTTGGGACTGCTGCCATCACATTGACAGTTCTCAGCGAAGTGTTCACCGGCAGCTGATTATGGGGACCCCACTTCCTCTACTCCTGGCCTTGGTGGGGTGGGGTGGGGGTGGGGCTGGGCCAGGCTCTGCTGTGCGGCAGTTTTTCTCTTAGAGGCCTGGTCAGCTGTGCTTCAATGGGCCTGGGCAGGGTGGAGTTAAACCCTTCACTTCTCGAGGTCTGTTCTGCCTCCCTTGCTGAGCAGCCAGGGAGAAGGCTTATTAGAGTCCTGGTGTCCATCAGCGGGATAACGGGAGGGACTGGCTCCTCTCTCGTTGGACTCTGCCAGCCTGCACTGTGGGGCCCAGAGCCATGGCAGCTGGCTCTAAAGTGGCCTCTGGGATCCTGGGTAAGAGGTGAGCCCCTGGTGCTCCCTGAGACTGTGTGTTCCCTGGAATTTGGGGGAGCCAAGGCTGGGCTTTCCTACACGGCCAAGGTTTGGGGAGAGGCAGGCTGGGACAAGGGGCTGCGCAGGGCTGGAGCCTGAGGAGTGGTTTGAGGACCTCCCTGGGTTTTCCCTGATGACTCGTACCAGCTGCTGGGACCTGTGCCGAGCTACTCTGCAGGGCCAGAGAGCTTTTTAAAAAGAGGCTTTGAGGAATTCCTGGTCCTGACACCTAGGAGAGAGTTGCTCGCAGCTGCTGGAATTAAATGAGGGTCCCCTGAATCTCTTTTATCTACACCTGGAGGTCTGAGCCGTGAGCCTGGGAGGGCCGAGGGCCACAGCGTGTCACAGGATGTGCCACCCCAAGGCAGGGTCTTGGGCTCACAGCCTCAGAGGCCCTTAGGGGTGCCTGAGGAGAGCTGGGCTTACCAGAAAATGGCATGAAGGAAAAGAGCCACCTCATGTTCAGATTTGGGCCTCCTGAGGAGGGGTGACTGGGCCCCACACACCCACTGCAGCGGTTCATGCCACCGTGTGACTTCAGCAGCAGGAGCGTCAGGATTCCCCATCTGTGGTGCCCTCGCTGTGCTCAGGACTCTGCTCATCCTGTGCCTCTGGCCACTGTCACCAGCCGCTCTAGGGAGAGGCTCTGGTTGCCTGCTGAGTGGCCGTTGTTGTGAAGAGACCTCCCTCATGTCTGGCCAGCCTGCAGATTGGCTGTCTTAGTTCAGCCCTTTATTCTGGGGCCAGGCAGATGGCTCTGTCCCTGGACCTTGGTGGGGGAGGCCAGCCTCAGCCCCAGACCAAGTGGTTCCCACATTTTGGGTCCAGGAGGACTTGGAGCTCCGTGTTGTTAAGGAAATAATTATTCAGACACTTGTTAAAGCAGTAAAGCGGACATTCTGTAGGACTGTTGCAATAGGTAGAAGGACTTCTAGTCTGGGGTTTTGCAGTAGGGAAGAGAGATTGGGCTCAACCTCAAATGCAGCCTGGAAAAGGGGTGATTAATAGCCAAGGAGCAGAATGGAGGGGGTTGGTGGATGGAAAAATCTCTCAGAGGGTAGGGTAATCCTTTGCTGACAGACCTCAGGATTCTGTCGGAGGCAGGCTAGGGTGATCCGCTGTTACCCGAGGGTTGTTGGAAGATGAGTTGCTGGTCAGACATGGAGGGTGAGGGATTCTGGCCAAACGGACTCAGCAGGATTCTTGCTGAAACTGGACTCTGCGAGGACGGAGATGGAAGCCCAAGGTCAGGCCTGGCTGAGCAGAGGGCTCCAAAGAGCCTAAGTCTGGTCAAGAAGAGACGGTCTGTCAGGGTTCTGAGGCTTACAGCAGCCTGCGTTCAGCCTTGCTCCTGGTTCTCGCACTGGTCTGAGCTCGTCACTGTTCACACTTGTTTCTCAGGAATGGTGACTCTCCCCTTTACCAGAAACCTGGGTCCTCGTCTTTTAGCATCTCCTGGCTTCTTATTCTCGGCCTGTTGGACTGCCCCTCAGCACCCAGGAAACAGTGTAGACCTGGGGCTTGGGTTCCCTGCAGCTCCCCACCCCTAGCTCCTGTTGCCAGATCTGTTGGGTGCCAGAACACAGCCCCTTGACGCTGGACGACCCTCCCTGTTTGACCCTTGTTCCTCGGCTTCTGTACCTTGTATTTCTTGTTCTCTCCATCCTGGGCAAACCAGTCCAACAACTTTGTGGATCACCCTCCTCCTAGGGACTGGACTGCCTCACTTGTCTGAGCCGGGCCCAGGGAGGTGCTGTGTGTGTGTGCGCGGGGGGGTCTCCTTCCCCTGCCTGGACTGTGTACTCCGGGGCCTTCTGGTGGGAGCCCCCTAGCCTCCTTCCCCTGTTTAAGGCCTTCCCATCCCTGCATCCAGCCAACCACAGTGTGATGCTCCTTGTTTGCTCTCTGCCCCTCCTCTCTACTTGGTCAGGCCCCACTGATGACCTTGTTTGGTGTGTCTTCTACTCCTGGGGCAGCTCCTGTCTCAACAGCCCAACTTTTTGGGAAGGAGGCCACCTGCTGTTGTGAGAAAGAAGGGTGGATGAAGAAAATCTGTTGGCTCTGGGTTGGGGGCCTTCCTCACTCCTGAAGCCTCCAGGCCAGAAGCTGGCTCTGTGCCCTCATCCTGACTGCCACAGTCACTGCCGCCTGCCTCCTAGGTACTTCCTGTGAAATACAAGTAATGGTGTAAGCACAGATACATTTTGAAGGGGCATGTTGACAAGGGAGTCTGGTGGTGGTAGTGGTGGGGTTTTCATGCCCCAGGGAGCAAAGAGGGAGGGAGTGGCTTGTACCAGGTGCAGGGGTGGCTCAGGGCCCCTCTGGGTTCGGGTAGCCCTGAACTGCTGTCTTGTGGGAAGACAGATGAGGTTGTGGGGCAGGTGCCAGCTGAGGTGCCACAGGATTTGGTGTGTTGAGGATCAGTGCTTACTTGGGGGTGAGGGCCTTGCCCACTCATGCAGGAAGATAGTTGGAGAGGAGCCGGTCTTGGTCTAATGGAGGGTTCTAGGATTCTGGGCAAGAGAGCCAAGGGGTTGCACTGGTCTCACTGAGAGGGGCAGGGACTTGCTTCCCAGTAGCTGAGGTTTGAGGGCTCCCAAGTGCCAGCCTGTTTCTGCTTGTTGTGAAATCTCATTTGTGCTCTTTAATTGGGGGGCTACTAGTTGAACATTGAGCAGTCATCAGAGAGCATCTTATGGCCTAGGGGAGCCAAACATATACTCCCCCTCTTTCCAGTCTTCTTTCCCTGTGGCCTGGGCAATCTGTGAGCTTGACGTCATTAGGAAATCTTCGCTGGGGTGGCCTGGGGGTGCTGGCAATAAGTGGGGGCCTATTTCTGCGAGGTAGGGAGAGCTCCATTCATGAACCACTCCCTGCTTTCCAAATGGTCTCACCCAAACCGTCTGGTCAGTCCTGGTTGTAATAGGCATTGTGTCATACCCTTCAGAAGCAGGAGAGACTGGGATGGTTATTATATTGCTCCTTAGGGGGAAAATCACTTGGAGGAAATACATCAGTGCTTCTGAGTGCAGAGTGTTTATTGACGTGCAGTTAAGGGAGGCTTTTAAACAACATATGTGTATCCCTTTAGTAAGGAATAAATGCACAGACCCATCACCCATCTCACTGACTCCATTTTGCAGTTCCATTTTCCGAAAGGTATATACATGGGGTTTAGTGGCTAAGGGATTGGGGTTTTTGAGCTGGGATTTTGGAGAAACTGTTTTTAGCCCGTACTTGGAGTTGGGCCAGGCCCAGAAATCTGTTGAAATAGTTTTCTTTAGCTGCTAAAATTGGGATGGGTTCATACTACTAGGATTTTGAGCCTCACCAATGGCTGGGGAGGGCCCTGCGAAGGGTCCCTGCTGGAGGCCTGGGCTGCCCGAGGCTCAGCCTCCCCCATGCCTGCACACATTGCCTGAAGCTTGGGGTCGGCCAGTCTCACCACAGAGTAGACCTGCCCCCAGGGGGTCCTCCTTGTGGGATCACTTCAAGTTTCCTTTCTGCCTTTGGCAGAATCTGCTCTTGGTCTTCCTGGGAAAACTATTTTGGGACCTGGGGAGGAGTTGTGAGCAGGGAGCTCCCTGAGTTGGTACTCTTTCTTGGTGACAGAAGCTGGCAAACACCCCCCCCCCCATTTCACCCCTGCCCTCTGTTCTAGGGGATGCCAGAATCTGCATGTGGAGGGTTACAGGTGTGATTTTTGTGTGTGTGCCTGCAGTCACAAACTTGAGGGATTTTATTTTATTTTATTTATTTATTTTTAAACTTGAGGGATTTTAAATGTCAATTTAGGTTTAACTTTTTAATTAAAAAATTATACACGATTAAAAAAACACATAAAGATACACAGTGAAAATTAGCATTTCCATGCCTGACCCCTTCAGCTCTGCTCCCCTGAGGCCTCCACCACCAGATGCTGGGTGCCTAGTCAAGCGTCTCCTTTCTGTACTCCTCTTGTTTGTCCCCTTGCTAGTATACTAATTACTCTGTTCTGTACTTAGTGATTTTTACTCTAAAGCTTATCTTGGGATTGTTCCATTTCAGCTCACAGTTCAGTCCATTCTTTTTAACAGCAACACGTTCTTCCGCTGTGTGTTAAACCGTGATTCACTTTGTCAGCCTCCTATTGCTGGACATTGAGGTTGCTTTCAGTACCAATTTTGTTTCTAGAAGCCAAGCTGCAGGAATGCCTTGCACGTGCTCGGAGGTCTATGATAGATGGCTGGGAGAGGGGTCCAGGCATTGAGTGCTTAATGAGAAAAGAAGCACGTTGTTTTGATTCCAAGGGGGAGAAGGAAAGTTTCCAAGCTTTTCTTTCGGAGGGATCTTGTATTTATTTCTGCAGGCAGAGCCCAGAGCTGGAGGGAACTCGCCGTGGGTGTGCTGGTGTCCTGGTTCCTACCGCAAGTCTTGTTTTGGTTCAGCTCAGGTTAGCCTGTCTCTGCAGAGCACCTGTTGTTTGCAGCCCTTGGCTGTGCCCTGTGCATACCCAAAAGTGTGATATAAGAGGAGGCGGCCCGAGCCAGATGAGGTCCGGTGGGGGGAGGAGAGGCTTCGCAGATGGGGGTTTGAGCAGGCCCAGGAGTATGCAGGACTTGGGTAGGGTGTGACCCAGGAGTCTTGGCTGAGAATCCAGCAGGGGCTGGGCATCCACTTTCTCCCTCAGTTTCAGGGGTTGGTGTGAGGGTTAGGCCTCCTGTCGTGGCCTCGCTGGGCCTTTTGTTGCTCTAGGATGCCCCCACCCCCCACTCCTGGTCTCCTGCCTGCTCTGCAGCCCCAGCTGCATTAGGCCACTTCGGGTCTGACTGCCACCCTGTGATTTTAAAAAGCCTGGGTGGAAGGCACCTGGTGTAAATAATAGATGGGTTTTCTCAGGCGACTTCCTTTCCTAGCAGAAGCTGGGGGGGTGGGGAGGTGAGGGCAGCTGAGTTTTTCCTCTTGGGTTGGGCTGGGGGGGAGGGAGGGAGGAATGTGAGAGGGTGCATGTGGGAGCCTTGGCCCGGCATCCTCCTGGGAGTTCTGGGAGCCCTCTGTCTGTTTCCCCATCCCCGTGGCCACTGTGCGCCTCTCAAGTGACCACAGTCTTGCCCCCTGTGGCTCTGGCCGCCTGGGCAGGGCCGGAAGCAGGGAGATTTTAGGGCTGGCTGGCAGATGAAAGGGGGCTGACATGACCCTGAACTGGTGGGTTTGAGGCCCGTGCCCCTGCCCTGTGTCTCCCAGCACTGGCATCACTTGCTGCCCCTGTGAGAAGGCCAGAGCTTCCCATGCCCACAGCTCAGTTGTATGGGGCTTGGGGCCTGGGCAGCACAGAGGTTCCTATTGTGGCCGCGTGGCAGCTAGGGCTGACCTGTAGGGCCGAGGAGGTGGGGCCTGGGGACTGACAGTGGAGCTATTCACAGGCTCTGCCCTGGTTTCCTGCTGCCTCCCTTTGTGGATTTTTTTTTGGGGGGGAGGGGAAGAGGAGGGGGGTGGCCAGTGCTGCTATTGTTGTAGGCGGCAGGAGCCCTTTATGCTCCTAGAAGTCTTTTGGTAGACCGGTCTTAGCCACTCTGGGACCCTTCTTGTGTTTTGTGATGCTGGGTGAGCTGCCCAGCCTGGACTCTGCCCTCTCCCAGTGCCCCCCATCCCTGGAGGTCTAGGTGGGCCCTGCTTTTTGTGGTTACCTCCATCAGGATCTCCCTTCTCCCCTCAAGTCTCCATGCTGTGCTTGGAACTGCCCCCCCCCCCGCCCCCCAAGAGTTCAGAGCATCTGGGCAAGGAGTGGGAGTGCCTGTCCTATCAGCCACCTGCCTGCCACCTCCGGGACTGGGTTCAGCCTGAGCTCTCCTGGGCCAGCTGTGGCCTTGGGTGGCATCTGGGTGGCGTCCAGGTGCGTGCCTGGGACGCGCTGTCAGTCTCTCAGGCTCCACTTTGCTTTGCACCTCGGTGCTCAGCCCAGTGTCCCCGGTTCCTGCCTGGCACGCTCAGCTGCAGAACAGCCTGCTTGTTGGCGGGCTGGCCTGTAGCCTCCACGCTGCCTGAGCCCCGGCCATTTTCCTTTGTTCTGCCGTGTCCGCACTCTTGAATCTCAGGCGGGCGGCAGGCTGGGCAGGCAGCAGGCAGTGGATGTACAGCACCAGCGGCAGCCCTTAGGACATGAATCTTCCCACGGAGCCAGAGGCAGGCAGTCCCTGGGCTGCACTCCGTTCTCCCAGCTGTCCCCCCATCTCCCCAGGGGTGCCGAGATCTCTCTTTGATTAGAGACAGTCCCCCCCTCTTACTGGATCAGAATCGTGGCGACTTGTACAGTGGGGACCTGGAGAGGTCCCACCTGTTTGTGGCCACGGAGGGGGTGAGAGAGAGAACACACAGCCCCTTGGGAGTGCTAGCCTCCTGGTCTTTGACAGAAAAAGCTACTCCCAGGCACCAAGTGTGGTCTTCCTTTACCTCCCGGCCCTCCTGCATGAAGGCCGTGATGAAGTCCGTGGAGGATCTCTTGGCTAAATTTAGTGGCAGGGGTGGTTGAGAAAGTTTCTTTTTACTTTGGTCTATGGTTGTGGGAATTTTTCTCCCAACTGAGGGGACCCATCCCCTGCCCCTGTGTCTCACCTCCCCCAGTCTTTGGTGGGCATAATGAGCTTCCTCCTGGGGGGCCCGATTTTACCCACGGGTGGGATTGCAGGCAGGGCTGAGGGCTACTCCCGGGTACCTTTTTCTGGAGTTGAGCCCGCCCCAAACCAGAAGTCTCTTGCTTTGCTTTCTAAACGCAGCCAGAATCTGTAATAGTCACCTGCCTTTGAAGTAGAGTTGTTTTGCCTGAGGACTAGTAACTTTCACTATTTTTATTGTGTTTAGCATTTTATGTTACCCTTCTAAAATCTATCCATCTTTGAGATCAGCCTGCCTCACTGAAGGGAGGAAAAATAATTTTTCCTCTGCCCTTCTGGGTTCTTGGCTGAGAGCTCCTGTAATAAAATAAAATAAAAGATGAACAGGAGAAAAACAAGTTTAGTAACAGGTACACCTCCTGCATACATGAGCGAGATCCAGGAGAACTTGAGGAACTCCCTGAAATGGCCCAAGCCATCACCTTAAATATGTTCTTCAGCTAAAGACACAAGAAAGATGACTGGGGCTGGGAGGGAAGACCAGGAGACGGGGTTAGGTTGTTATGCAGATTTAAGTTGGGCTCTGTTTACATTGATAAGAGTTTATGATTTAGTGTCACCCTAGTCTTCCTGGTATTGAAAGAGGAGACACCCTTACAAGTGGAGACTTCCCTTGTCGGTGTAAATTTCCCTTCAGTAACTTCTCCTTGGTTTTCAGAGCTTCTCCCCTGCCTGCTGTCTTTAAAACAGTAACCAGGTCAAGATAATCCTTATGCCATAGAGGCAGATTTTGGGGTGGCAGATTCTGCTCCCCTCCTCATTAGCCAGGTCTCACAAATTAGGAAGTGAGTTCTAGCCCTGGATGGGGTTGTACTTTGGAGTGGCGTCATTTCAGCAAACGTCCAAGACGCAGCAAAAAGAGCTAAGTTTACTTTCAAGTGCACTGAAACACAGGTGCTGCTTTTACGGTAGGTAGTTGGACCCAGACAGGGTTGGGCAAAGTCATGATTGCGGCAGCACGGTGCTCTGGAGAAAGCAGATGGAGGTAGAAGGCTGGGGTTGAGTCCCGGCTCTGCCACTGGCTCTTTCTGGGTGACCGTGGCAATTCATTTCCATGGGCGCTGGTCTCTGGAAAATGGCAGTGTTGCAAAGATGAACTTCAGAAACATTTTAGCTGTGACTCTGAGCTCTTTGACTCTAACTCGAAAATGGTTGGTCACTACCTTGAAAGCCCCTTTTGCTAACTCAGGATTTTGGGGGGAAGAAATGTTATCAGATGGGATTAGCAGAAGGTATCTCTTCTTTAGGTTTTTGAGAGGTGGTGGTGATGGTCACCTCCACAGATGTTTTTCACATGGAAACTCACCCACCCCGAGGGCCTAACCTGTACTATCAGTTCTCAAGAGCTGGGTGTGGTACGAGTGAATAACTCTTCTCTTCGAAAGGCAGCATTCCCTCTGAATCATGGGGTCGGGGAGGAAACTCAGGCTCTGCATTTTGCCTTCCCTTAAAGTGAGGCCCGGCTGTTAAAAGTAAAAACAAAAACATGGACATAGAGACACCCTCTGTACCTAAATTTCCCCTCTCCTCTTCCTGCGGGGGCGGGGTGGGGGGCTGGGTTTAAATTTTGTCTCCATGTTGGGTTGTAGATTCCAGAAGGCAAAACCATCCTCTTGCTGGTGCCCCTTTAGGGTTGGTTCCTGGCCCTTTATCTGCCCTTCCGCACCCAGCCGCCATCCCCTGGGCCTCCTGAGCCTGCCGGTCCAGTGGCTTTCCTCCCATTGTCTGCCTCACCGGGCTCGGCCTCTGTGTCACTGCCCTGGGCTGTGTGTTTCTGTCAGACCTCACAGCAGGCCTTCTTGGAAGATGCCCAAGAGGCAGGGAGTCCCACTTCTCCAGTCACTGGGTTAGAGTAGCTTCCACAGCTGTGAAATGGGAACAAAAATAACCTGTAAGGATCCAGTGAGATGCACTGAAATACCGAACAAAGTCCAAAACTACAGCACAGCTCCAGGAAAGTGGATTACATCCCGGGTCAGTCTGCTCACAGTCAAGGTGGGTGGTGGCCTTTCCTCCCAGGACTTGCCCTAATGGTGGTGGCTTTTCTGTTAGGCATCTCAGGTCCGCTCCGCTCACAGGCCTGTCTTAGGGCAGCATTGGCAACACCGGGCAGAGCTTGTCGAGCTGCAGCATTGACATTTACACAAAATTCCCAGGTGATTTGCATACACTTTCAAGTTTGAGAAGCCCTGGCGCCGACACCTTTGTTCCGCCCACCTGTTGCTCTAGCACCTTCCTTAGTCTGTTTTGCGGTTTTGCAGACCTCGCCCTCTTGCCCTCCTGAAAGTTGTCGACTTCCAACAGGTCTGGAGCTCTGGCAGCCCCTGTCCCCTCGGGTGTGCAGTTTCCAGCAGCTCTCCCTGGGTGCTGGGGGCGTCTGGGAGGTGGGGCTGGGGACTGAGAAAGGCCCCCTCGGCCGGCAGCCGCGGGCACCTCCCCCAAGCCTGCTGGCGAGGTCATCTTTGGGGTGCGGAGCCCCCGGGGGTAATGGGAGCCCTCCTTTGTGAAAGGGCTGCAGGGAGCCTCCCTCAGCCATCTGGTACCACTCGCCCCGCCCCATCTGTCCCAGCTGGACGACAGGATCAGAATCAGGTTGTAAATGTTGTTTTCTCCTAGAAACACAAACCATTCTATAGAAAGATGGTGTATGGTATGTTGAAGTTCAAATAAATCGTTCAGAAAGGGGACTGTACATTTATTTTTGGAGCAGAAAAAAGTTTGATACGGCTCCCCTGGTATCAGTAGGATCGCCTGCCCACCTCCTGCCTTCTGATGGGGGTTTGTGGGCCTGAGTCCGCCAGGCTGGCGGAGACCTGGCTCCCTGCACAGCTGCGGGGGGGCGGGGGGCTGGCCTGCTGGGATTCTGTTTAGGGGCTGAGCTGCTAATCCCCTGACAGACCCTTCAGCCTTTTTCAGCAGTGTCCCACCATTGATTTGCATTTTTTAAAAAAAAATCTACTCCCCCCCATTCCTTTTATCTTTATGTTTTCAGTGCACAAAGTTCTATTTATTTTTTTCGAGCAGGCTTCATTTTTCTTAGCTTGTTTAGGAAGTTTGTTTTGTTTTCTTTGCTCTTTGACCCCCCCCTCCACCGCACCGGGCTGTTTGCATTGCTGGGGAGAGGCCAGAAGCCAGGCTCTGCCCTGGCCTTGGAGAGCTCCCACTCCGGAGCAGGATTCTGGGGTGCTCCCAGTGCTGTTCTTGGAGTGAAGTGGGTTGGTTGTCTTAAAACACAGGATGTTGTAGCAGACTGTGCAGTGTTGGGTACAGGGATTTTTAACATTTTACAACCATAATCTTTATGCGTTTCAGGCATGGAAAATTAGAGGAAAAGGAGTCAATGTATGTAATTGTCAGTTCTCTTACATGGTGTGTGTGTGTGTGTGTGTGTGTGTGTGTTGGGGGCGAGCAGGCGGGGGCGGGGCAAACTCCTACAAAGAGAACATTTCAGGTCTACAGGAGACATGCAGTCAAATCCTTGTACCTACTGGAGCGCCGCCCCCCCTCCCCCCCGCCAATGGCGGCAAAGACTCAGTCATTAGAGCAGAGTTGTTACCTCCCCACGAGTGGGCCCACTTATCATCTGGAAAATCCGTGGTGGGTAGGGCCCCAGCTGTGTCAGCTCTGCGGGGGCAGCCATGTGGGCGTGTCATGATACTGTTGGCAGGGCCTGGCCCGGAGCGGGGCACACACCGGGGACTGTGCTGCTAATGGCCTTGGAGAGTCTTGTGGGTGAGATGGTTGGTCTGTGTTGCGCTGCAGTGTAGTGTCCCCATCTCAGGGCAAGTTGGTGACTGTCTTTGATGTGGAGCGCTCATCTCGTTCACATTTAAAGCATCATCTCTGTAGAGCATTTCCTGACTGGCTTCCTGCCTCCTCCTCCCTTCCTGTGCAGGATCCTGCCCTCCAGCACCTTCCTGATGCCGGATTTCGTAGAAGGAAGTGTGTCCCCAGCCCCCTGAGTCAGGCACCGGTCTTGCTGTGAGTGCTTGGCCTCCACAGCCTCTTTCTGGGCGCCTTGCATGCAGCAGGGGTCCGGACATGCAGAAGTAAGTCGGAGGTGTTTGTCTTCCACAACAAAAGCCTTTGCATGGGGAGGGACCGGCCTAGCGAGTTTGCGCACTGATGGATTGCTCCGCACATCATCTTCACTCGAGGGAGCCTGGGCCCCAGGCCCTTAGTTGAGAATTTCAGAGTGGACAGAGGGCCCGGTCAGATCCTCCTGAGGTCTAGACTCGGAGGCGTGTTGGCCTCCTGGGGTCTTGTCCCCATTGAAGATGTCACTGTGAACTGGGCCCAGATTCTCTACATCTTGTGTACAACCGGCTTCGGGGTGTAGACATTTCACGTGCACTTAGGGTTTCAGAGACGGGCCTGCCGTGATGATCGGGCACCATGCACCGTGGCATCAGGGGCTCCCTGTCCTGCAAGCCACGGGCTTCACCTTCCACGAAGGAGGAGATAGCAGCTGGGAAGACAGGAAGGTGCCGGGCCTCCTTTCACCCAGCTTTCTGAGAAGTTGGGGGGCAGCAGCTGTGGGTGACTAAGCCCTGCCTCAGCTGGGTGGGCCTGCACTGTCTCCGTGCTGCTGATGCCGGTGGATGAGCTGCCTGATGAATCATCCTCAAGGTCTCTCTCTGGGCTCCGGGCTTGCTTTTTGTCCTAAGGTTGTATTTCCATTTGTTGTTGTTTGTTTGTTTGTTTAAGGAAAATGGCCACAAGCTCTACCTTTTGACTTGAGGCCAGTTATTTTGTAGAATCTCCCTTAATTTGAATTTCTTGGATTTTTCCTTACGATTAGATTCATGTTCTGCATTTTCATCAGGAATACCACAGAAATGAGGTGTCTTCTCAGTACATCCCCTCAGGAGGGACCCGTGTTGGTTTGACTCATTACCAATGATGGAAACAGCAATGACTTAGTTAATAGGGTGGTATCTGCTGGGTTTCTCCACTGCTGAGTTACTATTATGTTCTCTGTAATTAATAAGTGTCCTATTGGGAGATACTTTGAGATGATGCAAACATGCTGTTTCTCATCAAACTTTCATCAACTAATTTTAGAGCCCACTACTGTCTGAATGTTTGTGTCCCCCAGATTCACATATTGAAATCGGTGCCCGATTTGACTGGCCTTTGGAAGGTACTTAGGTCTGGAGGGTGGAGCCCTCATGAAGAGGATTAGCACCCTTAAAAGAGACACCACAGAGCTCTTTGCTCCTTCCACCACGTGGGGACACAGCAGAAGGTACCAGCTTTGAACCAGAAAGAGGGCCCTGACTCGGCCATGCTGGTGCCTTAATCTTGGACCTCCTGAACTGTGAGAAATAAATTTCCATTCTTTATAAGTTACCCAGTCTGTGCTACTTTGTTGTAGCAGCTGTAACGGACCAAAACAGAACCCACTGATGATTCTTGACAATTCTTTCTGTCATGATTGCTGAACAGTGATATTTTAATTCCGTTAATTCCTTCTACATTTATCATTTGGCATTCTCCTGTAAAGAAGAGCTTTCTCTTCTCCATTTGTTTATTTATCCATGTATTTGTGTATATCTGAGTGGACTCATGGATTCTTATTTTATTCAGTGAGTTAAAATCCATTACTATAATTGTTTAGTCTGATGCTCAGATATCTTCCAGATTTGGCCAGCAAGGGTCCCTTCAAATTGACTGCTGTGAAGGACAGCTTTTAAAAATGTGAGTTTCCAGGTCTGTCACAGTCCTATTGAACTAGTCTCCATGTGCAGTTTGGAAAAAGCTCCTTGAGTGATTCTCATGTTCTTTGGAATTTGGGATCCTCTGGACCAGGCCCATTATTTTCAAGTGTGCATCTCACGGAGCCTCCCCTTTCCTCCCAGACACCTGAGATGAGTGACCTGCTCTGCCTGTCTTCATGCTGGGTTTCTGGGTCAGAGTTCCTTTGAACAAAACCTCCTGTAGCTTACAAAGTAGTAAAAATAGTAAGTTTGAAAATCACTGGATTAGGCGACCTCCATTCCAGGCCCAGCATTGCTCCCGCTGAGCCCTTGCCTCTCCGCTTCCCTTCTCTGACCCACTTCCGTCCCTCCCTCTGCTGCTTTCCCGGTGACTGCACTGAGGTAGACAAAGGTCTCTCCTCTCATCAGAGCAACAGGGAGGCCCCTCGGTGCGCCTTAGACTCAGCAGGTTTTGGGTTGTGGGTTTTGGTGGTGGAAACTCCTAATGCTGTGTTTGCTATGTTCAGGGTTTCATACAGGAAACCAGGCGCTTCGAACACCAGGCCCATTGGGGAGCCTGCTGGGGTTCAGAGCTGGTAGCCTAGGCTTTCCTGGACCCCCACATGGGCCTCCAGTTTCTGAACACTGGGAACCTCCCTTTCCCCACACCTGTGTGCCAGGGGCACGATGACCCCGTGATAAGGGAGGGTGGCCCAGTCTCCACACCCTGTGTGGCTTTATAGTGTCTTCCCTTTATAGTCTGCGGAAGAGTCAAACTTCTGGATACCTCTGAG